>NC_084834.1:84092307-84706397 GCF_033115175.1 Lepus europaeus | reverse complement strand
GCATTTCAGAAGATAGAATGCTTGTTCTACAAAATGATGTTTGAAAATAAATCAATTTTGTTCTGATTTACTATTGTTAGTTTACAGGATTTATTTTTACAGGTCTTTATTACTAAATAAATAATAAGAGCAAAAATCCCATTAAATATGATAGGCATCCCTCTGTTTACTTTTTGCATATGAAATTGGCTTATTTTTCATCATAATTAAATGTGTATGATTTTTAAGGGTCTTTGTGTTTAAAGCAATTTATTTATATATTTATATATTACATTCTCAGGGTCACAGCAAATGCATGGTAATTACAAAACACAGTTCTCATGTTAATGTGATATTAATACAAAGAACAGAGTCCATGTAGCTCCTAGATACAATTCTAAAAAATATGGGTGCTGGGATTATGTGGTGTAGCAGATAAAGCTGTTGCCTGCAAGGCTGGTATGCCATATAGGTGCCAGTTCATGTCCTGGCTGCTCCACTTCCATCCACCTTCCTATTAATGGCCTGGGAAAAACAGGAGAAAATGGCCAGGTGTTTGGGCCCCTGCCACCCATCTATATCTATATCCATATCCATATCCATATACATATACATATACATATATACATATATAATGATATTTCCCTCACTTCTTTCTCTTTTTTATTCTTTCTCTCATTTTTCTTCTGTTCTTCATTTTTACTTCCTTTCATCTTTTTGAGCGAATATATTTTTCTTTCACTTTATAGTCAAAGGCTTAATGTTCCACCAGATAAGGAGTTCACCAAGTAAAAAGATCATGGTTCAGCTGGAACATAGACAAGGGCTATAAACAGTTACCCTGTGAAAAGACATCTGTTTCATGCATATGCAGTGAATTTATTTGGTTAGTAGAGAGTCACTAAGTAGAGCCAGGTAGCAAACCTAGGCACTGTGTTAGAGGACACAGGCATCTGAGCTGGTGTTTAACCACTCATCTGAATGTTGGCCCTCATGAACTTTTTCAAGTACCCTTGTAAAATCACTAAAATTATTGATATTATACAAAATAGGCAAATTATCAATAATAAAATTATTAGTAAGTTTAAATATGTATGTTTTACCCCAATTTCTATATAAGTAACTTATTTTAGATATATTAGAAAAACTTTTGGAAATATAAGAAAGAACAACTGCTAGTGCTAAAGAGGTAATTGTAAATCAAGGCAGAAATGATATTATGGTAGGAGAGTATACTAATCTGTGTGAGAAAATAGCTAAGGCATGATAGTAATTGTTTTAAAGTAGATAAGACATAATGAGGAATGATAGACAAAAAGGTGTTTTTCTTTCACTCAAAATCTATGTAAATGGTTTTTGTTGTTCAGTTGTTCACATTGGTCAACAAAAGATAACATTACACAAAATAGGCATAAACTATAATATGAGATATTTAGGTTGCATAATACAATATGTATTTATATATATATATATATATCAGTGAAGACTACAAAAGAACATAATAGAATATTGATTAATACAGTACAAATGTCTTTGTTATGTATTTTATTGAACACATATAAAATAATGTAATAGATTTTCCCTTTGCTTTTTGCTTCAGCATATTTAAAGTAAATAAATTTACTGCAGGAAGTGAGGAAAATAAAAGACAAAAAAGTAAAAGGAATAATTCTATGTTTATTTTTTATTGTGATAGCCATCAAGAAAACATTCTAAACTCTAATTTTATGTATAAGTTTCTAATAAACTTGAAGTGTGTATGCTGTAATAAACTAAATCTGTTTAGCTATAGAGCATTGCTTAATGTTTATTGTTTTTATATAATTCACAAAAGAAAAAAATTGTTCTGCATGATGGACTCAGAAACAAAATAAAAATGTATTTTTTAAAAAATCAATGAAATTAATTTTTGAAATAGTAGAGCTAAAACAGTTTATGTAAAGAAAATCTATTGATATCACTAGGTTATCCTAATCAAATTCCTCAGGGAAGCTATTGCTTGGTCTATTCCCTGTGACTTTGTGTCATTCATTGTGAATCTTTCAACCCCAAGTCCAAGAAGTGATCATCAGATAAGATTCCATCATGCACATCAGTAGGAACTTTAGTGGGATTCATTGCCATTACCATACTGATGATGAAGTAGGAACTAAGATCTCAGATGCATTATCAAGCTCATATTCTGTTAATATCTCCCCTTGTATTAATTGTTATTCATTGGTGATAAGTAGTCGTGTCTTTTCACATGTAATATTCAATATTGAAGGAATTGTGTCAAGTAGTTCATAAATCATTTGCTTTATTAAAACTTTATAAAATGACTAAGTACACTCCATAAGAAACATTACACAACTCTTACAATACTGATAGAAAAATTAATGAGTTTTTATGACGTAGTAGCAAAAAAGGTACCAAAAGCAACACCATGTCATACTGGAAAATATTAACATTAAACTGAGAAAAGAACTGGCATCACTGGTAGTGCATTTGCTAGCTTTAAAAGTATTTTGTAATATCAGATTTTAAAGTTTGAAGTAGTCACTCTTAAGAGAATAGAGAAATAAAATATGTGGAAATTTCTAATTTCTCTTTACAATTTAAAGATTAACATTCTCTGCCAACAGTTGCTAAATGTTCTAAACAGGTAAACTTTTCTCATAGTGTGTTGATAGAGTTCTTGGATTGTCTTAATTATGCATGGGCTGTATGCATGCCACCTTCCATTTTTTAGGTAATTTGGCCTTGAATCTTCATCAGGTTTTTATGCTATAAATAGCAAGACTATGAATAGGAACTCATTGTAGTTAAATTTCTATGGATAACAAACACAGTTGGTTTAGGATATTCAGATTATAAATTCACAAAAATTGCTTAATTTTCTTGAAAAGTAATGATTACTATTCTTTAATTATATTTGAGAGATTTTTAAATTATTTTTTATTTATTTAAGAGGGAGAGAGATATCTCCCATCTTCTAGTTCATTCCCAAAATGCGCACAACCACTGGGGCTGGCCAGGCATAATACAGGAGACAAGAATTCAATCTGGATCTCCCACGAGGGTAAGAGGGATCAGATTATTGAGCCATAACTGCTGTTTCCCATGGTCTGCATTGATGGAAAGCTGGAGTTAGGAACCAGCCAGCAGAGGGGAATTGAATTCAGGCACTCTGATATGGGATGCTCATGTCATAACTGCTCAGCTCACTGCTCACTACTGACTTGGAAGACATTTGTGCTCACAAATATATACTTCCAAAGTACATACTCACTTTCAAAATTAGCGTAAGAATGATCGGACTTACCCTATCCTTAAAAGAACTGTTTATTTTTCAGTAAGGTTTATTCTAATCTATTAATACATGCAAGGAGCTGATAAACAGTTTACTGTGAATTCAAACCAAATTATTATAGAGCCAAAGAACTTTCATATAATGAAATTACTCTTTATTTCCTTTTCTTTAGAGAAAAACTCTAGGAAACCCAATTCTATTTCAATATTTTAGTGTAGAAGAGGTGGTTTTTTTGTTTGTTTTTTTGGTTTTTTTTTTTTTTTGGGGGGGGGGGGGGACAGGCAGAGTTAGTGAAAGAGAGAGAGAGAGAGAAAGGTCTTCCTTCCGTTGGTTCACCCCCCAAATGGCCGCCATAGCTGGTGCACTGTGCCCATCCGAAGCCAGGAACCAGGTGCTTTTTCCTGGTCTCCCACGCGGGTGCAGGGCCCAAGCACTTGGGCCATCCTCCACTGCACTCCCGGGCCACAGCAGAGAGCTGGACTGGAAAAAGAGCAACCGGGACAGAATCTGGTGCCCCAACCGGGACTAGAACCCAGGGTGCCAGCGCCAGAGGCAGAGGATTAGCCTAGTGAGCCATGGCGCCAGCCATAATATCCACCTCTTCAATATATGTCTGTAATGAAAAAGTATTTTATCAGATATTTTAAGATTATTCTCCCATTTTTTTTAGTATTTGGAGACAAAACAACTTCTAAAATGCTTTCTAACATAGTAACAAAACTCCTGATTGTTGTGACTCTAACATTGAACTCTTCCAGTTTGACTAACACTGTCCTAATTTTAGGACTGAAATTTCCACAGCCTGGAAACCACTCAATTGCAGGAATATCTGAATATTTGGTCAACAGAATGTTCCATTTTTTGCCTAACCATTTAAAATGGAATATTTGTACTGTAGAGAAATCCAGGCAATGTGAAGATTTATATAGTGACAACACTGATTTTGATCACAAATATCATATTCTTTTAACACCCATTAATTAGACATTTATTTTTAATCATTATTTCATACATTAAAGAATTCAATAGATGCTGCTGTCTCTCCTGGGGGAATTCACAGGATAATCACAGAATCAGGTTCATCAAATGATAAGTCGTACATATGCAGACTGGTAATTCTTAAAATGAAAGAACAAAACTTTTGAGACACAAATCCTTAGGCACACACTTTGCCCAGGAGGCATTAAAGATGTCCTCAAAGAAAAGATGTCACACTTTAGGAGGAAAGCAAGTCTACTCAAGAGGGGGAGAGGAAGGTAGTTCCAGGCCTGTAGGTGTGAAAACAAGACTATGTTGAGGATGTGGGAAGCAATGTAGGGCCATCAAAATACAGAGTGGATGGCACGAGGGTTCATTGTAGCTTTTCAGGGATGGCGTTAAGGACTGGCTTGAGCAGACAGGATGTATCTTATGGCTGTGTTTCCAGAAAAAAGAGCATATGTTCAGGGCTCCATCAAAGTCACTGAGAAGACCAGAGCATGAATGTTCTACCTCAAATATGAGTTTGTGAGCTACTAACTCATACTGCTGTTCTATCTCTGTGTTTTCTTTTAGGTGTCAGTATTTTTTTGTCATTACTTATTGTGTCATTATGTATGTATCCACTTTGAGAATAGTTTTAAATACCTGTGATATGCCAAGTAGTTCTAACTAGGTGTCGCACCCATTTATAACAGAAGTATTGTACTTTTAAAGGAGCATTCTTTTGTGCAGGCATTTTCATTAAATTGTCTCTCTACTTTCATTGCCAAGACTTTAGAAAGGCACTTACAAATTGGGGCCACCTTTCTGAAGGGTGATTTAACTGTGTCAAAAACATTTAAACTGTGTAACACATAGCAGATATATAATTGTGTATGTACTTAGCTATTGGAAGGGTTGCTGAAATAATATTGTTAGCATGTCTATTTTGCATTGTTGGATATAAATACTGTGGCAACATTGAATGCATATATCTTTTCCAACACCACGTATTTATAGAAGTATTTTTTGAACTGCAGAACAGGTGTTGGTATGTCATGAGGGAAACATATTCTGGAAATAGCACATTCTATTTAATTTTCTGCTTTTCAAACTTACTACCTTAATATGAGAATGTATCTCTAAATCAAATAGACTTGGGCAATAAATAGAACCCTGCTTTAACAAATACTGACAAAGGCAGACTTTCTTTCCAAAAATAATTTTTTTCTGGTTTATATGCATTCAGTATAAAAATGCATAGCAACAATAAATCAGTTGTGGTGCTAATTCATAAGTTTTATCACAAATAGTACTAGAGATAACTAAATATAGTCCACATAGGCCTTTTTAATTATTCCTTTTTATGTTACTATAAATGTTTTAGCAGCATAGTATAGATCTGTATTTCATAACAGTTGAATAATAAGAATAAACTTTTGTAAATGATAGAAAACAATATATTTATTTATTTTCATGTTTTATACATTTTGCCATATTACTGCCAAAGGTAAAACACCTTTTGCAAGATATTTCACTTATTCTAACAGGAAATTTCTTTTCAGTCCTTTTATCTTTTTCACAGGAAAATCAGAAATCCTTTTACATTTCCACAAATGCATACACACGGACGCGCGCGCACACACACACACATACACATAAGTTTAAGTTCAGAAGAGAAAGGGGTCTAATACACATGATGTTCATCTTTTCAGCAGCAAGCAGGTCAAGAATCTAAGTGAGCATGCCCTCAAGTCTAAAAGTGAAAAATAGATCTTGTTAGCGAGGGAGACACTAAGGTATTACATTTGCAGCAGGCAGCATTTTGAAACCTCAGCAGCAACACACCATTTGTAAAATGCATTTCCTATATGGCCTGATGATAATTAGGATTTTTATCTGGATAGGTGGCAGGTTGCTGTGTCCTGAAATAATTTTTATCACTTTAAATATATCTCACACTAGAAAATAAACAAAGGAAGATGCTATTTTAGTTGTCACTAGGTACAAATTAAAATCTGTTGATGTCAATAGAGGAACTCAAGATATACTTGCATATGAAATGTCTCAATACTATATCTGGTGTAAAAATAGATTTTGTTGAATGTTATGTGAATTTGAAAATGTTGGTTATTTAAATGTGGAGGCATTTAATTATAGAGATTATTGAATAAAAACTCCTTTATAACTTTGGATATAGAATTATGATTGCTTAGAATATTGAAACTTTTATGAAAACAATGATCCCTCCTCATAAAAACAGCATATACACACATTCAGACAGAAACGTATACACAATTTGGCAGGAATCAGAGACCTATTATATATAACCTGTGATATTCATAGCTCTGTTGTTTATCTACGCTATACATATTTAAAACCAATAGAACCCTGTATGGAGGTTCAGAAGATGTTTTACCTCTTTTTGTAAAAATAGAATATTGATCCCAATTTGGTTTATTAAACAGAATGACTTTATTGCTTAAGACTATATATTAATAGTGAATAATCATCAATATCAATGAAAGATATGAAAACATATACCCTAACATTAAAGATTCTAGAATTTTCATTCATAACAAGGGAAAATAATATTCCTTCTTAGTATAAAAGATTTTTTTTTAGTTTTTCAGAATAAAGATTTTATAAAAATAAATCTGAAACACATTATAGTCATTTATTGCTTTTGTTTCCTCATTTTGGTTATGTGAACAGAATCACTTGGAAAATGACTTACACAATAAAGTACAGGGGAGAGAATATGAGATATGAGGGTTGTTGTGTCTAGCCCCACTGTGGGTACTAATTATTATATTATATTATATATGATATGATATGATATGATATGATATGATATCATATCATATCATATCATATCATATTTTTAGGGCTTGGGACAACTCACATTTTCCAGATACATTACAATACATTCATGCACATGGCCCATACGTCTACAAGACAACAGTAAATAGTAAATAGCAGGTTTCATCTGAAGTTTCTCTTTTGAATTTGACTTTCATCATTCAAGGGTCTGATTTCCCCCATGAGCTTTGTTTTGGATCTCAGCCCATAAATGATCTTTATTTCTAGAATTAGGTTGTGTAGGATATGAACTCAATCCCTAGCAGAATTGCAACATTTGAAATCACAGACTGTGTTTTCCCTACAGGATTAGATGCAATTTTGGAAACAAGGTAGATGTTTGTTCAATAATGAATAACTTACTAAGAGAGAATTCTCTGGATTAAAAAAAAAAAAGAGTAGAATCAGAATGAAGAATTATTTCATTAAAAAGCCACTCAGTACCCTAGAAATAAGTAATAAAACAAATTCACTCAAATTCTGTAATGAGAAATTTGTTTTTCACCAAAAATTAATTATCACTATTTAACTTTCATTAGAAATACTGTGTTCTCTTATGAGGATAGAACTGTTTTTAAAATTATCACTAGCAGCCGGTGCCACGGCTCAATAGGCTAATCCTCCGCCTGCGGCACCGGCACCCCAGGTTCTAGTCCCGGTCGGGGAACCGGATTCTGTCCCGGTTGCCCCTCTTCCAGGCCAGCTCTCTGCTGTGGCCCGGGAGTGCAGTGGAGGATGGCCCAAGTGCTTGGGCCCTGCACCCCATGGAGACCAGGAGAAGCACCTGGCTCCGGCCTTCGGATCAGCATGGTGTGCCGGCCACGCAGTGCACCAGCTGCGGCGGCCATTGGGGGGTGAACCAACGATAAAGTAAGACCTTTCTCTCTGTCTCTCTCACTGTCCACTCTGCCTGTCAAAAAAAAAAAATCACCATTTTGCCCTATGCATAATTTAAATCTTATTTTAATAAAATGCAATTGCTTTATATAATCACTATGTACTTAAATGAATTTATGTTGAATCAGATTTACATATTTTGATAATTTTAGTTGTTCAGGGGTAAACTCTCAATATATCATGATTGTCCTTTCCCTTTGAAAATCAGCAAAAACATTTGATGGAAGTTAGCTGTATTTATTATATTATGAAATGCCAGTATATTGTATCAGTCATGTTTTTTTTTTTTTAAGATTTTTATTTATTTATTTGACAGAGTCACAGACAGTGAGAGAGAGAGAGACAGGGAGAAAGGTCTTCCCTCCATTGGTTCACTCCCCAAATGGCCGCAACGGCCCGACCTATGCTGATCCGAAGCCAGGAGCCTGGAGCTTCCTCCCGGTCTCCCATGTGGGTGCAGGGAGACCACAGCAGAGAGCTGGACTAGAAGAGGAGCAACAGGGACTAGAACCACTGCCCATATGGGATGCCGGCGCCGCAGGCAGAGGATTATCCTAGTGCGCTACTGCGCCAGCCCTTGTATCAGTCAGGTTTATAAGGTTTTGGTCTACATTTGTTACTGAAGGGTTAATAGATTTATTATGAAATTTGAAAATCTTATTTTATTTTATAATAACAAGTTTACTTTGACACCCATGAGTTGGATTTTTTCCTTTAAAATATTTAGAATTTTTGAAATGCTGCTTTTTAAAAAGTTGTAATTTCAGATTTTTTATAAAGGTGAAAATTCAAGTAACTACTACTAATCCTACATTTTACTAGAAATCAATGAAACACCACTTTATTCTTCCGAAGTACTTTAGAATGCTGAATTCTATTATGCTATTTTTGTGTTTTTTTGTTTGTTTTTTTTTTGTTTGTTTGTTTTTTTCTGTTATGGCAAAAATCTATTAGAAAAAACTATCCCAAGATGTAACTGAGCAGTAAATATATTACACAGTATTATTTTGGCAATATAAAAATAGTTTGTTCTAGCCGTTAAGATGCAACTTAGGACCAGTATCCCATATCACAGTGCCTGGGTTTGAGTCTGGCTCTGTCTCTGATTCCAGCTTACTGTTAATGAATGGGAGGCAGCCGATGACAGCTGAAGCACTTGTGTCCATGCCACCTGCTTAGGAAGCCTGGGTTGAGTGTCCAGCTCTCAGAGTCAGCCAGGCAGGCTATTGTGGGAATTTGTGAAGTAGCCTAGCAAATGGTAGCATTCTCTGTCTGTTTCTCTAATAAAAGAAAATTTTGAAAATGAAAATGAATCAAAAATATGTTACAGATAGCCACTTGAATACTTACCAGTGAAGCTAATAATGAGAATTTCTGCATTAGCATTAATGAAACTTCTGAACTAAGATGAAGTTATCCAATGGACTACAGTGATAGCCTGGTGATTTTACTTGTTACAATTTCTGAAATCTGAAGTGTATTTGTTGAAGGGAAAATACCTGGCATTTAGACATTTTTAAAAATTCATCTTTAAAAACACTGCCACACAGATGAGATCTGAGCACTAGATCTTGCAGATGGATGTGTCCATGTCACGCTGGTGAATCTGGTGAAGAGAGGGGTGGCTTTCTAGCTACCCTCAATGCCTACGGTCTGGAGAAAGCAGGCCCAGCATGACACAAGGCAAGTGGGCCGCTCTGAGCCACATTTTCCCCTGCCTTCCTTCTTAGCCTTTTAACTGTGATTAAAATATTCTTCATGATTTATTGCACCACGCTTTTACCTGAATTTTCATGATTCTGGAATAAGATTATTTGTTATGGCTTCACCATGTTAGTGTGGAAGCCTCTGATTAAACACAGCACTCTACGGTGGTGCATTTTGAATTGATTTTACGTATTCCCTTTCCCTGGCATCTGAGATTTCCTTTCCATTGCATCTGAGATTTATCACTGAGAACAGCCTTGCCCTGAAATGTAAGGAGCTGTTTTTTGTTTTTTTGTTTTTTTTTTTTCAGACAAGAGAGTTTGCCACATTTTAAAATATGAATTCAGTTTAAATGTCTCTGTCCCAATAAGGGTAATGTTCCCTATACCTTTTGATAGCATTTTTGGTTGAATCCATCCACACATGAAGCAATGACCTGTTGTGTGTGTCTCATTCTACCTCTGTCTCCTCTTACCTCCACTAGGAGACTTAAAAAAAAATAACCTTTAATGCTCATATTTCTGTGCCAAGGTTAAAGAGTAAAGAGAATCACTATAGAAATCAGAGGTGTCACTCATGTTGAAAACTTTATAGGTGATCTCTGGAGGCATGCACAAACATATTAACTGAGTACATGAAAAAATAAATTGAAAAATAAAAGGCCTGGAGTTAACAAAGGCTGACTGTGTTTCCAAAGCATCAGCCATTTATAAAAAGAATACATTTCTTTTACCCATAAACAAACAGGATGCAAGAACTGGGTATGTAACCCTATGTTATCTTTATGATGTTTGCATCTAGGTTGTACCATCTAAACTAGAGCAAATGATGTTTACAATGGATATTTATGCAGATAAATCTTTGAAGTAAATGTATGGTTTCTTGGTTTTGTTTGTTGTTTGCTTTTTTTTTTTAACTTTATGTGGCTGGCATCTAGATATGGATCACCTTGGTATGATTCAGAAACCAACATATATTCTGGAATTCCTACCCACGCATTCACTTGAAATTTACTCAAACTTCCATTTGGTAGTTATATCTTAGGAACTAGTCTTCTGTTTTAGTCTTGGAAGCTGTTTGGACTGATTTTTTTTAACTTTTATTTAATGAATATAAATTTCCAGTGTACAGCTAATGGATTACAATGGCTTCCCCCCCCCCCATAACTTCCCTCCCACCCGCAACCCTCCCGTCTCCCACTCCCTCTCCCCTTCCATTCACATCAAGATTCATTTTCAATTCTCTTTATATACAGAAGATCAATTTAGTATATATTAAGTAAAGATTTCAACAGTTTGCACCCACACATAAAGACAAAGTGAAAAATATTGTTTGAGAACTAGTTATAGCATTAAATCACAATGTACAGCACATTAAGGACAGAGATCCTACATGAGGAGTAAGTGCACAATGACTCCTGTTGTTGACTTAACAAATTGACACTCTTATTTATGGCATCAGTAATCACCCTAGGCTCTTGTCATGAGTTGCCAAGGCTATGAAGCCTTTGGAGTTCATCGACTCTGATCATATTTGGACAAGGTCATAGTCAAAGTGGAAGTTCTTTCCTCCCTTCAGAGAAAGATACCTCCTTCTTTGATGACCTGTTCTTTCCACTGGGATCTCACTCGCAGAGATCTTTCATTTAGGTCATTTCATTTTTTTTTTTTTTTTTTTTGGCCAGAGTGTCTTGGCTTTCCATGCCTATAATACTCTCATGAGCTTTTCAGCCGGATCCAAATGCCGTAAGGGCTGATTCTGAGGCCAGAGTGCTGTTTAGGACATCCACCATTCTATGAGTCTGCTGTGTATCCTGCTTCCCATGTTGGATCATTCTCTCCCTCTTTTTTATTCTATCAGTTAGTATTTTCAGACACTAGTCTTGTTTATGTGATCCCTTTGATTCTTAGTCCTATCATTATGATCAATTGTGAACAGAAATTGATCACTTGGACTAGTAAGATCGCATTGGTACATCCCACCTTGATGGGATTGAATTGGAATCCCCTGGTATGTTTCTAACTCTACCATTTGGGGCAAGTCTGATTGAGCATGTCCCAAATTGTACATCTCTTCCCTCTCTTATTCCTACTCTTATATTTAACAGGGATCACTTTTCAGTTAAGTTTCAACATTAAGAATAACTGTGTATTAATTACAGAATTCAGCCAATAGTACTAAGTAAAACAACCAAAAAAAAAAAATACTAAAAGGGATAAAGTATTAAGTTGTTCATCAACAGTCAGGGCAAGGGCTGATCAAGTCACCATTTCTCATAGTGGTTTGGACTGATTTATTTCCACATTATTACATAGACATTGTGAAACCTCCTTTAGAATTATGACATTGTTTTATTTCATTAATTTTACAACTACAGATTTAAAGGAACAAGAGTTTGCTTTAGATACACTATAGGTTATTATTTGTTGTCTTGTATTCTTATAAAATCACTGTAAGAAGTCTAGACATGTTCTTTAGTACAGAATTAAAATTGAGAAAGCCAGTTACCTAAGAGTAATTTGAAACAAAAACTATTAAACAATGTTTTAATATTTTAGATTATAATAATGATATTAAATGGTTGTGTTTTATTAAGTCACATTTCTAAAATTCCTCGGTGATGAAGATTAATTATATCCCTAGAGTATTTTGGTGCAAGTAAATTGGGGCTGATTGATGTTTCTACTAAACAAAATAAATACAAGGAAAGTGCAGTAATTTCTTTTCTTTTTGGTAATGAATATTTTGAAGATGATTAATTTACAGAAATGTAGGCATCCAGCAATTAAAAGAGATGGTAAGTAACAGGTTTTATACCAGCAAAAACCCCCTGTTTTACAGTGGTAACAATTCTCCATGTGAATCAATAGTGACCTAAGACAGAATAGGGAGTGTTAGTAGCTCATCATAGCAGTTATTTATTGCTGTAAGAAACTTCATAAGTTTGATTTCTCAGCAAGGCCTATAATGTATCATTTCCAAGAACTTCCTTTCCAAGGGCTTTCTTTCAAGTATAAGTGCTGAAACAAGATGTGTTTAATATGGGAGTAAATGGATAATTATCAACTTATAAGCCATTTCCTACAATGATCTGCAGTGGTTTGATAATGTCAGTATATCCCAGTCCAAAACACCACAATTGAACTCACAGAGTATTAAAAAATTATAAGATGATACAATGTATAAAAGCATCTTGCTCATTTCATGATCATGGAGTTAGGTCAAGGTAGTTCAACTTGATAGTAGCTCATGTGTAGGTACCATTCTATGCCTTACCTTAAAGCAATGATCTTCTATATTCCAAGAAAAATTTCATGCTGTAAGCAAAATATCAAGGAATTCCACCCCATCTTAGTTGTTAGGAGAAACGGTCAAAATTCATAAAGGGTCAGGGATTTCACCCTGGTTGCTATCTTTCAAATTAGCCTGCCAGTTTCATGGATGCTGCAGAACATACAAGACTCCCTGGACAGAAATAAAGGACTGCATTCGCTGCAAGGAGAGCCTGAGTGTCAAGATTTTCTTGCTATTACTTCTTAAACTCTAAATACAAAGGATGGTACAAAGAGGATGAGATAATGCCTGTACACAGATGGGTTGCATTAATAGGAGAAGAACCCTAATCCTGGGAGCACAGATCTTTTTTCATGAGCAGTAAGGATGCCTAGCCTTAGGTTAAGAAAGAGACACTATCTCTTTTATTCTACTGGATAGTAAACACACCGTTCTATAGAGGGAGATACCATTTCTAATGCAGAGCTGTTGGGTAATTGGCAACTTTATAAAGATAATTCAGAGCAGAAGTGCTGTCAGTATTTTGCTTGCGAGTTATGCACAGATATGAGAGCACCAAAGAAACTATGCAGGTGCCACACAAACATCACCTATTTTACTAACCTCTGTGAATTCCTGTGAGCTACATCTGCAATTACCTCAGCTACAGGACACTAAAACACTGATCTATGAAGTGAAAAGGGTAGGGTTGCTTTATGTATGCCATTAATATGAACCTCATAAAATGTTTAGAAAGTTTTCAGTTAGTGTGAAGTATTTATAAGTGAATATTTCAGAGAATTTGATCAGCTCAGAAATAATCTCCTATTAGATATACCGGTGATTTCTCATACACGGAAAATTAAACATAGATTAATAAAATAATGACTGCAAAGTTTGCAGAGAATAAGCTGGGCCAATGTAGTTAGAATAAGCTGGGCAAACATAGTGAATGCAGCTTCATAAATCTCTAATTTTTCTTGCCTTTATTGAGTATATGTAAATTCTCCTATATAACATCTACTTGAGATAGATTCTTGTGATTTAATTAAATAAATGGTATTTGTGGCAAAAAAAATGTAAAGGAATATTTAGCTTTAGTATGTAATTAACCACTAAACTAAATGTCTGATCATTTTTCCAATCCCACATTAAAATGAAAACACTGAACAATGTAAAAGTTAAAAGATGTTTCTCATTTCAACCTGGTAAAGTTTCTAATGATTTTGTGATTTACCCAGTGGTCGTTCAAAATGCAATATATATTCAAGGTAGTTAATTCTTGAGAATTATCATTGACAATGTATAATAGTATTTTATTTCCCTATCTAATAGCATCAGTAAATGAAAAGAAATCCACTTCCCTATTCCCACCCCCCAATAAAAGTGTTCCCTATAAGTGGGCATTGTATTGAACCTATTTTATTTTACTCAGGCTTAATTTTGAATATTAATTCAGTATGATCAACGTACCTCCCTGCTTTTATTTACCTATTGGGAGCACTTATAGAAGCCTAATCTTTATCAATTTTTACTCTTTAAAGAAAGTACAGGAGTGTCAGGCTTAAAGAATATAATTTTTAAAATGATATGGTAGATTAATATGAATATTGAATGAATACAAGTTTCTCTGTTACTCTTTGCCTAAAAAGTCTTTCATTTGAATGAGGATTGATAAATATGCTTTGGATTTTCCTTAATTCATGTTTCCTTAATTCTTTTTTCATGTATTAATATTCATCTTTGTTTACCTTTTATGTAACAATAAATTTTCAATTTAAAGAAAGTAATTCTGCCTTAATTATAAGTGTGCTTAGAAACACTCATTCTTGAAAAATAAAACCACTGGATGATAAAAACAAGAAGTATCTTTCTGGTGGTTAGGTTATAATATTTCATCTTTAGTATTTATGTGCTCAGGATGGCTTCAGAAGTTTTTGCATCACAGAGCTGACCAAATAACAGACTGATGTGAGAATTGGCTGTTTGATATAAAGGAAGATGGACTGAAGGAGTATAGAGAAACTGTGTCAACATTCATCTACTATTTAAAGTGTTCTTGAAGACCTTTGAGAGTATTGACAGTGTATATTCAATACACAGTTTAAAATAGAGATAGTAATGAAGGTCTGAACTTAAGAGTGCAAACACCTAAGTTTCAATCCACTTCCTCTGTGAAGCTATCTGCTTCCTCACCTGACTTCTTCTCCCTGTAAAGTGATATTAATAAAACCTCACTTATAAGTTTTTTTATTAAATATGGTTAATGTGTAAAAAGTACTTGATTTATACAGGTTTCCCTGCTTGATTCTGGATTTTGCAGAACCAGGTATCCTAAATTTATACACAATTGTGTTCTGTTCTGTCATTATTCTAATGAGAATCTAGGACTTCGCTCCTTTAGCCCCATCTGCCCACGCCCCAAACCCAGTAGTAAAGGACTGTTGTGAGACACACTTTCCAATCACTAAACCATTTAATTTTCATAAATGAGGAAACTGCCAGTCACAAAAAGTGAATGATTTACTGAAAATCGCCTATCCAGAAAGAATCAAGATTGAATTTACATTCAGGTCTGTCTGAATGCAAAGCTCAATTGCTTTTTAACACATTATTCTGGTTGCAAAGATTAGATGTGTTTCTATCTTGGAGCATCTCTTAGTGGTTTCTCAGTGTTCCCATTTGCTTCCTATTCCAGCATTTCTGTCTTCAACCAGGGTATATTGTTAAATATGAAACACTTTATAGAAATAAAAACATTTGTCTTTCAGTTAAATTTTATTTATATTTTTGCCTTGTTATGAGAACAGATTACAGGAGGCATAGATTTGAATGTGTTTACTGCTTTTCCTTTGATTTGCTAATTTTTAAAATTAAATGAGCAAATCAGATAATGAAGACATAATGCAAGAGGATCTAGCAATTGCTACAATTTCTTATCCAGTTACTGTTTTCAGCATTTGTTGTTTGTTTCTTTCTCGTGTAATATAAGGAAGCCTGTTACTTCTAAGCGACCAAGATATTTTCATGATATTGAGTCCTCTCTTCTCTGCAATGGGCTTCTAAAATAATAATGTGTATATTGAATAAAAAGGCCTCTCTTGCAGATCAAGGTAGATTAGAATGAATATATATTAGTATATTTATGTCTCTCTCTCTCTGTGTGTAGAAAAGTTCATTTTCATTAGAAATAAAAGTTAAATAAAATTGGGGCCGGGGCCGTGGCTTACTTGGTTAATCCTCCGCCTTGCGGCGCTGGCATCTCATATGGGCGCTGGGTTCTAGTCCTGGTTGCTCCTCTTCTAGTCCATCTCTCTGCTGTGGCCCGGGAGGGAAATGGAGGATGGCCCAAGTGCTTGGGCCCCTGCACCCGCATGGGAGACCAGGAAGAAGACCCTGGCTCCTGGCTTCGGACCGGTGCAGCACCGGCCATAGTGGACATTTGGGGAGTGAACCAATGGAAGGAAGACCTTTCTCTCAATCTCTCTCTCTCTCTCTCACTGTCTATAACTCTACCTGTCAAATAAATTTTAAAAAAAAGTTAAATAAAACTAGCATAAGAAGAAATTAAACTATTAAATAATAATAATCTATCAGAAAAATTTAATTTGTATCTGAAGTTTTCACGCAAAGAAAACTCTAGACATCAAAAAATGTGTTGGCCAGTTCTCTCACAGATTTGACAAAAAATAATGACAATATTACACAAATTCTTTCAGATGTTAATGAGGGCTTCCCAGTGTGTTTCATGAGGCAAAATAATTGATACTAAGAACTGGTAAGCCTAATGGTAGAGTTAGAAATGTGCCAGGAGATTCCATTTCAACCCATCAAGGTGGCATGTACAAATGCCTTCTCACTAGTCCAAGTAATCAGTTTCAGTTCACAATTGATCATAATGATAGTATTAAGAATCAAAGGATCACATAAACAAGACTAGTGTCTGCTAATACTAACTGATAGAATTAAAAAGGAGAGAACAATCCAACATGGGAAATGGGGTACACAGCAGAATCATAGAATGGCAGATGTCCTAAACAGCACTCTGGCCTCAGAATCAGCCCTTAAGGCATTTGGATCTGGCTAAAAAGCCCATGAGAGTATTTTATGCATGGGAAGTGAAGACACTGAGGCAAAAATAAAATAAAATAAAAAATGACCTAAATGAAAGATCTCTGTGAGTGAGATCCCAGCAGAAAGTATGGGCCATCAAAGAAGGAAGTACCTTTCTCTGAAGGGAGAAGAGAACTTACACTTTGACTATGGCCTTGTCTAAATAAGATTGAAGTTGGTGAACTCAAAAGGCTTCTATAGCCTTGGCTGGTCATGACAAGAGCCTCGGGTAATTATTGACACCATAAACAAGAGTGTCAATTGTTAAATCAACAACAGGAATCACTGTGCACTTACTCCCCATGTAGGATATCTGTCCTTAATGTGTTGTACTATGTGAATTAATGGCATAACTAGTGCTCAAATAGTACTTTATACTTTGTGTTTCTGTGTGGATACAAACTGTTGAGATCTTTACTTAGTATATACTAAATTGATCTTCTGTATATAAAGATAATTGAAAATAAATCTTGGCCAGTGCCGTAGCTCACTTGGCTAATCTTCTGCCTGCGGCACTGGCACCCCAGGTTCTAGTCCTAGTTGGGGCGCTGGGTTCTAGTCCCGTTGCTCCTCTTCCAGTCCAGCTCTCTGCTATAGCCCGAGAAGGCAGTGGAGGATGGCCCAGATGCTTGGGTCCCTGTACCTGCATGGGAGACCAGGACGAAACACCTGTTCCTGGCTTTGGATCGTCGCAGCACTGGCCATGGCTGGCATTAGGGGAGTGAATCAACGGAAGGAAGACCTTTCTGTCTCTTTCTCACTGTCTATAACTCTACCTGTCATAAAAAAAAAGGAAAAAATAAAATGAATCTTGATGTAAATGGTATGGGAGAGGGAGTGTGAGATGGGATTGTTGTGGGTTGGAGGGAGTTTATAGGGGGGAAAAAGCCGCTATAATCCAAAAGTTGTACTTTAGAAATTTATATTTATTAAATAAAAGTTAAAAAAAGAACTGGTAAGGATATAACACATAAGGTCCTTACCACTTGTAAATCTAGATCAAAATCTTTGAAAATATTATGAAGTTTGATGTTTAAATATGTTTTTAAACCTTTATAAGTCATGATGGAGTGGAGTTTGTGAAGGATCATGAGGCTGGATTAACATTTGAAAATCAATCAACAAGTTCACCACAGTAGCAGAATGATGGGAGGAAGACCTTACCATTTCAATAGAGGTAGAAAAAATAAAACCTGAGAAAACACTCATTCATTTAGTTTATGTCCAGATGGTCCCACTCCTAGATATTTTTCCAGGAGAAGTAGAAGCGCACTTCCTCCAAAATATTTGAGGAAAACTACTCACAGATGCTTTATGCATATGAACGATTAACTGGAATACCTCAAACAGTCCTAAGTATAGAATGATAAATACATTTTTTAAAAATTCATATATTACAGTACTACACAGAAGGAAAATACAATAAATTACTGATACAGGAGAAAATGTTGTGAATCTCAAAAAGTCTATATTGAACTAAAAACCAGAATAAAATCATAGAAAATAGTAGATATTATCTATGTGGGATATTCTCATATAGATATAGATATCTTCATGTATATAGTATGGTCACAATATGGGTTCCATTTTTATGAAGTTCCAAAATAGTCAAACTTGTGCATATGATTAAAGTCAGACATTGCCTCTAGGTAGAAGCAGATTGAATCAGTGGGAAGAGGTGTGTTGAGATTTCTGGGATGATGGGAAACACTTGTATCTTGATTTTGGTGGTGGTAACATAGGCTCATAATATAATTATTAAAACCTATTCAACAGACATTGACATTTATGATTTAGAATAATAAAATGACTTCTTCATTTTATTTCATATAAATTATAAACCAAATCAACAAGGATTTATAGAAAATTTGTGCAACATTTGAAATCAATTATATCGACTCTATTACATATGGTAAATAATAACTTTATTTCCCCCACACATATTCCATTACAATCAGATTGTGAAAATTGATTTTAAAAGTATAGTTCATGTGTTTCAGTTCCAAATGCTACTTACATGAATTTTTTAGGCTGTATACCATAATAAATTAGGAGAACCTTGACATAGAATGCATAGTGATCACTGATTTGCTTACACTATAAAAATAAATACTTAATTATCCTCATCAGTATTCTCTGTTTGTGAAGTTAGTTCTATTGAACAAAGTATTTAGAACTCTACACAAAACAGGGAGATGTGTATTTGAATATGGTGTCTGAAGCTATAGTGACAATATTTTAAGAAGTTTATTGGGCTTAAGACTTCAAAGTTTCAGTTTTGTGGTCAAGAATAAGCAATTTGGATGCTTAAGACATGCTAAGCCATGCACCCCCACAAGACTGGAACATAAAGTGGAGCCTGAATGCCTGTGATTTTCCAAGTTCTATTTAACAGGAAGTTTCATTAAGAATTCCACAATTTCCCTCCTCTTGGTCTCTTTGAAATTCTACTGAACTTCCAGGTAAAATTTAGAATTATTTGCTCCATTAGCTACAGTGGCAACCCTTACACCGAGCAAAAATAAGATGAAAACATTTTTCTTTATTTCCATACAATTTCATACATATTTTATCTTTAGTTATGCTTTAAAGGCTTCTGTTTCCTTAGAACTGAAGTGTTGTGCATTTTTGCAGATAGACTTTGTATGAAAGTGAAGAATATTTAAAGTTGGGGGGACAATGATTTATATTGCAAAGGAAGGACACCTCTGTTCTCTACACAACCTCAAGCAAATATAGACTTACACACTTTTTAAAATGATGAATACACTCACAAACACAGCGAGTCTGTACAATTTTTATTTTAATAGCTCTAAAGGTTGAAAGTTGATACCAGATGGGTGCCATGCCTCACTTGGCTAATCCTCCGCCTGCGACGCTGGCACTCCAGGTTCTAGTCCCGGTTGGGGCGCCAGATTCTGTCCCGGTTGCTCCTCTTCCAGTCCAGCTCTCTGCTGTGGCCCGGGAGGGCAGCAGACGATGGCCCAAGTGCTTGGGTCCCTGCACCCACATGGGAGACCAGAAGGAGGTACCCGGCACCTGGCTTCGGATCCGCGCTACATTGGCCATAGCAGCTATTAGGGGGGTGAACCAACAGAAGGAAGATCTTTCTCTCTGTCTCTCTGTACCTGTCTATAACTCTCTCTCTGTCTCTCTCTCACTGTCTAACTCTGCCTGGTAAAAAATTTTTAAAAAGAAGAAAATTGATAGCAGTTTTATTTAAAAAAATATTAACAACTGAAATGTTTTTCCAACCTTAGGGATTTAAATAAAATCTGCTGGAAGAAAATATTTCTACAGAAATATGTTAGAGATGAAGAAATGCAGTTTTATAAATTATACAATATATTTTGCTGTCTTTACATTTTCTTTGAATTTGGCTTTTATTTCTTGACCTTTGCAAATTAATCATTTTGAGAGATAAGTTTAATACCAGTATGTTCTGTTTGCCTGATGGTTCAAGTAAGTAATAGCTAAGTGAGGCTCATTCCCTTACACATTGATTTAATATTTGTATGCTTTAAAAATATAAATATTTACACTAATGCATCATCTGATATTTTCATATAAATATGAATCATACCATTAATTATGCTGCCTTTTTCATGATAATGAAGTTAATGGTCATTACATTTATATTATTTTCACAAATTTGTACCATGTTTGCAAAAAATCTCAGAAAAAGATAAGCATAAAACTTTCCCACTGTGAAGTTTTCATGAAGCTACTAGCTAGTATTTCATCAAGCAAAATTAGTAGACTGTGATTTCCAGTTGTTGTGAGATATTCGTCCTTTTTCAGAAAATTTCAATATTCACTTTTGTTTGTCATTTGAAAGGTCATTTTATTCGAGACCATATTTTCATCTTAATTTCAGAGTATTGTTAAGTCAGGAATTAGGAGTTATTTTGGAAAATTGACTCATCTATTTTTTCTACCTTTGGACATGATTTTACATGAGCTTATATATATATATATATATATATATATATTGCTTTGAATTACTTATTTTTGAGAGTCTTCAGTCTTCTTTGAAACTTAGCCAAGCATTTGTGCATTCTGTTTGTTTTTATTTTTTTATATTAAAACTGGATATGAAGTCATATTTCATGATGTTTTAGTGCACATTTGTCTACTGAGTAACAAAGTTGAGTATATTCTCATGTGTTTGTTGGCCATTTGTAGGTAACCCTTAGAAATATATCATTTGGAGAAATGTATGCTTGAGTTCTTTGCCCATTTCAAAATTTATCATTTTGTTGTTGAGCCATAAATATTCTTTATATCTTCTACATGCTAGACTCACTAGATTCATGATTTATAAACATTTTCTCACAATTCATGAGTTATCTTTATTTTTATTTTACCACTTAAATAATGTTTTGGTATATAACGATTTTAATTTTGATAGAGTCCAAATTATTGTATTTTTCTTTTTGTTATTCATGTATTTAATGTCTTAACTAAGAAAAGATTATGGAGATTATCTGCTAATTTTTCTCTAAATAGTTGTGTGATCTACACTCTTAGATTTATGCCTTTGCTCTATTATTAGTTAATTTATGTACATAGTTTGAGATGGGGACCCAGCCTGATTCTTTTGCATATAGATAGAGTTTTGCTACAGCATCATTTGTGGAAGAGAGTATCCTTGCCCTCTTTTAATGTTCTTGGTGTTCTTGTCAATAGCCATTTGACCATAAACACTTGGGTTCACTTTTGAACTTTCAGTTGATCCGTATGATTATCTTTATGACAGTGATCCATATGTTTATCCTTTCTTGTCCTGATTAGTGATGTTTTCTAAAAAAGCTTTGAAACAAGAATCCTTTTTAATTTATTTCTCAACATTGTTTACATTTTTGCAAAAGAGCCGTTGGACTTTTGACAGGGGTTTCATTGAGCCTGTAGGTTGTTGTTGGGAGTAGTTCTCTCAATCTACAAACATCAGATGCCTTCCCATTCGTTTAAAGTATCTTGAATTTGTTCTGTAATATTCTGTGATATACGTAGTCCAAGATTTACACTTTCCTGTTTAAATTTATTACTGTTTTTCATTAATGCTTTTATGAATGTAAATTATTTTCTTCATTTCCTTTTTGGATTATACATTGCAGATGTATAGAAATGATGTTGATTTTTTATGTTGATTTTTTTTCTATCTGGCAACTTCGGTGTATTTTTAAAATAGTGTCTGATAGTTTTTGGGTGGATTCTTTTCAATTTTATATATATGTGGTATATTGTCTTCTGTGAATGGAGATAATATTTCTTCATTTTCAATTTGTTGCATTTCTTACCTAATAATTTTGATGCAGCTTTAGTACAATGTTCAATCACAATGGTAAAACTGGATTCTCTTATCTTATTCCTCACCCAGGAGACAGTTAATATTTCATCATTAAGTGTGATAGTAGTTGTTGGTTCTTTACAAAGCCCTTTATTATGTTGGGGAAATGTCTTTCATTTCTAGCGTGTATCAGAGATTTATGATTAAATGAGATTAGATTTTTGTCAATTTTTAAAGATGCATTTATTTATTTGAAAGAATGACAGAAAGACAGAGGGAGTGAGTGAGTGAATTTGCACTCACTGATTCATGCCCTAAATGGCCACAACAGCTGGCCTAAACCAGGCTGAAGCCAGGGTCCGGTTCTTTCACATGGGTCTCAGGGACCCAAGTACTTGACTCACTTGCTGCTGCTCTTTTTGGCATGCAGATGTCCCAAATGGAGGCTTAACCAGCTGCACCAAAACGCCTGCCCCTTTTTGCACATATTGGGAAGAATTTCGGCATTTTCTACCTCTTTGTTTTATTAATGTTGTATACTACATTGACTGAATCTTGTTAAGTTGAGCCACCCATGAATTGCTAGATAAATCCCACCTGGTCATGGTATATAACCCTTTTAATAAGCTATTAGATTTGTTGGATTCTTAAGATCGTTTTTGTTGAGGTTCTTTTTCTTACTGCATAAATCTTTTTTTTTTTTTTTATTTGATAGAGTTAGATAGTGAGAGAGAGAGACAGAGAGAAAGGTCTTTCTTCCATTGTTTCACCCCCCAAATGGCCACTAGAGCAGGCACTGTGCTGATCCGAAGCCAGGAACCAGATGCATCTTCCTGGCCTCCCACGTGGGTGCAGAGCGCAAGCACTTGGGCCATCCTCCACTGTCCTCCCGGGCCACAGCAGAGAGCTGGACTGGAAGAGGGGCAACCGGGACTAGAACCCAGCACCTATATGGGATGCCGGCGCCGCAGGCGGAGGATTAACCAAGTGAGCCATGGCCCCTGCATAAATCTTTATTTTCCATTTCTCTGGTTTTATTTCCCAGAAATTTCAAAAGAACAATTTTTTTCCATGAAATCAAGCTAAATTCCTTTTGAATTACTTTTATTGGAGAAATAATTCTTTTCTAAGCAGTTCCTACTAGTGCCATTTCCAAATTTCTGAATTAGAATGGCTTAATCATAATATAATAATCACCCTTTGTATTGTCAAGACTATTTTCAATATTTCTGATATATTAAGTCAATTTGATATTTTTATCTGTATTAATTAAGGAGCATTGACCTTTACATTAATGGTAACAGAGTTTTTTCTTCTATAATGCATTGGACTGACAAGAGTTGAGAATTACAAAGTTTTTACCCTTTGGATATTACTATAATTTTCAGCTTCTTATGCACTAATGAGAGAGTGTTATAGATGGAAACCAAATTTCTTTTAAAAAATTATCTTCAAAATATGTCATTTTCTTCTCTTTTCATAGACTATATTAAACCTATAAACATTTGCTTTTATACTTAGAGATTTTTCCAATTTGATGTTTAATGGTAACTATTTGAAAATATTTCTAATAACTAAAACATTAAAATTGGAGTTAATGTTTTTCCAGTTAAGTTCTTCACTTATTGAACAAGCTTTCTAATATTGTTCGGTCACAGACATCCCCATGACTAGGTGATGGTATATGTGATACACAATTTTGAGTCCTTGTTATGAACATTATTTTACTCTGTTCTTACCGTTGACTAATAATTTATTTTTAAAAGATTTATTTATTTATTTATTTGAAAGGTAAAGTTAGAGGGAGAGACAGAGAGAATATTCCTTCTGCTGGTTCACATCCCAAATGGCCACAATGACCATGGCTGAGCCAGTTCAAAATCAGAAGCTGGAAACTTCTTCTGAGGCTCTCATGTTTGGGGCAGGGGCACAACCACTTGAGCCATCTTTCACTGCTTTCCCAGGACATTAGTAGGAGGCTGGATCAGAAGTGGAGCCTCTGGGACACTAACCAGTGGCCGTATGGAATACCAGCATCACAGGTGGCCACTTAACCCATTATGCCTCTGATTAATAATTTGGTGTAGTATTACTTGTTTAGGTTGAAAGTAACTTTTTCTTAGGGCTTTAAAGTCTACTCTACATAACACAACATTACATATTAGATTAATACCAGTAATGTTAAAATGTCTTTATAAATAACCTTTTTTTAAATGAGTGAAGTTGCAATCAACTCAGTATTTATGGAGTCTCTAAAGTATTGTATTTAAAAAGCTGTTTCTAGGTATTTACATTTTTATAGGATTATTCATTGAGCTAGAGAGTCTATTGATACTGTATTTCCTCAATGTTTTCTTCTCTCTACCTTTCTTTTTCCTTTTCTCCTCTACTTTTTCTTCTCTTAAAAAGTTTGTGTAAGGGCCAGTGCTGTGGCACAGTGGGGTAAGCCTCTGCCTGCAGTGCTGGCATCCCATATGAGTGCCTGTTCTGGTCCCAGCTGTTCCACTTCCAATCCAGCTGTTTGTTAACATGCCTGGGAAGGCAGTAGAGGATGATCCAAGTGCTTGGACCCCTCCACCCCCATTGGAGACCAGGAAGAAGCTCTTGGCTCCTGGCTTCGGATCTGCCCAACTCTGGCCATTGTGGCCATTTGGGGAGTGAACCAGCAGATGGATCTTTGTCTCTCCCTTTGACTGTAACTCTGCCTCTCGAACAAATAAATGCTCTTTAAAATATGTTTGTATAAGCCCACTTATCAAATCTAGTGTCAGGGTATAAAGTTTCTGATTAAAAAAATAAGAATTTATATGTGATCCAAAATGTGATATATGAATTAAGTTTTGCCTAGAAAAAATGCTCTGAATATTTAGGTATAACTCATAGCAAACTATTTGAGCATATTTAATTTCTTAAGAATTTACCAAATGAAAATAATTTCATTTGCAAATCTTTGAAAACACAGAGCCACTAAATTAGAACTTCCAGATTTATTGTCATTTATTCCAGGTATATATGAATCAGCTGTAAAGTGAGTGTCTTCATTTTCTAATATGGGACAAATATGAGGTTATATTTTTTGAGAAGAAACATATTCATTCCAATGAATTCACTGTTAAACATTAAGAGTGGGAGTGTGTATCAGAGAGAAAGAGAGAGGGAGAGAGCTCTCTGTACTTTTCTGTCAGATAACAGCATCAGTCCTATGAACATGTAACAATGTGGGAAGACCTTAAAAAAGTGTCCAGTGGCTATTAAATAATTAGACAAAAAAGAGGCATTCACAGTGGCACAGTAGGCTAAGCCATCACCTATGGTGTCAGCATCCCATATGGGCACCGGTTCAAGTCCTGACTCCTCCTCTTCAGATCTAGCTCTTTGTTATGGTCTAGGGAAGCAATAGAAGATGGCCCAAGTGCTTGGGTCCCTGCACCTACAAGGGAGACCCAGAAGAAGCTCCTGGATTCAGATCAGGCCAGCTCCAGCTGTTGTGGTCATTTGGGGAGTGAACCAACAGATGGAAGACCGTTTTCTCTGTCCCTCTCTCTGACTGTAACTCTACCTCTCAAATAAATAAATAGAATCTTTCAAAAAATAAATTAGACAAAAACAATAGAAGGAGGTATGTGGGGGATGTGTGTGTATGTGTGTGTGTGTGCATGACAGTCATAGAATTTGAGGTATAATTTTTGGATAAAGTAGCTTAACTAGAACACATTGATGAATGCATGCTTACTGGATATCTATGTAAATATTGAGGACAAATTTAAAAATGATAATAGAGCATCTTATTTTCGAAAAATTATTAATGAAAACCTTAAATACCCTTTACACCTTGAGAGGTGTCAGAATTGTATTTTATGATTGACTTTCTTTCAGCAGAATTGGCAGAGTTCAGATAGTGAGCTAAATGTGACTCCACTGTGATAAGAAATGGGGAAAAAATAGAAAAAGTAATTGCTTTAGCTATGATATAGTTTGGAAGTGATGGATTTTTCCAGGTAGAATCTGGTAACCTTTTTGTACTTGACACATTATTTTGAGTAGGTACAAGGTCAAATATTTCAGTGTCGTGAAGTAAAAGATGTTTAGAAACCTACCACCATCCACCAAATTGCAACTGGACTGGTATTAGCGTAGTGATGCCTCAAGACATGTTTTCCTCTGTGTCTGTGAACACAAGGCAAAGAGGAACTATCACCTAAAGATTTTTCTATCTGACACTCTTTGGGATCTAATAATATCAGTCAACTCCAGGTAAACAACCTAATGCAGTAGCTATAATTGGCCATCTCTCTTTGCTAACCTGTATGCCTTTACCTGTCCTCAAAGAAGAAAGGATAATTGATACATGATTGGAAAAAAGAAGTGCTTATTTTTATATGATGATTTGAAAAAAGAAACATGACAAATCAATAAAGATGTAGCAAAGTTTGGCTTTAGGATCTGTCCTGTTTTGCTCTTTTGACAAGCCCCACATGTTTGGGAAACTAATCATTCACTTTGACAGACTTATTCTACATCACACATCCGCTAGATTTTCTGAGAAAGCAAAAACATTTTGTCCCTGTGGCATTCGCACAACAGGTGGTCTGATTTTTGCCTGCTGGCTCACAATAGTGTTTGCTGATTTTCTCCCTGACCTGAATCGATTCTCCAACTGACAGAGCAAAGTAAATCTTGGGCAAAAGCAACAAAGAATGTGTTGCCACTAGTTAGGTCAGTGTAAATTATGGAGGATTTATATACTAAGGTGATGGATCAGGATCCTATGAGTGCTTTTGGTTGAATAGAAACATCAAGATACCAGCTCTGCTGATTTGGAAAAATATGACTTTTGGAGTCTAGTTTTGGCTATTAGTTTGAATCACTTTATTCATGCTTCATTGGTTGCACAGCCAAGACTTCGGGAGTTTCCTTCCTCAGTTCCAGAACAAACTGGATTTGTCATAGATAAATCTTCCTAGCATGCTTGCTCTGACAGTGGTACTGAGGTGGTACAGCAATAAGAAATGTTTGTCCTGCTTATCCTTGGCCTCAAACGTCGGTCCTTGATTTAGGTTCTGTTTTTCATTGTTTATATCAATCTTTAAAAATATAATTATTTTACACTTTAACATTTGCTGCACGTACTAGCAAAACATTGACTTCCAGGTATAATAGCATAGTCTGTCTCCCTCCCTCCCTCCCTCCCTCCCTCCCTCCCTTCCTTCTTTCCTTCCTTCCATGTTTTTGATTTGTTCTGTCCTTTCTTTTTTTTACAAATAAGGGTACCTAATTGTGTTTCATTTATGGATTGCCCTCTTATTCTTTTGTTGTGATGAATATTTTGCAAGTCGACATTCAAGTTACTTATACTGATCATGACTTCATAGCTTTGTTTCTTGTTCATTTTCAATATTTTCCATTCCTTTTAGAAAAATCTAAGTATTTTTCCTCTGTGTTTCTAAAATAAACTCTTTAGCATCTTTTTAGACATAAGAACTAGAATCATAGCAGCACACCATTAAAGATATGCACATACATTCATGAGTTTTATATATATGGAGACAGGGCCATGTGTCTTGATGTTTTCACTCCTGTGATTGTATCATTGCAACAAAAGCTTCCATGTCAAATGAACATTAAACTTCATACTTTTTAGATGTCGGAAGCTTATCAAATCAAAGGGACTTTACAGCTATAGAGTTTATGGTGTACCATAGAAAATATTGTTTTCTCAAAAATTAAAAACAAAATTTTATTTCACCTTTGGGGTAGATAATATGTTCACATTCTCAAAATTTAAAAGCCTGAACTGAAACCCAAGTATTAGTTTTCTACCAACATCTGTGTCCTGACCACCTGATTCCTTTTCTGGAACTGGTTATAGAGTCATAAGCAAATCTGAATTTCCTAAGCTTTTATAAATTCAAGTTGTATTGTGTTACACATTGTTGTATACCTTGCTTCATGTATGTATTATATATTGGATAACAATCCTTTATTCTCAAAGTGTGATAGGTCCATAAAATTTCCTCTTGTATAAATGGTTTATTTGACCCAACTCCGGTTAATGGATGCAGATTTTCCAAAAGTATTACAAGATTAAAATATTTTCTGTTTTTGAGGGATCTGGCATATCTGCATATTTTATTTTCTGTGAATTGTTCACATCCTTAAAACATATATATCATTGTGTTCCTTTTCTTAATTTGTCAATAATCCTAGGGGAAATAAATGTCAATGGGTTCAAAGGTTTTGTTTATAAAAAGTATCTAATACAATTATTTTAAGGTTTTTTATTTTAATAAATAAATCATCCCATTTACATTTATTTCTCTGCAAATGATATAGTATTTAAATATCATTTTCTGATTTATTTGTTTTAAAATGTATTCATTTATTTGAAATCAGATGGAGAGAGAGCAAGAGAGAGAAAGAGAGATCTTCCATCTTCTGATTCACTTTCCAAGTGGCTCCAGTGGGCAGGGCTGAGCCAAATCAAATCCAGGAGCCAGGAGCTTCATCTGGGTCTCCCATGTGGGTGGCAGGGGCCCAAGCACTTCAGCCATCATCCAGTGCTTTCCCCAGGCCTTTAACAGGGAGCTGGATCAGAAGTGGAGCAACCAGGACATGAAGCAGCACCCCAGCCCCCAATCTCTGGATTTCTTAATCTTATGACTTTTTATTTTTTCATTTAAAGTACATTTTTTCAGATTCTTTATTATGATTACTTAAACATGTTCAGAAATTATGATACAAACATGAATGAATTTGGATTATTTTGCCAACTCATGATATGTATGCTTTAATAGTTTCTATTGTATTTGTGCCTTTCTTAACCTCTTATTATCTCACCAAGCTCTCACCAAGACAATTTCTGTTTCTTCACAGAGGCCCATTGTCTACTACATTTTAGTATGGGGTATTATTTGGTAGCTGTAAGGAATAATTTGTGGGAAATGACAAAACTGGTGCTAGCATAGTGACTATATAAACATAAGAGAATTGCGTAGCTCAAAGTAAAATCTAATTTTCAAACCAGTCAAGTAAGTGTCTCTGTTTCCCCTCTTTTTGTTTTGGGTTGCTTCTGCCATCACATTTTGTTTCTGTAAATTCTATTCTTGAGTGTACTCCTACTAGTTTCTTGGGGTTGCCAACAACCTAGTACCACAAACAGGTGCTTAGAAGCAATCAAGATTTCAACAGGATTACACTTCCTCAGAAACCTGCAGGAGAGAATTCTTCATTGCCTCTTTTCAGCTTCTCATGGATGCTCCCCAAAGTTTGGGGTTCCTTGACAGTGCATCATTGTCTCCAAGATCTGCCACTTTACATCTGGTATTCTCCAAGTGTCTATGTACACATGTCCCTCTTCTTCCCAAGTCCCCAGTTATATTGGATTAGGACCCACCCTAGTGATCTCATCTGAGTTTGATCCTATCTGCAAAAAATTTGCTTACAAATATGGTCACATTCATAGGTACTCGGACTTAGGATTTCAACATATTTTTGAGGAGTGCAAAATTCAGCTGATCCCACCAATTCATAAAAGTGACCCCAAGTGCTTCATTGATCATGTAAACATCATTTCTCAAAATAATTTCTATTTGATTTTATTTGAACTATAAACATTACATTTACCTAAAATGCTGTGTAATATAGGATATATCATCAGATGGTAGTTTACTATAAATATTAATGTCCTCAGCATTGGGAAAAGTTAATAATTTTTTTTCTTTTAGTTTGATTCATTTGGACTGATCTTATCTGTTGTTTCACTTTTCTGTTTTGTCAAAATCAATTTGGAAAAGAAGCATAATTTAATTTTGTTATTTTATCTTTATTCATGATGGTCATAGTCGAACTATGATTAGTTTATATGATTCATTTTATTGCTTTAATAGAAATTACCAACCAGAATGACAGCTGAAGTCTGTCAACAGGGAGTGCATCCAACAGGAGTCAATATGATGACTCATTAGCAACGAGTTCTCACCAAGAGTCACAACTCGCTTAAGGCTGCACACCATATTGTTTTATGTGAACCAAATGGCAGTGGTTAAATTAAATTCTGAAGATGATCACAGAAATGCACTCTATTTTAATATTAGAGCTTTGTAGGTTTTTAAAATTGAAACAAATTGTGGCTTGTACTTTTTTTCTTATCATTCATTTTAAAGTGCATTTTTTCACATCTCAAAGACCATATGTTACTGATCCATAGGATTGTGTAACATCTGTTCTTTCAAATATTTATGAATTTTTATGTTCTAGTATTGTCACTTGAATATTAGATTCTATTATACAATATTTCAGCAGTTTCCTTATGGGTTCAACCATAGTAAACATACAAAATTACATCATACACATGCATGCAGATACAAATACCTGCATAACACAAAGTGCAGAACATATTGAAAAAGAGTCAAAGAGATAATTGTAGATATAAACAGATACACATGCAACAGGTACTTCAAAAAGTTTGTGGAAAGATGGAATTGAAATATAAATGTATTTTGGTGTAAAGTTTTAAAAGGCAGGCATAGTTTCTTCATAATGTGTATTTTCCTTTGTAAATTTTGTGTTAATGTTTAATTAGTTTTTAACAGAGTCAATTGTGTAGACACAATTCTGAGAACATGATGATATTCCCTTCCTCCCTCCCTCCCTCCCCTGACCCCACCCATCTTCCTTCCTTCTCTCTTTCTTTTTTTTTTAGTTTTTGAAGTAACATATTTTAAATTTATGTTACAGTGAAAAGGCTTAATACTATACCAAATAAAAGTTTAACAAGTAAAAAAGCAAAACACCATAGCTTAGAAGGAATATAGACAATTGCTATAAATAATAAGAATGGAAAAATGATGATTTCACTCATACACAGTAAATTTTGAAGAAATCACTGAATATTAAAACTGTAGTAGTATAACACTCTTAACCATTTGTTTCCAAAGGTATAAAATAAAGTTTTATAAAACTGCATTTGCTATGAACCTTTGGATGCCTTCTTGTATGTCAGTTTTTGGATAATGACAAAATATTTCAAATCTTCCCAATTACACTCTCATAACTCATAAATACCTGCTCTTATCCACTAATACAATCTTGGAAATGAAATGGACAGTGGAATGTTGGGATAGGGAATAAACAGTTTATTTAGATTTTAAAACAAGTAGACTTTGTTGGTGTCAGGATTGTGATGCAGTGGGTTAAGCCTCCATTTATGATACTGGTATCCTATATGGATAATGATTTGAGTTACGCCTGCTCTATTTCCAATCCAGCTACCTTCTATTGCACCTGGGAAAGCAACAGAAGATGGCAGAAGTGCTTGGCCCTTGAACCCATGTGGGAACCCCAGATGGAGTTCCAGCTTCCTGGTTTTAGCCTGGCTCACTCCAGGAACTTATGCTCATTTGGGGAGAAAATCAGCAGATGGATGACCTGTCTCTTTATCTCTCTCTCTCTCTTTCTGTCTCTTTCAAATAAAGAATCTTTTTTTTTAAAAAAAAAATAGTTTATTCATTAGAGCAGTGTTAGGTTCACAGTAAAAGAGAGCAGAAATTAGAGATTTCCCATCTGCTGCCCATTCCCACACAAACATGCATTTCTCATTGTCATCATCTTTGTGGTATATTTGTTACAATTGATGAATGTATATGGGTACTTTATTATTGCACCAAATCTAGAGTTTGCGTTAGTGTTCATCCTGATATTATGCGTTCTGTGGGTTTGCTTAAATATTTAATGACATGTATCCACAATTATATCATGAATAACATTTTAACTACCTTCTAAAAATGCTCTGTGCTCTACCTATCCCCATCTCTCGATTCTTCTAGTCCCAGTAAACCTTATTGCTGTCTCCATAGTTTGACCCTTTCCAAAATGCCATATATGCATTAAGTTTCATGGCTTCACATCTCATTTCCCTTTTGATCATAAATAGCATTCCATTGTTTAGATGTAATAAAATTTATCTGTTCACTTTCTAAAGAACATCTTGGTTTCCACCAAGCTTGAGTAATTATGATAGAGGGGTACCGAAGTCAACTATAATAGTGGATTCATCTGTTTCTTTTTGTAGTTCTATCCATTTTTGCCAGAAATATATGGCTGCTCTGTTATTATATGCATGTGTAGTGAGAGTATAATGTCTTCTTAGAAACTGACTCCTTTGTTATTATTCAGTGGCCTTCTTTCTCCCTGTTATCTGTCTTTGCTCTGAAGATCATTCTATCTAAAGTTAATCTAGCTACTCCCACTTTGTTTTCATTAGTGTGTTAGCATGCTATATCTTCATCAATTTATTAAATTTATATATGTTTTATATTAAATGTGGATTTCTTATAGACAGTATATAGTTGGGACTTCTTTGTTGACCCATTCTTTGAATCCCTTTCTTTCTTCAATTTTTCTTGTTTATAGAAGGTGAAAAAACTTCATGTATTTCATATACACTGATTTAGGAGAATAGTGATACTTCCCACCCTACCCTTACTCCCACCCTCCCTCCTCCTCCCGTTCTTATTCTTTCTTTTAACTTTTACAATTACATACTTTTAGTTTATTGATAATCATAAACTTCCACTAAGTAAAGAAGAAAAAAAAATACTACTCCTTCATAGTAGAGACAAGGGTTGTAAATAATAATCAAATCTAAAATGTCAATTTTGCTCATATACATTACATTTTTTGTACTTCATTGGTTGTCACAGATCCAGAAAAACATATGCTATCTGTTTTTAAGGAACTGGCTTATTTCACTAAGTATAATGGTTTCCAGTTGCACCCATTTTATTGCAACAGAGAGGATTTCTTTCTTTTTATGGCTGAATAGTATTCCATAGTGTATATATACCACATTTGCTTTATCCAGTCATCAGTTAATGAGCATCTGGGTTGATTCCATATCTTAGCTTTTGTGAATTGAGCTTCAATAAACATGGCGATACAGATAACTCCTTCAAATGCTGATTTCATTTCATTTGGGTAAATTCCCAGGAGTGAGTCATATTGAGATTTATTTCCAGATTTTGAGGGATCTACATACTGTCTTCCATTAGACTAGTTTACATTGACACTAACAGTGTATTAGGGTACATTTTCCCCCACATCCTCGCCAGCATTTATTGTGTTTTAATTTCTGAATGAAAGCCATTCTAACTGGGATGGGTGAAACCTCATTGTGGTTTAGGTATGCTCGTGTTATTGATGTTTAAAGTGGTTATTGATACAGTTGGAATCACATCTACCATATTTGTATTACTTTATATATTTTTTCCTTGTTCTTTGTTTCTATTTTTGTTGTCTCCCCTTTTTATGCATTTTGTGATTTTATTTGATCATTGTACATGATTTTTTTCCTCTCCTTTATTGGTGTATCAGCTACTTTGCTTTGGCTTTATTTATTTATTTTTTGCTAATATTTGCCCTGGAGTTAGCAATATACAGATAATTTACAGATAATTCCAGTCCACTTTCAAATAACACTATACTATTTCACTAGTAGCATGAGTTCCTTGTAGTGACTAATCCTTATTACTCCCTCACACCCCTTACATATTTTGTCATTTGTTTCACACACACACACACACATCAAAATCATTGTAAATCTATTAAGAATAAGAACTAAAGGTTTATTTACCATCACTTACCCTTCTCTGATGCTGTCCCTTTGCTTTTGATGACCTAAAATTCTGACCTATATAGTCTGTCTTTTGACGTTTCTTGATAATCAGATGTAGATGTACTGGCAAAAAATTTTCTAAATTTTCATTTGTTTAGAAAAATCCTTATTTCTCTTTCACTTCTTAAGGACAATTTGATGTAATACAGAATCCTAGGCTTAGTTTTTCCTCTCAACACTAGGTATTTCACTTCATTTTCTTCTTGCTGGCCTGGATGCTGAAGGAAATTCAGATGTAATTATATATTGTTTTTATACAGTTAAAGTATTTTCTTTCACTGACTCCCTTCATGACTTATTTGAAAGGCAGAGAGACAGAGACATTGACAGACAAACATCTTCCATCTATTAGTTCATTCTCCAAACTTCTGCAATGGCTGGACTGGGCTGGGCTGTAGCCATGAGCTAAGGAACCCAGCCTAGGTTTCCTCCTGGGGTGATAGCAATACAATTACTTGGGATATCACTGGTGTGTCCTGTGATTTGCATTACAAGACACTGGAACAAAGAGAAAGGGCTGGAAATCAAACCCAGCTACTCTGGTGTGGGATATGCACATCATAACTGCTGGATTGAATGCTTGCCCCATTAGAGGACTCTTTATTTCTATAATTTCTATTATTATATAAGTTGGATAGATTTCATGTATTTCATATGTGCAGATTTAGGAGCATAGTGATACTTCCTACCCTATCTTCCCTCCCACTAATGCTTCCACCCTCCCTCCACCTTCCTTTTTTGTTCTTTCTTTTAATTTCTATGATGACATTCTTTCCATTTATTTTATAAGTATAAGCTTAACCCACCACTAAGTAAAGAATTCAACAAACAGTAAGAAGAAAAGGAAACAGTGTTCCTCCACAGTAGAGAGCAGGGCTATAAAGAATGTTCAAATCTCAAATGTCAATTTTTCTCATACACATTACATTTTTGGTACTCTATGAGTTGCCACAGGTCAGGGAAAATACGGTATTTGTTTTTAGAGACTGTCTTATGTCACTAAGTATAATGGTTTCCAGTTGTATCTATTTTGTTGCAAACGATAGGATTTCATTCTTTTTTATACCTGAGTAGTGTAACTTCAGAGATTCCTGTCGGTGCAAGACATTCTGCTAGGTGCAATGTAAGTTGTCAAGAAGTAAACATCAAAGTTTTCACCCTTAAGAGTCAGCATTTAATTGGGAAGACAAGCCTGAAAGTGATTGTCATGTTATAAGAAAAATGCAAGATATTAAGGATAAGTTGCCGGATAAGTCATATAAATTATATGATAATGTTTTTTGGGAGTTCAGGTGAGAGTTTATAATTTTTGCCAAATACATAGAGAGAACCATACAGAAGAGAAAACCCCCGCTCCCTTGACCTATGCTTTGGAAGAGACAAAATGTGGATAAAATTTAAGCTCATAATCCACGTAACCTTTTATTCAGATCTCAGTGCACTCCGTGACTTTTCTTTTAAAGTATAGATATACTTTTAAAGTATAATTAGAGATAACTTTAATCCACAGACTATTCTGTGTCAGGTGTTGTTATAATTATTATTAGGAAGATAAGAATGATCTAATATAGGCAGTTATGCTGTAAGACATTGAGGAATAGCAAGAGTATGCATCTCTTCTTGGTTCACACAGGTCAGAAGTGATGTGTAACAGCTAGACCTAAGCAGGCCAATGACAGAGCATACTCTCTCTTCATAGTTTCCCCCACTTCAGGCAGCAATCTGATGTAACTGGTCAGCATATTCAAATTAATGTTTCAATTGGCATCTCCTTTGAAAAAATGTCCAAATTGTATTATATCTGGGAACCATGTGAATGGTATTGAATTAATTAAGAAAACTAATTAAACATGGTTCATCATTTGCTTGGATTGATTTTGTATCACAGAAGTCAACCTGGCAAATAAGTATGAAATACAAAAGTGAATATAAACTAAACCGGGTGGTATAAATAGAATCAAATGTTTCATAGTGATATGTGAGTATTCTGACTGTTTAAAATTAAAAATAAATTAGGTAATATGGTTTTACATTTAATATGTGGAACAATTTCTTATTTATTAACCTTAAATATGTATTTTTATGATTGTTTACAAAGAGTATTTATTTACAAATGAAAGAAGTATAGTTTATGATTAGGGATTATGAGAAAGCAGACTTCTCCTTGTATTATATATTTCTTGATTTTATGACTTTAGCTCTCTTACAAAAGACTTTATGAATTCTAATATAATTCTAATTCCTTTGTGATATATTTTAACTACATAATGGAAATAGATAATGGATATTTTTAATTTATAGTGTTAATTATTTCTGTTGCATTCAGGGTTATGAAAATGTCTGAGAGCATGTACAGAAACAAAAATGTACACAAGCGAAAGGATAGCCATGTGGATGGCTCGAACAAAAAGTCTCTCAAGGGTAGCAAGAATTCTTCTTGAATTCTTTGGCCATTCCATTCAAAACAATTTTCTCCCATTTTTTTAACTGTGAGATGAATTATAGGTTGTATAGCATTCCTATTACACTTTATCATATGTGGGTTATTGACTTATCTCTCATTCATAATGAATGCAAATATCTTGGCCCAGAGATCGTGTGCTTGTATTACCAAGGGCTTGTAACAGAGCATCAGACTACAAAAGTGTTTTTTGGAGAATGTTCCCATGACCACTTTTCTAATGGAAGAGTTACTGTATAAACACAGATGCATAGCCTAGTAGTATTCTTTGGGTTCATACAGTGTGAAGGCTCTGGCGCTGTTTAAACTTTTATTTTTTATTTTTTTTATTTTTTATCTTTTATTTAATGAATATAAATTTCCAAAGTACAGCTTATGGATTACAATGGCTTCCCCCCCCCATAACTTCCCTCCCACCCACAACCCTCCCCTTTCCCGCTCGCTCTCCCCTTCCATTCACATCAAGATTCATTTTCAATTCTCTTTATATACAGAAAATCAGTTTAGTATATATAAAGATTTCAACAGTTTGCCCTCACATAGCAACACAAAGTGAAAAAATACTGTTGGAGTACTAGTACCTCTAAGGCAGGTACAAGCTCCACTTTATAGGTGAATAAGCATAGGATTATTAACTAAGTTGAGTTGGTAAAATCCAATCTTTGGTTTAAAGTGGCACCGCTGATGAGAGAGACCTGGTTTTCAACTCTTCATCTTTTACCTTCTAAGTTGTATGTCTTCTAAGTTAGTTCAGTAACAACTAGTGTTGAGCCCAAGCATGAGGCTGTTAGGCAACCTGAATATAACAGATGGAGACTATCTTTTTGCAGTGTGAATGGATACAGAACACATTTAAGCATCTTAAGAGGTTAAGAAAGTAAACTTTCATTGAGATATCTCATCTTCTCAATATTTTAATTCACCCTCAGTTTATGAAAGTAACTTAGAAAGCTTTGAAGTGCGCAAGTCAATGATTTTAATAATTCCACACAGTTGGGGCTGGCACTGTGATGCAGCAGGCTAACGACCTGGCCTGAAGTGCCAGCATGCCATATGGGCACCAGTTTGAGACCTGGCTGCTCCACTTCCAATCCAGCTCTCTGCTATGGCCTGGGAAAGCAATAGAAGATGGCCCAAGTCCTTGGGCCCCTGCACCCGTGTGGGAGACCTGGAAGAAGCTCCTAGCTCCTGGCTTCGGGTCGGCGCATTTCCAGCCGCTGCGGCTAATTGGGGAGTGAATCAGAGGATGGAAGACCTCTCTCTCTCTCTCTCTCTCTCTCTCTCTCTCTCCCTCTCTCTCTCCTATCTCTGTGTAACTCTGACTTTCAAATAAAATAAATAAATCTTAAAAAAAAAAATGATTCCACACAGTTGTGCAACCATTGCCATATTTGAACTGTAGGATATTTTTATCATCAAATAAAAGAAACCCCAGGCCCATTCACAATTGTGCCCTTATCTTTCCCTACCCATTTCCCCTAGGTCTGAACACCCATAATCTTTCTGTCTCCGTAGATATGCCTATTGTTGACTTTCCATGTAAGAAGAAGAACTCAATATGTGATTTTTTTTTACTGACCTTTTCCCCTTAACATAATAAGAACTATGTGGTTTATTTTTAAAATCTTTATTTCTATAAAGAAAAAATCATTTCCTATAAATAAAACATACTTTTCCATGTGTTAGAAAAATAAATATTCGTTGGAAATAATAGTTTTTATTACACTAGATTCTTGATTTTTCATGCTAATGAAAGGCAGTGGTAGCATAGCTAGGGTTTAAGTTGTTTACATTTACCTTTGGGATATAGTATGGGTACTTGTAACAGCAAGTTTACTTGAACAACAGTGTTCACTTAGAATAACACCAAAATTGTTTTGAATTCCCCTAACATAAATCAACAAGAAACAGAGGTGGTTGCATATATAATATATATATATATATATATTATATATATATATATAATAATGTGAACAAAGATAGCTTTAATTGTGTGTTTGGTAACTGCCATACTAGCTACAGAAACAAACAAACAAACAAACAAAAACAAACACTAACGCCATCTTCAATGAAAATTTCAATTATGAGTTAATGATAATGAGTTCTCATGGTGAATTCATAATTAAGGGAATAATCTTGGGATTTGTTTTATGTGAGATCATTATAGAACTTTAGTAAAATTAATTTCCCAGATGGAATTGATAACAGTAATACAGCTAATATTCACTGAATGCTTACATATCCCAAACACTGCTCAAAGGAATTTGCATACATTTAGACATGTCAATGGACCTGCAGCAGGAACTGGTGGACATACTCAACTGGTTGAAATCTGAACTTGGGCTTTCAGTGTGTGACATATGAGAGATGAATTATTAACAATAGCTTTTTCTCCAGTGAAAATTGTCCATCAATTCTATTGTAAAAGAAAAATATGTGTATTGCACAGAGTCATGTAAGCATACTACTGCTCTGGTATAGATACTTAGGCATCTTATGGAGCTCAGCTCTCTAGCTCTCACAGGAAAACATATACATTCTGCTGGGAAGAGATGATTTTTTATTTCTCCACTTGTGTTTCCCTAAGTACCATGATCTATATAGAAGAAAAGCAGTGAGAGTATATAAGAAAGTGGTAGAATTTGGGGCCCATGTTCCCACAATAAAGGAGAAATAGTCATAAGAGTTATCATTTATGGAATAACTTCACATAGCACCGTATGCCCTTTATTTTAGATGCTTTCACTCATCACTAAATGCCACTAACAAAAATTCATTTTCACAGTAGTTGTGGAAATGGATTAATGCTATTTTACTTACATTATTTATTAATTCATAAAGAGAGGAAGAATTATTTTAGCCCATTGAATTATATTTTCGCAGAAAAAAGGTATAGGACAATTATGAAGATGAGAATCTAAAAACCTAAAATGAAAGCAGCTATACCATTATGAGTCATTAAAGTAGAATTTATTTTATAAAGTAAATTTTTATAATTTTGGAACTTTGTTACATTTAATGAATATTAACCAATTATTAAAAATATTAAATATTATTTTTAAATGAATAGAAACCATATTATACACTGAAGACACTTTGAATTCAGCATGATGTTTACTACATATCATGTATCCAAAGAATGGAATTAAACATTATTAAACATTTTTTCAGTATGTGAAACTGAGTATACTGTTGTATGCTTTATATTTTAAACTAGTTTTGAGTATCTCATCATAACATATTTGAACAGACCATAATAATTTTGGATGAAAACTGACTGGAAGAGGGTCTTGTAATAATACATAATGACAACATCACAGTCATTCCTTCTGTGTATTGTTACTCTTCATTACAAAATAAATCTGTTTCATATATTAGATCAGATGTGGTATGCCACATCATCAGGATCATTACTTGTTTAAAACTAGTAGTGGTTCAACCCTTTGTGTCTTCTAACATTCTATATTGTATTGTGAAGAAATATCTAGTGTACTTACAAAGTAAATACTTTTTTTTCATTTATTAAACTTTTATTTAATGAATATAAATTTCCAAAGTACAGCTTATGGGTTACAATGGCTTCCCCCCTCCCATAACATCCCTCCCACCCGCAACCCTCCCCTTTCCCACTCCCTCTCCCCTTCCATTCACATCAAGATTCATTTTCAATTCTCTTTATATACAGATCAGTTTAGTATATATTAGGTAACAATTTCAACAGTTTGCCCCCATATAGCAACACAAAATGAATAAAATACTGTTGGAGTACTAGTTATAGCATTAAATAACAGTGTACAGCACATTAAAGACAGAGATCCTACATAATATTTTTTAAAAATTAATTAATTTTCTATGCCATTTCCAATTTAACACCAGGTTTTTTTTTTCATTTCCAATTCTCTTTATATACAGAAGATCGATTCAGCATATAATTAGTAAAGATCTCATCAGTTTGTACCCACGCAGAGACACAAAGTGTAAAAATACTGTTTCAGTACTAGTTATAGCATCACTGCACATTAGACAACACATTAAGGACAGATCCCACATGGGGTACAAGTACACAGTGACTCCTGTTGCTGACTTAACAATTTGACACTCTTGTTCATGGCGTCAGTAATCTCCCTAGGCTCTAGTCATGAGTTGCCAGGGCTATGGAAGCCTTTAGAGTTCGCTGACTTTGGTCTTATTCCGATAGGGTCATAGTCAAAGTGGAAGTTCTCTCCTCCCTTCGGAGAAAGGTACCTCCTTCTTTGATGGCCTCGTTCTTTCCACTGGGCTCTCACTCACAGAGATCTTTCATTTAGGTCTTCTTTTTTTTTTCTTTTCCATGGTATCTTGGCTTTCCATGCCTACAATACTCTCATGGGCTCTTCAGCCAGATCCAAATGCCTTAAGGGCTGATTCTGAGGCCAGAGTGTTGTTTAGGACATCTGCTATTCTATGAGTCTGCTGTGTCTCCCGCTTCCCATGTTGGATCCTTCTCTCCCTTTTTGATTCTATCAGTATTAGCAGACACTTGTCTTGTTTGTGTGATCCCTTTGATCTTAGACCTATCAGAGCCATCAATTGTGAACTGAAATTGATCACTTGGACTAGTGAGATGGCATTGGTACATGCCACCTTGATGGGATTGTATTGGAATCCCCTGGCACATTTCTAACTCCACCATTTGGGGCAAGTCCGATTGAGCATGTCCCAAATTGTACATCTCTTCCCTCTCTTTTTCCACTCTTAAATTTAACAGGGATCACTTTTCAGTTAAAATTTAAACACCTAAGAATAATTGTGTGTTAATTATTGAGTTCAACCACTAGTACTAGAACAACAACTACAACAACAACAACAAATACTAAAAAGGATAAAGTATTACATTGTACATCTAAAGTCAGGACAGGAGCTGATCAGTTCATTGTTGCTTATAGTGTCCATTTCACTTAACAGGTTTCCCCTTTGGTGCTCAGTTGTCACCGATCAGGGAAAAGAAATGATATTTGTCTCTTTGGGACTGGCTTAATTCACTCAGCATGATGTTTTCCAGATTCCTCCATCTTGTTGCAAATGACCGGGTTTCACTGTTTCTAACTGCTGTATAGCATTCTATACAAAGTAATACTTTTTACGCTCAGTAAACTATTGTTAGTAACAACTTACTCAAAATCACTTTTTGCCACTATTCACAACACAGCAGCGTAACAGGAGGGTTGAGCCCTTCTCTGATGTTTGCGTCCACGTCACAAATCATTGTTAACCAAACTGGATAATGTCAAGACAGCTTGAAGGTAGTATCTAACCATGCACTGTGGAGTCCTCCGGGAACAGGGAATATTCCTCTCCTGCTTCCTGAATGAGGTCTGTTAACAAGCCAGGAGTTGTGGGTGCTGTCTCTGCTCACTGCCGCATGTTTGTACTGTCCATGCTGCTCCATGGTGCCTCTGTTCTTTCTGTAGAATTTCCCCTGCACACTTCTCTCCAGCTCTCCCTTGGGAATGCACTTCCTCTGCTTTTCTTCTATTATCCTCGCCTGGTCACAATCAGCAAGTTTTTATTTTTTTTCCCCCTATTCAGCCATCTTGGAATCTCACATTGTGCACTTGCTGTAAAAATATTGCATTATATGAGTAGTTAGTTCTTGATTATATACATATACCTTTTAATGATGAATTTTAATTTTCATTTTGGAATAACTCCATTAAGGCTGGAATATGTTTCTGCCACGCTTTCCTGTTTCCTGATTTGCCAATGTGGAGATTTAGTCGTACCAAAGAAAACCATAATAACCAAAGGCCAAAATATGTCATTCAGCATTATCTCTACACTTCTCCCTACATTAGCATTGAAAATTGAATTGATGTCCATACTGATTCTTCCAGAATTACTGTTTCATCCGAGTTCAGTGATTTCATGGATGTATTACTATAATACACTCATGGCATGAGTACATCATGGTAAATAGTCTCACTATTACTTTTTCATTATTTACACTCAAGATAATAAACCCTTATGCTGAAGTGAGAACCCCTATTATCGTATTCATTTTACTGATAAACAAGCTGAAACTCACAGATTAACTTCCAGGATACACTAAATTACAAATTTAGACAGCATATTTGAGAGTAGAACTCAGCTCTTCCCAATACCATGCAATTCATTCATAAATCAGTAAATATTTAGAGAGTGTAATACGTGTTATGCCCTGAGAAAGTAACCTACAATTGCAAGGGTCAGAAAACTACAATGCAAGCAAATAAACATAGAAGTAATTACATATTGGAAGTTTTCAAGGAGGCAAACAAGCAAGATGATTGCCAGGATGTGTAACTGGTAGGAGAGTAAGTAGTGATACTGATCCTAGAATAATGGGAGAAGTTTTTCCTAAGGAGCTGACATTTGATGGGAAAACTAAAAAGAGACAGCCATGAAAAGAACTGGGAGAGGAACTTTCTATGCAGTATGAACAGGAATTGCAAAGGAGAAAGCTTAATTAATAACTTGGTGATTTCTAGAAGCAGGAAAGAAACTAATTGGTCTAGTAGGATAGAGTCACGGTAGATGAAAATGTAGAGGTAGGCAGCTGACAGATCTTGGAAGCACTGCGTGCTGTGTTTAAAAAATTGGAGTGGTTTTTGTTTTGTTTTGTTTTGTTTTGTTTTGTTTTGTTTTTTTTTGGTTAGTGAAGTGGGAATTTCCTAAAGAGACTTAAGCACATATTATCTGATTTGACTTTCGTAAGGAACATTCAGATTGAAACATGAAAAATCATTTTGTAGGAAAGCATGAGTGAAAACTACTATGGATTAGTTGTGAAATTACTAAGATTTGGACTAAAGTATTGGCAATGGAGTTAGAGAAATGTGGAGATCTTCAAGATTTGTGTTTGGATTAAAAGTCAGTATTCTGCTCCTGACGCCAGCTACCTGCCAAGGCACCCTCTAGGAGGCACCAGTAACAGCTAAAGTGGTTGGTTTCCTGCCACCCTCATGGCAATCCTAGAGTGAGTTCCCAACCCCACCCAACCCAGCTGCAGAGGTCATTCCGGGAATGAACTAGTGCTTAGGAGCACTGTCCCATTCACTGTCTCTCTCTATCAAATACAATAATAAAAGCAATATGATCTGCTGATGGTTCGGATATAGAGAGGAAGAGAAGAAATCAAGGATTTCTACTCTGAACAATTAAATAGACTGATACTAGTTATTGAGATGGAAAAGACTAGAAGACAAATAGAAGTAGAGAGCAATACAAAATTAGTTTCATAGTATGTAAAGTCAGATTCTGGGTTAAGAGGAAATTGTAAGCAATCAGCTGTAATCTCAGAGAGAAAAGAAAATCTAGACACCAGTTTTCAATTTGATAGTACTGCAAGACACAGGCCTCAGTAAAGTCACCCAATGAGAGTCTATATAAGGAAGAGAAGATGATTCAGCACCAAAATATAGGCCCTTTGAAATTAGCTTCTGCCTATGGAAAGAAGACCTACAAGTGGAAAGTAAGATAGGAAAGTCAAATGTATCAGCATCACAGGAACCAAACGAAAAATACTCACACCAGAGGAGAGGGCAATGGGACAAACTATAGTTTTGAGTTACAATTAAGTGGCTCCTACTGATGACAGTGAAATAACACACATCCTAAACCATTCTAGTCCCGTCCTGCCACAAGGGCTGTGGGCTCAGGCTATGTTCTTTTAAAAATTGGTATCTACAATAACTGATTTTATTCTCAGTATCTCCTCATATGAATGAATATTTTTCTAATGTCGTGACCATCAAAACTGCTTAATTTGGGCATTAGTTTAAAACTATTACATAAATTGGCTCTGACATTCCTCAGTACATAATATAGTATATCTGGATGGCTTTTTTTGTTGTTGTTGATATCCCCCTCTTCATCTTAGAGCAGTTATTATGGATAAAATTGTCCCCCAGTTTGATTTCTAAGCCCCATCACTTTATGAGGAAGTTCATTGTTCTTATTCATTATTCTAACTCCATCATCAGTGCTATATTGGGAACATAGTCTCTCAAAACATATTCCTTTGAAAGAACCTATATACATGCTGGTTTCTGTTTCTTTTATTGCTACTTGTTTTTTTTTTTTTTTTTTCTCAATTATCCTGTTTCCAGACTTCCAATGACCTGATCTAGGCTTCTGGGAACCACCTCTCTTTGATTTGTTCCATTTCCCTTACTAGGACAAAACAAAGTTTAGATGCTTTTAGCACAAAACTATATTGAAACAGCACTAAGACCCAATAGATAAGAAGAAAGAGGATATTAGAAAAGAGTACTACTTACTCTTTTCCCATTAAAATGTTATTTACTTCTTTCTAAATCACAGTTCTGAATTATATAAATTATAACCATGCTGCCTACCATCACAGCCACTAACCACATCCAGCTGTTGGACACTTGAAATAGGATATGACAACTTGTGATGTTCTGCAGTATGAAATAAACCATATTTCAACATCATTACTCACAAAACACTCTAAAATATCTCTACTAATCATATTGATTATATACTAAAACAATGTGTTTGGTACAGCAGTTAAGTCACCATTTGGGATGCCTGCATCTCATATTGGAATGCCTGGTCAAAATCCTAGCTCTTCCACTTCTGAGCCAACTTTCTGCTAATGTACACTCTGAGAGGCAGCAGGTGATGGCTCAAGGACTTGCCACCCACATGGGAGACCTGGATTAAGTTCCGCGCACCTGGTTTTGGCCTCACTTGGCTCAGCCATGGATGTATCAAGCATTTGGGGAGTAGAACTGTGGATAGATCTCTTTCTGTCTCTGTGTTTCTCTCGCTCTCGCTCTTGCTCCTTCAAATAAAATGAGGATAAGTAAAATGAATTTTTCTTAAAAAGAAAGTTGTATAACGCAGATGTTGAAAACTGCAAAATCATTTATGTTGCTCAAATTGTCTGTTCTTGAATAGCACTATTCTGTAGATTAGATACACAAAGAATGATCCCAGAGCATGTTCTAGGAATCCAAGGATATTGTTACACATGCAGAATCTCAAGCCCCTTTCCAGGTCTATGAATCCAACTCTGCTTTTGAGAAAGATCTCTAGGCAATTTGTATGCCTGCTGAAATTTGAAAAAATGCTGCTCTACATATTGTTACTGTCTCCAAAGAGCAAGGTGTGCTTTTGCCATTGAATAATGACACATCGAACCTCATTTCCTATGTAATTTAAGTTGAAATCTAAAAACTGCACATCCTTCAGTGATGCACAGAAAGGTTAATATCAAGTGTGAACCCAACTTGTGAGCTATAGTTCTGTATTTTCCACTACAAGAGTTCATGTGCCATATTTTGGAATTAGTGAAGGCAAAGGACAGCTCATATTGCTCCTGCATTTTGTTACCTACAGAGATTTGCATTTAGTGAATTTGACTCAGCTGGCACTTATAAAAAAGCCTTTTCCAGAATGCCTGAGAAACTTACCCTTCATACAATAATACAGTGGTCAGCAGGAATGCGAGCAGGCTGCATCCCATTTTTGGAATTAATCTGCTTAACACAAGGGTGTGATTTAAAACAGCCTCATCTATCTACCAGGAATCCATTTTTATTTCTTAGGATTGTGATTTTTCCTGGTTATACGTTACCATTTTTTGTCTTGTGTTGACTGATAAAAATGTCATTTTTTGGAGCACGTTAATTTCAAATACTGATTCTAGAACTGATTTTTCTGACTGTTTGACGTTTAGATTTTATTTGTTTTTAGGATATTGGTTTATTGGGATAGGGATAAGAAAATGACATTATTTGGCCGGCGCCGCAGCTCACTAGGCTAATCCTCTGCCTTGCGGCGCCGGCACACCGGGTTCTAGTCCCGGTCGGGGCACCGGATTCTGTCCCGGTTGCCCCTCTTCCAGGCCAGCTCTCTGCTGTGGCCAGGGAGTGCAGTGTAGGGTGGCCCAAGTGCTTGGGCCCTGCACCCCATGGGAGACCAGGAGAAGCACCTGGCTCCTGCCATCCGATTAGCGCGGTGCGCCGGCCGCGGCGGCCATTGGAGGGTGAACCAGTGGCAAAGGAAGACCTTTCTCTCTGTCTCTCTCTCTCACTGTCCACTCTGCCTGTCAAAAAAAAAATAAATAAAAAGAAAAAGAAAATGACATTATTTTTGAAAATATTTAATTGTATGCAAAGTCATATCACTGATGCATTTGCATTTAGAAGATTAGTAAAAGATCAAAAAATCTTTAGTCAATGAAATTTTGAAATTCTTAAGTTAATTTTCATAATATCATTTCCAAATAAAATCTTACTTGAATATAATTTTATTATTATTTTGATAATATTTTTCCATTGACAATCACGCAATCCTTAGGCACCAATGGCAGATTTAGACACCTCTATTCAAGTTGCATTATATTGGAAGAAATGAAAAAAAATTATTTATCAATACAGCTCCTAGACTGTGCACAATATTACATATTTTTTATAAGCAATAGACATTCTACTAAGCAAATGCCCTCTTTAGGATCAGAAACAGATTTGAGGGTTCTAAATTTTTATTTGATTTTTTTTTATTTATCACAATTTCACATTTGTACAAACATCAAACCCCTAGGTAAATAAAGTCTCACTCTTCATACAAATGTCACTGTTCTAAATACTGAAAATTATCAGAACTATATGCAGTTTAGAGAAGAGTTAAAAACTCATCTGAAACTATATACACTTGATCAAAACATTAGTAAGGATGGACAAATGACTTAGTATTCGAAAATGAGAGCAATTACTTGCCAAGTATGTAGATAATTTTCCAGTTTCTCCTGCCTACAAACAAGCAGGACACTGTTCCCACGATGTTTCACTCACTTTTCACTTGTCATATTAAAGATGAACCAGGGAAACTGAGCAAAATATCTAAAAACACAGCTAAGTGATATAGAAAATATAATTCACGTCTATCTGATTCCAATATTTATGTCTGTTCCATTCCCAATACCGTAGTAACAGTCAAAACCCAATGAGTCTCTAACATTCACATTATTTTTAGAAATCTTCATGTGCTAAGGTATAATTAAGCAAGATTTCCTAATGGTTTTATGTTAGAATGTGTGTGCACATATCTTAAGTTATTGACAATGTTAATGATACAGTATTCATTTAGTTCACTTTTAATAAAATGTAAAATTCACTGTCAAAGTTATTGATGTAAACACTTGTGTGAAGTAATAGCCAATGGATATCACATATGCACAAGATTGCCTATGTATTGGTTATTATCTGATTATAACAAGAATAATTGTACACTTGAATAATTGCTGTGTTACACACGTTCAGTGTCTAAACTTGTAAGCATGGAGTCAGCAGTCCAAAAGTTTTAATCAAGGACAGAAAACTACAGATAACCCTTATTTTCAAGGCCTTTTTCTCTTCACATTGTAGCTTTATGGATTGAAAGATAATGCAATCTCTAATTTTCTGCTTTGAAAGCTAAACATATACCGAGAGCTGAAACTGGGTTTAGCAATACTTTTACTGTGGCTTATATTTGGTATATAAATATATATGGTTCCCAAGAGTTCTGCAGAGGCTTACTCTTAATACTGCAAGAAAATCCTTGGAATATGTTCTTTAAAAATACATCTAATCAATACAATACAAAGAATAATAGCAATGTGAATAACTTTTTTCATTATTCTGACTGAAACTCTTTGTTGATCTGTGAAAACTCACGTCTATGCAGATAAACAACTGTGAAAGATGTTAACTGGTACAGTGAAGAAGTAAGCATTGCTGAATTTGTCCAGCCCAGAGAATCCTGCCGTATGGAAAAAGCCATTTATTTCAGTTTTTACAGAAAAGTTTCTTCACAGTTTAAAGTACCTTTCAAAAAGGTGACTCAGGAATCAACACCTAAATGTGAGAAGTAGGAGTCTCATTTTTACTCCCCCACTGTCACCTTTCTGTGGGATGTGCTAATGAACTGTGAATTGGTCAGTAAGATTAAGCAAAAAGGGTATGGCTAATTCCCAAGCCAAAACATATCAAATTCAGATTTTTTATAATAATATTAGCTATTGATATTTGTGATAAACATGATATTCAAAAGTATGTAATATTCCAAGTTGAAGAAATGTAGTGGTGTTAAGATTAAATATGTTTCTGCTGATTTCATGAACTTCCACATTTGATTTGATCCCAAATGTTGATTCTTCCACCTTCCTCTCTTGATCCTCATTTTCAAGGCCTTAGCTCAGTTTCTTATCATCTGTTGTCAGGATGTCAGGATTGTTGCTATTAATAGCTTTCCACCTGCTTTCACATTTTCTTCAGTCAGTCCACTTTCCAAGTTGCCCCCATGGTTATTCACATTCCAGTTGTTGTAAAGTGTTCTTTTTTTTAAATCTCTTAGTTCTTTGTCTAGTTCTTGTGTAGGGACATTTAGTAATAATAGGTGTTAAAAAGACAAGTGTTAAGGCTGCAGATAATCAGTAAACAGATAATGTTGGCTTTCAATTTAACAAAGACTCCTTAATTAAAATTAATTGGCAATGATTCATTAAACTTTGGGAGCTGCAAAAGTTACAGTGTACCTCATCTCCCAAGCAGAGAGAGCATGTATTGTCCATGGTCAGAAATACAGGCTGTTGACCAACCCGAGTCAGCTCTGTCAATCAGCCTTAGGCTGGTCAAAGTCCCTCACATGAAAACACAATGTGGTTTCAGAAATATTTTTATCCAGAAGTAGACAAGGAGGAGCGTATGAGCTGAAGAAGGGGATTTAGTGTAGTGGTATGGAGAACTTGAGACAATAAAGGAAACTCAGGGATCTGCCCCACTTAGTTAAGTGGTTGGTTTTTTGTTTTTTTTTTTTTTTTTTGACAGGCAGAGTGGACAGTGAGAGAGAGAGACAGAGAGAAAGGTCTTCCTTTGCCGTTGGTTCACCCTCCAATGGCCACCGCGGCCGGCGCACCGCGCTGATCCGATGGCAGGAGCCAGGTGCTTCTCCTGGTCTCCCATGGGGTGCAGGGCCCAAGCACTTGGGCCATCCTCCACTGCATTCCCTGGCCACAGCAGAGAGCTGGCCTGGAAGAGGGGCAACCGGGATAGAATCCGGCGCCCCAACCAGGACTAGAACCCAGTGTGCCAGCACTGCAAGGCGGAGGATTAGCCTAGTGAGCCGCGGCATCGGCCTTAGTTATGTTTTTTGTAAAGGTAACTTCATAATGCATTTACATCGTTTTTAAATAGTACCTATTTTTTATTAGGAATAATCAAAGCTTTAATAAATACATGGTATCTGATTACATGTGAGGTTTTCTTATTTCCTAATTAACTTGTGAGCAGAAAAGTCTTGTGAACAGAAAAGGATGACCTAATCCAACACAGGGTGAAAATGTTTGTATGGCCTCTTCATCTGCACACATTCTTATCTCCTTGTTTTCTGCAGAAAATATCAAAGGAAAGGGATTTACTTGCATGGTTTTAATTTCCAGAATCAATGATGGTAACAGTTTTGAAGGTATTTTTCTACTAATAGGGTCAGGATATTAGACTCATTTCAATACTCAAAGGCAAACTGTAAAACTCCAGCATATTTGAGAAATATTCAGCTCATGAGTCAGTCTGATCTTGTCAATCAGCCACAAGTCATCTTCCTGAGTTTGCACTTCCTATTGAAGTCATACATCAATTAGAGAAGCAGACTGAAATGTTGCCATCGATTATATATGTGGTACTTTCTACATCTGAGTAGGAAAGCATCTATAATACATTTTCATTAAAGTGACTCTTAATTCTCCACCTCCTTAATCCTCACACCCTCATACAGATGACTAAAGAGTTCTCAAAGAATGAAGGAATAGTAAAAGTTTAGAACAGACAAGGCATGTATGTGTGCAGGAAGTAAAATTGATTTTTTATATGCTTGGAGATACAGATCACTTCCCTAGATCTGATATGCATTGTTTAGTGTTGATGGGTTATAGATCAAATGCCACATTTAAACCCCAATTTTGTAATTTGTTATCCTCAGCACAAAAGTTTCTAAAGAACCATATTTATGATCCATGCCAATATCTAGATGGAATTTGATACATCCAGAGGTGAGAAATCCTAGAAAAATAATTTTATATTAATAAGAGTTCAAACAGCTTCAGTTGAGAGTCTTGTACAGGTCTATTTGGAGACTAATTAAGCCAGTAGTTCAAGCAGTGAAGACTGTGTAAAGGATCTGCTTTCTGCCTCTCTCTAGATACTGAGTTACAGCCGTTAACTGAAGTAAGTTTCTGTCTTCAGTTTCTGTCCTTAATGTTCGTTATGGAGTGGGCCTTGTGACACCGCTGCTTGGGTCACCCACCTTCCGTATCAGAGTGCTTGGATTGAATCCTGCCTGGGCTTCCAATCCAGCTTCCTACTAATATGCACCTTGAGAAGTGGAAAGTCAGGCTACTTGTGTCCCTGCCACCCACAGAGCCAGAGTCCCTGGCTCCTGGCTTTGGTCTGAGCCCTTCTCAGCTGTTGTGGACAATGGTGGAGGGAACCAATAGAAAAGATTCTCTCCCCACCCCCAACATTGTGTGTGGGTGTGTACGTGTGTGTGTTTGTGCCAGAATTTCAAAAGATAAAAATAGAATTTCTAAAGGCTCATTGTGACCTTAATATTACAAATGCCGTGAGATTATATACCAAATCACTTGCCAGCAACCAAAATATAGAAAATGCCTACTGAGGTGAAGAGTCCTACTGGAAAAACTTCATCGTTCAGATTCAGACGTACCAATAGTTAGATCTCAACAATGTGACTTGAGGTCTGTTTCCTTCATAAAATTATTAGCCCTTCTTCACCCCTGTTTCCTTGCTTGGAAAGTGAACAAAATGTTTGCCTCCGCATTAAGGTGAGAACCAACTAAGGTAATATGTGTGCCATGCATAACACCTAAAGGAAGAATCACTGTGAACATTAACTTCACTAGTCAAGATGGAGCAAGTTTGCTATGTGAAACACACATAGAAATATGGACCATTTTTTTCAACAATCAGTAAACAAGCTCTATCATAGAAAATATATTTGTAGGCAGGTAATATTTATTTTTGCAATGATATAAGCTATTGTAGTGGTTTCACTTTTCTCAGGGTAATTTTTTATAAAGATTTACTTATTTATATGAAAGGCAGAGTGACAGAGAGAGAGTGGGAGAAACATAGAGAGAGAGAGAGAGAGAGAGAGAGAGAGAGAGAGAGATCTTTCATCCTCTGGTTCACTCCCTAAATAGGCTCAATGACCAGTACTGGTTCAGCCTAAAACCAGAAACCAGGCACTCCATCTGGTTCTTCCACATGGATGCAGAAGACCAAAGACTTTGACCATCCTCTGTTGCATCCCAGGCACACTAGTAGGGAGCTGGTTCAGAAATGGAGCAGTCAGCTCTTGAACCAGTGCCCATATGGAATGCCGAGGTCTCAGGCAGTAGCCTAATACACTGTGCCACAATACCAACCCAATAATTTAATATTTGAGAGGAAGTCATGTTAGTAACAAGCTCTCCACATTTGCTGCTTATCCTCAGAGACTGACAAAATTCCATAATGACAGAGGAAAAATGTAGTAGAGGAAAAGTAGGAGTTTCCAGTAATGCAGAAAGAAAGATGGATGTGTGTGTGTGTGTGCAAGCGTGCATATATGTGTGGAGAAGGTCTAAAAGAAGCAGAAATCAGCTGGCAAACATTTGGGAGAAACAAGAAATCAAGATGTCAGTGTAGTCTCAGAGTTCTCTCCCACTAAGTTATTTGTCAATTGTAAAGAGACGAACTGGAGTGTTACAGTGAAGAAATCTGTCCAATGACTGTTCACAGTTAATGCCATCAGCAATAAAACCTGGATATAATGTGCCTTTGATACGATACACTGTGAAAGACACAACCTCACTTCTGTGATCTTTTTTTGCTTAGGCTGCATAATCTCCATCTGTAAGAAACTGAAATGGAGAGAGATTTTACAAAATAATTGACCACTGCTCATCAAAGCTGTCGAGATCATTATAGAAAAGGAGAGTCTGAGGAACTGTTGCCAATTGATGTGGACTAACGAGACTCAACATGAAGTGTAGCATGAGATTCTGGGACAGAAAAGGGCATTTGGTGAAAAGCTGGTAAAATTCCAATCAAACCTGTAGGTCAACTAAGAGCAGTTGTTTCCTGTGATGATTTTGGACTAACTGGTGCAAGTTGATTCTGTGTATCTACTTCTAGCTCCATGTTCAGTAATGTTGTGTTAATGGGTTGAAATTAGCCATGGATAACTCTACACTAAGTAAAGTGTTCAAAAAATAGTATAAAGAAAAAAAAAAAACTTCCTCAACAGTCAAGACAAGGGCTGTTAAAAATCATCAAATCTCAAAGTGTCAATTTTACTCCTATAAATTACATTTAGGTATTAGTTACAACAGATCAGATCAGACAGAATGTATAGTAGTTGTCTTTTTGGGACTGGTATATTTCACTAAATATGATGTTTTCCAGTTGCATCTATTTTGTTGCAAATGAGAAGATTTCATTTTTTTACTACTGTTTAGTAAACCACAGTGTATATATACCATAATTTCTTTTTGCAATCTTCAGTTGATGAACCTCTTGGTTGATTCCATATCTTAGCTATTATAAATTCATCTGCAGTGAACATGGGGGGTCTGATCATTCTTTCATATACTGATTTCTTTTCATTTGAGTAAATTCCCACAAGTGAGATTGCTGGATCATATGATAGGTCTGTATTCAGAGTTCTGATTTATCTCCATACTGTTTGCATTCTTACCAACAGTAGATTAGGATACCTTTTTTCCTATATCCTCACCAGCATTTGTTGCTTGTTGATTTCTATATGAGAGCCATTCTAATTGGGGTGAGGTGAAACCTCATTTTGGTTTTGATTTGTATTTCCCTGATGGCTAGTGATCCTGAGCATTTTCTCAAGTGTCTATTGGTAATTTGAATTTCCTCTCTTTAAAAATACTTGTTCAAGTATTTTGTCCATTTCTTAACTGGATTATCTGTTTTGTTGTTGAAATTCTTGAATTATTTCCAGGTTCTGGATATTAACCCTTTATCAGCTGTGTAGTTTTCTCCCATTCTGCCAGTTACCTCTTCACTTTGCTGAGTATGTTGAGTATTGTTTTGCCGTGCAGAAGCTTCTCAGCTTGATGTATTCACCTTTGTCAATTTTGGTTTTGATTGCCTGTGCTTCTGGTTTCTTTCCCAAGAAGTCTTTGCCTATGCCAATGGTTACAGAGTTTCCACAATGTTCTCTAATAATTTGATGGTCTTTGAAACATTTGAAACATTTTGAGTGACTATTTGTGTAAGGTGTAAGGTAGGGGTCTTGTTTCATATTTCTGCATGTGGAAATCCAAATTTTCCCAACACCATATTTTGAAGAGACTGTCTTTGCTCCAGAGATTGATTTTAGTTATTTGAAAATACATCTTTGTAAAAGTAAGAATGGGAATAGGAGAGGGAGGATGAGGAAGGGTGGGAGCATTGGCGGGAGGGAGGGTAAAGTGGAAAGTATCACTATGTTTCTGAATCTGTATATAGGAAATACGTGAAGTTTTTAAAAGGGTTTTATTTATTTATTTGAGAGGTAGAGTTACAGACAAGTAGAAAGGTCTTCCATCTGCTGATTCACTCCCCTAATGACCACAATGGCTAGAGCTGAGCCAATCTGAATCCAGGAGCCAGGAGCCTCTTTGGTGTCTTCCACATGGGTACAGGGACACAAACTCTTGGACCATCTTCCATTGCTTTCCCAGGCCATAGAAGAGAGCTGGATCAAAAGAGGAGCAGCCAGGACTAGAACTGGCACCCATATGGGATGCCGGTGCCACAGGTTGAGGCTTAGCCCACTACACCACAGCGCTGGCCCCAGTGCATGAAATTTGTATGCCTTAAATATCATTTTAAAAAAAAAAGAAAGTAATTAGCCATAGTATGAGTAGGAAAATGGGAAATGTGACAAATATGACATACCAGTCTTCTCTCCTCCCATTCCTAGAAAATTACTTTATTACTGAACTACTGGATAATAATGTACTGCTGTTCATTTCCTGTCTTCCATAATGATGCTAAGGTTATCTAAGATGTTAATATTTAGGGGAGCTGAAAAAGGATTAAATGTAATCTCCATAATTTTTGCAAAATTTTAATATGCTTAAAACTATTTAAAAATGAAAACTTTTCTAAAAATGTGGAAGCAGAGCAAGGGTAAATATCATCTTCCATTGCTGTATAATACTGTATAACAAAAAGTATGTTTCAAAAACCCTTATGTACTACAGCAAAAAATGAAGATAAATAGAATCCCTGTCCTCAAAGATTCCTGGTTAACACAGTTCAGAGCTCTTAGAAAATTTGGAGGACTGGGTAAATTGGCAGAACCTCTGAGTAGTATAAGGTGTTTTCTTTCTTCCTTTTTAAAAAGTCCCCAAATAGCCTTAGAGCTGAAAATCTTCCAGTAGTTAATTAGAAAATAATGTCTGAACAGAGTTTAATGAGTAAAATCTCAAAATAGATCGCACAAAGAATGGAACTTTTGCAAAGATTAAATCATATCAATTTAGGATTAAATCATATTAATTACATTTTCAACTACAGATTATATACTAGTTCTCCTGGTTCTCAAAGGAAAGTCTTATTATATTAATTATATTAATTTTAAAGATAAGAAATCTGAATCTCTAAGATTCTGTGACTGGCCAAGGTTTCTTAGTAATAGGAAGTGGAAGCAATTTTAGAACTTCCTCATTGTTAAAGAAGGTACAGGTAATGTTAACAGCCACAGCGGAAGGCATGAAGGGACACTCCACATAGAATCTTCATTGAGAAATTGTAGTCTAGTCTTAGGCATGTGCACTTACTGGAAATACCAGAACAGTAATATCTCCATGGTTCCTGTAATTAGTGTATTGATGTTAGAAAGAGCCATCAAATGTTTTCTTCTAATGAGATGATGTGGTCATAGAAATATTTGAGTAAATGAATGAATGTAGATTTAAATTTGTTTCCAAAAGAGTAAAACAAAAGTATATTTGTAGAACTTGGAGAATTCTAGCCTCCATTAATTATAACTGTATTAAAATCAGAATAATATATAGTAATGAGAATGACAGTGATAAGGAAGGCCATAATTGATTTTTATCTCTAATACAGCATAGAAGTTATTTGCGTGCTACATTGTAAGATGATTAAGGGATTTCTGCCATATGACATTTATTCTGGAGTATGTATTTATAACAAACTTAAAATTTACATTAATTCGGTCATCACTTACATTGTCTAGTTATGGCTGGATAACACATTATTCCAAAACTTAGCATTTAATGACAACAAAGCTTATCTCATAGTTTTTGTGTCTTTGAGTTCAATGCATGGCTCAGGCGGGTCCCTCTGGCTCAGGGTTTGTCACAAAAGCTGCAATGAGAGTGACAGGGCTGCAGTCGTTCCAAGCTCAACAGGGAAAGGACTTACTTTGGCGCTCATTCAGGTGATTGTAAGAAGGATTTGTTTACTCACGGGGTTTTGAAGTAAAGGCTTCGGTTCCTTCTGCTAGGTGATCAAAGGCCAATGTGAGCTTCTCTTTGGGTAGGTTTGCAATACAGCAGCTCATTTCGTTGACAGCAAGCATGTGGGACAGCAAGAGAGAGCAAGTGAGAGAGAAGCCAGTTACATTTTGTAATGTAATCTTGAAAGTGACATCCCTTTATGTCTGTCCTAACCTATTCATAAATAACAAGTAGTAAATCCAGCCCTCCCTTGAGGAGAGGGAATTGCAAGCTGTAATTCTGGGATCTCTGGGACCCACCCAAGAAACATACTCATCATGGTGTTTGTTACATTTAAACTGGATAATATAATTTATAGGCAACAGAAAAATAAGTGATGGTTTTTTTAGATGATGGCTTTAGTTATCTTCCCTATCCTAGAGATACTCAAAATCTCTGGAAGGATATAGAAAAACAAATGGATAAATTAGAAAAAAATAATGTGATAAATATCATAATAGCAGAGTGAAATAAAAATTCCTCAAATCCCATGGTACATGTTATTCACTCTATTAGGGGCTTTGAGAGAAAAAGTGTAACTGTTCAATGAAGAGTAACAACCTCACAATCAACATCAAACATTTTGCAATTTTCCTGAATATTGCTAATAGTATTATTGTAGTTTGTAAGCAATTAGCTTAAATGATATATAAGATTCCCTTAGCAAGTATGTATACTCAGACATGGGTGTGTATGTCTGTGTCTACATATGTATGTATATGTGTGCATATAAAGATTGCACAGTAATGACTGAGAGGGGCTTCATGAGCTCTCATGACTGCTGTGGTAACACCTTCAGTGAGATGTCCCAACTTGTAAGTTAGCACTTCTCAAAGTGTCCAATATCAGTCCAGAGTTGTAATGAGGAGTGGGCACTGTGCCACAGGAGGTTTAGCCACTGCTCATGATGCCCTCATCTCAGGTTGGAGTGCCACTTTGGGTTCCTGCTACTCTGTCCAGTTGAGTGCATCTGGCTGATTCACTCTGGAAGATAGTAAGTGATGGCTCAAGTGCTTGGGCCCCTGCCGCCAATGTAGGAGATCCATATGGAGTCCATGGCTTCAGACTTCTACCTGGCCCATTCCTGGCTGTAGAGGGCATTTGGGTAGTATAGCAGCAAATGGAATATATCACAGTCTCTCTATATATATAACTCTCTCTCTCTCTCGCCCTCCCCATTTTTCAAGTGTATAGCAGAATTTTACAAAATAAGATAAAATATATGAGGAATATTAGACGGAAACTAATGTCTAATTAGTATTTAATGTGATTTTACTAATTTTGCACACAGCTTCTTTGGTCAGAAATTTTGATATGTCAGAGCTAATTTTAGTAAAATATTACCATTTTCTGAAATCCAAATAATTTGCACACCAATATAAGCATCTGCTGCACCAAAATACCATAATAGTAACCTGATATTTTTGAGCAAGAATGTTTCACCCAATTCATCAGTTTATTTTGTTGACATATACCTATAACTTGCAGATACTCTGTTTACAGAATGCTTTATAAATTAAGACCAAAAAAATCTGTGCATTTAATTCCATTATTTTCAAGGAAATATGGAGCATACAGAATCCTTAAGATGGTAAGCCTTTTAATGAAAATTTTCATTTATTAACAATGGGCATCAGGAATTGAAAAAAGAGAATTCTAGATGAAATACATGTATTGAAATTTCCTTGTAAAGAGATAACATAGCAATTGCCTGACGTTAGAAAACATTTTCAGAATAATTAAACAAAATACATTCCACATTGCTTGTGGAAATATTACTTTCTTTATTCAAAGTAGCCTTCAAAGATGTTGTATGGCAAAAATAAGTAGATCTAAAATATAATGGCATTGATCCCTTTTTTAAAAGATTTTTATTTATTTAAGAGGTATAGTTATAGACAGAGAGAGGGAGAGACAGAGAAAAAATCTTACATCTACTGGTTCACTCCCCAAATGGCCACAATGGCCAGAGCTGAGCCCATCCAAAGCCAGGAACCTCTTCATGGTCTCCCATGTAGGTGCAGGTGCCCAAGGACTTGGACCATCTTCTACTGTTTTCCCAGGCCATCAGCAGGGAGTTGGATTGGAAGAGGAGCAGCCAGGACACAAACCGGTGGCCATGTGAGATGCCAGCACTGCAGGTGGAGGCTTAGCATATTATGCCTAAGTGCCTGCCTCTTGTGGCATTGATCTCAGCATTTTAAACTCTATGTGCATTTTCAACATGTTGTAAATAGTAAATGTTAGTTACGAGATTACTCATATTGCAAATATACAGTCCAAAGGTAAGATAACTTGAAATGACTCAAGAGAAAAATAAAAAAAATTAAGGCCATTAGTTTTAGAGACTCATAGACCTAATTAAAGGAATGGTACACAGTAGCCCTAGAAAATATTAACAGCGCTATTGTCATTTTTCTCCATATAAATTAAAAAATAAGAAGAGTGATGACTCTCACAATGACTAGTCAATGGATTTCAGTACAAATTACCACAGCACAAATTAAGGAATGCTATAAAAAGATGATTATTATTTTAAGCAGGATAATACTGATAATGATAACATATTTACTGTCTACTATGTAGCAGAAATTATGCAAACCATTTTATGTATTTTACCCACTACCAACAATTCTCCCATTTGACTATTACCTTATTTTTTATGGATTAAGAAGACTTGAGGTCCATGAATATTAAGCAGTTAGTCCAGGTCACACAGAAAGTGGTACTGAAACCCTAGCTCTAAGTTGAAAGCTTAGAATCTCTTAGGGATCTTGGAATCATAGTTTGTAATACTGACTATTTTCGTTAGATTAAAATAATGTTTTTAAAATGGGAATACACAGATTGTCAGTACACTCTAGGCAAAAGAAAAACTAGGCAAGAAAATAATTATATCCTTTTTTGTGACTATTAGAGAAACACATAGGTAGCTATGGAACTGACATGATGTAACTGTGAAATCATGAACTGGAATAAATGTGTGAATTAGGTATTATTAGCTTACAAAGACTATGCTATGGAAATTAAGAAAACTAAATATACAAATAATTTTGCTATTTAACTACCCCAAGGATAAATAGAATATGGATGTAGTTGCTCAGGTTGGTTTTATTCATGACCAGTAAGCAAAATTAAAGAATATTGTCAAGGGTAGGGTTGACAACAATTATGAGGTATGAAGATGCTTTACTTGGGCCTGCTATACATTTGTGGACCTGAGTTTTTTGAAAAGAATCTTAGAGTTTGCCAAATTTGTAGAAAAATTAATGAATGCAAACTTAATTTTAAAAAACCAATGTATTAGGAAACTGATATAGCTTCAAAGAAATTTATATCTGTACATTAATACACAAAAGTTAAAAATTAAGTAGAAATCACATTTTTTTCATTTATTAAACTTTTATTTAATGAATATAAATTTCCAAAGTACAGCTTATGGGTTACAATGGCTTCCCCCCTCCCATAACTTTCCTCCCACCCGCAACCCTCCCCTTTCCCGCTCCCTCTCCCCTTCCATTCACATCAAGATTCATTTTCAATTCTCTTTATATACAGAAGATCAGTTTAGTATATATTAAGTAAAGATTTCAACAGTTTGCCCCATATAGCAACACAAAGTGAAAAAACTACCGTTGGAGTACTAGTTATAGCATTAAATAACAGTGTACAGCACATTAAAGACAGAGATCCTACATAATATTTTTTTAAAATTAATTAATTTTCTATGCCATTTCCAATTTAACACCAAGTTTTTTTTTTCATTTCCAATTACCTTTATATACAGATGATTAATTCAGTATATAATTAATAAAGACCTCATCAGTTTGTACCCACACAGAAACACAAAGTGTAAAAATACTGTTTCAGTACTAGTTATAGCATCACTTCACATTAGACAACACATTAAGGACAGTTCCCACATGGGATGTAAGTACACAGTGACTTCTGTTGCTGACTTAACAATTTGACACTCCTGTTCATGGCGTCAGTAATCTCCCTAGGCTCTAGTCATGAGTTGCCAGGGCTATGGAAGCCTTTAGAGTTCGCTGACTTTGATCTTATTCCGATAGGGTCATAGTCAAAGTGGAAGTTCTCTCCTCCATTCAAAGAAAGGTACCTCCTTCTTTGATGGCCCTGTTCTTTCCACTGGGATCTCACTCACAGAGATCTTTCATTTAGGTCTTTTTTTTTCCCATGGTATCTTGGCTTTCCATGCCTACAATACTCTCATGGGCTCTTCAGCCAGATCCGAATGCCTTAAGGGCTGATTCTGAGGCCAGAGAGAAATCACATTTTGAAATTTACCTTTAAGAACAACATGTGCAAAAATCTATATTTAGAACCTTTCTGTGTATTTGAAGGTTTTCTTAAAATATAGAAATGTATTGTCTTGATATTCTACATTAAATCTTCTGTGAGGGAGATGGCAGGTATATTGGCAATGGTAAACTACACTCCTGTCTCTTAGTCTACACTTTTGTGGGAATAAGGAAAAGTCAGTTGAGATACCCAATTATGATGACTTTCTCTTGTACAAAATTGCATCAGGTAGAAGCAGATAAACCCAGTTTAAAGAACGGGGACAAATATCTTTTCATTTTTCATAATTTTTAAAGGGATGAGCCACCCTCCTGAGGAAAACATGGGGTTTTCTCAAACCTTTGTGAATGGTACAAGCCCAAGCTGTCAAATGATTTGGGAGATTCCAATGATATCTCTGAGAATTTGGGTGATAGCTGGTGCTTTGTGGCAACTTCAGTCCTCCTCAATTCTAGATGCACAAATAATATGAAAATACCACTTGGAATTCAAATATGTTGCATTATTTCATAGCATAGCTAAGCATTAACAGGACAGTTTGGTGTTGGTTTGTGTGCAGGTTATTTTATTTCCTTTGTGGTTTTATACTGATAAAATGAAATGTATCTTCCTCATTTTTCCTCATTTTCAGGACAGGATTTTGCAGTTACACTTTGTAATTTGTATATAATGAAGGTAATTAGTGCTCATTAGTGAACCTCATCTATATTTGTCAGCATTTTCATTTAAGTGTGGATCATATGTGCTTACACATGACAGCTTTTGATTTTGTCTGCAACATAATGCTTTTTAAGGTCCAGTGAACAATGAAAGCTTTCTGCCTCTCCCATATATTTGCCAGTAGATAATAATGAAATGTCAAAGACGTGAACATCATTAAACTTATGTTTGAGATCCCTTTGCAGAATTTGTCACCTTTCCTGCTGCTGTGTGACTTTTTTTCCTTGTTGTTGTGTCTCATAAATTTTTATGACTTCTTTGCGTTGGAAATCTGTAATTTTTCCCAGAGCTCTTCAAGGGACCTTCCAGCAGTAATAAAACTCTTGTCACTTTCCACTGCAGCTACGTTTAGAGTAAGGCTTACTGGCTTCGCTCGGCAGCATATTAGATAAAATAATCAATATGCTCAGGTTGAAAAATTAAATGCAGCATTTGTGCAGCCGTTGAGTTTCAATGCTTTCAACTTGGAACAGATGGCCTTGTAAGAGATTTGCTAACTTTTCTTGAGTGTGTATTTTTTTTTCTTTTTCTTTGTATCTACTAGATTTTTCCTGCAAAGTAATAAAAATAATAGTAATGAAGGAATCATTTAACATGATTGCTATAAAATAATTTTGGCTATTCATAAAAAACAGTATTGTAGTGCTGAAAACAATTGCAACATTTTCAAACAACAGTCTCCTAGGCATTGCAGTTACCCTCTGAGTAAATTTAGAGTGTCCTGTTATCTTAAATTTATCAATTTTAAGTGTGTTTTTCTTTTTCACCATTGTTGCTTAGTTCATATGGAATTATGTATGGCTGTAAAATTTTTGCTACAAAACTTTGATAACAACAGGAAATAGGACAATTTTAAATATTATGAATTGATGGTCATACTCTTTTATTTCTTATTGAAAAGAAAGCTGCCATTAAACCCCATCTTTCACCCTATATATCTATTGTGGTCTTATCTTTTTCTATTTTTCTTTTTTATTTTAATTTTAATTTAATTTTTTATTTTTTAAATCTAACCTTTATTGTAAAAAGATTTACTTTGTTTATTTGAAAGGCACAGTCACAGGGAGAGAGGGAAAAGCAAAAGGAAAGTGAGAAGTCTTCCATCCACTGCTTCACTCCTCAGATGGCCCCAAAAGCTGGGACTGAGCCAGCCCAAAGCTAGGATCCAGGAGTTTCTTTCCAGTCTCCCACATGGGTCCAGGGGCCCAAGGACTTGGGCCTTCTTCCACTGACTTCCCAGTACATTATAGTGGAGCAACCAGACTGAAACCGGTGCCCATATCAGATGCTGGCATTGTGGGTGGTGGCCTAACCTGTAGAGTGAGGAAATCACCCCACTTTAAATAATATAAAGTTACTATATTGCATTCCTTACATAGATAATTTAAAGAGGGGTAATTTGATATTGTTTACCTCATTGTTTTTGCACAGTTCTCTGCTCATGGAATATCCCCTGATATTTGGACAAATTCAGACTATAAGACATGGAATTCATTCATTTCTTCAGCAAAGATTTGTTGAGCATCTACTATAAACTAGGAGGATGTTGTGCTGGGAACTAGATACAAAGACTTGTATGATATGTAATAACTTGTAAATTTAGTTTTACTATGACTTTACTATGAAATAAATGCATGTTTTCTTGTTTCAAGAGTAATATAAGTTCTGATTTTACCTTTATAGACCAAGTAAATGGCTCACACTAAACACTACTGGATATAACTGATATGACTGTACATTGAGCATTCTGCTTCGGGGACTGCTGGAAGGAGACCTCTGGGTTTTGTTTTTTTTGTTTTTGTTTTTTTTTTTTTTTTTGCAATGTTTTTATCAAATGGCTGAAGACAGAAGGAGGTTGTTCTTGAAACTTGAAGACCTGACCTTTGCAGTGTGAAGGCCATGGAAAACAACACAGAACTGCATTTAAATAAGGAAGCTAGCATAGGTACAAATTAGAACATGGTCCATAAGGAGGCACAAAGGAAAATGTAGCTAGGTAAATGGATTTTTACACTGAAATTCCAGTTTGATGTTTTATAAGTGCCACGATTTTATTATTAAACAGTAATACCTTAGAATCATGTAAAATATATTTCAAGCTTTAAAAGATCATTTTTTGTAATTTTTGTATTTTATGACAAAATTTAATACTCATGTGATTTCAGAAACAGCAACATATGCGACTGGTACTCAGGGTTGATTAATAGCACAAGTTGAGGAAAGACAGTAGTATAAGAGTAAATGGAGCACAGTCTTTCAGATTTCTACCAACCAAGGCACTTTGGCGTGGCCCCTGCATACAGCCAAGTCCTGTCGTGAGAATGCTCTGAATGGGCCTGGCTCTGCACTGCACCCAGCTCTTTGTTCCGTGACTTCGTATTGATAGCCGGCCAAAGTGGAAATGTGCACGCTATAGAAATCAGCAAATTCTGCGAGAGAATATTTCCCTCCCAGACAGCTGGTCGTTAAATAGCAAGGAGCACACAACGGTCCTCAGAGGAATGACAGGTTCTGTCCTTTCGCCCTCCTTACAGGTGTCTCTCCCCAGTGGCAGCCCCACAAAGCATCTTTGCACTTAGGGCTGGGCACGTCCTCCAGGGAGCAGAGAACTTTCATTCTTTCTGTGTCTGATTTTATCAATAGGGATGAGATTGTTGGCTGACTTTTTCCCTTGGGGAGAGAGAAATCTTCTCCCCTCTCTCTTCCCTTTTCTACTTCTCCTTCGTGTGTGTGTGTGTGTGTGCATAAATAATATATTGGCTTATTTTAGAGGGATTGTTGGTGGATGAAGGGAGGAGGGAGAAAACTTACCTTTTATTGAGTATTGGGCATGGACAAGCGATGTGCTAGATGCCTTATATTTGTATGTTATTTTAAATTCCACTTTTTGAAACTCCAAAAAGACCATGTTATTGTGAGAAGAACTAGATTCCAAGAAAAGAGATACAAGACTAATTTATTATGAAACTTTAGAGAACTGATTTTTAATGGAGGGAAGTAACCAGTCAGGTCCTTGTGTCATCAAGAGTTTTATAATACCAAAATTTATATAATAGTATAATATAAATGTTATATAATGCTGCTGAATTTTAAAATATTCAATTACTTTATCCTCTTAACTATATACGGCATTTACTTTAATATCATGCTACCTGGAAATTTTTCTCTTAGACATTACAGTCTGCAAAAGATATCTGGGCATAAAGAACAGGTCAGGCATTTTCCCTCTCTTTTAGTCTTCTCAGCACAATGCTACTATAACTAAAATAACTGGGCAGAAGGAAAAACGCTAGCATGTCTGCTGTCTTTTACACGTCTTGGTTTTGGAAGTGTCTCTGACCATTGATCACTGCCATTACGTACTTTGATGTCACCTGTAAGAGTTTTTTTGAAAGTTTTGTTTGTTATAAATATCATTGATGCATGGAAGTCATTAGTATTATTCTTAGTTAAATTTGTGCTAGTAACACTTCATCAGTTAGTTCTTTTATGTAGTGTCATTTTATATAACACATAGATATACCCCTGCAAACACACTCTTGGGTGTGTCTTTTTTAACTCATGGGCAAAAGAGTAACACAGGAGACCATGAACTTCAAATCTGAGTCTAAATTTGTCGCATGCAGAAATAAGTTAACATTATACATTTACACTGCATTGTACATTCCCAAAGTGGTTGAGGGATTAATGAGATAAAAATCTTCATCATATAGGTTGCAGATGGGGAATGAGCAGCCAGGGACCAGGAAGTCCCAAACTCTTTTAAATCACTCTGATTCCATCTAGTAAATTACCTTTTTCTGGGATATTTTCAAGGTCTGAAATAATGTACTTACAAGAGGTCATTATGACTTCTGGCACCCAGCAGAGTGGGTCTAATGTCTTGTAGCAAATATGAGAGTCTAAATGCATTGCTCTAAGTGTCAGGCTGGCAGCAAATGCATTCTCCTCCTCCAGTTGACCCTTTCTGCTCCTGTCTCCCACACTCTTCCCAGATGGACAGCCGGTGAACAGGCAATCCTATTCAGAGGATTATCTTATAACAAATGTGGCTATTTAAAGGAGAGCCATGGTGCTAATACTCTGAAATGTTTAAAAGAGGCTTATCCATCACACTTTAGCCACATGCTACTGTCTTGGTGATTATTAAATAACCTCATTGTGTTTGATGTCTTATCTCTTTGGAATATTTCTATATTCATTTTAGGCACTATGCCTGTTAATACTGGGATGCACTGTATGACAGTACTTGCATAACAACATTTAGGCTTAACAGTATCACAACAAAATCATTATGTGTCAAGAGAGTAAAAGAGCAAGTATATCAGGAAGCACATTATTCTCAAGTTAACAGGCTGTTAGCTCCTCGTAATGTGTGAGCAGAAAGTTCATGTACTCTTAAGAATAAGATACAGGATAGCAGGCTCCATCTTAAGTCTCTCCCTTTGTGTAGGCCTATTTGAGAAAATTACCTGGTGAGAGTTGAGCATTGCTCCTGATGAGGTCAGAGACCTAGTGTGCCTAGTATGGAGATCATTAAAATATACTATATTAGTGTACCTAGTGTAGAGATCATTAAAAATATAATCTGTTGCAGTCAGCATTGTGGCATAGCAGTCTAAGCCACTGGCTGTGATGCTGGCATTCCCATATGGGCACCAGTACAGGCCTGAGTGCTCCAGCTCCCTGCTAATGGCCCGGGAAAAGCAGTGAAAGATGGCCCAAGTGCTTAGGCCCCTGCACGCACATGGGAGATCCGGAGGAAGCTCCTGGATTCTGGCTTTGGCCTGGCCCAGCCTCAGCTGTTGTGGTCATTTGGGGAGTGAACCAGCAAATAGAATCTCTCTCTGTCTGTCTCTCTCTCTTTCTCTCTCTCTGTAACTCTGCCTTTCAAATAAATAAAAAGAAACACACACACACACACACACATTGGGAATTTCTATACAGCAAGAAGGCGTGTGTTATTTTGCCTCGACAGTGTTGGAAAGAGATCCCATCCTGGAAGATGTTGTATTCAACACATTCTTAGCCTCAGAGAGTTGACAGAAGTTGAAAAGCATTTGGATTGTGGCTCTGCTTGTGGCAGTGATGACAATGGGCCGGCCTTGCAGCAGTGGAAGTTGGATGATTTTAGGAAACAGAGCAAATCGTTTTTCCCACTCTAGCAATTGATTTCTTTTTCTATAAAATGATGGATTTGAAATAATCTTACCGGCACCAGAGTCAGAAAGCCTGCGTGGACATTCCGGCTTTGTCACTTAGCAGTTGTGTGATTTTAGGACAGCAGTTAAGACCTTCTCCGTCGAAAAATATAAGGAACTGTAACTCTTGCTAGCTGAAAAAAAGAAGAAAAATGGGAAGAAATTAGGAATTTGTGTATTGCACACATGTTAAGAACTCCAGAAAAATGTTTCAAATCACATCATCAGCTCTTTCTTCCTATGTCCCTTTTAATACTCTAGCACTTAATTCCTTGAAATTAATGAAATTGGATAATGATTGAAATGATCCCTTAATTTTATATAATAAAATCAATTATTGAGAGTTATGTGATAAATTAAAAGAATTTAGTTATTAAAATCTCATGCTTTGATTTATCTTTCATTGACCCATGGTATTACTTGTTTATATTTAAAAAGTTTTCATCTTTCTACTGCATACTGTAGTGGAGGTTCTGAACTTATTGTTCCTGGATGTTCTTTGCCTATCATATTAAACCATGGAATGCTTTGGCATTAATTTAGGTGGTTGGGATCTGCAGTCCGCTTTTTTGATTTAAGAAAGTGAGGTCTTGCATGTGTCCAGTTCCATCAAAGGCATTATCACATACATGGGTGGTGTATTTAGAAGAGAGAAAGTTGATTTGCTTTGACATGTGTATAGCAATTATTTTCATTTTTATTATTCAGATACTCTGGAATGGTTTCTAGTTAATTTGTATAAATAGTCATTAATATGAAGAGATTTGCATAATTTCACAGGCTTATGCATTCTCTGGGAAGAGGGTCCAGAGTTCTTATCAGATTATAAAAACAGTCCATGAACCAAAAGTGATCAAGAATTAATGTGTAAGATAATTTTTTTTCTAAAAACTTATCAACTCATTTCAGGAAACATTCAGTGGTCTTGTACTTATAGTATAGAGAGACGTCATTTTGAAAAATAGAAAAGTTTAGGTTTATTTCATGGTAGAGCAAGGCCTGCATTTAATATCTCCCTCTTGGTATTCCCACTTTGAACTCACTAATGGATAATGATGTATGAATTTTATGATAAAACAAGAGCTCTTTAATTTAAAATGTTTTTTGTGACAACATACTAACTGATCCTTATTTGGTAGGAGTCACAAATTTTGGTCAATATTCAAGCATCTTTTTAGTTTTTTTTTGTATTGCAAATGAAAACTCATCATCTGAAACTTTTCATATTTAGAAAAGTAGAGAAGAGGAAAAAAATCGTCCTTATTTCTTAACAGACTGTCAAAATTTGCATGCATTATTCCTATGTGTTTTTCTATGTAATGAAACATATAGGATACTTTTCAGTTGTACCAGGTATAGAGTTTTGTATTTACTTCTTAATTAACTTACCAAACATTTGTCAATTTCCTTTAATAAAGTAGGATAGCCATCTCTCTGTTTACCTTACCAGAGACTTTCCTGCTTTTGTCAGTGAAATATTCACTGAGAAGCCTGTCAGTGACTAGCCAACTGAGATATCTTTTCAGCTTTTCACAAAGAAAAGGATGCATAAAACAGGCTGAAATAACATCAAATTTAGTGTGAGAGCAACAAGTATTCTAAAGTGCTATATTTATATTTTCCTTTAGTATTTTTCATGTAACTCATAATGTTTCAGTAGTACTTTACAAGAGTAAGCAGTTACAAACCTGTCCTTTTAACATGGACTTTGGAATCATTTCCTAGTGTCCCTTTTATAACCACAACAAAATGAATATCTCTAATTACAACTGTGCTGTTTATAATAATTTCTTCCAAAAAGAGTCATAAAATATGGAATTGTTGACATGAATAATATAAACTTGTTAGGCCCCTGATATATGCTGTCAAGCTGCTCTCCTAAAATGTTTTAAGTTTATATTTCTATCAGATGGATATTTTACATATGACAGGTAGACTATTCATGAGAAATACTTTTCATATACATGTGTTGATCAATACCAGTTCTCACCTGGTATTCTGAAAGGGCACTCTAAAGAGTGGCAAAAGGAAATGTGTTTTTTTTTTTTTTTTTTTAAGATTTATTTGTTTGAAAGGTAGAGGCACAGAGAGGGAGAGACAGAGACAGACAAAGATCTACCATATACTGGTTCACTCCCCGAATGCTGCAATGGCTGGACCTGGATCAATCTGAAGACAGGAGCTAGAAGCTTCTTCCAAGTCTGCCACATGAGTTCAGGGCCCCAAGGACTTGGGCCATCCTCTGCTGCTTTCCCAGGTGCATTAGCAGGGAACTGGATCAGAAAGTGGAGCAGCTGGGATTAGAATCGATGTCTATATGAGATGCCGGTGCAACGGGTGGCAGCTTTACCTGCTATGCCACAGGTTGACCCCAGGAATGTGTTTCCAATGCCAGATGAGAGTCTCAGTTCAATATCAATCTCACTAGATTCGTACTTGAACCAGTAATATCTTCGTTTCTATGAGACCTTAAAAGTTAATTTCCATTAGCTAAGATGCTTAACACAGAGTCTTTTTTGACAAATCCTTGTAGTTAGAAGAGTTAATTCTGTTTAGACGAAACTCTTTTATTTACTTCAGGAATTATACACTAATGAGTGAGGGTAGTCACTTGATTTCCGTTTGACCAGAGATCCTTGTAGTCAAGGTCTTCACAGAATTCTTCACAAAAAATTCCCATTAAAAAATTGGATATCAGATTTTCAAAGAAGTTTATAATTTGGCTGAGAATTAGTGTGTTGAATTGTAGGATGAAGATTATGATAGAACTTCCAATTCTCAGGATTAGGAAGACTCTGACTTGATAAAAATTCTAATTAACTCTGATTTAGTAAATACAGGTACTATTCTTTGACTCAAAGTAGCTAAGTTACTTAGAAACAACAAATGACTAAAATTTTCTTTAAATAATTCTCTAGCCATAACAGAATAAACTTTTAATGATATTATTGATTTGAAATAATATTTAGGTATAATATTAATTTATCTGTAATAATTTGATTTATATTATTTTAGCCTTGTAAACAATAATAAAAATTTCATAATTTACATTTTTATAATTAATATTTAATTAAATTTGAAACTACAAAATTGAAGCACTTTTGTTATCTTAGCATTGATAAAAATCTGATTTAATAATGTATGCTAACAAGAATATACTTAATATTTTATATTTGTTATAAATTTCCTGCCAATATAAAGCATATATTTTTAAACACTTCTTAAATGTGTTGTTGATATAGAAAAGATTTCATATATTTCAAAGATATACAAGATACCATTCTAAGAACATATGATACTACCTTCCCTTTTCCTCCCTTCCTTCCTTTCCTTCCTTTCTTTTAATTTTTTTTTTTTTTTTTTTTGGACAGGCAGAGTGGACAGTGAGAGAGAGAGAGAGAAAGGTCTTCCTTTGCCGTTGGTTCACCCTCCAATGGCCGCCGCAGTAGGCGCGCTGCTGCCGGCGCACCGCGCTGATCCAATGGCAGGAGCCAGGTGCTTCTCCTGGTCTCCCATGGGGTGCAGGGCCCAAGTACTTGGGCCATCCTCCACTGCACTCCCTGGCCACAGCAGAGAGCTGGCCTGGAAGAGGGGCAACCGGGACAGAATCCGGAGCCCCGACCGGGACTAGAACCCGGTGTGCCGGCGCCGCAAGGCAGAGGATTAGCCTGTTGAGCCATGGCGCCGGCCCCTTTCTTTTAATTTTTGTGATAACATACTGTGTTTACTTTATAATCACAGACTTAATACTCCACTAAACATAGTGTTCAACAAGTAAAATGTAGAAAGAACTCTGTTCCACAGGAATATAGCCAAAGGCTATAAATAATAATTGAATCATGTCAATTTCACTCTTACATATTCAGGGTTTTTTTGTACTCCATAAATTAACAGCCAAATGTCAGAGAAAATATATGATATTTGTATTTTTGGGATCTCGCTTATTTCACTAAGCATAATGGTCTCAAGTTGCATCCATCTTGTTGCCTATGACAGAATTTCATTCTTTCTATGGCTGAGTAGTATTCCATCATGTAAGTCTACATTTTCTAAGTCCAGTCATCAGTTAACGGACAAGTGGGTAGATTCCAATAGTGTCTATGTGGAGTGTTTTGGTTCTCCTATATATAGGATCATGTCATCTGCAAACAGATAATCTGAATTCCTCCTTTCTAATGTGTATCCAATTGATTTCTTTTTCTTGCTGAATAACTGTCTAACTTGTCTAACTTGCTGAATAACTTCCAGAACTATGCTGAATAGTGATAGTGAGAGTTGGCATCCTTGCCTGGTGCCAGATCTTTGTGGAAATGCTTCCAGCTGTTCCCCATTCAATATCATGCTGGCTGTGATATATATATCAAGGCTATCTGTACCCTTGATTGTGTTGAGGTATGTCCCTTCTATATACAATTTAGTGAAGGCTTTTATCATGAAAGGATTTATGTTTTATCAAATGCTTTCTCTGCATCTATTGAGAAAATCATATGGTTTTTATTCTTCAATTAGTTAACGGGATGTAACATATTTATTAATTTGCATATGTTAAACCATACTTGCATCTCTTGTATAAATCCCATTTGATCCAGGTGAATGATCATTCTGACGAGGTGTTGGATTCGTTTAGCGTATTTCATTAAGGATTTTAAATAGCTGGGTTTCCTAGCATTTGGTGTATACATTTGCTATAGTCACGTCTTCCTGCTTAATCGACCGCTTTATCATTGTATAATGAACTTTGTTTCCTAAGAGTGTTTGACTTAAAATCTATTCTATCCTACTTTAAGATGGCTACTCCTTATTTTTTATTTCCATTTTCATGGAATATCTTTCCATCTTTTCCTTTCAATTTGTGTGTGTCTTTGCTGTTGAGGTATGTTTCTTGTAGGTAGCATACAGATAGGTCTTGTTTTTTAATCCATTCAGCCAGTCTGTATCTTTTAACTGTAGAATTTAGGTAATTTACATTCAGAGTTACTAGTGATAAGTAATGGCTTAGTCCTTTCATTTTTCCAAAATATTCTTTTTGTTTGTTTTGGATATCTGTTGTACTACAACTAGGAGGTTAGCTGCCTTCATGTTCTTTAATGATGCTGATTCTCTTCCTCTGTTTCTGTGTGTAGTACATCCTTCAGTATCATTTGTATGGTTGGTTGGGTAGAGACAAATTCTTTCCATTTTTGTCTTAAAAGTTTTTTTTTTATTTCACCTACACTTATAAATGACAACTTCACTATGTACAGTATTCTGGGTTGATAGTTTTTTTTTTTTTTCTTTAAGGACTTAGACTATATTCCTCAATTGTCTCCTAGGCTCTAGGGTTTCTGATGAGAAACCTCTGTCAATCTAATTGGAGATGTTTTTAAGGTAATCTGGCAATTCTGTCTTGCATATTTTAGGATCTTTATTGACTTACTATGAGAATGTGAGACCAGGAGAATAGTTATATTAATAAGTAAAATTCTTATGTGTAACAAATAGCTATATTAATTGCCTTTTTGCTTATATAAAATACAGCTACAGTAAGTCTCTTTTCATCAAGCATGCTGTCCAATTTCATTAGCAATTGCTTTTACAAGAACATGGAAGAAGTAAAGGAAATCCAAGGGGCAAAAAGAACTAAGGAAATTTAGATTGGATTCATGTGTAAAATTAATTATCATATAGGACTGAAAATTACTGTGTGATCTGCTAGAACTTAGTGCTTATATTTGTAGATATAAGTAAGATATTTAATGTTTTGCATAATAGTGGAGATTTTTGCTTGTTAAAACTGCATAACAGCAACATTAAACTTTTTCTGTGTTTACATGGTATCATGACAACTGTACAGAGTATGCATTAAGCGTTCACAGTATTTGTATCAAATCATTTAGTGTCCAAGTGAATGATAGTAAATTTTCTCCACAATTTGTTCACAAGAAAAGTAGTATTAAGATAATTTAAGCAACTTTTCCAAGTTTATATGGACAGCAAATGGGAAAAAAAATCTTTAAATTCATGTATGTCTTGGAACTCCATACTTTCATCAGCTGCATCACACAAATTTTAAGGGTAGACATGAGGTAATTGCTTTTAAATTGTACACTTTCCCTTTTTAAAGTAATGCTCAAATAAAAAGTTTGCATGCATGTTTTTGTTAAAATATATAAGCAAACATGTAGAATAGATTCTGGCAGGTAAGATTTTTCTAGAACAAGTTGAATACTTTAACTTTTCTTATTTTGATACTGACAAATCCTATGCTTACCAGTTCACAATCACAAAGTATAGAAAGGTAATTTTTTCCTCCATCTTTTCAACAATGCAAATTATGGTGGCTATGTAATAGATATTTCCAGTGTGGTATATGAAAAAATACTTCATCATTGAACCCTTTTTGGGGAAAATTCCTTTCAGAATACAAAGACTTGATTTTTATTCCAGCCATCCAAATTAATAATAATCACATTAATTATGTAGAAAGACCTCATTTATAGTAGTGATACTTGGTATTAAAACAGTTGATCAGGCTGACAACTTCACTGTAGCCATGATTTGCCTCTATGCTTTAGCTTCTACGGACATGAAATATTTACAGGACTTACCTTTCTTTGGGTCATAAATTGCTGGAAATATTTTTCACCATTTGCAAAGAGTAAGTTTTATCTAAAGAGAAAATGTCTAAATAAGCAAATGGTGCACGGCCTTCCATTTAAATTTTGTTTTTTATTTTTTCCTGATGGTTAAAATTAGTCATATAAATAATTAAATACAGAGTTGATATAGGCTCAGTGTAAATTTTTTGGGTTGTATGAGTTTCCTATGAATGCGGTAACAAACACCAGACACAGAGTTCATAAAACAATGTAACTTCGTTTTCTTATTGTTTTGGAGATCAGAATGCCAAAACCAGATTTAATGGGGTATAGTCCCAGTGTCTGTAGGACTTCTGCAGCTTCTAGGAGAGAACTCAGTCCCTTCCCTTTTCCCTTTTCTAGTTTCTAGAGGTCACCTGTGTTCTTTAGCTAATGACACTTTTCACATCTGACTCCAACCTTGTGCCCCCATCCTCCAGTCTCGATCTTGACTTCTGTTGTCAAATGTCTCTTTGCCTCCCATTTATGGGAACCCCACTTATGCTTAAATTTTGAGTCCCTCTCTATAATCCAAGATACACTCCCTAACTCAAGAACCATCAGAAATTGTCAAATGCTTAATCGCAGTACAGAGGCCCCCCTAACCATAGAAAGTACAACCACAGGTTCCTTGGGTTAGAGGTTAAATACCTCTTGTCCACATGATTCAGCCTACCAAAAGGATATAAATCACCAGTCAATTTTACCTGTCTAAGATGTTATTCAGCATTGTTATTCTAATCAGTGAACTTCAGAAAACAGTTCTTTCAATATTAACACTTGTGAAATGCTTAATTAATTTATTATTTATTTCAGCTGTTAATTCAGAGACCAATAGTCATTCCAACTTTAGATTTTTTTTTAATATAATAGTGGATTATATAACTGGATAACAGTAATACAAATGATCGAAATGATTTCAATCTCTTTATTGCCTAAATTTATCTAAGTTGAGAAATATACAAAACATGATTAACTATATTCAGTTTCCATGGCTATGACTACACAAATACTGGAAGCATTTATGTGGGAATAATTTACATACACTTACAATATTCCTTTATTTCCTATGTTGAGCACTATATTGAGCATTCTCTGCCCTGCTGTTCAACCGAGTATATAGAAAGACAGTCTTGTTAATAGTGATGGTGGTGAGGACCTTGAACACATGTTTCCTTCTGGGCTAAAGAGAGCCTTGTCGTCTCAGAGCACTGATGCCAATATACATCAGCAATATCCAAGAAGGTAATTTAGCATGTTGTGTTTTGAAAACATGATTTAATCATGGATACCTTTTGTACTGGGAGCCTCAACAGCATAAAACAACTTGGTTTAGCAGCTAAACACACAGGAAATGCCACACGTTGAGCATGCAAAGTACTTTATTTGTAAAATTTGAAGAGCTATGAAAGCTAAAAGATATTTGCTAATTCTTTTGGAAGCAAATACAAATCAGAATTTAAATCACAATTGATTATTGTTATCCTTTTTTAAGATTTCTTTATTTATTTGAATGGCAGAGTTACAGAGACAGAGAGAGAGACAGAGAGAGAAACAGAGATAGAGAGAGAGAGGTCTTCCATCTGCTGGTTCACTCCCCAAATAACTGCAATGGCTAGAGCTGGGCTGATCAAGCCAGGAGCTTCTTCCAGGTCTCCAAGGTGGGTGGAGTGGCCTAAGCTCTTGGGCCATCTTCCATTGCTTTCTCAGGCCATAGCAGAGAGCTGGATTGGAAGTGGAGCAGCTGGCTCTCAAACCGGCGCCCATATGGGATGTCAGTGGCTTTACCCATTACGCCACAGTGCCAGCCCAGATTTTGATATCTTTACCACAGAAATATCAGTAAGGTTGATTATGAGGTGTTTCCACCTGGTAACATCATACAAAATGTGGTAAATGCATTATATTGTCTTTTTAACGTTCCAAATATTCTGAATATTTAGAAATGTCACATTTCAGATGAAGCTGATAAACAGTCATGAGCCTGGGGCTGACATTGTGGTATAGCAGGTAAAGCCACCACCTGCAATCCTTATGGGGTGCAGGTTATGTCCCGGCTGCTCCATTTATAATCCAGCTCCTTACTAATGGCCTGGGAAAAGCAGCAACAGATGACCCAATTGTTTGGGCCCCTGCCACACACATGAGAGACCTGGATGAAGCTCCTGGCTCCTGGCTTCAGCCAGGCTCAGCCCTGGCCATTACAGCTCTCTGGGGAGTGAACCAGTAGATAGAAGGGCTCTCTTCATCTCTCCCTCTGTCTCTCCCTCTGTCTCTCTGTAACTCTTACTTTCAAATACATAAAACTTAAAAAAAAATAATCAATAGCCTATATTTAGCAGCTGCATTCTTTTCAGTGATACAGTGTTTATATTTTGAGATGTGTGACTATGCTATCAAGTGAATCCACAGCTCTACCCAGCAATGCTACCATGGATACTTAGAGTTCTTAATTGTGTTTAGAAAAGAGAGACCTGCCTCAGTTTCCCATCACCATCAGTATCTGTATCTGTACCAGTGAGTTCTGTTTAACTTCTGTGGAAGAGATTGAATTGTACTCACGCTTGCCTTCTGCTTCATACGGTCCTGCCACCTGTACACGTCTTCTGCAATTATCCCCCAGCAAGCATGGGCGGGCACACATCCTCATGAATCCTCTTCATGTCTTCCTGCAGGAGCCTTCCAGTAACAGATGAAGGCACGGCACTACCCCTTATCTTAGAACACTCTTCCCTCTCTAAAGATCTCTTCTTCTGCAACGACTGTCACTTCCATTCTGTCCCCTCTGGAGACAAACTCCTGCTGTCCAAGTCGCATTCCCTGCTGCTACACTTGCTCTTCTCTCTTCAGTCCATTGACATTTCTCTTATCAAGGGTACTAGTGATTTCCATTGTGACAAATTCAGTAGCCACTTCTGCGTCCTTGGGTTACATTACAATTTGATCCAGCTAATTTATTACTCAATTCGAAACTATTTTTTCACTGTGTTTGCCATTGCAGGACTTTTTCTATTTCAAGGTTCTATCTCCTACACCTTTCCATACTTTAAATGCTCTGCTGGCTGAGTGTTTAGTGCACAAATGCTCGTGTGGTTCTATACAGTTCAGTGCTCACACAGCTGCAAACTTACCTCAAAGACTCTGCTCTGTTCCAGAATCACTTATTCAACATAATGTCTCCGTGAGATATCTGGCAAGAATTCCACACCTGAAGTTTCTTTAAATAAATACTGTTGATGTTCCTTCACAAACATGTTCGTTGCTTGCTTTTAAACTTTTATTTGCTTATTTTCACCATTTTCAAAGACAGAGTGGCGGACACACAGAGACACAGAGAAAGAAAAATGTTCCATCTGCTGATTCACTCCTCAAATACCCAAAACAACCAGACATGTATCATCCCAAAACCAGACACCTGAAATTCCATCCAGGTTTGGATTTTTGGATGGCAGAGGCGAAATTTTCCCAAGCTAATTGGCAGTGAACTTAACTTGCTATGCTCCTAGTTTATCTCATTAAGTAACATAGTTGTTCCTCAGAATGCTTAGTCCATATACTTAGGATTATTTTACATCACAATTCACTCACTCAGTAAGTACTGCTCATGCTATCTTCAAACCATACAACAAATTTCACTTTTCTGCAAGACGCCTGCTATTGTTTCTGGTCTATTTTTTTTTTTTTTTTTTTTTGGACAGGCAGAGTGGACAGTGAGAGAGACAGAGAGAAAGGTCTTCCTTTTGCCGTTGGTTCACCCTCCAATGGCCGCCGCGGTAGCGCGCTGCGGCCGGCGCACCGCACTGTTCCGATGGCAGGAGGCAGGTGCTTCTCCTGGTCTCCCATGGGGTGCAGAGCCCAAGCACTTGGGCCATCCTCCACTGCACTCCCTAGCCACAGCAGAGAGCTGGCCTGGAAGAGGGGCAACCGGGACAGGATCGGTGCCCCGACCGGGACTAGAACCCGGTGTGCCGGCGCCGCAAGGCGGAGGATTAGCCTGTTGAGTGTTTCTGGTCTAAGTCCCTGCGGTATCTCACTTACATGACTGAAAAGAACTTGCCTATCGTTCATGCCTTTAACAACTACAAACATGATCTCATAAAACTGTAAATTATTTTATATTTCTTTCTCAAAACCCTTAGATAGCTTATAATAAGAAGAAAATATTTCGTATTTATTTATTTATTTATTTGAGATGAAGAGTTATAGACAGAGGGAGAAACAAAGAGAAAGGCCTTCTATCTGCTTGTTCACTCCCCAAATGACCACAACTGCCAGAGCTGGGCTGATCCAAAGCCAAAAGCCAGGAGCTTCTTCCAGGTTTCCTGTGCAGGTGCAGGGGCCAAGGACTTGAGCCATCTTCTTCTGCTTTCCCAGGCCATAGCAGAGAACTGGATTGGAAGAGGAGCAACCAGGATGCCCATATGGGATGCCCACATGGGATATCAGCATCGCAGGTGGCGGCTTAACCTACTGTGCCACAGCACCGGCCCAAAGAAGAAAATTCTTATACCTGAATTAATTGAAAACAAGTACTCATATAATTACCCATGCATATTTATAGTAGTACTATTTCAATGACCAAAAAAGTAGAAGCAAGACCTATCTATTATCTTATAAATGATAAATTACCTTATATACAAACAATGGAATACTATTCAACCTTCAAAAAGAATGAAAATAATGATCTGTGTTACAACACTGGTGAATCTTGAAAACATTCTGCTAAGTGATAGAAGCCAGTCAGAAGGTTGCATGTTCTCAGATTCTATTGATAAGAAATATTGAGAACAGGGAAATCCAGAGATACAGAAAACAAAGCTTCCGCATAGCTCTTAAACCACATTACCGGGGCCGGTGCGGTGGCTCACTTGGTTAATCCGCCACCTGTGGAGCCGGCATCCCATATGGGCGCTGGGTTCAAGTCCCTGTTGCTGCTCTTCCAGTCCAGCTCTCTGCTGTGGTGCGGGAAGGCAGTGGAGGGTGGCCCAAGTGCTTGGGCCCTGCACCTGCATGGGAGACCAGAGGAAGCACCTGGCTCCTGGCTTCGGATCTGCATAGCTCTGGCCATAGTGGCCATTTGGGGGGTGAACCACAGTGGAAGGAAGACCTTTCACTCTGTCTCTGCTCTCACTGTCTAACTCTATCTGTCAAAAAAAAAAAAAAAAACAAACAAAAAAACAAAAAACAAAAAACCTACATTGCCTGCCACTCTATTTATATCACCTACTCCAGGCACACTGATGCTTTGCTTGTTCTTAATTTTTTAGTGTATTCTTTCTTCAGTTTAATTGTGATTGCCCTTCTGTCTACATGGGATTCTCTTGAATCCTGGAATGGCTTATTCTGTGAATTCAATCAAGTGGTTTCTTTTAAAGATTTTATTTATTTATTTGAGAGGTAGAGTTACAGACAATGAGAGGGAGAGACAGAGAGAAAGCTCTTCTGTCCATTGGTTCACCTCCAAATGGCCGCAATGGCTGGAGCTGCGCCAATCTGAAGCCAGGAGCCAGTAGCTTCTGCCTGGTCTCCCATGTGGGTACACGGATCCAAGGACATGGGCCATCTTCTACTGCTTTCCCAGTTGGATTGGAAGAGGAGCAGCCAGGACTAGAATCGGCACCCATATGGGATGCTGGCGCCGCAGGCAGAGGATTAACCTACTACACCGTGAAGCCGGCCCATAGTTTCTTAAAATAATACCTCTCATAAACACCTTCCCTAACCTATCAACCGAAGTGTTCATAGGATAATGGCAGACTCTTAAATCCAATATCCTCTAAAAGCCATATGCTTATCAAAAGAAAAAAGAAAAAAAAAAAAACAACTACTACTCACATAAAGCATCTTTATCATAACTAGGATACAGGCAACTGAACAGAATTACCTGAGTGTAAGGATATAAACAAGAGAGTTGTCTCTGGAGCCCACACAGAATTAGAGACAGAGATTATTCAAATATATGGAGAATTACTTGGTTCAAAGGGAAAAAAAGGATAAAACAGATGAAATTAAAGGCCCTATAAAAACAAAAGCAAATTACTAAATCAGAAAGCTCCATTGCATCAAAAGATAGATGTGGGGCAGGGGGATTGTAGAGAAAGAGAGAAAGAAAATATTTTCAATAAAAGTTTCTTTTCAATAAAAATGCAAGGCAAGGACCATGAACAAGGAAATGTTTAAGTCTATAATTTTCTCTTTCTTTGCACTTGTTACTACTAGTTTAGGAAAATATTAATATTTCAGAAAGAACAGAAAAACAACATGACAACATCCATACAAATTTACTATATAAAAAAGAAAAAAGACAGTGGCTACCAAATATTGTCCAGTAAAAAAACTCCCTTCCGTCGCCATGGCGCAGTAGGTTAATCCTCCGCCTGTAGTGCCGGCATCCCATATGGGCGCCAGTTCTAGTCCCGGTTGCTCCTCTTCCAATCCAGCTTTCTGCTATGTCCTGGGAAAGTAGTAGAAGCATGGGAGACTGGGAAGAAGCGCCTGGCTCCCGCTTTCGGATTGGTGCAGTTCCGGCTGTTGCGGCCATTTGGAAAGTGAACCAATGGAAGGAAGACCTTTCTCTTTGTCTCTCCCTCTCACTGTCTGAAACTGTACCTCTGAAATAAAATAAATAAAATATTAAAAAAAAACTTCTCCCTACATTCCTCATCCTTAAAAAAAAAATAACCAAGCAATAGAAATAAAGCACCCAAAATTAACTGATTTTTAAAAAAATCATTTGAAAATATAAAAAATTTAAATTTAAGTTAATGAAACTCAGAAGCAGCCATGAACAAAGTATATAAGTATGTAAAATGAGAGTTCAGTTACTCAAAAAGAGAAGAGGAGGGGCATGGTGGTGTAAGTGTCTAAAATGCTGCTTGGGATACCTGCATCCCATATTTGAGATCAAGTCCAACTTCATCTTCACATCCAGCTTCCAGCTAAGGTGCACATGGGTGGCAGCAGAAGATAGTCCAAGTACTTGGGTTCCTGACATAGACTTAGGAGACTGCAATGGAGTTCCTGGCTCTTCCTTTGGTGCTGCATGGGCATTTGGGGAGTGAACCAGCAGAGGGAAATTCTCTCTCTCTCTCTATCTCTCTCTCTCTTCCCTCCCCGCCCCCCCATCCATCCACTGGCACTTGCCTTGCCTTTCAAATAAGTAAATAAATAAATAAGAAAAAAAAAAGAAGAAGAAGAAGAAGAAAAAGAGAAAAGCAATAAGGATTTGACTACAGGATCACTAAGGAAGAATAGATTCTAATGAGTATTTCATCAGTGGCATCATCAAAGAGAATGTGTGGGGAAATCAAAGAGCAAAAAAATCCAAAAAATAAAAACTAGAAATAAAGATGTAAGTATATTGTAATATAAGATCCAAATTTTTAAAAATTAGAATCCCTAAAAAGAAGAATAGAACAACAGAACAGAAAATCTTATTATGTATATAACTCAAGAAAAAATTTCAGAAATTTTCAGTTAAAAGTTGAAAAAGTATATTTTGTTAATTCTTAAATATATCGTTCAAAATTGTATACTCTTAGTGGTTTTGGTTTGTTTGGTTTGGTTTTTGGTTGTTGGTTTTTTGGTTTTGATTGTTTTTAGTTCTCTGGGCATCCAGGAAAAGAACCAATTATTTCCAAAAATAAAGAATATTGGGCTCTCTTTAGACTTCCTCACAACAATATTCAACAGAAAAACAAACTGCAAAAATACACAAATAAAAATCACAAACTGGCCACACTATGGCATGGCAGACAAAGCCAGTGCCTGCAGTGCTGGCATCTCATATGGGCTCTGATTCGAGTCGTGACTGCTCTTCTTCTGATCCAGCTCTCTGTTATGGCTTGGGAAAGCAGTAGAAGATGGCTCAGGTCGTTGGACCCCTGCATTCTCATGGGAGACCTAGAGAAGGCTCCTGGTTCCTGTCTTTGGATCAGCCCAGCTCCGTCCTTTGCGGACATCTAGGGAGTGAACCAGTGGATATAAGACCTCTCTCTCTCTCTGCTTCTGCCTCTGCCTCTCTGTAACTCTGCCTTTCAAATGAATAAATAAATCTTTTCTAAAAAATCACAAAAACTAAGTTTGCATGTTGTATTTCAGGAATCAAGATTATAAAAAATTATGTTGATTTAACAATTGAAACTCTTATTTATGACATCAGTGATCACCCGAGGCTCTTGTCATAAGCTTCCAAGTCTATGGAAGCCTCTTGAGTTCACAAACTCTGACCTTATTTAGACAAGGCCATAATCAAAGTGGAAGTTCTCGCCTCCCTTCAGAGAAAGCTACTTCCTTCTTTGATGATCCTTTCTTTCTACTGGGATCTCATTCACAGAGACCCTTCATGTAGGTCATTTTTTTGCCACAGTGTATTGGCTTTCTGTGCCTGAAATGCTCTCATGGGCTTTTTAGCCAGATCTAAATGCCTTTAAGGCTGATTCTGAGGCCAGAGTGCTGTTTAGTGCATTTGTCATCCTATGAGTCTGCTGTGTGGCCTGCTTCCCATGTTGGATCATTCTCTCTTTTTTAATTCTCTCTTTTTTAATTCTATCAGTTGTTATTAGCAGACACTTGGTCTTATTTAGGTGATCCCTTGACACTTATTCCTATCTTTATGATCAGTTATGCACTAAATTATCATTCAACTAGCATGATGGCATTAGTACCTGACAACTTAATGGGATTTGGAGTCCCATGGGAAATTTTTAGCTTTACCGTTAGGGGTAAGTCTGTGGGAATGTGTGCCAAACTGTACATCTCCTCCCTCTGTTAATCCTACTCTTATTTTTACAGGGATCAATTATCAATTGGATTTAAATAACTAAGAATAATTCTGTGTTAACTAAATAGTTCAACGAATGATATTAAATAGAAAAAGAAAATACTAAAAAGAATAAAATAGTAAGCTGTTCCTCGACAGTCAGGACAAGGGCTGATCATGTCATTGGTTCTCCTAACTGTCAATTTCACTTCCACAGGTTTCCTTTTAGGTGCTTAGTTGTCACCAATCAGGGAGAACACATGATATTTATCCCTTTGAGACTGGCATATTTCACTCAGCATGATGTTTTTTCAGATTCGTCCATTTTGTTGCAAATGATGGGATTTGTATTTTTTTTTTTTACCGCTGTGTAGTGTAGCATCGAGTACATATCCCATAATTTCTTTATCCAGTCTTCTGTTGATAGGCATTTAGGTTGATTCCATGTCTTAGCTATTGTCAATTGAGCTGCAATAGACATTGAGGTGTAGATAGCTCTTTTATTTGCCAATTTAATTTCCCTTGGGTAAATTCTGAGGAGTGGGATGGCTGGGTCATATGGTCATATGGTCATATTCATATTTCTGAGGAATCTCCAAACTCTCTTCCATAATGGCTTTGCCAGTTTGCATTCCCACCAACAGTGGATTAGTGATCCTCACCAGCATTTGTTGTTTGTTGATTTCTGTGAAAGCCATTCTAACAGGGATGAAGTGAAACCTCATTGTGATTTTTATTTGCATTTCCCTGTGGTCTGAGAATATGCATAGTATGATTTCGATTTTTCTGAATTTGCTGAGACTTGCTTTATGGCCTAGTACCTGGTCAATCCTAGAGACAGTTCCATGCACTGCTGAGAAGAATGTGTATTCTGTAGGTTGAAAAGTTTTGTAAGTATCTGTTAGGTGCATTTGGTCTATAACTTTTTGATTTTCTGTCTGGTTGATCTGTCCTTTGCTGAAAGTGGAGTATTGAAGTCCCCTGATACTATTGTATTGGAGTCTAAGTCTCCCTTTAAATCCCTTAACGCATCTTTTAAATAGCAAATTTTCCTGTAACTAGGTGCATATGATTATAATATTTACATCTACATGTAGAATTGTTCCCTTAATCATTAAATAGTGCCCTTTTTTGTCTCTTTTAACAGTTTTTGTGTTAAAGTCTGATATTAAGATGGCTACAACCAGCTCTTTTTTGATTTCTGTTGGCATGGAATATCTTTTTCCATCCTTTCACTTTCAATACATGTGACTTTGTTGGTGAGATGTGTTTCTTTTAGACAGCAAATAGATGGGTTTTGTTTTTAATACATTCAGCCTGTCTGTGTCTTTTAACTGGGAGTTGTGGCCATTTACATTCAAGGTGACTATTGGTAGGCAATGACTTTGCCCTGCCATTTTTACAAAAATATTCCTAGTTTATACTTAGAACTTCCTTTGATCTTTACTGAGAGATTTTCATCCTTTACTATCTTTTGTATTGATGATCATGTTTCTGTGTTTCTATGTGCAACACATTCTTAAGCATCTTTTGTAGAGTTGGATGGGTGGTGACAAATACTTTCAATTTCTGTTTGTTATGGAAGGTCTTTATTTTACCTTCATTCACAAATGAGAGCTTTGCAGGGTATAATATCCTGGGATGACTTTTTTTTTTTTTTTCTCTTACGATTTCAACTATATCTCGCCATTCTCTCCTAGCCTTTAGGGTTTCTGAAGAGAAGTCACCTGTGGGTCTAATTGAAAATCCTCTGAAAGTAATCTGGTGCTTCTCTCATACATGTTTTAAAATCTTCTTTATGTTTCACTGTGGTGAGTTTGAATACAAAGTGTCCTGGCGAGGATCTTTTCTTCTCATGTCTATTGGGAGTTCTATTTTTTAAAAGATTTTTTTTTTATTTATTTGTTTGAGAGGTAGAGTTACAGACAGTGAGAGGGAGAAACAGAGAGAAAGGTCTTCCGTTCATTGGTTCACTCCCCAAATGGCTACAATGGTCTGAGCTGCCCCCATCCGATGCCAAGAGCCAGGTGCTTCTTCTGAGTCTCCCCTGTGGGTGCAGGGCCCAAAGGACTTGGGCCATCTTCTACTGCTTTCCCAGGCCACAGCTGGATCGGAAGAGGAGCAGCTGTGACTAGAATCAGCACCATATGGGATGCCGGTGCTGCAGTCAGAGGATGCTGGCTTCCTTTACTTAGATGTCCCTTTCTTTCTCCAAACCTGGTATGTTTTCTGCTATTATTTCACTAAAAAGGCCTTCTAATCCTTTCTCTCTCTCCATGCCTTCAGGAACTCCTAGGACCTGTTTGTAGTTGTTTTTTTTTTTTTTTTTTTAATTTATTTAATAGTATCCTATAGTTTTCTAATTTCCTCTTCTTGCCTTTGGTTTGACTTTGTATATTTTCCTGTTCTCTCTTCTGCTTCACTGATTCTGTTTTTAAGGCTTTCCACTGCATTTTTATTTGTTCTATTGAATTCTTCATTTCATTTTGATTTCTCTTTAAGATCTCAATTTTATATTGTATTGAATTCTTCATTTGATTTTGATTCCTCTTTAAGATCTGGATTTTATGGGATAAATTTTCTTTCATGTCCTACATGGATTTCAGTAGTTTGTGCATTTGTTTTTGATTAGTTCTGTGTAATCTTATGATCAATATTTTGAGTTCCATTTCTTGCTTTTCTTCTATCTCCTCGTTTTCACAATCTAATATTGAAGTGTCGTGTTCTTTTGGGGGCATCATGCTGTCTTCCTTATTCTTGTTTCTTGGATTGTTGCATTTGTTGCTTGTCATTTGTGGAGATAAACATTGGTTTCTTCTTCCTTTTTTTTCTGTAGAGCTTTTATCATTGTACTATGACTCTGTAGATAAGTGGAATATCTGCTTACAGTGAATCTTTAGAGGCTAGTAGTAGTAGTGGGTGTGGCCAGAGAACTCTGTTCAGTTCTCCATGATTAAAGGTGAGCCTAAGGTGACACACCCAGGTTTGATGTGGTAAATCTCTCTTCTTCTTTTTTTTTTTAATCAGAAAGGAGGTATATTCTGCTCAGCTGAGCTCTCCTCAATGGAGACCAGAGCCTGAGCGTTAGCACCAGTGGGTATAATATTCATCTGCTCTTTCCCAAGGACCACACAAAGGATCTGTGCAATCCTCAGTGTAAGTTCAGATTCCCCAGCAATGTCTCTCACCAGGTAACCAGGAACCCCTGATCTCACTGAGACTGCTCAAAGTCCCAGCCACACCAGAAGTCCTCCCACACACCCTCAGTTTTTTTCACAGTCCGGGTTCAGAAGCTTCGGTCACAAGCTTCTAGTCGCCTGTTAGTTCTCCCCACCAGAGTCAGGAATCTCTTTACAGCTGTTTGCCAGGTACAGACACCAACTGGTGTAGTTGTTACATATGTCCAAAATGGTGCCTGCTCTATTGACTTCCTACAGTATGCCTTTGTAAAGTGATTGGAGAGAGAAAAACGTGTCCATACCATCTTTTTTTTTTTTTTTTCTCCTCATGTTTGGCTGATATTCTTTCCCCCACGGGGCTCCAAGCCTGGTTCCCTCTAGGCTCTTCCTGCCACTTTTTCACCAGTGGCTTGGACTGCTGCTGTCTGATCTCACCTCTTTCCAGTGCTGGTGCACAGGCTCTAGGCTGTTTGAGTCCCAAGCAGTAAGTGCCCATGCCCTCTACGTAGGTCCACCATGTCCCTCTAATTTCAGTAGAGTTTCCTCTGCCATTTTTTCTCTAACTTTTCCCTGAGACTACACTATCTCTACTTTTTTAAAATTATCTTCTTCTGGGCTAGAGCAATAAGCTCCCTCCCTACTCTGCCATCTTGGGACTCCCAGTCGAGGCAGTATTAAAATAAAGTTGTGAAAGTGGGTAGAATGATAGTTTGTAAATATTTTATGTTTTGTGAATTAGAAACAAATGGATGATGAAGAGGAAATGAAAAAAGAAAATGTTGATTTTCACACAAGTGATATATGAGAGTTGTAGGAAATCATTTAAAGCTTACTTAGTAGTTTAAATAAAGAAAAAATGTGCTAAGAGCTTCATAAAATGTTGGAGAGCTTATATCTAATCACTGCAAACATTTCCCAGAATGACATAAAAAAAATGAGTATGAGTAATTCTTGGAAGGACTTCCTATATAAAAATAATGAAAACTTTATTGTAAAAAAGGAATTTGTTGACATTCCAGGCAAGATACATACATTGTGTTGACAAGCACAATGTTGAAACAGTACAATTGTAAAATATACAGAAACTAAAATCCGCCTTTGCAAATGAGGTAAAAGCCTTGGAAATATCTTGACTTCAAATCCCAGTCTAAGTAATTGAATGTTCCTTCCTTTCTTCCCTCTCTTGCTTCCTTCCTTTGAAACTCACATTGCAACTTGTGTGAGAGTGGGTTTGTATTTGCTGTTATGCATTGTAGTGGAGACATTTTTGCTAAGCAAGGCAGTAGTGGTATTTCATTTGGAGATCTGATCTACTTCCAAATGCATTTTTAAATGTAGTGTTCCTTTGCATCAGCTATATTTCTAGTTGTTTTTCAAAATTTTTTTTTGTGAATGAAGTCAAAAGCAATATAAACGAAGTTTCTCCATGTATGTGAGCAGCATTCAAGTATGACAGGGCTCCCAGAGATTACCCATTAATTTTAGTTTGAAAAATATTTTGGAAGGTAGTTCATTCATAAGCCTCTGATAATGGCTCGCCTAATGTCCTTGGATGAATATATATTCTCTTCACAAAATATCAGGCCAACTGAGAAGTGGCCATCTTGTTTTTGGGAGTTAGATTGTTGGGAAAATATCTTCAAGTCAAATGAGCCAATTTTGTAGCTTCCATTAAATACTTTTTATGATTTTGGATTGCATCAAAAGAGAGAAATGCTTTTGATTACCTCTGCCATGTTTACTGGAACTGGTGAAAGAAAAACAGGAGACTACCTGAGTGCATGTGAGTGAACTGAAGGAATCTACTGAATGAGCTGGGCGACCCTCTTTCTTCCTTTCCTACTCCAGGAAGCAATATGTGAGTAAACTTGGCAAGCAGGATGATTTCTTAGTGAACTCATGTGACTCCTGGCCTAAGGATGAGACAAAGGCTGCTCTGCTCTACCAAGGGTCTGATGAGGGGATGGGTAGAAGGACGTTCAATCCTAGCCACATCATTATTAGGAGGAGAGCAGTCACAGCTCTTCCAATGAACACAAAAAGCCAAAACCTGTAGACAGTGGAGAACCTTCAGTAGATAAAAGTCTATCTGACTCTCTAACTACAAAAAATTGTACTCATTTATCCTCATTTTATTTGAAAAGTAGAGAAGCAGAGATATACATGCAATTGGAAATCTATTTGCTTTTAAACCCCTCAAATGACCCCAGCCAATCGAGATTGGGCCAGGACAAAGCCAGGAGCCCAGAATTCAATTGGGATCTCCCACATGGGTAGCTGTGACTCAAGTACTTGAGTCACCACCTGCTGCTTCCCGGGGTACACGTTAATGGAAAGCTTGAATGGGAAGTAGAGCCAGGACTTAAGCCTAGGCACTGCAACATGGGCTGATGGTAGCTCAAGTAGTATTTTAACTGCTGTCCCAAACATTTGCCTCTAAAAATTTTGTTAACATTTGACTTGTTAAATCACAATTGCATACATTTATAAAGATGCAATGTAATGTTTTAATAGATGTAAACAATGTGGAATGATTTATTCAATCTTAGTTAATATCTCCGTCTTTTAAAAAAAGACTTGTTTTATTTGAAAGGCACAATTACAGAGAGAAAGGGAGAGAGAGAAAGAGAGATCTTCTATCTGCTGGTTCATCCCCCAAATAGCTATAGCAGCTGTAACTGGGCCAGACCAATGCCAGGAGCCTAGAATTTCCTCTGGGTCTCCGATGTGGGTCAAGCAGCCCAAGGACTTGGGCCATTTTTGGCTGATTTTCCAGGTGCATTTCAGGGAACTGGGTCAGAAGTGGAGCAAGCCGGTGCTAGAACCAGTGCCCATATGGGATGCTGGCATTGCAGGCAGTGGCTTAACCGACTATACCACAGTGCTGACCCCGCCATCATTTTTGATAGTGACATTTGAAATTTACACTGTTACTAGTGTTGGAATACATAGTACATTATTTTTGGCCATAGTAACCTGGTGTACAATGTATCTCAAAACTCATCTGAAACTTTGTACTCTTTTACCATTGATTCTCCTTTCTTTCCATTTCCCAATGCCCACTAGCTACTGGTAGATAACTCTTAGGAAGATTGTAGAGAAAAGGGATTCTTGCATATTTTTGGTGGAAATGTAAATTATATAGCCACTAAGGGGAACATTGTGGAGTTTCCACATAAACCTAATGAAAGAACCATTATATGAGCCATTAGTCACCCTTCTGCTATATTTACAAAGTTATTGTAATAAATATAACAAAGGAATATGTGTACTGCCATATTCATTGCAGGGGCATCCACAATAGTCAAGACCTGAAAACAACCTAAGTATCCATCAGTGGGTGAATGGATAAAGAAAATGCAACATATAACACGATGGAAGGCTATTCAGACTTAAAAGAAGCAAGAGGGAATTCTGGCATTTGCATCAACATGGATTAATTTAGAGCACATTATACTCAGTGAAATAAACCTGGCACAGAAAGACTAGGATGGCAGGATGTCACTCATATGTGGAATATAATAAAAGTGCCTTCACAGAAATATACACCCTCTCCTTAATATGTGCTTGTATCTAATGATCTTGTTTGTCATTCTTTGTCAGGCTGAAGTCAGTAACCTCAAGTGAACTCTGTTCTATCAAAAGTAGGGGTCTTCTGTTGGATTCCATTTCCCATGGTATCTTTATTCAGTTGTTTCTTCTTATGATGTAGAATTCTAGAGTTTGGTTCTGTGTTTCCGTTTGCAAGTATTTTTCGAGGTTATGTGCTGTGCTGTTCCTTCAGAGATGAAGCTGTGTTGTATTAGAGTTTACTGATATGGTGTGATGCTTACAGTTTTGCCTGCATTCAACCTGTCACCCTGTCTTTGATAAGATATCTTTTCCCAAGGGATATACTTTTTTGCTTTCCCTATAGTTCCCTGCTCATTGCTTGAACTCCCCGTTAGTTACTGATATTCCTAAGACATTAGTAAGAATTATCAAGGTCCTGTCAACTAACCTCTGGCACATAGTGTTTGGAGGGGTGAGGTACAGAGATGAGCCATGCCATGAAAACCACTTTGGATATTTGTAAAAGAGGTTATTTATCTTCATTTCTTTGTCTGACCATAATTTAGTTTTTCATTGTTTGCTTAATATTTATGTCATTAGCTATTAGAGAGTAGATAATGGATGATTATATGATCTAATTTCATTCTATCATCTTTCATCTATAGAACATTTTTCTTTTAAATATTTATATCAATCTTAGCAAGAACATTTTCTTTTTTTCAACATTTATTTAATAAATATAAATTTCCAAAGTACAACTTTTGAATTATAGCAGCTTTTCCCCCCATAACCTCCCTCCCACCCGCAACCATCCCATCTCCTACTCCCTCTCCCATCCCATTCTTCATTATGATTCATTTTCAATTATCTTCATATACAGAAGATCATCTTAGTATATACTATGTAAAGATTTCAACAGACTGCACCCACAAAGACATTTTCTTTGCAAATCTACTTTTCTTTATATATATATATATATGTATACATATTTGTGTGTATTTAAATACATATATACATACACAGAGACATGTATGTATATACATGATATTCTTTTCTTAATGTGGAGGTTTGACCTAGTGGTTAAGATGTCAGGATGGAGGATCCCACATCAGGGTACCAGGTCTCAATACCCAGTTGCAGCTCCTAGTTCCAGCTTCCTGCTGAAGCAGAACCTGGGAAGCAGCTGTGATGGCTCAAATAATTGCATTCCTGACATTTAAATAGGAGACCTGGGTGCTCTGAGGGCCCAATTTTCTAATCAATTGGTTGATTCCCCTGACAAACACCCCCCATCCTGAGACTATCCAGGAGCAGCACGAGTTAGAATTTTAACATGCAGAAAGATATATAAAAATTAACTGAGTGTATGCACTACCTACTTCTTAGTCACTTAGTAAACCATCTTGGCTGTCAGATTGACTGTCATGGTATAGCAGTGCTTGTGTTCAAATAACAATTGTTTTTCTTAACAATGCCTTCACAAATACAAGTGTATTGATGCTAGGATTTTGATATGCCAAAGAGGAGCAATTAAATTCTTCCTTTAACTGAAAAGGAGAAAGTCCAATAAGATATTTTGGAAGAGAAAGAGAGATTGTATTCATGTAACTCTTAGGATTGATCTATCTTGTTTTTAGTTACTGTTAATCATTTACTGTGCCTAATTTATAAATTATGTTTTATCATGTGTATGAGTATATAAGAAAAAGCACTCTTGGGGTTTAGTACTGTTTTTTTCTGGAATCCATTGGGAATCTACTGTATGTCAGTCACACTGAGAATCTTTTTTTTTTTTTTTAATTTTACAAAGTGCTCTTAGGAATATATCATGTTACTGCCCAACAAGACAGTGGAGCCAAATAAAAGAGCTTTGGGGCTGGGAAATGCTTTACTTATTTTCCTTGAAGTTAATTCTAAGATGTTTCTCCAGCTAGACAGATTTTGCTCTCCAACAGAAAGACCAGCTCTGGGAGACTTGCTTGTCTCGTCATATTGGTTTCTAAATCAGATCTGCTTCTCATTTTGATTTTATTGTGTGAATTGATGTCTCCTACAGATCATGTTCTGTAATAATATATTGTTTCATATAATTCACACATTATATTATATCAATATAATTTAATATATTATTATATGGGTAATATAATATAGCTACATTTTACCTTTTCCCTAAATGATAACCAAGCAAGACGACAGGCATTGAAATCATTGGTCATCTGGAAACTACATGAACTTTGAAATTTCTCAGTGTTGAAATATCTTGCTGAGAAAAAATAGAATTGTAGTTGCACTTGAGATAAGAAGAGGTTGAGGGGTAATTGCTCCCTCAAGCAGCTTTTACCATGTCTCTTCATTCCCGTATGTCCTTTCTAGAGAAATGAAAACCAATTAGAATACTTACTTGGTCATTTTCATCTTTGTCCTCTCTTTTTTTTTTTTTTCCTCTCCTTCAAACCAAGTGAGACAAAAATGTGTTTTCAGGAAACTGTGCCTTCACATTTATAGCACTCATGCATAGACACATATGTATTCCTTAGAATTACCATCTTAGTCTATACTTAAGATCTCTTTGGTTACATGTGTTTATCCACATAGAGGTAAGACGTATCAGTGAAGCTATTTGAAAAACCTTGCCTATTTCAGCCTAGGGCAATCTGGCTCAACTTTACCGTGCATTTCCTAGGTGGTGGTCAAGTACCATCCTGGACCTGACTTTAGAATTGTATTGATATCAACTTTGACTAGTAAAGCAAGATGGCTTGACTTTTGGAACAAAAGATATTGTAATAATAAAAAAGATTAAAAAATGCTAAAAAATTCTGTGTGTTTAAAATACTCATTAAGCTAAAACATTATAACTTAGTGAAAATTGCCTTTAAATAATTGAGTCCTTTGATTTGCTTATCTAAAGTTATTCTTGCTATGGAGAAATAAATCTAAAAATTTACTCTGTGGAGATGAGAAAGTTATAGACTGAGCCAGATTATCCATATGTATGTAAGTGTATATGTGATTTTATTTATATATCTCATTATCATTGAGCATAAATGTGAAATAATCAGAGAGGAGTTAGAAAGGAAGAAAACACCATTAATATTTAATATTTTGACAGCTTTGCTGAAATTCAAATGAGAGATTTTATATATAATTGCTTACCTGGCAGGACTGGTATGAGGGTTACTATTTATGTGACAGAACATTTGTAAACCACCTTGACCTTCTCAAAGAAAGTTGTAGTAGTGATTAGAGACTAACATATACTTTCCTTTTACCCCTAATCTGAGATCAAGTCTCCAGTTCATAGTGGTAGAGGAAGCTGATACCTTGAAAAGGTTTTAATAAGTGGACAGATGGTCTTGAGAGATAGTATAGATGATTATGTGAAGAGTTTTATAGCCTTCTTTTGTTAGTTGAGGGTTTTTTTTGAAATCTGTATTTATTGTGGATAGCTTTATGTTTATTGACACCATATGCTAATATTATATAAACACAGAATGCCTTCATATTTAGTTGATATTCCACTCAGTGATCTTCTCTGTGAGTTACAAGATTTAAAGTAAGTCAACATACAGTATCCATATGTTCCTTTCTAGGAAGGATGCTTAAAAATGTAAAGGTTTGACTTACCATGTGTGTATACATATTTGTGTGTAGTAGGGTATGGCGGGCAGGCTGGCATAGTAAAGATTCTGTTTCTGTATTAGAGGTTTTGCTTGTCTTCTGTCAATGATTCTTAGTATATACATATACATTCATATATATGTGTGTATATATATAGAGAGAGAGATAGTCTTCAATATCACTTCTAATTCCTGCTTTGTGACTGCACCATCCACATACAGTAACTATATAAATCTGCATTGACACAAAGAACTTACTAGCAATTTTGATGACTTCTTTATCATTTATTATTTGATTCATCTACTTTCAGTGTTTTTGTATGAGGATAAGTACCATGAAACATTTAACTTATGCAATATTATTTGAGGGGTAATTCTGAACTAGCATTTTACAGAGCATATCATGGGGCAATGAGAAAAAAGAAAGAAGGATGAAAAATGTTTAAAATATTGACAAATATTTATTTTCTTAAGAGTTATCTTATATACTTGAAAGGTAGAGTTATAGAAGGAGAAGGAAAGATTGGGGGTGGGGGTAGGGGAGCAACAGAGAAAGAGAAAGAGAGAGAGGGAGATTGAGACAGAGGTAGAGTTCATCTGCTGTTTCATTCCCCAAATGGCCACAATGGCGTGGGCTGGGCCAGGCCAAAGCCAGCATCCTGGAATATAACATAGGTTTCTCACTTGGGTGGCAGAGGCACAAGCACTTGGCCCATCTTTTGCTGCTGCATTCAAAGGCACATTTTGAAGGAGCTAGATCAGAAGTGAAGCAACCAGGGCCAGCATTGTGGTCCAGGGTGTTATGCCACTGCTGTGTTGCCAGATTCACATATAGACATCTTTTTGTATCCTGGCTATTCCACTTCTAATCTAGCTTCCTGCTAGTGCACCTTGGAAAGGAGCAGAATATGGCCCAAGTACTTGGGCCCCTCCATCCACATGGATCCATGGAAGAAGCTCCTGGCTCCTGGCTCCTGGCTTCAGCCCAGCCCAACCCTGGCTGTTGTAGCCATTTCAGGAGTGAACCAGAGGATGGAAGATCTCTCTCTGTCTCTCCCTCTATTTCTCTGTAACACTGCATTTCAAATAAATAAATAAGTCTTAAAAAATAAAATTATAAAAGAGACTTTAAAAAAATATTTTAAAAAAGAAGTTGAGTAACTGGAAATCAAACCAGTGCTCATATGAGATGCCAGCATTACAGGTAGCAGCTTAACCCACTATGCCACAATACCAGCCCCTCAACAAATATTTAAATAGATCTCAGGAAAATAAACTTTCATGTTAAACACTGAATCCAAAATAAATACTTATAAAACAACATGTATCATAATAGATATATGCATATAAGTATTATGCTTGAGCATTTTCTGGAAAGATAGGTAATAAGTGATTTCTGCTTATGTTCCAATTGAATGGAACATAGAGGTAGGGGTTTTCTAGGTTCCCGAGTGTGGTAGTCTATTCAGGCTACTGTCAGACAGGGGGGCTTATGAATAACAGGAGTCTGTTTGTCACACTTCTGGAGGCTGGGAAGACTTAGATCAAAGTGCTGGCAGACTCCGTTTCTGTTGAAGGCCCATTTACTGATTCATAGGTAGCACCTTCTTGCTGTCCTCAAGTGGTGGAAGGGGAGGGGCTCCGTAGGGAGTCTTCCTTTCATAAGGGGGCTAATCCCAATTGAGGGAGCTTAACCTAAATGATTTTATTAGCCCCCAAAGGCCCCACTTCCTAATATCATCGCCTTAGGGGTTAGGATTTCAACATATGTGTTATGGCAGGAAATAGGTGTTCAGAACACAGTGCAGAGGTAAGTGAGTAATCTAAGCAAAGAGAAATGTGTACAAATCCTAAGTTATTTGAAAGAAAAAGCAAACAGTTTGCTGTAGTTTGAGTGAGACCTAAAATAATTATGGTGGTAGTTTTGAGAGCAGTATATGAATAATTTTGACAACACAGGCTTATCAGAAAATTTTAATTAGAATACTGACTTGAGAAACTGTTATAAAAAGACAAATTCTGATAACAAGGTAAAGGACAAGTATTTAGGTTAGCAAGGAAGAACATTTATGTGGTGGCCAGTATAATGAGTTTTCTATGAAAACTAATTTGTGGTCAAATGCAATTGGGAAATTGTTAGCAGAAGCATTTTAAAAAAGATTTATTAATGGATTACTTGGGATTTTAAGATGTTAATATGCACTGTGAAATTCATGTACATATACACATGTGTATACTTAGTGTCTATAATATTATCTTAACATTATTTTACTATAAAAAATACTATGTTGCTCCAGAATATAGACAGTGGGACAGGGAGTCTCTTCCACATCTGGTTAATACCAAGTCTCATTTCCCTGGATAAAAAGATGGTGAGAAATATTCTCTTTTATGTTATGTTTTTAATTTTTATTAATATAAAGAGAAGATATTTCATGGTCTGTATAATAAATTCTAAGAAGATAACGGTGCTTGCCTCCCCTCCTCCCTCACTCAAACCCTCCTCTTTTTCCTTACGTTTGCCTGTGAATTTTTAAATGACTTTTTTATATTACATATATACAATTTTAGGAGCATAATAAACACTACAGTTTTTTTGTACTCTGTATGCTAATTACCACAATCCAGGAAAACATATTTGCCTTTTTGAGACTAGCATATTTCACTAATCATAATGATCTCCAATTGCGTACATTTTGTTGTGAAAGATTCTTAGGCAATGACAGAGGGATGGGGAGGAGGAGCAGTAATTTTAAGAGATGACCAGAATATAAGACCATCGGAAATTATCAAGTGCTGAATGTAAGGTTCTTAAAAGATGGGATTCACAAGACAAATGGATCTCCAGAAGATGTATGTGAAGCTGTGCTTGTGTACATATATACGCCTCCTCTGAAAAAGATGTGTACAAACACTAAAAGTTTACGAACTTGTGACAGTGGGCCAAGGGTGGATCTCTGGGATAGACTAGGTAGATACAGAAGAGAGAGAAAAGGAAATGAAGGAGACAGTGTTGAGTAGCTTTGTTCCAAGCATCAAAGAAACAAGGATTCCTACAGCCCAGAGATTAATAAGTACACAGATGCTGGACTCAGACCACCTGGGCACTAATCTGGTCCTGCAGGTGCTAAGATTTTGACGGAGTTATTTAGCTCTTTTATGCAAGTTTTTCAAACCTGCTTCATGGGTAGTGATGAGTATCAGAAATTCTGAACGTGGCAGTTGCTCAACCAGATATTCAACATATATGATATACAGATTATAATTAGGAACTTCTCTAGGACTGTGTGTGTGTGTGTGTTATTTAATCCTCACAGAAAGTAGAAGGAGGTAGATAGACAAGGAAGGTAGTCTTGAGGCTGTCATTAAAGATGGGTGTTCGATGCCCTGGTTCAGATACTGTTTAGGACACATGCATTCCAAAAGAGAGTACCTAGGTTCTAGCCCCGGCTCTTCCTCAGATTCCTGCCTCCTACTAAGGCACACTCTTTGAAGCAGTTGGTGATGGCTTAAGGACTCAGGATCCTGTCACCCACACGGGAGACTTGGATTGATTTCCAGGTTTCTGACTTCAGCCTGGCCCAGTCCTGGAAGTTGTGGGCATTTGAAGACTGAAGCAACAGATGAAATATCTCTCCTTACCTCTCTCCCACTCCCTCTCCCTCCCTTCCTCTCAAATAAAATTAAAATTTGCAAAAATATTGAAAAGAAGCTATTATTGCAATAAAGTAGACCCACAGTTCCATTTGGCTGCTCAATCCAAGCTCCTTCAGCTACAGTATATAGCCATCACATAACATCAACACATAAGGTTTCGAATATGCACAGCCTTGCCAAATTCTCTAGAGAAATTAAAAAAAAATATAAGAAGCAGTTGGATCAAGGTTTCTTGGCGGAGACATATGACCACAATTAAAAAATTCATAAGAAAGGACTTGGTTGTTGGATGATTGCAGTAGAAGGTAGGCACATATAAACAAGAAATGTGGTCTAAACTCCAATGAGAGGAAGAGGAGGCAAGCGTCTGGCATAGAGGGTGGGCTTTTGCATAGGGAGCCAGCATGTATATAGTAGTACCTAACTCCCAGTTCTAGCTCCACTTCCAATTCCAGCTTCCTGTTCATACATACCATGAGCATCAGCAGGTGATAGCTAACGTGCTTGGATCCCTGCCACACATATTGGAGATTGAGTTCCAGGCTTCTGGTTTTGGCTTTGCTCACCTCTGCCTATTGCAGATGTTTGGGGAGTTAACTAGAAGATGCAAGGGCTTGCTCTCTCTCTCTCTCTCTCTCTCTCTCTCTGTCTTCCCCCCTCTCACTCTCTCTCCTTTTCTGTCTCTCTCTGTATCTTTCTGCCTTTCAAATAAATATAAATAAATTTAAAAATAAAAAAGCAGGATAAGAAGCAAATGGATAGTACTTCCGAGGGGTTAAGATACACTTTTCTGTGGAGTGTGTGTGTGTGTGTGCGCCTCTATGTGTGTATTTACCATGTTCATTTTCCTGTGTGTTTGGAAGCTGAGCATGAGCCTTCTAGCATATTCAGGGAAGGAACAACTGGGAAGAAAAATGATACCAAAGAAAGAAGGAAAAATGAATGTATCAACAACTGGGGAAGGAAGTATCATTGGAAGTAGGGAAAGGTGTCTACTTTTTTGTAAGAAAAGGGAAGTGTAGACATGCTGAGGCATGGAGTGGGCTGTGATATAGAACTGAAGTTGCTGTTAGGAATGTTTGTACCCAGATCTAAGTTCTTGTTTCAGTTCTGGCTACTCAACTTCCAACCAGCTCCCTGCTAATGTGAACCCTGGTGTGCAGCAATTGCTGACTCAAGTACTTGGGTACCTTCCACCAATGTGACTGGTCATGATAATTTTCCAGGCACCTTATTTTGTCCTGGTCCATCCCTGGCTATTGTAGGCATTTGGGGAGTGAACCAATGGGTGGATGATCTCTCTGTCCATTTCTCTCTCTCTCTCCCTCTCTTTTTCCCTCCCTTTCTCCCTCCCTTTCTCTCTCTTTCTCTTTGTCTTTCAAATAAAATGAAAATACATACATTAAACATTATCAAAAGTAAATACCATGGCCTTTATTAATTCATGGTTAACTAAGGTGAGTGCTGTACACAAAGTAATTAATGGAATTCATGTAACATCAACCTTTTTGCAGCTACTGTTAGTAAGAGGTTACTGCAGTATAGAGGGATCCTCTGGTGGCCATGCTGAGACATGAACTTCTATGATTGGCCTTAGAATCCATGTAGTTAACTATCCCAGAGCTCTGTCTCTGTACCCATTACCTCCAGGGAGGTTGGCCCAGCATCCTCAAATCTGTAGCATGTAGAGTGGTCTGAAAAGGGGAAATGGCAAGGAATTGAAACTTAAAGACAGGAGCGGCCGGCGCCGTGGCTTAACAGGCTAATCCTCCGCCTTGCAGCGCCGGCACACCAGGTTCTAGTCCCAGTTGGGGCGCCGGACTCTATCCCGGTTGCCCCTCTTCCAGGCCAGCTCTCTGCTATGGCCCGGGAAGGCAGTGGAGGATGGCCCAAGTGCTTGGGCCCTGCACCCGCATGGGAGACCAGGAGAAGCACCTGGCTCCTGGCTTCGGATCAGCGAGATGCGCTGGCCGCAGCGGCCATTGGAGGGTGAACCAACGGCAAAAGGAAGACCTTCCTCTCTGTCTCTCTCTCTCACTATCCACTCTGCCTGTTAAAAAAATTTTTAAAAAAAATTTAAAAAAAAAGACAGGAGCATTGAAACACAAGAGCAAGAGTTAAAACAGAAGATAGAAAACTAGCAGAATATTGTAGAAATAGACGATGCTTAGAGAGGGAAAAAGAAATGATGACAAATGCAAGCTATCTTTTTTTTAAAGATGTTTATGTATTTATTTGAAAGGCAGAGTTACAGAGAGGCAGAGGCAGAAGCAGAGAGAGAAAGAAATCTTCCATCCACTGGTTCATTCCCCATATGGTTCCAATGGCTGGAGCTGAGCCAATCCGAAGCCAGGAGGTAGGAGCTTCTTCCAGGTCTCCCACGAAGATGCAGGGGCACAAGTACTTGGGTCATCGTCCGCTGCTTTCCCAGGCTATAGCAGAGAACTGGATCAGAAGTAGAGAAGCCAGGACTCAAACCAGCACCCATTTGGGTTGCCGGCACTGCAGGCAACAGCTTTACCTGCCATGCCACATTGCCAGCAAATGCAAACTATCTTAGATACCAAGCTAGTGTGTTATTAAAATTAAATCACTGTGGTTAATATATAATTATGTTAGTAGGCTAGAGTTTTGTCTATTTCTTTAACAAATTAGTTTTGAATGCCATTTAGAAAAAAAGCTGGTATATTTGTATGTAGTTGAGTGTGTGTGTGTATGTGTTTGTGTGTGTTTTAAGTATTTTATGTTCAGTCAACCTTATATTTAAGGATGAAGTTCATTAGAACATGAAAAACTAGCCTTTGGTGCTACCATAGCCTACAAAAATTTGTTGAAAAAGAAATACTGAAAAAGAAAGAAAAAGATATATTGATTGAATATAAAACATTTTTCATCTTCTACTTTCTGAAATTTACCTAAGGACTAAAAATTGTTGATTTTAATAATAACTTGAAAAAAGAATTTTTTAAAAATGAGTCCTTAACTAAATTGTTTAACTGGCTAATATTTTATACTACTTTGAATATATAAGAATAAAAAATTATATGCTCAAACTACACTCAACCATTTTTGTCTAGTAATAAATTTACATTCTTTGGTTAATATGCAGCACAACTAATGTTTTTTGGGGGGGATTGTTATCTTGCTTAATGAAAGAAAATAATGAGTATATAACCTTTTATCTTCTTGGGTTTTTTTATTTGTTTCACTAAAGCATAGTTATAAAAAAAAAATCTAAAAACCGACTATATGTCAGTCAACAGTAAAACCAGTCCTTTACCCAAAGAGTTGTGTTTTATTTTCAACTCAGTACTTCTCACAACTTTGTCTTAGTAAGAAAAAATTATTCTGTAAAAATGCTAGGTGATTTCAAAAAGAATAGAATTTGGCATCCCTTGAGGTTTCTTACAGCATAGCATCTATGCTTCAGTATTGATATATGCTCATATTAAGCACCAGTTGTGGTGGGCTTATTTTTTCTTGTTTATTTTCTGCTGGGAATTTCATGTTACTGCCTCCATTCATTAAAAACAAAAATACAATATTTACTGTTAGGAAAAGAACCCAACAGTCTATTAGAAAATTGCACATACCATGTGCATCCAGAAAAAAAAGAAAGGCATTTTCCCCTCATTTCCTTAATTATCAATTAGCAAAGAGGTTACAGAAATTACATGGTGTAGAACTTCTTTGTAAACTACAATATAAGAATATAAGGGACAGAAGACACCAACAGTTTTATATTATAATCTTATCATTTCTCAGTGTTCATTGTAAATCATATTTTTTCTTGAGGAAACGAAGGCAGCTATAATTTATGCTATAAAATGTTGGGGATACTGAGCAAGTATATTTTATAGAAGTTTATTAAGAACAATTGCTTTATCTTAATTTTAACATCCCAATCTACTTTGAAAAATAGGAAAAAATAAAGCTGCAGGAAAGTTTCTGTCACTCAGGGACTAATGAGCTAGCTGACCATTTGTCTGCATGAAATGATGCTTTCTTCCAGCTTTGCCTTTAGCTCTCACTGTGGCTGTGCCATTGCTCATTACAACTTTATCTCGGGTGGAAACAGAAAGAAAAACAAGAATAGTTAGTATCAGCTTGTTGTGTTCTGAGGTGAGAGAAAATGTTGACACTGTGAATTCAAGTGGCGTTGTTATTTATTCAGAGTCATTATTCATCCATCACTGATCTTCACTAATGAAAAGTCAGCTATACTTTACCCACCAAAAGATCACTTCCATTTTAAGAGCAATTTACCAAGCTTGGGGACAGCCATGAATATAAAATAGTACAATTCATCAGCTCTTAACACTAGCTACTCAAAATTTACTAATCAAAATGTCATTTGACCACTGATCTAAGTTAAGAAATTCCAAATCCTCTTTTTTGTTGTCGTTGTTGGATTAGGTGCCTGCCTTTCTTATTATTTTTTGTTTACATTCATTGTAGCTAGTGCAGTGATAAGATATCAATGGAAATATCAAAAGTCTAGCATCTTGTAGAAAGCACTGATATAAAGACACTCAGGAAAGGAAAAGCTGACTCTAACTCTATACAAAACTTTTGCATGAAAACTAAAGACCTCACCAGAAGAGAAAAAAATCTACACTCACTTCTCTTAATTTCCCATTCCTAAAGCAAAAAAAAATATGTATATTTAATTTTGTTTTGTTTTACAATATTCGAGTTATCTCTCAAGGAGTGAAGTGAATATTTAGGCAAATCAGATGTCTTATAATAGTGCTTTAGTATTGATACTGAAATTCTTTATGTTGATCAAAATTGCTGTCTGAGTTCAACACATATTCTCAAGGCTCTGTGACTCTCTGTGAGATTATATTTGTAAATTTCAATATATACACATGTCTATATATCTCTATAGATATATCTACCTGTGTCTATATCTATAATGATAGATCAGTATCTCTATCAATATCAGTGTAGAGATATAGACCTATCAATATAGAGACAGAGATGGAGACGGAGATGGAGACGGAGATGGAGACGGAGATAGAGATAGAGATAGAGATAGAGGTAGAGATAGAGATAGAGATAGAGATACATTCTAAAGAATTAGATGACAAATTCACAGGCGAGTATCACCATGAATTTTAACTACGTCTATTTTTCATCTGGCAACAAGTGATGAATAAGTGTTTTTGTTTACTTGTCAGTTTCAAAAACTGAAATGCATCCAAAAACATATTCTTGGGACCTGAAGGTTTTCAAATTCAAGGAACACTGTTATCGATGACTGATGACTCTTATTTAATTAATTGCTGTACTCAGTTCTCTGACTTTGGTATTAAGACCTCTATGAACTGCTGAATGGAAAACAGTCTACATTTTTGTTTCCATCACATTCTCCATGTCTATCCCATTGTTCTCCTTTTGTAAGACCTAATCTCAAAAATAACTTAGAAAGGCAGAACAGTCAGACTTCAGGGGTATTTGACTGGACTGTCCTTGTCTAATTGCCAGGAATACAACCCCAAGACTTGAGAGAGTTCTCATACCTTGGTTCCCTTCCCTCTGTTGCTGTAGCAAACACCTGAGACCAGGTCATGTATAAAGATTAGGAGTTTATTTGACTCATGATTTTGGAGACTAGGAGGCCCAAGCACCTGACTCTCACATCTGCAAGGCATCTGGTGAGGGTCTTCGTGCTGTGTCATAATGCAGTGGAGGATATTAACACGACCAATAGAGCAAGGTGCTGGCTCAGGGCTCTTCTCCTCTTTTTAAAAATTCACTAATGACATCATGTAAGGCCACCCTCATGACCTCATCTAATTCTAATTACCTCCCAAAGACCCCACTTCCACATGTCCTTAATATACAATGTTGGCTGTTAAATTTTACCTTTTTTTTTTTTTTTTTTTTTTGACAGGCAGAGTGGACAGTGAGAGAGAGAGACAGAGAGAAAGGTCTTCCTTTTGCCGTTGGTTCACCCTCCAATGGCCGCCGCAGTAGCGCGCTGCGGCCGGCGCACCGCGCTGTTCCGATGGCAGGAGCCAGGTGCTTCTCCTGGTCTCCCACGGGGTGCAGGACCCAAGGACTTGGGCCATCCTCCACTGCACTCCCTAGCCACAGCAGAGAGCTGGCCTGGAAGAGGGGCAACCGGGACAGGATCGGTGCCCCGACCGGGACTAGAACCCGGTGTGCCGGCGCCGCAAGGCGGAGGATTAGCCTAGTGAGCCGCGGCGCCAGCAAATTTTACCTTTTTAGGGATCCATTCAAACCAAGGCACTCGCTTTCATCTTAGCTTCAGGTGTCCACTTTTTGGTATAAAATCCAGATCTTTTATAACTGTTTTAGGAAAGACAAAGAATAGTAAATGGTAGGTTAGAGCATGATGTTAAAAGAATGAATTACCAGTCAGATTGGATATTCAACTTCTGTCCTCTACATAGATTAGTTCTGTGGATACTGAACTGATATTTGACTTCTGTGTGCCGTAGTCTGCAATATGTAAAATGTGGCTGAAAATAACACTTACATTACATGATTTTTAATTAATTCACCAGCCAAGATAATCCTACTTAATATTTTCAAATAATTTAATTTGAAACTAAATTAAAATTTTATTCAGGGAATATTTGGTTACAATGTCATCTTACATGGCTTCAGGATAAAAATTGTGGTCTGTGAGACTATCCAGGATGCATAGCTATTCTGTTCTAACACCCCCATGATGTTCTTCTTTTTGAGCTTAGATGACTTTTATCTTCTCTTTACTACTTGTAAAATGAGATCCACTTGTTTGCATATGATGTTAACTAATAACAGCATTGTATCTCAAAATCATCAAAAGTTCTCATACATGTGCCATTGTAGCAAATGAATCCACAGTACTAAAAGGAAGAACACTAATTAAAACACAAAAGTTGGTTTCCATTGCTTTTCCTGATCATTTATAGTCAAAGACCAGATTCTGAAATGTGGGTTTAAAATGGAATTGTGTTTGCTAATATCAAAGAAAATTTAAAATTACATCCAAACCTTTTCTATTTAGAGAATATTTTATGAAGCAAAACATTTATTATGGTTTTCATTATATGTATATATGTATTTGAAATGTTTAAATTTTTAAAGAAAATTTCACTAATAGTCTTATCATTATATATAGGATATTTGTAATTAATACTTGAAGTTATTTTCTGTTTTACGTGTATAAAGTCCTGAAGAAGCATAATTTAAATTATTTGTAAAAATAGCAAGAACAATCTTTACAATGCTCCTTACATAATGTTTGTAAACATTTCATCTAATTGTGGTTTGGGAAAATTTGCAGATCTTATCTAAAATAACCTGGAAATCAATAACATAGTAGAGAATATATTTCAAATTCAAAAACCATATAAAGTCATTAACAACATCATAAATGTTTGATAGTATTGTTTAATGATGTATTTCTATTAAGAAAATGATTGATATTTAATAAAAATGCTTATGTAAGGACACAGGTTTACTATTGATAACTACATAAAGAGAATAGGAAACTGAGTTAGATTTTATTTTTTTGTAAATAGTAAACAAAAGCCTTCAAAATCTTTCAGTGGCTTCAATTTTGAAGGAAATAAATTGTTTATATATATCTTATCCTTGAGACTTGCAAATTGTAAACCAGAAGTATAGAATATATATATATATATATATATATATATATATATATATATAATTTAACTGAATGAATGTCATCCAAACTATTCTCTTTAGTTGTGTGATTTTTATGCAAAAGGAGAATAAGTCCAGTGACATTTACATAACATGGTTTTATCCCCTTCTGGTTTTCTCTTGGAGATGGAGTTTGTTTTTCAAAGTACCAAAGCAGTGAAGATAACAGAGAAGGCCCAAAGTTACATGCCTTGTCTGGGACTGTGTCAAATAGTCAATTGAATTAATGCACTGATATAAAAAGTGAAGTAATGTTTGCATTCGTCTTCAGAAAAATAAAGCAGCTTATTCCTGACCATTTCTGTCTTATTACAATATCTTTTTAAGATTCTTTATCATCACACAACGTTTAAGTCTTGTCTTTAAGTATCATATCATTAAAAGTAGAATAAACATTAATTTTAAATTAAGATATCCATTATCAGACTTAAATTAGTTCACTTTATGCTGAATGGAACAGTCTTCTGAGATTATTATGAAGCTCTTTTTCAATATTCAAAACAAATGAAAGGAAATTGCCTGTCAATGTTTGCTATTACTTTGTAAAGGAAAAAATACCAAGAATCTGGAAGATAAGTGGAAGAACAAAACTGAACTATTTTGCAAATATAGGATGAATGGGTTAATTTATATATGTGTGTCTGCATGTGTTACATAATATAATTAAAAATGAGTTAAATCAAAGAATTTGTATAAGAAAAGGTGTGTAATTTGTCACCCATTTGGGCTGTAATTTCCAAATTAGTTATTATGATAGCTATGACTTTAAACAAAAAATGTTTTTTCATATCAGAAAATTACTGAACTTTTTCCATGTAATGTTGCATTTGGGCTAATCTTTCCTTTATTTTGCTTTTTTTTTAACCTGTCAGTTCCCTTTTCACTATTAGAAAATCATAACATCTGCTTTTTACTAGACAATTCTGTAAACTTCGTTGTTTAGATAAGATAGTTGATCTATTTGTTTTGTTTTATCTTTTTATGATATGATAACACAGACTCATGTTTAAAATGTTCAAGCAGTACAAAAACATTCTTTCTTCACTGCAGTATCACCACTCACACTTGGCAGAAATTCTCCATCCCATAAGCTTTCTCACTCGGTGTATGTATGTATATATTATAATATATAGGTGCATTTATTTTGATTGAATATATGCTTATACATATATAAAACATATGTATCTTTATAGGTTGGCATAAACATTCATATCTGGATATATATAGATAGTTTTTTTCTTTTCAGTATCTCAAAATATTATTTAAAATTTTTAATATCAACTTCAGTACATCCTTGCTCTTCTGTGTATTTTAGTCCATTGTAAAGATGTGCCAAATTTATTTTTACAGTTGACTATTCATGAACATTTTTTTCAGAGTATCTTATAAACATGCTATTATAAACAATGTTGTAATGAACATGTCAGATCATAAATTTTTGCAATGTTTTCCAAGAACACATTTTAGTCATGAATTTCCTAGTCAAAGAAATTGCACATTTTAAATTTTACAGTTTTCCCTGAATTACCCTCTAAAATCTTCACATCAAAAATACTGTCATAACATTGTCTCTAAATTTATCCTTTGCCAGCACTGAAAAACTGTAACTTGTTTTAATCTGCCTTTCTTTAATTATGGGTATGTAACTATTAATCATTTATTTTCTTTTTAAGCAATTGTTACTCCTAGTTTATTTCTAATTTTTCTTATTTTGCTCAACTTTTACCTACTAACTTTAAAATCTATTTATATAATAACTATTTTTTCGTTTGCCTATTACACATTTTGCAAATAATTTTCTCATGGTCACTTAATTTTTTTATGTCAGGTATTTTTTTCAGTAGGGAGTTTAACATTTTAAAGACATACTTTTTTAAAGATTTATTTATTTATTTGAACAGCAGAGTTACAGAGAGACAGAGGCAGAAGCAGAGAGAGATTCTCCATCCACTGCTTCACTCCCCAAATGGCCCCAACGGCGGGAGCTAGGGTGACCCAAAACTAGAAGCCAGGAGCCAGCAGCTTCTTCTGGGTCTCCCATGTGGGTACAGAACCTCAAGGACTTCGGCCATATTCCACTGTTTTCCCAGGCACATTAGCAGGGAGCTAGATCAGAAGTGGAGCAGATGAAACTCGAACTGACGCCCATATGCAGTCCTGGCACTAAAGGAGGTGGCTTTACCTGCTACACCACAGCACCAGCCCTGACATATGTTTAATACAAAATGTTATTTCATCACAAAATTATAATCATACACCATCAAAGACAACATATTGATACTATTTATGAATAAATCACAACCCATCGCCATTGTTTGTAAAGCATTTCATGCAGGAATTGAAGTGTTTGTTGCTAGAGGACCTATGTGTATGGGTTGTATATGTATCTTTGGAGACTAACCATTAGTAGGTAGAAATAGTTTATTTTAACATCTTTAATTAAGATTTCATTCCTTATAGATTCCTCGATAATTTGATTCTATTTGTTTTTTATTGGTTTATTTTCCACCAGAAAGTTTAAATATTATTAACTATTCCACAGTAAATGAGAATTCAACAGTGAGGTATTGGGGAATACTGGTTAAGATATTCATCTCTTAGAGATACACAGTAGCCCATCAGAGCCTGGAAGAACACGTGCAGGGAGGAAACCTTTTAAGCTTGGTTTAATCCCAGTGTTTCTTAAAATACTCACCCACAGATCCTTTTCCTGATGACCACTTTTGATAGCATGCAAAAGAGGAGTTCCAGAAGAACTAATAAAGTAGTCTCTTCTGACAAAGGAGTTAAAATCTGTGACTTTAGAAAATGAAGTAAACAATACCCCAATGAACTGTAATATTTCACAGATTGTAGTAAGACAGATTAGTGGTGTATTCTTGTGGGCAGGGTTAAGACAGGGATTAGAACAGTGAGATAATAGTCTTAACCTCAAATAACAGCAAAAATATCAAACTGAAGATACTTTTATCCTTCCTTAAATAAAAGAAGCTAAAAATATGTGACAGTATGATGTACAGTGCTGTTTGTTGCTTAAATATGGGGAAATAGGGATAATTTATTAAAATCTAAAATGCAGTTACATTACTCTAAACAAAGTAATAATAGACTAAATACAGCTGTGCTTCTGTAGCACTCCAAAAGCTTTCATTATATAAATGCTATATAGTCTAGTGAAACAGAATAAAACACTGAATGTATTAGTCTAATTTTTTCTCAGAATTTTTCTACCCAGTTCATTTTCCAGTAAGACAAAAAAAAATTCTATGAAAACAATTTCTAAACCATTTCGCTTTAGTCCCTTACTGTAAACTGTTCTGTAGGTTTAAAATTAAATTAAAAGCCAGATTCAGTTATCTTTTCATTAATTTAAAATCAACCATTTCTTTTAGTAAATGTCATAATTCAAGTCCTAATAAGATAATTTTAGTTCCTTAACCCCCCTTAAATGAGAGTCAAAAGTGTAATTTGCAATCAGAGCCCAATCAAATGAGACTTAAATCTTTCCAGAAGACAAAATAGGTAGCCATTTGTATTTGTGAATATGAAATTCCATTAAAGGAAGTTTAAGATCAGCGAATGATAGGATACGGCCCCTGTTGTAACAGTTGCATATTTATATTATAGAGATTATTAAGAGAGCTTAAAAACTACCGTATTCCTCATTAAAAATTAATTAGGGCCTGTTTAGGCACAGCAGGTAAAGACTCTGCTAGAATTTCCCACGTTCTGTAATGGAGTGTCCCATTTCAGTTCTCATCCCCACTTCAGTGCTAGTTTGGGTCTTAGTCACCCATATGGAAGAAACAGAATGAGTTCCAAACTCGTAGCATCATGGTAGCCCAACCAAGGGTGTTGTGGGTGTTTGGAGATGAACCATCCAAATGTCAGATCTCTCTGTCTCTGACTTAAAAGTGGAATGAAAACAAACAAATGTTTAATTTTTTTAATGTGTTAATTTCTAGGATTTAAAATTTCTTTCTGAAATCCAGAGAATTTGCCTGTAGAACTTTTTACATTTAAAAGCAAACTTTAGTTTTGGCACTGTGGCATGGAAGGTAAAGCCGCCTCCTGCGGTACCAGCATCTTATATGGGTGCCAGCTCATGTCCCGGCTGTTCCACTTCCGATCCAGCTCGCTGCTATGGCCTGGGAAAGCAGTGGAAGATGGCCCAAGTCCCTGGGCCCCTGCACCTGAATGAGAAACCCAGAAAAAGTTCCTGGCTCCTGGCTTCAGATAGGCTCAGCTCCTGCGATTCCATCCATTTGATGAGTGACCCAATGGATCGAAGATCTCCCTCTTTCTGCCTCTGCTTTTCTGTAATTCTGCCTTTTAAAAAAATAAATATTTTTCTTAAAAAAAGAAAGATTTGACACAAAGCATGAAAACTTTTAAACTGTAAAAATTTCATGTTTTTACAGTATTTTATTCATTATGAAGTTACGATAAATTTTATACTTTGCTGTGGTCATCATGTTGATTTGGAAAGAAAATTAATATCCAGACATTGATATTTGTGGTTGTATTTGAAAACTTTCTGTTGTTATATTCATCCCTTAGAAAAGAATGGAAAGGAAGGAAGATGATTCAAATTTTTTTTAAAAAATTAATTCTGTAAGCTATTACCTTACAGAGAGAGAGTCATATGAATTCAAGAAAACATTTTTGTAGTTTTCTCTCCCTCTCCAAAACTTGCCTATCTAGTAAAATCTCCCTTCTCCCTTCTTTTCATCCTTCCTTTCTACCTTTCCTCTTTTGTTTGCTACTCAAACTTCATCTAAAATTTGACTACCTGCTATAATTTTAACTAGTTATTTTCTCCTTAAGTGTGCTGAATTAAAAATTAGAGATAGGAATTTCATAAGCCTCTACTGGCAAAAATCACATTATAAGTAACATTTTTGCTTTATATATCTCCCTCTACTACATTGTAAATTACTTGAATCCATGATTACTCTTATTTCTCTCTCTATTCTTAGTGTTAGCTCAGTAATGTTCCAGTATTTCAGACAGTATTTATAAATACTTGTTGAAAACTTGAGTAAATTGGCTCATATAAATGTAAATCATAAATATTATGAAATTATTGAGAAAAGGGCCCACTTCTATCTTGACAACTGATAGAAGTAGTGAGCATATAAGGCTAGACAGTGTCACAAAGCAGGAAAGAGAGCTACTTGGAAAAAGGAGGTTAATAAAATCATAAACCCAAAAAAGCCAAATGAATATTATCCTCTCATAAATTTAAATTTTCATTTTCATTGATAACTTATTTTTAGTAGGACAACAGAATTGGTGTGCAATAATAAAAATTATCTTCTGGATAGAGTTGGATATTGTCCTCTCTGGGAAATATAATGTACTATATACATGGGGCCGGTGCTGTGGTGCAGCGGGTTAAAGCCCTGGCCTGGAGAGCCGGCATCCCATATGGACACTGGTTCTAGTCTTGGCTGCTCCTCTTCCGATCCAGCTCTCTGCTGTGGCCTGGGAAGGCAGTGGAAGATGGCCCAGGTGCTTGGGCCCCTGCAAACACTTGGGGGACCCAGAGGAAGCTCCTGGATCCTGGATTCAGGTCAGCCTGGCTCCATCCGTTGCGGCCATTTGGGGAGTGAACCAGCAGATGGAAGACAGCTCTCTCTGTCTTTACCTCTCTCTGTAACTTTGTCTTTCAGATAAATAAGGTAAATCTTTTAAAAAAAGAAAAGAAAAAGAAAACTATATACAAAAGTCTGAATATTAGAATATTTAAGTAAAAAATATAAAATAATAAAGATTCCTCATTTGTTAAAAAAAAGAAAACATTTTTGATTAACATACTTGAAAATGAAGATTGTTTTTCTCTCTTCACCATAATCATTATCTTTCATTTTATCAATTATAATCAACCAGGATTTGGCTTGGATTTATGGTCTCAGTTATGATCTATTTCAGCTTTATTCAAATGTTTACTGAGTTTTACTTCATAGCTTAATTTTTTTATATTTTAAATTCATTATAAAATATTTATAGGTCACCTTTGACTTCATAGAATACTCAGCATAGGGCAACTTTGTGATCATCAGAGAACAATTTCTGTTTGAAGATAAACGTGTTGTCTCATCTGTACAAAATCAAGTGCACTTATTCTGAATACATCCTTATATCTCAAAGCTTGGCTTTATTTCTTATCATCATGAATATTTACCATTTTGTAATTTTTATGCAAAGACTATATTTTTTAATGCTTGAAAATCAGTTCCATTGTATTCTAGCCCACAAGTATTTTGAGACTGACTTTGATGGTATAAAAGTAGGCAGGTGCAGGAGAGGATATTGATAATGGAATTTCAATTTTTTTTTTGTGTATGCATGTTATCATTTATATTTCCATGGTGATTTCATCTTGAGTTTTTTTTTTTTTTTGGTAGGGCACATTTGGGAAGTTTTAAATTTTAGAATGATCTTTTGAATGTTATTTCTTATTCTTGATATACTTTTTTTTAAAAGAACATAAGAAATTTTATTCTACAATTGTATACCTGATACTAATTATCAATACCAAATGAAATGTAAAAATTATTCATATACAATATAGTAGTTGCATAGTACACACTTGAACTTGGCTGTTACTTGAAAATACAAAGAAAACAAGATGACTTGAGAACATCTCATTTTGAGTAGGTACCACAAAAAATAGACAGGCTTTGAAGATGGAAAGGATGTTTGTACAGATGTGAAACACAGATGTTACCCAGAACGAAAGGAAAAAAGAAGAAGAGCAAGAAAATTGTCTCAAAACACATTGGCAAATCACCCATGGAATGCAATCAACATGATTTTTAAAGTTCTACATATAAAATTATCTTTTCAGTTCTTTTGGAACTGTATTTGTGGAAGCAACATTTCTATTGTGGTGATGATTTATTTGTTTCTATTTGTCTACTAGTCACATGGGATGATATTATTAGCTATTTTTCAAGCAGTTAGAATTATCACCTAAATTCTTAGAGTCAACATGCCCCATGGGTAGGTTAGTTCCACTGGTGCAAAATAGTTAGGCACTCTATTTTTCAGACTTTATTACTAACTATAATATTCAGAAAAGTAGTACCAGAGGGCAAATTGAGGTGGCACAGTACAACTTCTTAGCATGCTTAGAAAAAAAAAAATTGAAGTGAGTAATAGGTATGCAGCACTTTGGCAAAGCATGAGTATACCAAGGATTATGTAGTATGCAGCTTCCTTTTTCCTAGGAATTACAGATGATAGCTGCAGATAAGTTTTATTACTCTTTCCTACCTATCTTGTATTTTCAAAGTGAGACTGTTTGGTAATGCAGAATACATTCCTATATTGTCATCTTATCTTTAGAGAAGAGGGAAACATGTATAAGTATTAAGATGTGCTCTGATTTTTACAATGAAATCCAGAGCTTAAATAGCATTTTTTCCTGTACACAAATTTATTTTATTGAGGTGTGAACTATATTAAAACATACACAGCCATATGTCAAAAATTCCATGGAAAATGTATTTTATAAAAATTTACTATGGATTTCAAAATTTCTTGCACAAAATAGTTATGTTTTAACTCAATTTTTGATAAATTTTTGTATTACCCTCATATGTTAGGTCATGTTGCTTATGTTAAAAGAAATATCTAATATGTAAACTTACAACCTTAGGACACAGTTTTATTTTTCTATGGCAGCTAATATAAAAATATTTTCAAGAGCATGATATATATTTATTAATAAAATGGGAAATTCTAATTCATATCTAAATAGTATAAGTTATTATTTTAATAACAACATTAAAATAATACCACTGACATGTATTTCTAAGTTCAGTTATCCCACATCCTAATTTTCCATCTCAGGAATTAGAAGAACAAAAAGTCCAGGAAGTACCTAATTCAGATTTGGAAATGCTCCCGATACTTACTATGTAGAAAGAAGAAAACCAAGCCTCCCTTTAATTTATTATTTAACAAATATTCATCCAGTCCCTATAATTTTCCAAGTACTATTTTAGGTATGGGGACAAGGAATAAATTAGACAACATTTGTGACTACTTGAAGTTTAGAATACAGTGAAGAAGATAAGATATACTAATAAATACATAAAGCTATATGGGGTGTTGTGGGGTTGCATGCATGCTTTAAGCACCACCCAGATCCCCTACAGGAGTATCTGTTCATGTCCCTGCTACTCTGTGCTTGCTACCCAGATTCCTGCAGATGTGGTTTGGGAGCAGCATGGATGGCCCAAGCACCTGGGTTCCTGCTGCATAGGAGACCAGATGGTTCTTGGCTTCAACCTGGCCCAGCCCTAGTCATTGCAGGCATTTGAGGACACAACTGACAGATAGAAGATAAATTCTCTATTTCTCTCTCTGTCTGTCACTCTGCCTTGCAAATAAATAAATCTTTAACAAAAAACAAACAAACAAACAAAAAACCTAATTTCAGATAGGGAAGGTAATCTCAGGGTGTAGGAATTGAGTTTGGAGAGGATTCCAAAAGGTAGATCATGGAGCAGCACGATGGGCTAAGCCCCAGCCCACAGCACCATCATCCCATATGGGCTCTGGTTCTAGTCCTGCCTGCTCCACAGCTGATCCAGCTCCCTGTTAACACACCTGAGAAGGAAGCAAAGGATGGGCTGAGTCCTTGGACCCTTGCACCCAAGTGGGGGACCTGGAAGAAGCTCCTGGCTCCCAGCTTTGTCCAGGTCCAGCCCTGGTCTTTGTAGCCATTTGTGGGGATGAACCAGGAATTGGTATTTCCCTCTCTGTCCTTCCTCTCTCTCTCTGTAACTCTGCTTTCTGAACAATAAATAAATCCTATTTTTAAAAAAAAGGTAGATCACTTCGGTAGAGTAACATGGTGAATCATGACTTCTAAGGCAGATCGTGGAACCTTTAGCTATTGTGATAATGGTAGCTATGCAGAAATGATCTAATTTGGTATTCACTGGATATGTGCTAGGAGAGAAAGACAATTGTCTACGAAGATTTCTCGTATAGGGGACTGAGCAACCATCAGGGTAAATGGAAAGTTTGATGGAATGACATGTAGGAAATGAAGAGTTTTGTTTTGGCTGGTTATACTTTGATGGATTTTTACAAAGCATATAATTGGAATTGGGTATGGAAGTCAGAGGCGACATTTGTAAAACAAAAATCATACCAGATGGTATGCAAACAGACAAGGAAGACTTTATTCAATACTTACAATAGAGGACAGAATCACAGATTGCACCAGGGAAAAGATTGGACTCAGCGCCATTGAAACTAAAGCAGGAGTTGTTAAACAATTGAGATGAACTAGTTGGAAAAGTATTAGAGTGCACTGGGGGAAGACCAGTTAAAATGACCCATGTTTGCTAACTATCATGTGTATGGAAGTTAACCTTCTACTCGCCAATGAGACTGGGTGATAGGAGTCGTACTTTTCTTGATGATTGCAATTGAAAGCATGGCTCCCAGGTCCTTGACAAACACATTGTTACACTGTAAAACTAGCAAGAAGCTGGGAGAGGATATACATATCAATGAGGCAGGGAACAAACTTATAATTGCAAGTTTCCCAAAGTCAATGCCATAAAAAAAGAAAGACAGGAAGAAATCTGTCTAAACCAGCTAAACTGATGGGAATATTAAAGCTATCTTGTCACACTCCAATATTATGATTTAAATGCTGGGACAATTTTTGTTATTTTTCATCCATACAAAATTTTTACAACTATGAAATCCAAAGGAGGAGGAACTTTCATCTGATAATTTTGAAATACAGTCATATCTCAAAATTTTCTTAACCTCATATCTCTCTCCAGCCACCACTCCAATTCTCACTCCTTCCATTTCTGCTAGCTCTTTGTACTTCCCTGTCATCTTACAAAGCCACTGCATTCACAGTTACACACACTCCACCACCAAAGTCACTGTTATATCCATGTCATTAAATTCAGTGGTCAGTCAGCAATGCTTATCTCAGCCAACTGCAGTATTGGACTTAGTTGATCTCTTACTCTCCAAAACCTGCTCCTCCATGTTTAATTGGCATCCAGGATACCACTTTCCCTGTTCTCCTGTGATTTGTGCTTCCTTTCCTAACCACCTTTGTTTATTCTTTCTCAATTGCCCAACCTATCAACACTGGAGCGGCGTTACCCTAAACTCATTGTTAGGTAGACTTCAGTCTTAGTGCATCAAGAAGCATCATATGTCTTTGAGTCCTATATATATGATCCAGTCTAAACTATGTCTCCCATATTCTAGAAAAATCTTCTACTTTAAATCTCCTTGTGCCTATGCTAAGTCTAAACTTTCAACATCCTGAATCAAATGTCTGATCCACACCTTTGAACTTAGTCTTCTCAGATCAATCTCAGTAAAGCTAAACACAGCCTACATCTTGCCCAGTTAAAAATTCTTAAAGCCATCCTAGACTATTCTTTTTCTTTCACATCTCACATCCAATAATTTGTGCTTTAAGAAGCTGGCTTATAATCTTCATTTCTCATATCCCTACTGTTAATTCCCTGGCCCAAGACTCCATCCTCTCCTTCATGGATAAAAACTGTGATCTTTTGACTGTCTTTTCCTATCTTTGCTTTCCTCCAGTCTATTCAAGAATGTAGCAACCAGAATAATCTTTGCAAGATGTGAGGCAGATTTCTTAGTCATTGCCACTCACCTTCCAATTATTTCTTTACTTTTTTTTTTTTTCTGCTGAGAAGCCAAATGCCTGAAAAACTCTAAGTTAATTCCCTCTTTGGCTTTCTGATATTACTTTCCAGTATTCTCTTTTGACTTTAGAAAGACTGACTCCAGCAGGCTGAGTAGTTTCTTGTCTCAAAGCTTTTGTATGTTCTGTCTTACTTTCCTTTCAGTTTTCCCTGCAGGTATTTTTTTCTGTTCCCCTGGGAACAAAGTGAGACCCTAGTACAATTGGTAAAATGCAACTACCACAGAATTCCAGAACTCCTTTTCTTCCTTTCTTTTTTTAAAAGATTTATTTATTTATTTATTTTATTTAAAGTCAGAGTTACACAGAGAGAAGAGAGGCAGAGAGAATGAGGTCTTCTATCCGATGGTTCACTCCCCAATTGGCTGTAACGGCCAGAGCTGTACCGATCCAAAGCCAGGATCCAGGAGCTTCTTCCAGGTCTCCCACGTGGGTGCAGGGGCCCAAGGATTGGGGCCATCTTCTACTGCTATCCTAGGCCATAGCAGAGAGCTGGATTGGAAATGGAGCAGTTGAACCAGTGCCCACATAGGATGCTGGCGCTTCAGGCCAGGGCGCTAACCTGCTGTGCCACAGTGCTGGCCCCATCCCCTTCTTCCTTTAACACTTTGTTTTTCTCCATAACACTTCTACCACCTGAGAAACACCTGTGTTGTGGGGTTATTTGTTCATTTTCTCCTATCCAATACCTTTGCTGAAAGAGTATATGATCCATGAGTACAGAAATGTGCCTCTTTTTTTCATTGTAGTGTCACAGGCACTTAGTTTGGAGGTTAGTATGTAAGGCTGTATGGTGAATGCCTGCAGGTGCTTGTTGGATGATGGAAGAGAACTCATTGGAGTTGAAGTTGGTGTTTGATGAGTAACCTTATTTTCTTTATTATCTTTTCTTCACTTCTGTAGGGAATATGATCTTCATTCATATATTCTCCCCTTCCTGTTTCAGAATGGTATATGGTCTTCTGTAAGTCCTCCAAATGTTTTAGCCTAGACAGCCAACTAAGTAGTACACACTGGACACCTACAGGCAACTGCTGTTGTGAGATTAACAGAGTCACAGTGATAATTGGAGGAAAATGTAATAAAATCACCTAAGGTCCCACACTTTCAGGATATAATTTTTGAATGAAACAGTGATGCATATAACCATCCTGATTACTAAGTTACTTATTGCACTCCAGCAGAAAGCTGAGCAATAAGACCCTGCCTTCCAAGCTAATTTTTCCCTTCCTTCTTCACTCTGTGGGGTTGTCCCCAGATATGTGTGGCCCATATAACCCACACTTGGTGGGCCAGTGTTTGGTTAGAGCTCTGTGGTAATGGTCTTGAAATCCTTAGTAATTTTCAAGGAAGTCCTACATCTTCCTTTTCCAGTAGGCCTTGAAAATTACATTGCTCTCTACTCCCTTTTAGAGAGTTTCCAGGAATAATACCATATGTAAATGATGTAGTTTAAAAAGGGTGACTTTCAATTTCTGAGTCCCAGAAAAATTATGAAGCCATTATTTAAGGGAAAATTTCATGCACGTAAATACAATTAGAGCAGGAGAATAATGAGCTAATACAGTGATCTTATTTTATGAAGAGATTAACTGCGATGAGTAGAATTTCTCAAAATTTTTGAGTAACATTATGTTATTAATCTTCATAAATATCTCATCCTGAGTTCCCATTAGGTGGAGAGGGAAGCATTTACAAATGATTAAAGTGAGGCACAGAGCAAATAAATTATAAACTTTCCAAGGAAGCATCAACTCAGGTATTAAACTAAGAAAGGGCAAATAGAAATAAAGAGAAGTTGAATTGTTCTTCACACTTCAATATTCAAGATTTACTGTCTTCTTCAAAAACTTTTCTCTGATGAACACTTACCCTTTTCTCTATGAAGGATATACTTTACAGTCACCTTTATATTAATATTTAATACCATGATTCACTAATACATATTGATTTTGAAGTTGAAGACATACTGAACTAATACATTTCAAATGTGGGCTTAGATAATAGGAATGTTACTATTTTTCATTGTGATTTATACTAGTCAGTACCACTGTGCTGTGATACTACATGCTGTCATTATATTGTGAATGTTAATGGTAAGCTGTGCTTGTTTAAGATTCTTCCACTATTACTGTAAATGAAGAGGCACAATACACTACAGTATTTTTATACTAAAAATATATCACCTTTTAAAAAGATATAGTGTTTATGTTTCAAGAGAAGACATAGGATTAATAAAAACTTAATACATATGGAATGAACCAACAGATGCAAGCTCTGTCTGTCTTTCTGACTATTTCTGTCTCTCTGCCTAGAAAATTTACAGTATTTTCAATATGTTCAAATGTTTGGTGAAGTCCTTTTACCCAAAATTATTCATAGGTTACAAAACCTGAAATATTAGAAACATTAATTTTTAAATTTTTTAAAGGCAAAGAGAAAGAGATCTCTCATCATCTGATTCACCCTTTCCCCCACCCCCCAGATGCCTACAACAGCCAGGGATGGATCAGACTGAAGCTAGGAGGACTGAACTCAGTGAGGCTCTCTCACATGGGAGGCAGCGACCCCGTGTGTGAGCCATCACTTGCTGCCCTTGGAGTCCATATTAGCAGGAGGCTGGGACGGGGGAAGGAACCAGGATTTGAACCTAGGCACTCTGACAGGGGACATAGGTATCCCACCTGGCATCTCTAACATTGCACCAAATGCCTGCTCCTGGAAAGATTTTGTTAATTGCGTCACCAGCTACTTCTGCCCACTCTTTCGAGTGTATAGATGTATTAAAAACAAGTTCACCTGAAAGCAACTTACTGGCAGAGTATGGCAAAGAATCAGCATGTTTTATTCATGGGCCAGGCTGCTCTTTCTTAACGATACAAATAAAGCTGCATGTGAACTAACAGCTGCTCTTAGAGCACTGTGTGTACCAGGCTGCTAAAGGAACACAGCTGGAAAGATGTGCAGAGCATTTTCATCTTTAAATCAGACACAAATTAGGACAACAACCAGTACTACATACGTAGCACCATTGCTACTGAGAAGCAAAGTCTGTTCTATCTCTTTTCTCTGACATCCATTTTTAGCACCCCCACCACCACCATGGTTTTTTAGCAAGAAGCTTATAGAAATACAAATTATTATGTGACTTACAATCATGTCTTTTTCTTTGCATTTCAAACTATATTTGCTTCCTGTTCCCCTTCCTTGGTCCTTTCCTTCCTTTGTTCCTGAAAGCGTTTCTTTAGCACCTACCAAGTTCTCTGTCCTGCCTGAGGAAACGGAAGGAGTTGAGCTCACTGCTCATGCACCTGACAGTAAGCAGCATAAGTTGTTTCTTTCAAGGCCATAACAGAATCTGCAAACAGACCATTTAAATGCAAGATAAATGAAAATTCATGAAAAGGAAAATTGCAACAGAAGTGATAAAGGAGGAGAGGAAGAGAAGTGGAGAGAACGGGGATGAGAGCGAGGAAGAGAGAAGAGAGGAAAGAAGCAGAGATGAAGAGATAAATCTCATAGAGATTTAATGGAAATTATAGAATACCCGGGCCGGCACCGCGGCTCACTAGGCTAATCCTCCGCCTTGCGGCGCCGGCACACCGGGTTCTAGTCCCGGTCAGGGCGCCGGATTCTGTCCCGGTTGCCCCTCTTCCAGGCCAGCTCTCTGGGAGACCAGGATAAGCACCTGGCTCCTGCCATCGGATCAGCTTGGTGCGCCGGCCGCAGCGTGCTACCGCGGCGGCCATTGGAGGGTGAACCAACGGCAAAAGGAAGACCTTTCTCTCTGTCTCTCTCTCACTGTCCACTCTGCCTGTCAAAAAAAAAAAGAATACCCGGCCATGAGTAGTGATCATCATTGAATTTTATGATGCCCTTAAAACCCTGCCATCAAATATTTCACGTGAACCATTCTTTTTGTGAGTACAATCCAAGTTCTGCAACTCTTAGAACTTCAAATCTGCACAACTTTTCCCTTGCTGTCAGATATCTTGACAGTAGAATAAAGTTGTATTCACCTTAGATAATACTGACTTCTTCTAACTCTAGAAATATTTGGGAGGCATTTATACAGTTCCAAAATAGTTTTTTTCTTTGCAAAAACTGTTTTATTTGCATAAAGGGAAAAAATGTCATGTGTTCCATATGTATGATTGTAAGAACATAATGATACCTCCCACCCTACCCTTCCTCCCTCCCTCATGCCCACCCTCCCTTCTTCCTGGGTCTGAAATAATTTATACTGACAATTTGCCTAGATTGAGACTCTGTGTATCTCAACCTAGGCATAATTCAAGATCAGCAAGTATTATAAAGGGATTTACCTGAAGCAATGTGAGGAATTCCAGGGTCCTCGTGCAACAGAGTAAAGAAAGTGCCATCTCAGTGAGGTCACAGAGCTTCCTAAAATAGTTGGGGAAAATGCATAAGTCCTGTCATGGCTGTAGCTTGTAAGAGCAGGAAATTGCAACCCTGGAATAGATCTCATAGTTGTATCTCAATTATAAGTTCTGTTTTGAAACAGGAATAATGCAGAGGTCAGTACCAAACCAAAGAGTGAATTTGAACAGGTTTATAGGAGTCAGGAAAACAGAGACACTCAGATTTCCAGGATTGTCTTGGGCAAGAGCAAGGACTTGAAAATTAAAACACTGGTGGAAGTTGTCTTTTGGGAGCGCATGCATACTAATATCAGATTTTAAAGAACTAAAAAATGTGACATTGGCAGCGCTGGCCTCGGCGGCCATTTGGAGAGTGAACCAATGGGAGGAAGACCTTTCTCTCTGTCTCTCTCTCACTGTCTATAACTCTACCTGTCAAATAAGTTTAAAAAAATAAAAAATAAATTTAAAAAATTTTTAAAATGTGACATTGGACCAATTTTTTCAGGACAACCTAAAAACATCTTTACACATTGTTCTGAAATTATAGTATCTTGCCCTTTGTTACCTAGGAGCTAAAGTAGGTATTTATTATTAAATCTTGCTTTATTTAAAAATATTTATTAATATGCTCTATCAGAATACAAATAAAATAACTTTACCTGAGATTTCCTGTGAAGCAAACCGCTGCAATACTACATTTATTGTCCATTTTTTGAAGGTACAGTCACAGATGTTTTTCTTCTTCTTTAGATGTTTAAAGAAGAAAAAGTTTTCTAATATTTATTCTGAAATGTGGAATGTATACTTCACACAATTTGAAAATTGTATCTCGTTTCTCAGAAGTGAAAAAAAAAAATAAAGCTATAAAACAGGTTACCAACCATGAAATAAGGGACAGCTGTCAATATGCACACTCTATTAAAGAACAATTCTGCCAGATTTCTCCAGCTCATGCAGCTATTTCTGTCTATCCTGAAGGCTACTACAAATCTTACCATTATAAATGACAGCCATTGCTACTAATTGACATCAGCAGAATTTTTTAAATGTGTGACAAATTTTTCAAAATTTAACCTAGAATTGACATGTTTTCACTCAAATACCTATAATCAGTATCCCACACATTGATAACAATGAAGTATGAAGGAACACAGTACGTGTGAGATCACCCTCACTTTTGACATCAGCTGAAAATGCATGATCTTCTCTGAGCCATGGTCATGTTGACAACTTGCTAGAAGACCTCAAAGAATTCACTGAAAACCTTTATAGTTATGTTTTTCATTACAGGGAAATGATGTAAGTTAAACCACGAAAGGAAGAGGAAACAGGGCAGAGTTTAAGAGAATACCACACATGAAGACATTGTTATTTTCTCGGCATTCATGGAGACAGTGCATGTGGGCCATCGTCAGCCACAAATGCTCCATTGGCCTCACTGTCCAGAATTTTATTAGTGATCCTTCATTTGGTATGGTCATTCTCATGACTGATCTAAGTAGATTGAGCCATATAAATAAGCCCCAATTAATATTGTGGGCCTCTCTGGCATGGTCAGCCCCCACCTTAAATACTATCACATGTGGTCAGACCTCACCCTGAGTCACATTGTCAGACTATCTGGCATGACCAAAGGCTTCCAGAAGAATAAAGACACTCTTGTCGGCCTGCAATTCCTGGGGTCTAGTGATCAACACCATGCAGCTGAGGGTAAAAGCCAGATCTCACTTTGGAAAAGGCTAGATTTTTTACTGCAAAGTTCCAAAGATCAAACTGAACCGAAGGAAAAAGTACCTTGACAGCTAACAAAAAAGGCTGATAAAGTCTTAAATTACACTAATTGAAGTAGTAGCCACACAATTCGGATTGAAAAGAACCAGTATGCATTGGCATTGCTGTACATCAGGAAGACAGAAACAAGGCAGATAGAGAAGAATCTGGAAGTGCACTTCATTTATTTACTCATCCATTTGGCATTAACTCAGCAAACATTTTGAAAGCAACTACTAGGTTCTGAGCTGCGTGGTTATCATGATTGGCAGTGGTCACACACAAACACAGTCATAGAATATCCCGATCAGTACTGTGATGGTGATAGGCACAAAGTATCCAAGATGATTGATCTGTTGTGCCTGGAGGTGCTGGCTGTGCAGAGAGGAAAACCTTTGAGCTGGTCTTAAAGAATGTCTATCCATCTACTAGACTGATGGTATGTGTGGGTTATTCAGGCAGGGGAGCAGCATAGGGAAAGAAGAAGAAAGCAACAGCAACATGACATTTCACAACAAAGCACATTTAGACAGGTGATGAGAAAACTCAGGCAAAGATCGGAGAAGGCAATAATGTCGGCAAGGCACTCAGTCCTTCTTGTATTGTTAGAGTTGTGTTTCTACATAAACTTTATGTGTCAGCACTATATTTTTCTAAAAGCAAACATAAGGGCTGCTAAGTTGAGGGATTAAAAACTCAGAACAGTAGTAAACAAGCCAGCAATAGTAATAACCCAATCACTGCACACAATGTAGTGATGTATCACTCTGCCCAGGAAAGCTTTCTCAGTGGTTGTACTGCTCATTGAAAACAACTTCTACAGTGCAAGTCTGTTGGGATTGAATGGTTTTCTGTTCTAACTCTACTCTTATAGACACGCATCACACACATCCCAGCAAATGTGTGGCTTTTATTTAGTGCAGGTTTGACATTACATTTCTTATATCTTCAGTAGGCAAACCTATTCCACAGAATACCAAGACACATAACTCACTCAATGCTGTGTTTCAATTGAAAGAGATCAACAAAGTAGAGTATAAATAGTATATTAAACACAACTTGGAATGCAATGAAAAATACAACACTTTTTATAGACTAGGAGTCTCTGTAAACTTATTCTGTGGGGGTTTTGTTCCCCTGCCTCCCCATAAAAAATGGCAGGCCCATGACTTTTCAGATTATTCTTCAATGTACACATTTGTTACAGTGATGTTTATTCTTATAAAGTCCAATTATGTTTTCACATATTTGAAGGCAGAGAAAGAGATATTCCATCCATTAGTTCACTTCCAAATGCTCACAATAACCAGAACTATGCCAAGCCAAAGCCAGGAGTCCAGAACTCCATTTGGGTCTTCTGATGGGGCAGCAGGTAACCGAGTACTTGAGCTGTTGCCACTGCTCCCTGGGTGTCCATTTGCAGGAATCTCAGTTCCAAGCAGAGACAGGATTTGAACCCAGTTATGATACAGGATGGCAGAGTCAAAGCCATAGTTTAACCCTTTGTGATCATTTTTCTATTCTTTAAAAATTTATTTACTTATTTGAAGGCAGAGTGTCAAAGAAAGAGTGGAGATAGAGAGAGAGAGAGAGAGAGAGAGAGAGAGAGAATTTTCCATCCCCTGGTTCATTCCCCAGATTTCTGCAACAGCTATAGCTGGGACAGGCGGAAGACAGGAGCAGGAACCCCATCTGGGTCTCCCACAAGGGTGGCAAGAGCTCAAGTCCTGCTGTCTTCCCAGGAGTGGTAGCAGGAGCAGGATCAGCAGCACAGCAGCCGGGACTTGAACCAGCACTGATATGGGTGGAGTCTCAAGCAGTGGCTTAACCCCCTGGACCTCACTGCCGGCTTGCCTGCAGTCATTTTTCAGAACCAATATAGTCACCATTAAACAAATAAAATTCAAATATGAGACCATATAAAATATTACAGAAGAAGTAACATTATTCCTCTCCATTGTGGTTTCCCTGTGTGAAAGAAAGGCTGAGCTTTTCTCCTTTCTTTTCTTCCCCACTACTCTCTGTTCTTTAGAACTCCTGTGGTTGGGGTGAGGGGCAGTGGAGGACAGAATAACAAGTAGTTCGTGAACTATGTTATCTTACACAGGTTATTTTGTATGTAGCAAATTACCCCCAAATTGAGCAGGCTAAAATCACAAACTTTAATTACATCATAGTTCCTGTGAATTAGCAAATTGACCACGACTTCATGGTCCTCTTGCTCTAGCCCAGGGTCTCACGAGGCTACATCATGGCTGGGATATTTTCATTCAAGGCCAGAAATGGGGAGGATTCCCTTCCATGCTTATTCCCTTGACTATTGGCAGATTTCAGATTCTCATCAGCATCACCCAAAAGAAATCAGCTCTTGCCACATGGGCCTCTCCATAGAACAGGTTGTAGTATGGCATCTCACAAGCAAATAGAGGAGAGCCCAAAACATAAACACAGTCTCTTTAGAAACTATTCTCAGTAGTAACACCCCAATACCACACAGTATTCTATACATAAGAAATGTGCACAGATGAATTGGCAAGGATTTTCTAGATCAGAACCCAAAAGTACAGAAGGTAAAAGCAAAAATAGACAAATGGGATTTCATTAAACTAAAGAGATTTTGCACAGTAAAGGAAACAGTCAACAGAACGAAGAGACAACCTACAAAAGGGTAGAAAATATTTTAGGCTGCACATATGACAGGGAGTTGATAGAATGCATAGGAATCCAAACAACTCAATGGCAAAAAAGAATCAAGTTAAAAAGTGGGAAGTGGATTTAAACAGATATTTCTCAAAGGAAGACATATAAATGGCCAATAAGTACATAAAAAAATGCTCAACATCACTGTTCCATCAGGGAATTGCAAATCAAAACTACAATGAAATATCACCTCACTGTAGAAAGATTTACTACTATGAAAAAGACAAAGATAACAAATTTTGGAGAGGATGTTAAAGAAAAAGGAACATTTGCACATTGTTGGTGGGAATGTACAGCAGTAGAGCCTTTGTGGAAAACTCTATGGACATTCTTCAAAAAACTAAACATAGAACTACCATATGTTCCAGCAATCCTACTCCTGGGTATGTATCCAAGGGAAATGAAATCCATCTGTTGAAGACACATCTACGTGCTCATGTTTATTGTAGCACTATTCACAATAGCCAAAAAGTGGAAACAATCTGAATGTCCACCCAACAATGAATGGTTTAAGAGAATCTGTCAGTTATACACAATGGAATATTACTCAACCTTTAAGAAAGGATGAAACCTTGTCAATTGCAGTAACACTGATGGAACTGTAAGTCATTATGATAAATGAAATAGGCCAAACACAGGACATGCAAAATAGGTGAAGTCATACAAGTTAAAAATATAATGTTGTTTACTAGAAACTGGAGAAGGAGAGTTGGGGAGAGTTTGATTTATGGCCCTAGGCTATAGCTAGATAGCAGTAAAAAGTCCTGGGGTTCTATTGAATAGTAGTGTGACTGCAGATAATGTTAATGTACGGGGTATTTCTCTATTTTAAACATCCTGGAAGTTAAGATTTTGAATACTTTCTGTATAAAGAAATGCTAAATGCTTGAAAGGATAATCTATCCTTATTGTGCACATATATACACATAGTATATACATGTAATAAAATATCATACATTACCCTATACATGGTTTTATGTCGGATAAAATCTTCAAAGCGAAGATATCAGACCCAGTACAATCTCTAGGGAAGAAGATGATTCAAGAAAATACATACTGGAAAGTGAAGATAATACTTAGTATCCACCTACGACAGTCTCTCTAGACTAAACTTTTAAAATTTGTTTCTTGGGTAGCTGGGCACTTTTCTGTGCCTTTGAGAAACTCTTGTCTCTGGAGACTTCTCACCTGTGGTTACCTTGACCAAGCAATGAATCTTTGCTTGCAGTGGTCAGTTAGAGTTCTGTGTTAGCCTTTCAGTATAATGTCCTTAATATTCTTCTTAGAACTTAAAGTGACTTCTCATCTCCAAGAGTGTATATGGTACTGTGTATAGTGTATATCTGGTGAACAGAAAAAATTCTTGCATTCCCCTGACCTCCACAAATGATTAGCAGGATAGACCAATCCTAGCATACCATCCCTCAACCATATATGCTGTTAAAAATGAGCATTACTAGGGTGGGTATTTAGCCTAGTGGTTAAACGCTCACTTCCCCTGTCAGTATCTGGGACTGATACAAGCTCCAGCTCCTGAGTAGCTTCCTGCTAATTCAGACCTTTTGAGGCAGAAGTGATGGTTCAAGTAATTGAATTCCTGCTACTTCTTGCCATTCTCATGGAAGACGTGGAATGTGTTCCCAGCTAGTGGCTTAAGCCCCAACCCAGCTGTTGTGTGGTTCTGAAGAGTAAACCATTGGGTAGGACCTCTCTCTGTCTCAAATGAAATAAATAAATAAGCATTGGGCCGGCGCCATGGCTCACTTGGTTAATCCTCCGCCTGCAGCACCAGCATCCCATATGGGCGCCAGGCTCTAGTCCAGGTTGCTGCTCTTCCAGTCCAGCTCTCTGCTGGGCCCAGGAGGGCAGTGGAGGATGGCCCAAGCGCTTGGGCTCCTGCACCCACATAGGAGACCGGGAGGAAGCACCTGGCTCCTGGCTTTGGATCAGCGTAGCTCTGACCGTAGTGGCCATTTGGGGGATGAACCAATGGAAAGAAGACCTTTCTTTCTTTCTCTCTCTCTCTCTCTCTCTCTCTCTCTCTCTCTCTCTCTCTCTCTCTCTCTAACTCTGTCAAATAAAAAAATAGAATAAGCATTACCTATGATGTCCTATAATTTCCCACTCCTTTCCATCTACTTGTATACTTTCCACTCTTATTTCTCTTGGTAAAAGAAGCAATCCTTATTTCATTTTATTTTTTAAAGATTTATTTATTTATTTGAAAGGCAGAGTTATAGAGAGGTAGAGGCAGAGAGAGAGAGAGAAGAAAGAGGTCTTCCATCGACAGGTTCACTCCCTAAATGGCTACAAAAGCGAGGACTGGGACTGTATAAAGCCAGGAGCTTCTTCCAGCTCTCCCATACTGGTGCAGGGGCCCAAAGACTTGGGTCATCTTCTACTGCTTTCCCAGGCTATAGCAGGGAGCTGGATCGAAAGTAGAGTGGCTGGGACTCAAACTGGTGCCCATATGGAATTCCGACACTGCAGTGGTCGGTTTTACCCACTATACCACTGTGCCAGTAGCAATACATTTTTTAAAATGAAGAAAGAACAATTTGTTTTAGAATAGAAATACATAATTTAGGAAAATCCCGTTCTATACTTAGGTTACCAGCAATCAAATCATCTTTAATTTAATCATGATCTTACAAGGAAAAATATTTTTCTTTACTATTTTTCAGGTAGTTATAAAAAGATAAATGATTAAAAGTGATTAAAACATGGCAAACATAATTTTATTTCTTAGCTACCACCAAACTCAAGTATAATTTACCTTATTTATTGCTAACAATATTTCTGTGTCTCAATGGTTCCACACAATTGGGGGATTTCTACATTCCATTAGGCTATGGTTATTCCATAGTGGTGTTACATTTAGTATGTTCATAGTTTGAACTCAAATTTATCCTTAACAGTAGGGAAACCAAAAATGGACACAGTTCCTACTCTGCATAAAGAAAAAAGTTATTTCTCCTTTGTTTTAGTGAGACACTTGGTAATATAGGATGAAATATACTAATTTAATTAACTAAAGATAGCAATATGACAAACACAGTAAGGAGGGTACAAACACTTTGTAGATTATTGATCCTAAACTATATGGGTCTTCTAGTTACAACATAACTCTCGAACATTTCTTATTCTTTCAGCACACTGGTAAAGAGAATGTAGAACCTAAGGTAAAATTTGCATTTTTCTTTGAAGGCCATCATTTATACAAACTCTCACAAAACACCAAATTTCCCTGCAACTTAACTTCCCTATTTCATATGTAGATAGGATTTGTCAACATCTAAGTTTTCTACTACCTCTCAAATTTCATAGTTGTACTAAAAGAGCAGAAATAATACCTTCTCAGAAAAGGAGAAGGAAAGAAGTGGATTCATAAACCTATTCCATAGAAATTACACAGGTGTGAAGGAAGCAAAAAACCAGTACCAAAAGGAGCAGTGACTAATAAATGCAAAGGATCTGGAATGTAACAAGCTCTTTGAGGTTTGAAACATAATTATGGAACTAAATGGTGACAGAAATTTTGTGACAGAAGTTGGTTTTAAGCTTCAGTAAGTTTTTTTTTTTAATATTTATATATTTATTTAAAAGGCAGAGTTGAGAGAGAGAGAGAGGTCTTCTATCCACTAGTCCACTCCCCAAATGGCAGCAACAGCTGAGGCTGGGCCAAGCCAAAGCCAGAAGCCAGGAGCTCCATCCAGGTACCCACCTGAGTATAGAGGTCCAAGTACTTGGGCCATCTACTGCTGCTTGCCCAGGTGGGTTAGCAGGGAGCTAGATTAGAAAGGGAGTAGCCAAGATTCGAATTGACATCCATAGGGGATGCCAGTGTTGCAGATGGTGGCTTAACCCACTATACCACAGCATGGGCCCCAGTAAGATTCTTAGTCTCAGAAGTGTAGTTTAGAGATAGTGCTCTTTTCCTGTTCCCCTTCTCCGCACCATAATAATATAAAAGATGCAGTTAACATCAGTAGGAATCCTTAGACAAAACATCAAAATTGACATAATTTTAATTATATCCTGATTAACAGAAAACTTACTCCTTTTATTCATTTTTACTTGCTCAAGGAACCAGTCTGTATATTTTACCAAAGCTTCAAAGCAATGTTATACTGAGATGAATACTTTCCAAATGTGGTATGTAATTCTATATAAAATTATGATTCTTAAGTTCAGTAGCTCATCTACATTTATAAAGTTTCACTGTTTTATGAAATTTTAAATAACTCTTGAGGTTGTTGCAGTTAGAAGTGCCTATATATTTTGTATCATTTCATGTCCTATTTTCACATTGTATTTTTGATAAGCTTATTTAGTATTTCCAGTAGGGATTATAGTTCAGGAAGTTTGTAACAGATTATATGAAAAATATGAAACTCTATAGGTAGTATTGTGGCACAGCAGGTTAAATTGATTGTAATGCTGCCATCTCTTGTCTGAGTGTCAGTTCAAGTCCCTACTACTCCACTTTCAACCCAGCTTCCAGCTAACATGTCCAAGAAGACAGCAAAAAATGGTTCAAGTACTTGGGTCACTGCACCCATGTGGGAGACCTGGACAGAACTGTAGGCTCCTGGCTTTGGCTTGATCCAGACCTAGCTAATGTAGCCATTTGAAGAGTGAACCAGAAGATGGAAGATCCCTCTCCCTCTCTCTCTCCCCCCATTACTCTGCTTTGCAAGTAAATAAATCATAAATAAAAGTATGAAACTGTGATACAAAGGTAATATAATGGTGGAGATTGTAAAATTAAGATGAAAAACCACATTGTACACAATAGAATTTAAAAGTTTTAAATACTACATAATTTTCAGTATTTAAGTTGATGAATAAGATATTAGTGAAGGGAATTAAATTTGATAATACCTTGATGAATTCAAGTTAGTCAAAATTAGAAGTCTGATTTTGTTAGCATACTGAAATCGGGTCATTTAGGGAAATCGAGTTAACTAAACTCTCAAAGATTGATGTATGAATCAGGGTATGGAAAGTGCTGTTTTGTGTTACTCATAGGATATTGCCTAGATTTTTTTTTCCCCCGTGATTCTCCTCTAACCATAGTTTTCTGTATGTGAAATATCTTTTTTTGCTCAATTTTTTTTTGACAGGCAGTGTGGATAGTGAGAGAGAGAGAGAGACAGAGAGAAAGGTCTTCCGTTGCCATTGGTTCACCCTCCAATGGCTGCTGCAGCCGGCGCACTGTGGCTGGCGCACCGCTTTTTGCTCAATTTTTAAACTTTATATAAAGTAAACAAATTGTATGTATTCCATACATACAGATTTAGGAGCATAGTCATCCTTCCCACTCTCTCTTCCCTCCCGCCCACACTCCCACCCTTCTTCCACCTTCCTTTCTTATTCTTTCTTTTAATTTTTACAGTGACATACATTCAGTTTGTTTTATAACCATGGGCTTAACTCTCCACTAAGAATTCAACAAATAGTAAGAAGGAGCAAGCATTGCCCTTTTCACTGACATATTCCTTCTTGTACATGTTAATACCATTAATTAGGCAAATATTACTGATTGCAGAGCCCTCTGTCTCTAGAGGCTGACATTTATAGATTTCTGACATAATCCATTGATTCATCCATTGATTTCTAGTTTAATTCATGTAAGCAAAACTTGATCTTTAATCTTCCACGTGTCAGCTGCTATGTGCAAGCTACAATAACTAATTCATGTTGTAAATGATGGCAGTGTGAATGGAATAAGACTACATTAACACATTTTTCTTACAAACTGCTTTTGTTCTTAAACTCATGAAAAAATCATGCTTTACATAATCAAGAATAAAATATCTGAGCTGATATTTTACAATCAAATATTCTAATGTGTTAGGAATTATGCTGAGTAGGGCCTTAGCTTCTTTGTGTAAAGGGCAATGGAGACTGTAGAAACCACATATTTTTAAATTAAAATATCTTGATATGTATAACTACCATCCATTTCTAAGATGATATTTCTAAGATGATAGTTAAAATATGAAAGGGGGGGGCGGCGCCGTGGCTCACTTGGTTAATCCTTCGCCTGAGGTGCCAGCATCCCATATGGGCATGAGGTTCTGGTCCCAGTTGCTCCTCTTCCAGTCCAGCTGTCTGCTGGGCCCAGGAGGGCAGTGGAGGATGGCCCAAGGGCTTGGGCCCCTGCACCCACATGGGAGACCAGGAGGAAGCACCTGGCTCCTGGCTTCAGATCGGCACAGCACTGGCCGTGGTGGCCATTTGGGGGGTGAACCAATGGAAGGAAGATCTTTCTCTCTGTCTCTCTCTCTCACTGTCTACAACTCTACCTGTCAAATAAAAAAAAAAAATCTGAAAGGGGATTTTTTAGTTGAAATAGAATTAAAGTGAAATTAACTAGATATATTCTATCGCCAGGATTCTAAAAGTTGAAAACTTAATTGTTTATCAAATTTTATATTTATGATTTCAATTTGAAACCTGAAGAAAAAAGATATTACTATTCTCTTAAGAAAATTATATCCAGTAACTGAGGAAATGTTTGATTAGATAGTAGGATTAATAGTATATTCAGGAAAATGTAAGAACATATATTCAAGACAATTCAAGAATATAAAATAACTAAAAGGCAAATTAGGAATCTCTCCTCAAATATGAGAAAAATATATGGAATTATTTGTGTTTACAATTATTATTGTAGTAATTATAACTAATATGTGAAAGTGTTTGTGCTTATGACTAATTCTCACTGTTTTTCTGAATCTTTTTCATGCCTAATTTGGATAGATAAATTGACTGCCCCAAATGTTCTCATATAAAGAAATATATGTCATCAATTTCCTGGGAAAATATGTCTGACTATTGAGTTTTTTGCAGTGGTTCATATAGTTTTGTCACAAAGAAGAGATGCATTTATACAGGTGGCTCCTGACTTATGATGGCTAAACTTGCAATTTTTCACTATTTACAATGGTTCAAACACAGTATGCATTCAGTAGAAACTGGACTTGACATTCTGAATTCTGATCTCTTCCTAGCCTGATAACGTACCACCCTCCACGTATGCGATTCTGGGCAGTAGCAGCAAGCTGCCACTCTGAGCCTTGCAGTCGCAAAGGCAACAGCTGACCCACAGTGAGCTCTGTAGCCCAGCTACCATAGTGTAGCCTTAAGACATTCATTTTCAACTGGCAATATTTTCAGTTTATGGTGGCCTTATCAGGATATAACCCCATGATAAGCAGAGGATATTTGTGTATAAAACAGGAGAAATCATAGGCCAAGATACAATTTTAGTCCATCACATCCTTTCATGAACAAACGTTAATATTTTCCCATGAAAAAGATCATAGCATAATTTATTTCACATTTATCCTCAGATTAATCTAGATGTGAAGCAAGGAGACATTCTTGGAGAAAGAGATCATTCTTCCTTCCTGTGGCAATCATGCAATTGTGGGATTCTGAGGGTCTGTCATTCTGAGGGTCTGTCCTTGAGCAGCTGATTGGAAAGGAAAGGACCTATTTTAGAGGAATGAGAAAAGAAACAATAGTCCTGACTGATTACAAAAGATAGTAATAAATATCCATCCCAGCAGAGCTACTTTTATATGAATTTACTGAAAACAAATTACGGATTTAGAATTAGTTGTTTGTTGATAATTTCAAGATCACTCGAAAAATATAACTGCAGTTTATGGTGCCCAGGGTTAAGTAACTTTAAAAATATCTACTTACTTTCTGAACGTCTATGGTGTATTACGTTCAAGTCAACATGTGGATCAAGAGACACAATCCCTGCCTTCAATAACCTTAGAGCTCCTAAGGGAGAGAGAGGATGTAGCATGTTACACAAAACACGCTACACGGAGCTGAAAAGGGAGCAAGGAGTAGAGACCATAAGCCAATCAACAGCGTGGGGACAGACTCCAGACTACAGTGACCCTCTCCAGAAGTAGAAATGCATACTTCACCTCTAAGGAGCAGAAGGGCATTTGTTTCCAGAAGAGTAATACCAAATGCACAGAAAACTAAAGCAGCTCACATGAAAGACCATGTGTACTTTCTTAAGGATGAAGTTTAACATGAGATATGATAAGACCAGACATTTAATTGGAATCTGCTTACCACAGGTGTGTGAAAGATGAAAAAGACTACTACCGGCTGTGCCGTTAGTGAATGACAGCTTATCAGAGAAGAAAGACGTACATGAAAAATTAGTAAAGAAAGTGATGGTATGGGAAGCATATTTGTCTTAATTTCCAAAGCTGTTTATAACTTCAAAAAACTGATAGGTAGTTCTTCACTTTAACAAACCTCTATCCTTGCTTTGCCTCCCAAAGCAAGCCATTTGTTTTGCCGTGGAAAAAGCTTTGTAGAGTCTATGTAGAACAGCTGAACTTGACCACTTCAGTTTATCTATTACTTGGCACTGCACAATCTTCAAGAATAGAAACTTAGAAATAAACCATGGTATATCTTTGGAATATATCAAGCAACTTGTATATTAGAAATAAGCTATAGATGAGGTAAAATCCTTTTAGTTAAGATAAACAATATTTTTCTCACCGAAAACATCTAAAAGTCACTAGCATCCATTAAATTTGGAAAAGAGCCCTATCAAGAACTCATTCAAATATAGGAAAGAAAAAAATCTTTTAAAAAGTATGTAGAATTGGCATTATGGAGACTGAATGTTCAAACTGAACTATGATGAATCTAAACTGAAACTGATTTTGCATAATTCATACTACAGAAAAAAAATGCAGAGAAAACTGGGGAGTTTTTTGTCACTGTTGCTGAACCATGCTTAAGTGCCCTGTTTAATTAACCCATCCTTTCTTGCTTTCTGGGATTAACTGGCATTTTTATAAGGTGTGTTAGTGATGGTTTAAATGCATTCAAGCAATGATCATGTAGATGATAACCTTGTGGCCTGACAAAGATTGTATCAACCTTGTGCATGCTCCAGGACATTTCTGATCCCTGCAAGATGTCATTAGTGTCATGGAAAGTTAGAATTTGCAGCATACAGTATATACAGAAGACACACATTAATAGCTTCCTGGGCACCAATTATGTGATAAGTCTTGAGGGCACACAGAAAAGAATTTTAATTAAAGAAATACTAATAAAGATTGAGATCAAATGGCTAATAATTTAAGCACATGTGCTTTCTTGTTTAATAGTTATTGAGAAACCATGTGGGTTGTGTCCAGTTTCCTATATTATCTCCTCCTATAGGCCATGAATATGGTGCCAAAGGGAAACTATGACAGTGCATACTTTGACTATGTCTAATTCTGTTTCAGTTTATAGGTATCTGTCATAACTTTAAGACACACACAGCCCCCACTGCAATACATAAAACTAATCGGAGTACTGTCATGCTGCAGACTCATGTCTAGTTGGCATCTGTCCATGTTCCCTCTCTATCTCTTTGTCTTCATCTATTTGGCTTCTAATGCCTCTTGGCATCTGGCATACCTGCTTCTTGGGATAGCTGTCTGGTTTCCCCCAATTTCATTGTATCACAACAGTTCAAAAGTTCTATTACTTTACTACCCTTTGCCCTTGGAATCTCTTACTGTAACTATAGCTGTACACTGTCTATTTTCTTACTCTAGCCTTATAGATCAGAATACCTTTCAGTGTAAAATCTGACACTTTATCCTTTTATTTTGTGGTATTTGCACACATGTGTGTGCGTACATGTGTGTGTTTATAGACATTTTGAATAAATGAAGACCGTTAAAATTAACTCTATGCCATAAGTACTTATTTCTTAAGCCAAGTAGTTCTGGAAAATTCAAAATGCCCCAAGGTTTAAAAATACAGTAGGATACTAGTAAAATCAAGGATTGGTTTGACTATAGCTGGCTTAATGCCCCAGTGACTTAGAAAAATATGATTTAATTGATAAAAAATAGCAAGCAAACACAAATAGATGTAGAATACTTAGAAATCTGCATAATATGATGTAATCAATGGAAAAGATGTGACATTTGTTGTCTGTTTGAACCCATGCAATAAACAATCATTGTCATGAACTTTATATAAGCAAATCACATTTTCTATAACTGTCAATTGCCTCTCTAATATTTGCACTTTCATACATATTCCTCTCTTTCTTTTCCTCATGATATTACATTTTTTACATGTTGAAGCTATGACCAGTGATAACGAATAACAATCTATGTCAGTCATTCTTCAGGCATTTTGCTTTTGTAATAAAAAAATGCCAAGATTCCCTAGAGAATTTGTTTTAAAGTTCACATTCTTCTTTTACCTAAAGGGCAGTTTGAATGAGAAAAAAAATAGTGAATGAGTCCAGGATTATAAAATGAATGCTGAAGTAATTTCAACAGATGAGACTTGCACTATAATGTTAGCCATCTTGCTATACAAAAGCTTAGACTGTTTACAGGGATTCATTTTAATATTTCATTAGTTATAAAAATACATCAAGCTAATATAGGATGTTAATAATAGGGAAAACTGAGTGTGGAATGTGTAGAAACTCTATACTATCATCTCGATTTTTCTGTCCACATAAGCTGTTCTAAAACTGAAGTGTTTTTTTTTTTTTAAAGAAAATATACAGGGTTGTTCATGTATGAGGGTACTTTAAAATGTGTATTATGAGAAAACTATGCAAAGATTTCAAAAATGTTTTTGCACCAAAATTAGTAATCATTTAATTCTGTTTTTTATAAGCTTTTTGAAATACCCTTGTATCATTATATATAGACTACAGTGGATTTCACCATTCATTACTGTAGTCCTACAAGAAACAATGACATTAACGGCAATAATTCACTGAATCTCCCCCTGCCTTACATATATGCATCTCAAAAACCGAATTCTTGTAATTAATACCATGTAAATATATAAAGTTTATATAGAGTCAATATATTTTACTCTAGTAATAAAGTTAATCAGTTTGAAATAACATTTAACAACTGTAATTGAGGAAGCATTCACTTTTTCCCAGATGGCCAAATGCTACTCTATCAATCTGGACGCCTGGTGAAATGATCTTTTCTGTCGATTTGTAACGCAAAGCATACCTTATGGATGGCCCAAGGTGGCTACCCTAATTTCTCCCAAAATTACTCAGATGATAAAAAACAAACAAACAAACAAACAACACCTAAGGAGCAAATAAGGCTCTGACCAAAGACCGTGCTTCAGTTCAGTTCATGGGTGAAGCTGTGCAGTTGATACTCCAAGGGGGCAATCGAGAGTCTTTTCCAACTGGAAGTCCAGTACGTAAGTACGGTGATGAAACCTGGGCTAAAGGGTTACACAGTTGGAGTTTCCCTGTGAAAGGTCCCTGCGGACCCTGTCAGGGGTCCCTGTCAGCCTGAGGGCGCCCCTGGGCCAGCTTCTCAGTCAGTCACGTGCGCCCCCTGCCAGATGGCCAAAAGCTCGTGTCAGGACTCAGCATCTGGGTGCCAGCCAACCCTATTATTCTGGGTTTTTGGCTCATACAGGGAGCGCTTATCATCATTTCATAGCACGAAAGAAGTTTTTGTCTTGTGTTCAGCGCTCTTCTGCCTCGCAGCCTAACGAAGTCTCTGGGTGCCTTCCGTTTTCCCTGAGCGTTCCAGGGTGTCTCCCAGTCTGCCGCTAGGGAGCTCCCTTCTGAGTCAGGTGTGTGGTTCCCTCCCTGTGGGGCCTCCTGAACAAATACCTGTGCATGTGGCGAGCCCACCTGTGTGGGTTTCTGGAAATCACAGTGGTCTGACGTAGTGTTTAAAAGTGAAAGATGGAGAGCCAGCGCTGTGGCGCACTAGGTTAATCCTCCGCCTGCAGCACCAGCATCCCATATGGGCGCCAGGCTCTAGTCCAGCTCTCTGCTGTGGCCTGGAAGTGCAGTGGAGGATGACCCAAGTGCTTGGGCCCTGCACCCCATGGGAGACCAGGAGAAGCACCTGGCTCCTGGCTTCGGATGAGTGTAGCACCGGCTGCAGTGGCCATTTTGGGGGTGAACCAATGGAAGGAAGACCTTCCTCTGCTCTCCACACTGTAACTCTGCTCTCAAATAAATAAATAAAGAATGCAATTTTTATTTTTAAAAAAAAGTGAAAGATGGCTTCTTCCAGAAATACCTCTCCCCGTAACCTTGCTCCCCCAAAGAGATTATTTGTTTGAAAGGAAAACTACCCAACATTTTCTGGGCCACTTTTTATAAATCTTTCCAGCTGGGATGAACATAGGAGAAATTACAGATTACAGCGAAGCGGGCCAAAAAAAGAGAAAGAAAATCCTTGCTATTTGCATGAGAAAAACTTGGACTGTGCCGCTTTTATCTTTTTTCTTATGATTTATGTATTCATTTATTGGAAAGGCAGAGTGACAGATGGGAGACAGAGATCATCAATCTTTGGTTCAACCCCCAATTGGTGGAAGCCACCAGGGCTGGGCCAGGCCGAAGCCAGGAGCCTGAAACTCAATCTGGGTCTCCCACTAGGGGGGCTGGAACTCGGGTCCTTGAGCCTTCATGCGCTGCTCTCCCAGGCACATTAGCAAGGAGCTGGATCCAAAGCAAAGCAGTTGGGGCTTGAACTGCTGCTGTAAATGGGATCCTGGGATGCCACAATGCAAGTGGCTGTGTAACCCACTGCCCTCACAATGCTGCTGCAACTCTTCCTTTTTCTTTTGGAGCAAGGCTGGCAGGGGTCCGTGGGGTAGGCAGCCTTGACATGTGCTTTGCTGGAGCATATTTCTATTTGAATACAGTTGAGGAAGATGCAAGAAAAAGGTTTGATGCAGTAATACCTGAGATGACAGGGAAAAATCTAAACATAGAAATGTTAAATATGTCCCTTAGGATTCTAGAGAGGTAGTGATCTCCATGGTATCCATCAGTTTCAGAGCAAGTGCATGTATTCCAAGGCAGAACACAACCTCTGGCTGAGAGTTAACCAGAACAACACCTCTTACAGCAATAAAATGATTAAACACTATAGCAATGAGAATTAAGTGATCCCCAAAGAATTACGGAGAATTTTCTAAAAGTCTACACTAAAATAGTAGAGTACATAAAATTATTCTAATTTCAAAATGAAATATAGTGTTTCCCTAAAGTGGAAAACTGGAAGATACAGGGAATTTCAAAGTATTATTCCAAGTACAATTGGGTTGTATTATCTATACAGTTGACCTTTAGTTGGATAAGTAAGAATACAGAGCTTGGCATTTGGTACAGCAGTTAGGAGGCCACTCAGGATACCTGCATGTCATGTCTGGGAGTATACCCACTTCCAATTCCAGCGTTCTACCCATGTGCACTCTGGGAGACATAGGTGAGGTTCAAATGGTTGAGTCCCCATCACCCATGTGGGAGAACCAGATTGAGTTCCTGGCCCCTGCCTCTGACAGGTTTAACCCTGTCAGTTGTAGACATTTGAGAAGTGAAAGGCAAATGAAAGATTCCTTCTCTTATTCTCTCTCTCTCTTTCTGTCTCTCTATGTTTCTCTATTTTCCATCCCTCCCTCCCTGTCTCCTTCTTGCTTTCATTCCCTCTCTCTTGTTCTCTTTCTTTGTTTCTCTGCCTTTCAAATAGATTAAATAAATTAATTTTGAACAATATAAATGTTTTTAAAAACAAAAAACGTTAGATCTGTCTTAAAATTAAATATCAATTTTTCTAGGATGTACCCATGTAGATTCTGTTCTGTCCAAAAATAACAAAAGATGTCCATATATGTGTGTGTGTGTGTGTGTGTATTATTTTGATTTCTTCTTTCCCTTGCTATTTCATTAATACTAATTCAAAATAAGAGATCATTGATTTGGACTTCATTGGTGTAAAATTATCAAAGGAGTATATGAATTTATTTTCTAAGAACCATTAATGCATAAATATATCCCTTAAGCCACAAAGTTTGTCCAAAGATACAAGTCCCCGCCAGAATTAGATCATTAAATATGTATTTATTACTATATATCACAGAAAATATTTTCTTAAAATTATATCAAGGGAATACTTGGAATATTTTGAACTTTTAAATAGTATTCGGCAAATACTTTGTTCCAATGATTTTCTTACTAATGTAGATTTATATAAGTATTTTAATTTGTTCTTAATATTTTAATATGTTCTTAACTAATAGGACACATACATGTCCAAAAGTAGTGAAGCCTTACTTGGTTAGGTTCCATATTTCCACAGCATCCTTGTCTTTCTGTTTTTGCTCTGCTGATCACTAATAATTTCTGCACTTTCTGTTCCTATTTTACAATTTGTGGAATAAATTCCTGTGAACATAAAAATGCCAAGGACAAATGGCATCTACCATCAAAGAGCATCCTCCCTGAGAACACATTGCGCGATTGGAACAAATTATACTGAGCTATTTAAATTATTTATCTTAGTCCAGTCCTAGAAATATGCATTTATTATTTCCTGAAGCCAAAATGACCATAACTAGGAAACAAAAATTGTCTCCCCAATCTTGTTAACTAATAGAGCACAACCCTGCAAATTACAGAAGTTCAGGCTGGCAGTGGCGTCTTCATTTAATATGGTGCCGACACCCAATCAACCATTAAATAAAAGTTTCTGAAAGCCTAGTCTCTCTTGTTATTCTTTTATTTTTAATTAAAGCTAGAGAGAATCATTGATTGAAATGTCTTTTATCCTCTTATTGCTCTTTTTTTAAAAAAAAATTTACCTCAGTCTTTTATACTCCTCCTTAATCATGAATGCAAATAAAATTCAAAGTGCAATCAGCAGCTGCTGAAAGAGAGCACTGAGCAAACTGGGTTGCCATGGGAACTGTGAAGTCAGTCCTTGACCAAAGAATAATACCTGGTGTTTGTATGTGCGCGTGTGTGGTGTGCGTGTGCACGCACTTAACAACAATTTGCAAAGGACAACTAAATATATTTCAAGGGTATTTTTCCCTAACTGAAGTGTTCATTTTTAGATACTTAAAAGTGAATGAATACATTCAACTAGTTCATTACATTTGTAAAAGGTTGCTTCTCACTTGAGGCTGCAAAGTCCTATTCTAGATGAAGCTACAGGTATGAAAACGACACTATTAGACCAAAGCTGAATACAATAAATATTGAATTCCTTCCTCTGCAAGCAAATAAACAATTAGCATAATGATTTTGCCTATCATTGCTGTCATTATCATTGCCTTCACTTCTCCAACCAGTGCTACAGCATTTTAATTTTATTTTCTCCTGGGAAAGAATTATCTCCGGCTCTAAGCTGCTGAGGAAAAGTATTGTTAAGCCTTTTAAATGTTGACTATAAAGGTCATACCACTGAGGGATTTGCAGCTGTGAGTAAAAACATTCGAAGGAAGCAGGGCTCCACATCACTCTTCCTCAACACAAATGCAGTTTGCCACCGGCTGCCGCCATGGGTGAGCATCTTATTTTGGCTTGCGTCATGAGCATTGCTGTGATGATAGGATTGGAGCCTACCTGTTAGAAGGACTTTTTTTTTTCTTTTGACAGGCAGAGTGGATAGTGAGAGAGAGAGACAGAGAGAAAGGTCTTCCTTTTAGCCTTTGGCTCACCCTCCAATGGCCGCTGCGGTAGGCGCATCTTGCTGATTCGAAGCCAGGAGCCAGGTGCTTCTCCTGGTCTCCCATGCGGGTGCAGGGCCCAAGGACTTGGGCCATCCTCCACTGCCTTCCCGGGCCATAGCAGAGGCTGGCCTGGAAGAGGGGCAACCGGGATAGAATCCGGCACCCCAACCGGGACTAGAACCTGGTGTGCCGGCGCCGCAAGGTGGAGGATTAGCCTGTTAAGCCATGGCGCCGGCCAGAAGGACTTTCTTAAAACTCATGAATGAGTCAGTTTAAAAAGACTAGTTGAACTCGGCAGCTTTGGTTGTGTTCTGTATCGTCAGTATCTTGGGGAGCATCCTACTCCTGATTAATAAGAAATAAAATCAGATGCCTTTGATGGTGGAGAATCTGAATTGAAGTTTGGGACACACAGACAGATCATATGCCAGTGGCCAAAGGCCTTGGGAAGATGTTTCATCTTTCCTCTCGATCTTCTGCCAAGAGGCAGGGTGCTACCACTCCTGTGTATACCACAGCAAGGCTGGGAGGGGCCTCTCTTGTTCTCTCTCTCCCCCTCAGGTCCTCTTTTCATCACCCCTGCATGCAAGGCCCTTGTGATTCTCTCCACTGTACAGCTGAGAAAACAGAAGCACAGCCTGGAACTCCATGCTGGTCTCCCACATGGGTGATAGGGCCCAAGTATTTGGACCATCTTTTGCTGCTTGCCCAGGTGCATTAGCAGGGAGTTGGATCAGAAGCAGAGCATCCAGCACTCAAATCGATGCTCTGATATAGGATGCCCGTATTGCAAGAGGCAGCTGAACCCACGTACCAATGCCAGCCACTGAACATACTGTTTAAAACTTTCCTGCCCCTTTATATTGTACACATTGAATTTTTGTAAATGACCTCAATTATTTATCTGAAAGAAACATACAGAAAATTCAACAGTTTCTTAAGTTTCTTGAAAGAAATAGTTCACCTATTTCTGGACACCAAAACAAACAAGCAAATACGTGAATTCTTATTTCAACTGTAAAAAAAAAATTAAATAACTAAACTGTACTATTCAGAAAAATTAAAATGTTGTAGCAGTGAAATTACATATAATTTTCTTCTGTAAATAAAACAAAACTTTCTGCAATATTATTTTTATTGCATATTGTTGTAAAGCAAAAATCCAGCATATAGTAAATGAACATAAAGAATTATTTTGCCAGTCTTATTAGATAGAATTAAAAAATTGCCATTGTGATGTAGCAGGTTAAGGCACTTCCTGCAACACTGGCATCCCTTCTGGGCACCGGTTCAAGTTCTGGCTGCTTCATTTCCAATCCAGCTCCCTGCTAACAGCCTGGGAAAAACAATGGAAGGTGGTAAGTGTTTGGGTCTCTGCCACCCACACAGAAGACCCAGACGAAGCTCCTGGCTCCCAGCTTCTGCCTTGGCGGTTTCAGCGATTTGGGGAGTGAGCCAGTGGATGGAAGATATTTCTTTCTTTCTTTCTCTCTCTCTCTCTCTCTCTCTCTCTCCACCTTTCAAATAAATAAAATCTTTTTTAAATTTTATTTAAGGAACACAAACTTCATGCATTTCATATATACAAATTTAGGAGCATAGTGATTCTTGCCACCCTACTTCCCTCCCATCTACACTCCCACCCTTCTTCGTCCTCCCTTTTCTTTTCCCAATATTATTTTATACAACGATCTATTTGCAGTTAGCTTTATACTCATAAGATTAACCTGCACTAGAGAGTTCAACAAATAGTATGAAGAAAAAAACAAAAAAAAAAGAAAAACAAACAAAAAACATTGTTTCTCAACACTCAAAACAAAGACTATTCAAAATCATTGTATCACAAAATGTCAATTTCATTCCTATAGATTACCTTTTAGGTATTCTATTAGCACAGATCAGTGAGAACATATGGTATTTGTCTTTTTGAGACTGGCTTATTTCTCTATAATAGTTTCCAGTTGCATCCATTTTGTTGCAAATGACAGGATTTCATTTTTTTGACACTGTGTAGTATTCCATAGTGTATATATACCATAATTTCTTTATTCAGTCTTCAGTTGATGGACATCTGGGTTGATTCCATATCTTAGCTATTGTGAAGTGAGCTGCAATAAACATGGGAGTACACATTCTTTCATATTCTGATTTCATTTTAGATAATTTTAAAAAATTACAACTTATTGAAGAAAGTCGTTCTCTCCTTGTATAACATTTGTGTGCAGTCTGGCTTTTACTCGATGCTTTTTTGGCAAATTTGAAGAGTATAGTACACTTCTCTGCTCCAGGCCAAAGAAAAGAGATTCAAGTTAGCTCTTAGATTTAAATGAAGAATGGTGCTACTTATTTGGCTTGAAACAATCTGACAATCTTCAATGATTCACTCTAAATATCAAATGATTTCGTTAAGTGAATTGATTTCTGGTGTTATGTTGGTCCCAGGGAGTAACCAAACAACACTTACAGACCTACGTTCTTTTGGGGTAATAAGATTTTAAGAGTCACTATTTGATTTGCCAAAGAAGACAAATGTCATATGTGTTCTCTGCAGTTTCTTGCTGGTGTCTCCCTACAGGATGCTCTTGTACCACATTTGCCAAATAAACTCCTTTCTTAGGGGATCATGAAAGAGATTCCTTCATGTAACAGTCACCTTTAGAATCCGTGCTCTTAATTTACGACACGCTGTTTTTTTGAATCCTTTGCTGCCTAATGATGCCATTATCATCCTCTGAACTCATTAAAGTCCCACAAAGGTTTTGATGCTTTGTAGTGACATCTTTATCTCTCAGAGCAGTTTGGAAACCTGCAGGGGTGTAGAATAGCTACAGATGGACTGTTATGCAAAACAGAGTGTATTAAACCTCCCCCAAACCAGAAAAAAAAAGTATTCCAGGACATAGAAAAGACATGTGTTCGAGCCACAGATACTGGTTCATGGAGGTCAGATCTGCACACTGATTGTTTCCTTTTGGCAGATTACCGCAGCTCACCAGGGAGATTTATTTACACCCTGAAGAGTCTGGGGAAAAGAACCATGCTGACTCTTCAGCTTGATTATAGACCTCCTGTTCTCAAATGAGATAATACAGAGATCAGAATCAGTGCTGAATTGAAATAGGAATATAAGTGAAAGAAAGTGGACAGTACTTTAATGGTGAGTGGACTGAAAAAAGAAAATAACAAAACCCAAAGACTCCATTAAGCCTGAATCAAGACCTTCTAAATGGAATACTATGAACTGTAGTGTCAACAATGAGAAGAGAGAACTGCATTCTATCTCTAGGGATGCCCACATCTCATGCTGGACTGCTGGAATTCAAGTCGCAGCTCTGCTTCTGATTCCAGCTTCCTGCTAATGCACACACTCTGGGAGGCAGCAGGTGGTGGCTGCGGTGCGTGGGTCCCTGCCACCCTTATTGGAGACCTGACTCCATCCTGGGCTGCTGACTCCAGCCTGGCCCATCTCCAGATGTTGCAGGCACTTGGAGAGTGCACTGGCAGATAGAAGATTTCTCTTTCTGTTCCCTATCAGATAAATAAAAGTTTAGAGAAAAAGAATAATAAAAAGTAATTTCAAGAGGGGGGAAAATGGCAGGGAGGAAAGAAGACTGAGTTTCATGGCAGCGGTTTTCCAAACAGTAATGACAGGCCCAATCCATCGGGGTAAACCAACAACAAAACCCTCTTATTGTTTTACACTGTTCATTTAAACAAAAGCACGTTGAGGAAAGAACACAGAATGAGTGTGTAGAAGACTGTTGAGAAGACATTTTCAACCTGACAAAAAACTATGTGATGTGTACATATTTCTCATTGCCCTAAACTATTAAGTGAATTACCTTTCTAGGGTCAAATAGTGATATTATTAAGAAACATGGAATTTTTTGTCCTCAAATTTACCATCTAATGCATACCTAGTGAATCTAGCTCTATTTGTAAAAGATTAAGTCCAAGTATTCTACAAAAGATAATTAGGGTCGTGACATTACTGTTTTGTAAATTCTGCTGGATAAAACACAAGTATCTGCCACTGGGATTATTATAATTCAAAATTGTTCTGAGTTTAGAATGCTAGACATAATTTGATAAATACTAAGTAAATATAGGTTTCAATTTGATGAAATATTGGTGAAGTGATTAAGAATATGAATATGAATAAAAACAAGAAGAAACTAAGTAAGATTCAGCTCTCTGTAACTGAAGACTTTTAGGAAATGAGCAAAGGAGATTGGAAAAGTGACTAAATCTAGAAACCATGTGTGTATGTGTTTGTATGAGTGTGTGTATGTGTGTATGTGTGTGTATATAAGTGTATGTGGGAGAGATTTCTTAGTATATTTAGTCACTATGAATTAATACTTCCTAAAATAGAAATATAAGTATTAATGCTGGATAGACACACATATCAATGTTCCTGTTTCAGTTAGGAAACCTTTTGACAATAAAAATATAATACTTGGCCTAAAGAATATACATAAATGTATATATATATATAAATATACATAAAGTATATACATAAAATATTATCAAGTATATTACTTAGAACAAATGTCTGAAGACACACGGTCCCCAAATTTCCTTGTTCTTTTGCATATGAGCACAACATGGCTGTTGCAGCCAGAGAATTCACAGCCTTACATGACCATTTCTCAATGCTGGAAGAGATGGGGTGACCAGGAGAGACAGAGAGAGAGAGAGAGAGATACAGAGAGAGAGAATCTATATACTGTGTTTTAGATGACCAGCAATTGTTTATTTTAGCTCAAAAGTCAGATAGCAACAAGAGAGAATGGTATGGAAGGCATCCTGGTATCAAATGCACAGGATCTGCCACAATTCTCACCTGCATTTAATGTTAAGTTTCTGTTCACCCACACAGAGAACTTACAAAAGGCCCCTGGGCAATCCCATCAAAGTTGTACTTTTTGTTAGGATGACTGTGTTCAGAATTGAGGTTTACTCAATTCATCCTTCCCCTGTCTTTTTAGGAAGAGGGAGTGTATTCGTAGACTTTACTGATTCTTTTCTCTTTTATTTTCTTGTTCCATCTTCAGTTTTATTCTTTAGAGTATTTTCTACCAAAGAAATAGAAGGATGTTACTGGGCCACGGTGAAGTCTGTGCATTGAACTAATGTTCTCTGAAGTAACGTCTACTTGAAATTCTATGTGAAGATTAAAATTTAATAATATGAATAACTGGAATAGCAAGCTAACAATGAAAAGTGGATTTAGCGTGATAGATCTGTTCTCAAGACTATCAACACAAGATACATTAATAAAAATATTTTCATAATCAAAAGTCAATTTTTTAAGTTTGTGCTAATAGGTTTATGAATAAATTACCAGGGATCATATCCATACTTCACAGTAAAGGGACTGCATTGATTATATTTTGCTTAGCCATTGCTTTTATGAGAATATTTTTTTTCTTTTTTTAACTTTTATTTAATAAATATAAATTACCAAAGTACAACTTTTGAACTATAGCGGCTTTCCCCCCCCCAAAACCTCCCTCCCACCTGCAACCATCCCATCTCCCACTCCCTCTCCCATCCCACTCTTTATCACGATTCATTTTCAATTATCTTTATATACAGAAGATCAACTTGAGAATATTTTTGGTCAATTTTTCTGGTTCTTCACTATTTTTCTTCATCTACCTTTATTCATTTATTTTATTTATTTGAAAGGCAGAAAGAGAGACAAACAGACGGACATCTCTCATCTGCTGGTTCACTCCCCAAATATCCACAACAGAGCTGGGTCAGGCCACAGGCCGGAGCTGTGAACTCAATCCTTGTCTGTCACATAAGTGGCCAGCTAATTGAGCCATCACATGCTGCATCCCAGGGAGCACTAGGATGAGGCTGGAATTGGTAGCAGAACAGGGACTTGAGCCCAAGTAGTATGACACAATATGCAGGCATCCCAAGCAGCATCTTTTTTTAATCTTCTTTTTTAACTTTTATTTAATAAATATAAATTTCCAAAGTTCAGCTTTTGGATTACAGTGGCTTTTTCCCCCCATAACTTCCCTCCCACCCGCAACCCTCCCATCTTCTGCTCCCTCTCCCATGCCATTCACATCAAGATTCATTTTCAATTCTCTTTATGTACAGAAGATCAATTTAGTATATATTAAATAAAGATTTCAACAGTTTGCACCCACACAAAAACACAAAGTGAAAAGCACTGTTTGAGTCTTAGTTATACCGTTAATTCACATTGGACAACGCATTAAGGACAGAGATCCTATATGAGGAGTAAGTGCACAGGGACTCCTGTTGTTGACTTAGCAATTTGCACTCTTATTTATGGTGTCAGTAATCACCCTAGGCTCTTGTCATGAGTTGCCAAGGCTGTGGAAGCCTTTTGAGTTCACCAGCTCTTATCATATTTAGACAAGGTCATAGTCAAAGTGGAAGTTCTCTCCTCCCTTCAGAGAAAGGCACCTCCTTCTTTGATGGCCCGTCCTTTCTACTGGGTTCTCACTCACAGAGATCTTTCATTTACTTTTTTTTTTCCCCAGAGTGTCTTGGCTTTCCATGCCTAAAATATTCTCCTGGGCTCTTCAGCCAGATCCGAATGCCTTAAGGGCTGATTCTGAGGCCAGAGTGCCCAAGCAGCATCTTAAATGACTTTGCCAAACAACCACACCTCATTCACTTTTAGATTCGTGAAATGTCATTATTCACCAACACTTGATTTGATTCAGGTTTTGGAAAATTCAACTGCTGAAAGATAATGGGTTTGCCAACAAACTCATGACTGACTTTAAGTTACTCTTCAATTCTGTTGAAATTGGTAACCAGCAAGTTCTCGGCCTTGTTTGCTATTATTGCTTAAATCATGGTCTAAAGTAGAAGTGTTGTTCTATTTCAGTAAATAGAAAAATCCTACAAATGTTTCAAATTTTATGTTATAGTGTTTTTCTTGCTAGGAGAATACACTGAATTTCCAAAAATGTCACTCTACAAGTGCAGTTTTTAACTTTAAAATTAATTTTAATCATTAAATGACTTGAAATTAATAAGTAATTTTAAAATGATTTAAAATAGCCTAATTAAAAGTATCTTTCATTTGATTTATTCCAAGTAAGCTATTTTCCTTGCCCACTGAATTCAGTGCAAGTTCAGCATATTAAAATGACTGCATTGCTCCCATTCAGTTCACTTTGGTATCAGAACACTAGCAATAATCACTGAGGCAAAAAGGCTGTATATTCCATCTGCTCTGACATGGTATAATCATTTGCATTGCACTTGATCACATAAGTAGAAAGAAGTCACCTTGCAAGACTCCACCAAAAAGTACACCCTAACTCTGGAAACACCAGGTGCTCTGTAATTTGAGCTTGCTGAGGGGCAAAAACATATGATGTAAATATATCTCTCAGGTTCATGCAAGGAGTGCTCTTTCATTAGATAACATTTGGAATGCATGTCTGAGAGGCAGAAACATAATTAAGGCAAACGAGGATAGCATGTTAATATTCCAGTATAGAAGAGCAAACATTTTTCAGGATTTCTGCAACTTTTACTAATGACTGACATGAAAATCAAATTGGAAAAAAAAGTGAGTTGTTTCATTTCAGACTAAGGCAGGGCTTCTTGTGTTCAGTGCAACTGACATTTGGGACTGGAGTTGCTGTAGGGGGCTTCCTGTGCATTGGCAGCTGTAGAACAGCATCTCCCGTTACTTCCTGGTTGCCAGTAGCATCCCCCTGAATCCAGGTATTAAAAAAAGATCCCAGACATTGCCAAATGTCCCCTGGGAGTCAAGCTCACCTCTGGCAAAGGACCCTTGGACTAACTGATGAATCAAATAATGTTCAGTCTTATGGTGGTTGATTTTGACACTTTAGTGTTATGACATGTATTAAAGCTAAAGTAGTGTGGGTTCTATGGCTATGGTAGATATTGGTTAATATTTTTCTATGAAGAAAATCATTTTAATTAAATATGTGCCCTAGTGTTACGTACAAAGATAAATAAAAGAAACTTAGTTCTGTTGTTCAAAAAGCTCTCAAACCTTTCTCTATTTTCCAAATAGAGTGACCTGTTCAATTAAAAAAAAAAAAAGTCTATTTAGAAGTACTTCTAACTTGTCATCGCTGAACAAAACCTCTAAATATATCTCCTGATATTTTGTATCTCGTGCAGGAATCTTCCTTTGCAAAATCATATACCTATACCACTGTCATCTTTGATATTTTTCATACAGAATTCACAATGCCCACTATTTCTTAATTTACTCTTTTCTCAAATATCTGGTTTTATTTCTGTTTGCCTTAGAGTTTAATTTAAGATCAATAGGAAGTCTACGTTTAGTCGAAGCACAGCTAGATTTTGGATGGGAAGAGTTTGCTTTGGCATGAATGGCTGCTGTTCTCTGTAAACCTCTCTGTGTATGTAATTTGACAGCATTTTAGACTACCCAGTTAATGAGCTCAGCAGCCCACTGTGTGCCCTGGGTTTAGGCAATTGGATGCTGCCTCCTGTAGGTTACAGGGAAAATAAAGACTAGATTCTTTAAATTGTAGGGAATTCAAAATTCTTGCTTGTCACTCTCTAGTTCCTCTCACCTGTATGGTTAGTGTTTCTGTCTGATACAACACTTGAAATTAATGTATTTGAATAGAAGGATGTACTAAGTGTTTAAGGTGTGGGGACTGATATTTTTCTCTGCAAAAGTCACATATTTTATACGCTAGAATCAACTTCTATGGAAACATATAATTATATAATGATGTAGAATGGCATATATTTGATTAATGATAACTCTAATTGTGCAAGACTTACAAGTACTCAAAGAATGAACCAGTGGCAGTGGGGAAGGTTGAGTCGTTATTCTACAATATGTGGCTTTTTCAACAGATGTATTTTCTCTCAACTGAGCACTTACACTGTGTAGGACCTTCCCAAGAGGAGGGACCATCCAGCCCATGGGCCATATAAGTCTGCAAAACCATTTGCTCTGGTGCTGCCAAGACAACTGTAGGCAGGACTTGAAAGTCAATAAATCTACAGCGAGGTGATTTTTAAGTTGTTAACTTTATATGGCCAACAAATGATGTTATAAATATCCAAATGGCTCTTGGCAGGAAAAAAAAAAAAAAAGGTTCCTCACCTCTGAAAGGCAATTCAGTACCACACTGGGTAAAGAGACCTCATAGCAGCTTCCCATTCTCCATTTAGCTCTGTCCTAGGAATCCATCCACTCCAGGTCTATTTGCAAAAAGTATGTATCTAGACTAAACAGTGTAGTTAAACTAAGAACATTCTTAAAGCCAGTAAGACACTGCTAGGGATTCCCACAGTCCATATCACAGTGTCTGGGTGTGAGTGCCAGATCCACTTCTTCTGATCCAGGTTCTTGCTAATGTGCCCTCAGAGAAGAACAGATAAGGACCCAAGTACTTAGATCCATGTGGGAGACCCAAACTGACTTCCAGGCTCCTGCCTTCAGTCTTACGGAACCCTGGCTGTAGCCTGCATTTGGATTTACTGAACCAGCAGATGGATGATTCTCTCTCTCTCTCTCTCTCTCTCTGTGTGTGTGTGTGTGTGTGTGTATATATATCTATCTTCCTCTCTCTCTCTCTCTCCCTTTTAAATAAAGTAAAAATAACTAAATAAAATATTTTTTTATAAAAAATAGAATAGTCCTGTATAAGCATTGTTGGGTAAGAACTCTTGCCCTGGGTTCTCTCAGCTCAGTAATGCCTCTGAAAAATCTTAAAGTCTGATTCAGGTCCACATTGCCAGCTCCCAGGAGGGAGCCAGCCTTGCTCTTATTCTTTTCTTTCCAGGGACTATAATCCATTCTATCAAATAGTATTTCATGGTAAAGGGAGTTCTAGCTTAATGTTTTGCCACTTAACTAATTCCAGATCTTATATACCTGAATGTAAAATATCCCCTATCTTAAATTTGAGAATATAACTTATATAATAATATAATATAATATAATATAATATAATATAATATAATATAATTAGTGGTTTGAGTGAGTGCTATTTTCTTATAACATTTTATGTTTTCCAAATTTTTAAACATAAGAAAATGAATGAGGAACAGACAGAGGAAGGGAAGTAATTTCAATTAAACATGAAGTTATCCTTGGACTCAGAGATCTAAAAAGAAGTTATATTTGCCTATCTGTAATGCAGTGCCTGTGTGGGTAGAAGCAGAAGAGAGCAGCTGATACATTCACCAATGCTCATGACTAGAAATCTGACGCACACTGGTTATGCTCCCTGTGATACTGTGAACACAGCATTAAGACAAATATAAAACTTCTTCTTTGATTCTAATTTGTCTTGATAGTGTTTATTATGATCCCTTCATTCATACTTAAGACAGCAGAGCTAAAGTCTCTCAACCATTTTAAGACTAAACAGATATTTTTATTATATACTTTCATTTAGAATAAACTTTTAGGCAGTTTCAAAGTCAGTTCCACGTTTGAACTCTCACAAGAGATCAAACTTGGCCTTGACTCTAAAGCAATATTTTCCTTATTCAGAAGAGCAGACAATTTCCATATCTATGCTACATATTAATAGAGTGGTGATTTCTGACTTGGAGTAGTCTCACGTAGACCATAGCTGTCTTTAAAAAGGTAAATTAGAATTCCATATACCTATCACTAAAAGAGGTTGCTGGGGAAGACTTTACGCTAATGAACAAGCTCCCATGTTATTATGGGGAGATGATTGTGTTTTGTTTCAAATCTCATATCTGGCAGTAGTGATGTTTTCCCTATCACATCTTTACTTTGTAATACAAAACCTTTCTTGTGTAACAGGAAAAATTAAAAAAAAAAGCATTATAAAATTCAACCTGTGGGAAGCATTGCGATTTGGAATTATGATGATCTCATTTTATACTTAATTAAAAAATATCTATACCAAGAGGTACATATGTTTTCATTCATATCTGCTAATATTATATAGCAAGGATTCTGTTTCAGTGCACAATTTGTCCAAGTTTAGCAAAATCTTTTATGGACATTGCAGTGGGAATTACGTGCAAAAGATACCTGCTTGATAGTAATCAAGTTTTATAGTAAACTTTAGGATTATTTGCTGTGGGCAGCAAATATGTAATGAATTTCTTATAACTCTATGTGAATAAATCTCACTTTACTCCCACTTAAACAGCCTGAAGCATAATATATTCAGATTATAGAATGAAACACAAGAAATGATCTTGACTGATGCTTAAGACATGGCTAATGATTTGCTTTCAGTAGTAAGAATTGCAGAGGATCATGTCCCTTTTTCTAAGAAATATATTCTTGAAAGTAGGCACCATTTTTGTTTTATATTTTTTGCATTGCTAAAACCAACGATTAACTGTCTTTTTATATCTGTAATATCAACTTATATCTTTAAACTATGTTGCCATTTCTAAAGCAGTCTATAAATTTTTATTACATCCATTTTGCAGGTGAATAAACTGAGACTGGAAAATATTACTTAGCAAGGTTAATCCAGACTGCCTTTCCCCTAGATTATAAAATCTGTAGATGCAATAATTGTATTTCATTCGCCGAAACCCATAGGGTAGTATCTGAATATCTATTTGTTTCAACTAAAAGGGGTTGTCTTTCTCATTGTCCTACAGTAGCAGAGTTAGGTAACATAAGTAAATGTGCATGTAGATATAATATTTAAGATATTTAAAATAAACTCTAACAGTAAAATAGAATACCATTAAAATAGTGTAATATGTATCCATACATTTTTCTTCTCCTATTTTTCCCATCACCACTTACAGAGAATGAAGTCAAGAATAAGATTTTTCTGTGTAATTCTCTCATCTGCAGTTCTTTTTCTGCTTTGAAATAGTAATGTAAGATGCCAGCATCATACTTTGAGCTCTGGGCCCGTAAGCTGATTTGATGTTACAATGAGAGGATTGCCACGTTAGAAACGTGAGGTAACTTCAGACCAGCACTCTAGTCCAGTGAAATGCAAAGCTCCGTGCACTCCGGGTTGTTCTCTTCGACTCTGCACACCCTGCTGCCTTTGCCTAACCTTTTCCTTCATGTCCGTCTTCTTGGCTAGAAGACAAGCAGGGTTAGAATAGTGTAGATGACACGATTCTGGTTTGATCAAGATAGAAAACAACCCTCATAATTCCTAATTAAAAATTGGTTTTACCCAAACTTCCCAAGCTTTTTTTTTTTTTCTCCTGATGTAGAGATGTTTGATGCTTATATGTAAAACTTGACAGGAAATGAAACCAGCATCATTTTCCAGTAAGTTTCTGCTGCCTCCCCATATCTTCGATATCACTCTTCTAAATACCCTCTTACATTTAAAGACATTTCATATTAACTACGTGGCTATTTGTTTTGAGTCTAATAGTCATTGCTTAAAAATTGTTCTGTAATGAATCAATTGAAAAATGAGCTTATTCCAGGCTCTTTTTTCTACTTGTTTCCCTTAGAGAGTTGTCAAACCCTTCTGCTCCATTGGAAATAATATTCTCCAAAGCTAATTTAATGTTTTAAAAATGCTAAGTGAATATGGTAGAGATCATCACATATTTGTGTTTTTTTTTAAATATCAGGTTAAAGGGGGGAATGTAGGCCAGAAAATTGTGTTAAAGTTTTGAAAAGGTATTTTGAGATAATAATAGAAAATTTCATTTGGTGAGAAGAGAAAGACACAAGTGAGCTCTAAGAATTGTGAGAATATCTCAACTTAGTTTTAACATTACATAAAATGAAAGAGGATCTCACTTAAATTCTGATTGTACAAAACAAATTGTCATTGTAGGTCATGCACATTGGTTTCTTTCTTTTCAGGGCAATCACACGGTCTTAGAAAGATGTTTCCAGGATGTATGCAGTTTGTGCAAGCTTATTTACTCACTGTGGGAGGACATCTCAAGCTGATAGCTTTAATTATTTTAGCGAGTCTTGTGATTGCACTCATGGAAGGGCACCAGAGTGACTGCCTTTAGTTTATCACTCCAAGTCAGCACTTACATGGGGCTTTGAGACGTGCCCTACACAAAAATCTGGTTTGATCTCTTTAGAAAATACTAGCTTAAAAAAGGCATAAAAATATACAGTATGAACATTTTGAGAACAATTAAAACCCTGAAATTTAGAACTTCAGTTGTATATGTTTAAAAAAATAAATTTCATTGAATTTGTAGTTTTCTTGAATTGCAACTTCAAACACAGATTTATAAGCAATAGGCAGCTAGCAGTCAGTAGTGATTCAAAATTTTCACTTCTACCCTAACAATTCACCTTCCTTTTTGTTTTTTAAGCTTCTGTCTAGCTGTATCCCTTCAGCCTTTCCTAATAAACTAGTTTATAGTCTCTCTTCTATAGCTTATTCTGTTAACAATTCAAATTAAAAAAAAAAAATGATAGCATTCACTAAGTCCTCACTATGCGGCAGGCACTGTCCTAAGATGTATTAGCTTACAGTAATCCTCAGTGTTATATATTGACACCATGTCCTCATTAGGGATGAGGAGAAGGGGAACTGTAGATGTTAACCTTCTTGAAATCATGCTGGTAAAATGCATATGAACCAGAATTTGCACACAGACCCCTCCCCCCTCAGGTTCAGAGTACATACACACAACCAGAATACTAGAGTTTAGATTTCATTTTGTCCTAAACACCCTTGGGATGGCATTTGTTCTCTCCCTAAGTTCCATGGAAAACCAACGTGGAATGGAACCAAATATAGGGAGAACAGTAACAGAGTGCCTTGACTCCATCAGTCTCATCTTATTACTAGTAAGCCTTCACTCAGTAAACAGGCCAATCTGTGAAGAAGGTAAGAGTGACTGTAATCACTTCTTCCCAGGTAAACGTATGCCTGGAGACATTATCACTCAATCAGTCATTCACTCTGCCTGACACATAAGTGGCCACTCTTCCTGGACATTTACGCTCCCTGGCACTCCATGGCATTCTTCCTCTTAAGTTAATACTACAATAAAACCTTCTGTTGTTGCTGCAGTGAAAGTGGAGCTGTTATCAGTGATGTTGCCTGGGAGTCTAGACACAGTATACTTTTTAAAAAAAAAAAGATTTATGTATGTATTTATTTATTTGAGAGGCAGAGTTATAGACAGAGAGAGGGAGAGACAGAGAGAGAGAGATCTTCCCTCTGCTGCTTCACTCCCCAAATGACTGCAATGGCCAGAGCTGGGCCAATCTGAAACCAGGAGCCAGGAACTTCTTCCAAGTCTCCCACCCAGATGCGGGGGCCCAACCACTTGGCCATCTTCTATTGCTTTCCTAGGTCACCAGCAGGGAGCTAGATCAAAAGTGGAGCAGTCAAGACTAGAACTAGTGCCCATATTGGATGCTGTCCTTGTAGGCAGAGCCTTAACCTACTATGCCACAATGTTGGCCCAATGGTATATATTTTTTAAGGTTATATTTCCATTACTTCTTGGATTCTTTTCTAGTGCTGAACTTATTTAGTACCTTGGTCTCTTCCAGTTTCTTAAATGCATGCACCACGCTAGGTAACTTACAAAAAGTGAAAATTTCTCTTCAGTTTTCTGGAGGCTGGGAGTTCTAAGATCAAATTGCTAGCAGATCTAGTGTGTGGCGGGGGCCCCGTCCTCATGTGGGGTGGCTTCTGCTGTCCTCACATGGTGGAAGGGGATGAAGCCCCCTCAGGTCTCTTTATGGGAGCATGAATCCAGCTGAAGTCATCTCAGTAGTTGGTGAGGGTCCATTTTAATAACCTGATCACCTCTTAAAAGCCATCATCCATCTTAGGAGTTAGATGTCAATACATGGAGTTGGGAAGGACTCACATGTTCAGATCATAGCACTTAAGGCCGTCCTATTTCAGCTCTACCTCAAAATAAGAGCAAGGTTGGCTGACAGCAAATCTGTTTTCCTTCTTCTCCCAAAGGAAGGAAGAGTTTGTTTTTTACATCCTTTCTTCACATTCCAGAATGCCCTTTTCTTTCCTCCTCAGTAATCAAAACAAAACTCTTCTTTAAAATCCTCTTTATTTTTGTTAAATAAACATATATTAAACCTGGATTCTGTGCCAATAAAAAAAATGAATTTAAAAAGGGTATGCCTTTTAGGGGACTTCTTTAGCAAAAAATTCTCCTACCAGTCAGGCTGAATTGATCCAGATCACATTAAAATATACGTCTTATTAGAACCCAAGTAATATTTGCATATTTAGTTATAGCTTTTCTTTTAAAGAAGTGTCTTGTGTGCATTTGATTAATATAGAGTGGCCTAGACTCTTTACTGTGGCTTCAAGCTTAATAGGATTTACTATTTCATACCAGCCTAACCTCTTCCCACAAATGATATTCAGAGAAAATAATCTGTGTCCTCCTTGAGGCTGACTTGAGACTGGATGCCACATCCCAGTTGAGCTCATTCTGAAGCTTAATGAAGTGTCCAGGCAAGGATGCTGAGTCCCAGGTCTGTCAGCCACATCAAGTGCAACTGGCTTACTTGGTGTTCAACCTCCTGGAGCAATGCTTATGGTCACCATCACCCAAAAGGCCTTTGTAGCCCTAGGACTGCTTGCATCTAGCTCAGGCTGCTGCCTCTTGTTTGGTCCCATTAATTAATCCCACAAGTTACTGATATTCCCTTAATCCATGTCATCTACCCAGCCATCTTGTTATCAGTGGAAGTCTGCATTCAGCCCAAGCAGGACAAGTTCACCTAGTGAATTGAAGGTGTGGACACATGCAAATAGCTTATTAGTAATAAGGGAAACCAAAAGTAGTCAAATCACTGTGTTACTCTTCTCCTTATATCTTGATACCATTCCATGTTGATTTTCTATGGAATCTATAATAGAGTATAGATACCTGGCATTACAGTTTGTGTATTCCTTTGGGCATGTCCTTGGTAATTGATTGAAGAACAGCACGTAGGTCTTAATCGCCAAGTCGTTATGATCTATCATAATCACATACTGAAACTATACGGACCTTTATAAGAGGACAGTCGTATGAATAATAGCAATAGAAATTATAATTGAGTATAACTGTGCTATTGATATAGAACTTTCAGATATATGCCTGGAAAGTCTTATGAGGCAAATAGGGTGTAATGACTACTGTTTACTTCTAGTTACTTCTGGTGCTAAAAAGATTTTAAAAGGCTTTGGAATGATATTTTGAAATTTGCAAAATATAATTATGTTGTTACCTCTGTGAACAAAATATTTCTTTGCAAAGAGAACATCTAACTCTCATTAAAACCATTTCTCTGAATATCATTTGTGGGAAGAGTTCAGAGTGGTATGTCATAGTAGGTACTGTCAAGCATAAAACATTGCAGTATTTCATGAAAAAACATAGGGGAGAGAAAGGCTTCTTAAGACTTGTTATTTCTAGAGATTGCTTCCTTGATATAAATCCACATGAAACCCAATTTCCTTCTCAAAGTGACCTGACCTAACTCCTAGAGAAAAAAGAAAGAAAGAAAGAAAAAGTTGGTAGTATGAGTGTAACGGTCGAGTCTTACCTTTGTTCCTTTTGGAGAACGGAAGGAATAAGGCATAGTCACTTCATATAATACACAAGTACATATTAGACACACTTAGCCAAAAGTTGTTTCACTGTAAGTAGTAGGCCTTACTTTGAAAGGCCCATAAATCATACATAGTGAGGGAGGAAAATAAAACAATGTCCAAAGGCTTATTATGAATAAAATCCATTGTCATCTGTAGCCTACAAGACTTTCCCAAAGGCTCCTATCCCAACATCTTGAGACACAGGAAAACATTTTAATGTCCTTAGAATAAGTCATTGATAAAAGAGAATTGCAAAGCATTCTTGGGAAAGTGGAATTCAAAAGTACAATTATGTTGGTGCAAGAGTTTGGAATCTCTGCATGGCTTTTTCAAAATACACAATTCTGTGAACTTTTTAACTATCTCTCCGTATTTAAATCACTGTAGAAAAACACAAAAACTCTGACCTAGAGGAAGGGTTGGGCAGTAACAGAAGCGAGGAAAAGAGAGTAAGAAAGAATGACACTGTGTCTCCCTGGAGAGGTGCCTTGAACAACATCTAATCACCACTTCAATGCTTGAAGAAACCAAAACCCACAGAGAAAAAGTGGACTGTTGCCCCAAGACACAGCACAGATTCACAGTGAACTAAGACGAAAAATCAAGATTCCTCACTACCACCCTCGGTCTCTGAATTTCAGAGTAAACACATTTATTCATGGTTTTCTCTGAAAGCAGCAGGTTCCTGGCTACCGAAAGCGTAGAGGAGGCTTAGTTGGTTGTCTTTTGAGGGTTTCTTTGGTTTGTTTTTCACATTGAAGTCAGTAGTTGGGAACATTGTCGTGTCAGCCCCGTACTTTGATTTTGTATCTTCCCTTGGAGGAAACATGATGGAGTTGCACACAGGAATTAGTGTCAAAGGCTTCAGTACAGGCCCTTTCAACAACTTGTGCATGCTGTTTAAAAAAAAAAAATGTAAGAAAAAGCAGTTCAGGTGACTAAGTGAAAAGCTGTTGTTTAAAAAAGTTGCTACAAATTGGATGCCATACTGTTCAGGAATTACCTCCTTTTGCATCGGAATTGCTGCTAGCAGGGGCCAAGCTAACTATGAAATAGTGCTTCTGGCCTTATGCACTGTTCCATAGCTCTCCAAAGCGCACAGTTTTTTTCCTCCGGAAATAGAAATGATGCTGATATGCGTCAAAAGGCATTATTAGTGGAATTAGAATATGAAAATAACCTGCAGATGGTAAACAATTACTTCTTGGCACAGAACAAATCCAAGTTCATGTTAGGGGAAGCGAAATGTGACTATCAGTATACTGATAGCAATCACTGATTCATGGATGGGTAACTGTGACCTAATTCCCTCTGCCAACTATGTGTCTTAATGAGATCCAGACCAACATCACAGATTAAAGATTGAGGACAAATTTTTAAATCATTTTTAAAATGAATTTGAATGGATATACGACATTAGAGGAATCATAAGTTTTGATAGTTGTTATAAAAGAAACAGCACAAATATATTTGCATTCATTTTAAACCAAAAAATGAATCTTCTGCCCAGTTTAAAGGTATCTAAAACATATATTATCAACAGATTATTTTTATCACAGAAAACTTCAGGGACTTTTAAAGTCTGTGTTCACAGAATCAAAAGGTAGAATTCGATACTTGTTATGTCAGTACTGCAGAAGTTTCCAAGAAACACACTGTTATTAATGATGAATAAATATTCTAATCTATTACATTTATATTGCATTGACACCGTGAGAAATATTTACTGAGATCTTGAGTATGCCAAGCACATCTGAGCTAAAAAAAAAAAGGCACACATTTCTCATCTCATGGAGCTTGCATTTGCTAATCCCATTACAAAAGAATATCAGTGTTTTTCCAATAGTGTGCATAGGGAATGCTAACCAGTACCTTTGTTGTGAGGGACAGATTCTTCCACTTGGCTGCTGTTACTCTTGTTGATTCCATTTAGGAACCTTCTTATCAGCAGAAGTGGACAATTTCTGTAAAGAGACAGAATGAATGAACATGAACACGAAATTGAGCTAATAAGGCCAAAAGAATATTTATAGTGTAACTAACCTACCACACAACCTGTCTCCTTAGGAGATTAGCCTGCAACTATACTATCTGTTCAGTTAATCATTCATGGATGACTTGTTCACCTAGAACCCACAATAGGTCAGTTGCTAGCCTAGGTTTTGGGGCATGCAACATTTGGGTATTAGCAAAACAAAACAAAAGCTCCTATTTTTGCATAGCTTATATGAGAAAGAATAAAACACGTACACAAACAGTTATGGTAAATGGAATTCAAAGGTACATGATGGTAATTGTTCAGGAAAAAATTAAGTGAAGCTAAGAGACAAATAGTAAGGGGGAGGCTCTTAGAGGGGAAGCAGAACAGGAGACTGACATGGAGGGAGTAAAAGTAAGAGTGGAGAACTCTGGGTAGAGGAAATAGAAAAGTAACTTAACAGATAATCGGTGAGACTCATGTAGCCAAAGCAGACTGAGCAAAGCTTAGAATAACAGGAGTTCAGGTCAAGGTTAAAGCCAGGGCAGAAGCATAGCCTACAGATCCCTGAGAAGGAAGTTGCCTGGAAGAGGAGTGATTTCTCTTCATGTGGTGTGTATGTGTGTGCCTGAAAGAAGACATTTCTGCCAGGAAATGAAATATTAGTGAAACAAATTACCCACAGTGATATGCAGAAGCACTGCACTCTCTCTAATCACAAGTACTTAAAGCCTATCCAAATGTAATTAACAAACTGATTGAGTTTGCAAGGTGCCTGGTACTGGGTTTTAAAAGAAACAGTGGAAAAGGCAATCTTGAAACAACAAGCCTGGTAGATAAAGAGAATTATAATGTTACAATGCAATCGGCACATATAAAATGGTACAGGGATCACCAAAGGGTGGCTTGGCTTCTTCCTTTTTTACAGCTTATGCTATAAAAAAAAAAAAAAAAAAAAGTGCAAAGAAAGTTACTCCCACCCTAAAAATCGAGCCAAGATGTAATCTAAAAAATCACAATTCTTTCCCAAGCCATAGCTTACTTCAAAGTAACCAAAGAAACTCAAAGCTGAAGAGTGACAAGCTCCTTCAAGGAGAAACATCTCATAGCAGTCTGAACCTTGAGAGAAGGTGGAGAGATTACTGCCTTCCACTCAGGCTGTAAAAATCCACTTAGAATTTTTATGAATTCATAAAGGCTAAATGTGAGCCACTGTGTTTGAAACAGCAGGAACAAGGGCACTTGGTACCACTTTGTAAATCATTGCCACAGCCCTCTAGTAAGTTGAGATCAGCAAGATATCAAACAGAGCTCCCCTCAGGGAGGCAGGCCTGCAGCAGGTGCCGTAGGGCTGGGGGAGTAGACCCAGTACATCACCAGCATAGCCTACAAAGCCTTTTATTGCCTACAAAGTAAAAACCTTAAGTTCTTGGGGAAGAGACAAAATGCTTCTTAGCCATGGAGAACCTGCCAAGATCCATTGCTGCTGATGAAGCCACCTGGAATAGAATCAAGAAACCATGTTGGTCGTGGGATCTTTCACAGATATCAAGCCACAGTCAGCTAATTGTGAATGCTCTCCAAAAACCAACCATTGATAAAAAAAAAAAAAAAAAGTAGTGTTTGGGGTGAGGGCAGCAACACTGAGAAAAGCTGTAGGCCCAGGGCCCAGGGTCACAAGGCTTGACTGGGTTGAGACTCGACGAGATCAGCAGAAAACCCAGGACCACTCAAGGCACACCAGCAGTCAGCCACAGAGGTGGGCCAGGACTCAGCCAGGCAGAGCAGGTAAGGGTGACGCCTGCGAGGCGGCATCCAGCATAGTCAACCATTTGTGTTCCAGCTGCCCCACTCTCCATCCTGCTCCCTGCTAATATGCCTGGGAAAACAGCAGAAGATGACCCAAGAGCTCGGGCCTCTGCTCCCATGTAGGAGACCTGGAGAAAGCTCCTGGCTCCGGGCTCCTGGTTTTGGCTTGGCTCAGCCCCAGCCAAGTCCCAGACATTGCTGCCATCTGGAGAGTGAACTAGTGAGTGGAAGATCTCTATCTGTCTCTCCCTCTGTTAACTCTTTCAAATACATAAATCTAAAAAAGAAAAGACTCATCCAGGGACTTCCATTAGATACAGCAGTGAAAGGACAGCAGCAAGCTGAGGGAGAAGCAGAGATGCCCCAGGAAAAATCTCAGCCAACTTGACCCCTTCCTAAGTATAAAGCAGGGACAATCCAATACTAGAGTGATGCTCTGAACATAGTGATGGAAGCAGCAGCAAAGCATCCAGTTCCTGACTAGACTTCTTGCCCGGTGCACTACCATCCTGATGAGGAAAAGAGACGAACTCCTGTTACCTGTACCTTAGTCTATTCTCATTCTCATCTGCTCTCTATGTAGACTGTTACCTTAGTCTCTATACTGCCTTAAAGGCATTCACATAAAATAGGAAGACACACAAAATTAAAGGAAAAACAATCTATTGTCAAAAAGAGTAGAAATAGATTAAGCCATATCCAGATGATATAAGTCAAGTTGGCTGGTTGATAGATGTAGCTTCTAGAATATAGCTTCAGAAGGAAAGGTAGTGATCGCATCCTTGAATATTAGGGGAAATTCAACAGAAAGTGGCAAACTGAAGCAGTCCTGGAAAGCGATCTACAGGACTAAATGTCAATATTAGAAAAGATTTCTAAAACTGATGATCTTAGCCTACTTATTATGATAATTCCTTAGGAAAAGAAGAACAAATTGAATTCAAATTAAGCAAAATAAAGGAAATTCTCAAAGTCAGACTATAAATCAATGAAGTAGGGAACATGAAAGCAACAGGAAAAAATTAATGAAACCAAAACTGTTTCTTTTGGGAAATAGTAAAACTGATAAACATGCAGTTGGATTGATCAGGAGCAAAAGAAAAATGATACAAATTACCAGTATTAGGAAAGAGAGAGGGAATATCACCACAGATTCTATACATATTATGAAGATTATGAATGATTATTGTGAACACCTTCTTGTAAACTTAACAGCTTAGATGAAAAGGGAAAATGCCTTGAATGTCACAAACCACCAAGCTTACTCAACAGGAAACAGATAAGCTGGTTCTATCTGTATCCCTTTTGGTTTGGTTTAGTTTTGTTAATGTGATATTAATACAAAGAGAATAAATTGAATATAGAAAAATCAATTTTATACTGACAAATGTTCTCCTATATGAAACTGCAGGTCCAGAAACGTTCACTGGTGTGTTCCATCCAAACATTTAAGGAAGAAATGGCTTTAATTGTCCACAAACTGTGTAGAAAATTGAAAAGGTGTGACAATAGTCCAGCTCATTTCTTGAGGCCAGTATTATCCTTCCAAAGATAATTTAACATTCAGAAATCAATGTATTTATGGCCGGCACTGTGGCTCAACAGGTAATCCTTCACCTTGCAGCGCCAGCACACCGAGTTCTAGTCCCGGTTGGGGTGCCGGATTCTATCCCGGTTGCCCCTCTTCCAGGCCAGCTCTCTGCTATGGCCCAGGAAGGCAGTGGAGGATGGCCCAAGTCCTTGGGCCCTGCACCCGCATGGGAGACCAGGAGAAGCACCTGGCTCCAAGCTTCAGATCAGCGAGATGCGCCGGCCGCAGCGGCCATTGGAGGGTGAGCCAAAGGCTAAAAGGAAGACCTTTCTCTCTGTCTCTCTCTCTCTCTCACTATCCACTCTGCCTATAAAAAAAAAAGAAAGAAAGAAAAAAAAAGAAAAGAAAGAAAGAAATCAATGTATTTATGCATATTACCAACTTAAAAAGAAAAACCATATTTGATGCTCAGCAAATAAAAAAAAACTTTGACAAAATCAAACATCTATTCTTGATTTTAAAAGAACTCTCAAGGTCAGTGCTGTGGCACAGTGGGTGAAGCCACCACCTGCAGTGCCAGCATCCCACCTGGGCGCCAGTTGAAGTCCCAGCTGCTCCGGTTCAGATCCAGCTCTCTGCTTAATGTGCCTGGGAAAGCAGCATAAATGGCCCCTGAACCCACTTAGGTGGCCCAGATGAAGCTCCTGGATCCTGGCTTTGGATCGGCCAGTATAAAAATACATGAAATAGAAATAAGCACCATGCAGATTAGAAATAAAAGAAGTAAAACTGCCTTGATTTGCAGATGAAATGATTGTCTATATAGAAAATCCTGCAGAATCTACCAGAAATGAAAATAGAACAAATGACTTTAATGAGGTTTCATGATACAAAATTAATATACAAAATCTGATGTATTTCTATATTCAAGCAATGAAAATTGGAAATTTATGAAAGACTATAAAAATATAAAATCCTTAGGAATGAATCTGACAAAAGAACTGCAAGATCTATAACATTGAATTCTATAAAATATTGCTTAGAGAAATTTAAAAAGACCTAAATACATGAAGCTATGCACCATAGTTATGAATAAGAAGACAGTATAGTTAAAATGTCAGAAACACCTTTTTGTGTAGGAATGGAGACTGCTGGAGAAATAAAGTATAAATAAGATGGTGGCAGCAGAGTGCAGGATAGCAGGAAGCTGTGATAGCAAGAAATAGGTAGCTGGAAACAAGTGTGAACATATTATGGTGGTCACATCATAAGAATTTTATATGCCAATGCCAGAATCGGGGCTTTTTCTTGAAGAATTTGTAAGTCCTTGATAGTTTTATCTGTTTTTCACTTTTAATTTTAAAATAGTTTCAGATTCACAGAAAAGCTACAAAAGGAGTGCAAAGAATTCCTGTAACTCCCTCACCCCATACTCCTACTGTTAACCTCTTATAAAACCATAATAAAGTGATCATTAATTAAAGTTGATACAGTATTATTAACTAAACTACAGACCTTTTTTCAACATTCACTAACTTCTGTACTAATCCTTTTTTTTTTTTCCTGCTCTGGGATTCTTGTCTAGGATCTTGTGTAGTTCTCATTCCTCCATAGATTCCACCTGACTATAATGGTTCATCTCTTCTCTATCGTTGATCTTCAAATTATGGAAATTATATAATGATTTTTAAAAGAAAATAGATATTTGTAGTGAGGTTGAATGAATGAAAGTCAAGTTGGGAGCTGTGAAATCATACCATCCTGGAGACAGCTTTATTAGTTGTAAAATGATTAAATTAGTAAATTGCCAATAGATGCTTCAAGAAGAGAATAACTTTGAAAATATTTAGGAAGTAGAATTAGCAGTATGTACAAATTAAGTTGATATGGAGGATGGGAAATAAAGGAGAAAATAATTGAGAATGACTCCTTAGTTTTGGTGATGACATTATGGATAGATGCTGTGTAAAATTATTACTATTTTTTTTCTTTCTGGATCTTCCTCGTACACAAACATAAACACTGTTTTTTTTTTTAGTCAGGATTTTGTTATTTTTACAGGATATAAATTTCTGTTATACAGTAAATATTATGTCAGCTTGAAAAATGCCTGTTCTGAACTCAAGATATTTTTTGTTATAAAAAACAATATCCACAGCTCCTAGAATTTCTAGAAAATGGCAGAAAATTTTTCTTTTCTTCTTCTTTTTTTTTTTTTTTTTTTTTTTTTTTTGACAGGCAGAGTTAGACAGTGAGAGAAAGAGAGACAGAGAGAAAGGTCTTCCTTTTGCCGTTGGTTCATTTCCTAAGTGGCCACTACGGCCAGCCTGTTGTGACTGGCACACTGCGCTGATCCGAAGCCAGGAGCCAGGTGCTTCTCCTGGTCTCCCATGCGGGTGCAGGGCCCAAGGACCTGGGCCATCCTCCACTGTGCTCCCGGGCCATAGCAGAGAGCTGGACTGGAAGAGGAGCAACTGGGACAGAATCCGGCGCCCCAACCGGGACTAGAACCCGGGGTGCCGGAGCCACAGGCGGAGGATTAGCCTAGTGAGCTGAGGTGCCGGCCAAAAAACTTTCAAACACAACATATAACATGATCTGGATTATCATTGTTGTCACAATTAGGTTTAATCTTTACATTTTCCTGACTGGCTTGATAAAGATAAAGATGAAACTTCACCAGTATGACACAAATATCCCATTCTGAAGTCATCTGGTTCCCTCTGATCTGAATGCTACACCTGCCATCACCTGCTGATCAGTTATGGAGGATAGGATGGGGTAGATATTGTTTTACATAAACTCTTCATTCTATAAATATGCAGGCTATGCGAAAAGAACTTTATCAGCATAATATGGAGCCAAACATTACCGAAAGTAAAAGAATTTTATTCTATAATAACAAAAACACTTGAAGAGCTAAATAAATTTTAAGTAGGTTTAATGTACAAGACTAAAGGTTCATGTTTAGCATATAAATTAGAGATAAAGGGTAAACTAAAATTTGGAAAGTTATCCTTCAATTTAAAATGTACCATTCTTATTATGATTCTTTAAACATTGATTAAGACAAATGCTAGTTGATGCATTTGCACTTTATGACCTAAAAAGCAAGCTGATTTTCAACATGCTTTGTCAAGGAGTGCAATAAGTTTTAAATATTAATTTTCCCCTACTTTTCGAAAAAGTGAAAACAGATTTTGAGGTCATCTGAAAAATTTTGAGGACAACAAGAAATTAAAATAAGAGAGTTAAATTTTTGTCATTGTGTTTTACTGTGTTACTCAATCCAGTACTTCCTCTGCAGTTTTAATGCTAATGTAACCAGAAGAGATCTCTATTAATAATGAAAAACTAACAGCTTTCACCCAAATAAATACCATAAGTAGATAATATAACTTAATGAAAGGCCACAATCTGAAAATTACATATTTACTGGGAAACCCACGATCAACCTTTTTGCTGCATTATCCCATTGTGGGAGGGAAAGGAGAAGCAAGAGAGAGGCAAGATCCTGTCAAATTCATCCTTTTATAAGGATCCTGCTCCCCTGATAACAGCATTAATTCATGCAGAGGGCAGTGCCCTCATGACCCAGTCACCTCCCATTCGACCCCAGGATCACTACTTTGGGGGTCAAGTTTCCAACACATGAACTTTGGGGAACACATTAAAACCTTAGCAATCGATGAACAAAATGTACCAAAGCTCTTCTGTGACATAAAATCTTTGGAATAAGTTATATGAGGACAAATTGGTCAATGTAAATGAGTCACAAAAGGAACTCCTAAGGAATATAGATACATGAAAGAGGAATCAAATTGTTTAACTTCAAAAATAAAAAAGGATATTGCACCTGAATTATCACTTAGCTAAATTTATACAACCAACTTGATTTCCATAACTGCTGAATGACCAGAAGCAGGAAAAGAGTTGCTAATTGCAATTACTATTGAAAGGGGGGGGGGGTAGACTTCCAGCAATTTAGGTGTAGAATCCAACATCTTTGATAGCATTAAATCTCAAACAGCTGGAGTCACAAAACCAGCAGAGTGTTCCAAATGGTCTCTATATATGGCTGTGTGTGTGTGTGTGTGTGTACTTCAAACAAATAAGTCACAGAGCTTGAAATAATAATAGTAAAGAATCACTGAGAACTCTTTGGCTTTTATTCCTTTATTTAAAAAAAAAGTGTGGTGTGCATTCACCTCTGATCTTCTAAATTCACTTCTTAAATTTATCTAAAGAGCTGAGAAATGCATTCTAGGGAACTAAAACTCTAAATACTTCAGTCTTTTTTAACAGTCAAGACATACAACACTGTCTCCCTAAGCTTTGCTTCTGTTTTTAGGGTAATCTTTTTTGTTTTTTTATTCCTCAATTGTCTCTTCAGATGTCATGAGTTATAGTTTCTTTTTTAATGCCAACCTTCACCTACAGTCTTATACAGATTGGGATCCAGAGCAAATCAATTTGTTTCTTCTGTACTGTAACCAGCATGTTGTGTTAGTGTAACAGGGGAAAATGCATGTCAAAAATATCCTTGAGAGGGAAATGATGGCTTAGCTTGTAGACCCATTTTGATATGTGCCCATTTGGGATTGAGTTTTGAGTCACTCAGTGCAGAGTCACTTTAGGTGTCTGAGCTCTTCCTTCCCTCATGGGTGGATGTACTCCTCTTTTCATCAACATACAGAAGACTTCACTGTTGAGATCTCCTCTATGGAGAGCTCTCTTATCTTTGCTATGCAAAATTTTGAAGTTACGAACAACAGATATTCCATGGAGTGTTGGGAGTATAGTGGTGAGGATAGCTGCCTGGCAAAGCTCTTTCCTTGTCTACTTGTTGCGGTGAAAAGGGCAGTGGACCACAGGTTGGAGATCTGGGTCTGCCATGGTTTTGAAGGTGTGTTTGTGGTTACTGGACTAGTGGAGCAATAGGGTCGGGTCTGAGTACTGTAACAGAGATGCACATCTCTGTCCTGTAGGGCACCTCTTTCCAGTATCTGCCCAGGAGAAAACTCAAAGAAAAGATTCTAGCCTTTTTTCTTATTGAGTCTCAGAATCTTTCTCAAAATAGTCTTCCAGAATATGAGCTTAACAAGAAGTCATGGTTAAAACTGGTTTTTCATCATTGGACTGCGTGATCTCAAAAGTACCTTTAAGATCTAATATGTTTTCTGACTGCAGTGTTCAATGATTCCTATTTTGATATTATAAGGAAATTCAATTATTATTGCTAATATGCATGGTAAGTTGGGTAATACCAAATAGTAACATCAAATGACTGGTTATATATTTTCTTCATTACTGCACCAGAAGAGCCACCTCGACAGTCTGACAGAGTTGTCAAGATGGTAATCCAGAGGCCCCAGGGGAGGAGAGGCGTAAGGACAATGTTATCTGAGTGGAGAGAGGGATTTATTTATTTATTTGAAAGTCGGAGTTACAGTGAGACATAGAGAGTATGAGAGACAGATTCTATCTGCTGGTTCATTTCCCAAATGGCTACAATGAACAGGGCTGGCCCAAGCCAAATCCAGGAGTCAAGAGTTTCTTCTGGGTCTCCCACTTGGGTTGGGCAAGTGCCCAAGCACTTGGGCCATCTTCCGCTACTTTCCCAGGTGCATTAGCAGGGAGCGGGATCTCAAGCAGAGCTGCCAGGCCTTGAACCAGTGTCCATATGGGATGCCGACACTGCAGGCAGTGGCCTTACCCGCTGTGCCACAATGCTGGCCCCAGATATGCTTTCCTCTAACCCTGAATCCTTGCTTCATTCATCCATTCATCAGTTTATATAGCGTCTACTTTTTTGAAATCTTGTATTCATTGCATATCAGGAAGGAATTCCCTTTTCTCTGAGTCACAAATTGATAACTATAAAATTATAAATTCAGAAGTGAAAAAGTTTAGCCATCACTAATTATCTGGCTATCATGTGAGAGGCAAATGACAGACAATGTATTAGCTCTAATCTTTCCAGTAATCCAGAAAGATTAATACTACATTGACCTCTTTATGGATGATGGAACCAAGTCCAGAAAAGCTGAGTTCTTTACACAATGTCACAAAGCTAATTGAGCTGAATTCCAACAGCATCTTGTCATTTAAAGTCGTCCTTATATAGTGTGTTCTTTATAAAATGTTGCATGGTTATATATCTTTGAAAGCTGTATCCACTGCTTTTCAAAAAGGGACACCATTTGGAACCCACTGTCATCGTGAATATTATTGTGCTTTATTGCAGCCTGTGAACTTATGAATCAAGGCATCTTGGCCCTGGTCAGCTCCATTGGCTGCACATCAGCAGGGTCCCTCCAGTCTCTGGCCGATGCCATGCATATTCCTCATCTCTTCATTCAGCGCTCAACAGCTGGGACCCCAAGAAGTGGTTGTGGACTCACCAGGAGCAACAGGAATGATGACTACACCCTGTCAGTCCGCCCTCCTGTCTACTTGAATGATGTTATCCTAAGAGTGGTCACAGAATATGCCTGGCAGAAATTCATCATATTCTACGACAGTGAATATGGTAAGTGTTGTAGCTTCCATGACTCTTGTGGCTGAAGTTTGCATAAGAAGCAAATGCAGAACATTTTCCAAGGTGCTTGCTCATTTTTTTTATAGTTGTCTTGTCATATTCTTACAACCAACATTTTTGTTAATTACAATGAGTTCAGTTACTTTGTTTAAATCCCTTTGAAGTTAAATTTAAAAATAGTGTACATAATACTCAGCTTACAAGTATTTCCAAAGGCTATCTGACTCCAGTATATCTTGATTTTTTTAAATAAAAGGAATTCAGAAAGAGAATACTGTCTTTCCCCTTTAAATACACACACACATACACACACATATAGTCTCAATATAATGGATAAGTTTAGATAGATCCTAGAACACTGAAAAAAGATTATCTCTTTTTGTTTACTGGTTAGAAGGTAACATGGCGCATCTTATTTATACCTTTGCATTGACTGTAAATGTCCATAGACCTTACCTCTTTGGAGGCACTGAAATTACTCTGTAGCTTGCATTGCATATTATCTGTCATAAGGAATCTCACAAAAATACTGGACTGTATAAAATCATTTAATTTGTTTAATCTTCCAAAATAAAACACAAAGTAGTGTCCCTAAATTTACCATAATTTAAGAGCATGCTTTGTCTCAATATATTTGCTTATGTTATGTTAAGAAAAATAAGAAAAAATCACACTGTTGCTTAAATTTATTTTTTCTCAGTGTATCTATTTAATAGAGTGATCCCAGAGATCCTCAGATATACTATTCCTCTTGGATTTGGCATAGGGGCCTGGCAATGGACGGGTGATGGGCATGGTCACATCAGAGAAACAAGCATCTCAGTAAAGAATGCATCCTTTGAGACTTGCTTTTCTTAGAGGTTATGTGTTAAGGAGGAATCTCAAAAAAATATTTCATTATGGCCAACTCTAGTTTTTCATTTTTGTCCCAGGAAGTCAGAGAGGATTTCATCTTCTGTAGTACCCCTTATTTTTCTTAGTAAACAAGCATTAAAAAATAGCTGCTTTCAGTTTTTTTTGTTCATCGTCTACTCAGCATTGTGAACAATATTGGAAAAGGGTTACACAAGAGAAGGCCAGAAAATTCCATCAATGGAACTAAGAACAAATAAGGCTGACAGAAATCTGGGAAGCAATAAATAAAGAGTCCCAGGGACTCCCAGAGAGGGAGAGAAAGTGGCAGTTACATTTAGCCCGAAATTGACAAAGGTTGCATGAGGTTGGGCAGCCAGAGTCCCTTCAATCTGATGGGTAGGCTTCAGCCAAAGTCTGTGGCACTCTTCAGAAATTAAATGCCCTGTCTCCAGGACGGAAATCTGTGTTTTTGTTACTTAATTCACATTATTTAGGGTCCATGGAACAAAGACAAAGAGACTAAAGTGAACAAAATAAACAAAAAAGGCATAAAAATAATTGGCACATCAGTAAAAATAATGACTGAAACCAACACAAATCTAAAATCCACTGGTAGAATTATTTGGTGATCTCCAAAAACTCTCCCTGGAGCTGACATAGTGACTATTCCTTTAACTATTTTCTTCCTGAAATATTATTTGTAGCATTTATAACCTGAAATCATGTTCTTAAGTCTCTGATCAAACATAATATGATAGGATGGATTTTGGAACCCCCTAGATCTTTCTTTAAGGGGAAAAAACACTTTATAGGTAGTAGTAGCAAAATAGTCCTGTAAAAAGAATGGAAAAGTGGTTTTTGATCAAGGCATGTGTATCACATTAAAATGAGTTATATTCTTTGATTAAAAATGCCCATGGGGAAAGAAAATCTCTTGTTAGCTTTTTTCTCGGTCCTGCAGGGATCTCAGTCAGGAAATTATTGTAAGAGAAGACATCTTAATATTGATGAGATAAATGCATTTTTGAAAATGTACACTAAACAGTCAAAGAATAGTTTATACACAATTCAAATTCCTCATTCTTTCTCCTTAGTTTTCCTTTGAGTAAATAAGGTTCTTTAATCACAGAGTCCTGTAACAGATTGAGTTCTCTATTAGATACAGGGTTAGTTGTTTTTTTGTTTTGTTTTGTTTTGTTTTGTTTTTGACAGGCAGAGTGGATAGTGAGAGAGAGAGACAGAGAGAAAGGTCTTCCTTTTGCTGTTGGCTCACCCTCCAATGGCCACCGCAGCCGGCGCGCTGCGGCCAGCACACCGTGCTGATCCGAAGGCAGGACCCAGGTGCTTCTCCTGGTCTCCCATGGGGTGTAGGGCCCAAGCACTTGGGCCATCCTCCACTGCCTTCCCAGGCCATAGCAGAGAGCTGGCCTGGAAGAGGGGCAACCAGGACAGAATCCGGCACCCGGACCGGGACTAGAACCCGGTGTGCCGGCGCCGCTAGGCGGAGGATTAGCCTGTTGAGCCATGGTGCCGGCACAGGGTTAGTTTTAAGAATGATAAAAAACATTTTACTTTAATGATAAGCTTGTTTTTCATTTATTTACCTTAATAATTCATGAAAAATTATCCTACTTCCAACATTAAAATTATTTCCCATAATACCCTGCTTAATGGAAGAAAATGTTCCTTTGATACTTAATAATAAATCTTGTTAGTAAAGAACTCTGCTGAAATCCAAAATAAACATCAAGATATCTAAAACCTTATACCCTGAGAAGGCTACATACATTTGCGGATCCTTTCATCAGTGGCATTGGTTTAAGTTCAAGCATTGGAATTACAATTGATTTTTATCTTGGTTATCAGGAATTGCTTTCATTAAGGAATGGATTAAGCATCATCTATGGATGGAATCAGGCAGCCTGCTGGGGCCAAATGTTATTGAAGTTGCATTTTGCTTAGAAAAAGGTACTTTAAAGAAAAAAAAAAAAAAAGGAAAGAAAGACTCAGGCATCTATGTTCAGTTAATTAAAGACAATTTTTTTTTCCCCAAAGCAGTTAATTTTGATTAAGGACACAGTATAAAAGTCTACTTTAAATTCCCTAACAAAGAAAATTCACATCTTTGATTCTGTGTATGTGGATAAAAAGAGTAAAAGAATGTGAAAACCTTATCTGAATGAATTGATTCAAGACACTTTTTAAAAGGCTTGAAAGGGGATAGAGAATGTTGAGCTTCAAGAAATGTGTCATTCAGAAAATATGCATTGCTCACTTAGTGCAATGCAAAGTATGAGATAAAAAGTTTTGCAAAATGTAGCCTTAGCCTTTAAGAAGCTTACAATTAACAAAAGAAATAAAATCTCTGTGTCCTTTTTAATAGAGAAAAGAGTGGGTTAAGTGTTATGATGCAAAGTGAATGTCTGTGCTGTATAAAGAAAAAAGTTTAATTTTGGCAGCCGTGATTAAAGAAAGAATTATGATTGGACTTCGATCTTGATTATGAAAGTTAGGTAAGGTTTTTGCCAACAATATATGAGGAACAGGCACTCCAATATTACAGTCATTAAAATATTAAGAAGAATATATCTGAGAATTGTTACTCACCAGGCATGAGAATGGGTATTTTATTCAATATCATTTAATCTTTTCAACAGCCCTAGGTAGTAGGTGATTTTAGCATCACAATTTTACAAACAGGGAAACAGAAATAACTGGTGGATAATTTGATCATAAAAACAGCTGAGAAATATCAGAGCTGAAGTTTAAAGTCTAACAGGGCCTCTGCTCTTAACCGTGGGTAGTGATTATTTGGCAGTTACAATGAACTACAACCCCAGAATATAGCAGCTAGGGAACATCTTATTACAGAACATGTGTCCAGTCTCTGTTCTAAGTGCCTTACATGTATTATCTCATTTTATTCTCAAAACAGGCGTCAGAGGTAATTATCACAAATGAAAAAAATAAATAAATAAAACTCAGGTATTAGGAGGTCAGATAATTTCCAATTAACTCAAGAAGCCAAAATTGAAAATCTGGATGGTCTCTCCTATTGTCCTCACTTTCAACTATTACAGTATTTTCACACTAGAGAAATACGAATAATTCTTGACAAACTGCAAAATAAAAAAAAGTTCACCAATTAAATGCATAAAATCAACTTCACTGAAGAGAGACAATAACACCAATCCTGCTAATTGCCAACATATTAACATCAAGAAAAAAATGCCCTGTGATTTGGGGTGTCAGTTGGAGACATGAAAATGAGGCAGTCGTGGGGCTAAAAGAGGCTGACCCCTGTGTAGCTGATGTGGCTGCTTGCCTACATAATAAGCATTCTTCCAGATTGGAAACAGAGGGTTCAGTACCCACAGCACAACAAGCTCATGAGCCTCACATAGATGCTGGTTCTTCTTGATCTCAAGGACCACAAGACAATGCGCAGCAATTTAGGTAGATATTTTCCATGTAGGGGGCTTGCACGATAGCTAAGGAAGCCTGAGTCTGGGGAACCTGTTTGCTTTCAAAAGTTGCAATAGCACATGAGGCCCATGAGGAAGAGGTGGAGAAGAAGAATATGATACAATAATATATTATATATAATAATGCAATACTATTCAGTCTCTTTCGACAATATTCTTGGCTTGGCTACTAGCACACTTCTTTATGAATTTGCCATTCCTCTGATTAATGTTAATGACAGAGACATGGATCAGATCCATTCAATTTTTTCTCATCTGCATTTATTTAAGGATACTACAAGCAATTTTTTAATGAGTAGGAATTAGTCTCAACCTGGTCTGCCAGGGTCCTGTACCTAGCCAGCTAAACAAATCCCTTGGACCAGCAGTGTTTATTTTAAAATGTCAGGTGGCTTTCTGTTTAACTTCCTTCACAAACTTTTTCACTTGGACAGAGGCATTAATTCAAGCACAACAGGATTTTCTTGTGGTTACCAAGGCTGCAACTTTGCCCACAAGAAAGATGTTCCATTGATCACTTCAGTAAAACCCAGAGGAAAATTTTCTGATTGGACAACTCCCAATGTAGGAAAAATTGCTGACAGGATTCACATATTTCTCCACATAGAATGTCTAAATAAATAAGGATATTCTCACTTTTTTTTTTTTTTTTAAATTTTTGACAGGCAGAGTGGACAGTAGAGGGAGATAGAGAGAAAGGTCTTCCTTTTGCCTTTGGTTCACCCTCCAATGGCCGCCGCGGTAGCGCGCTGCGGCCGGCGCACCGCGCTGTTCTGATGGCAGGAGCCAGGTGCTTCTCCTGGTCTCCCATGGGGTGCAAAGCCCAAACACTTGGGCCATCCTCCACTGCACTCCCTGGCCACAGCAGAGAGCTGGCCTGGAAGAGGGGCAGCCGGGACAGAACCGGCGCCCTGACCGGGATTAGAACCCGGTGTGAAGGATATTCTCACTTTTAAGAGATCTCTTTGGATTACTACCATTATCTGCCACTGGAATTTACTTAAAAGCTTGAAGGTCTCTATGACTGTACCCTAATGTGCAAGTCATATGTCTTCAGGAGGATTGTAATCTTCACCCAAGAACTTTAGTCTTGAAAATACTCATGGGACCGGCACTGTGGCACAGCAGGTTAATGCCCTGGCCTGAAGTGCCAGCATCCCATATGGACGCCGGTTCTAGTACCGGCTGCTCCTCTTCTGATCCAGCTCTCTGCTATGGCCTGGGAGAACAGTGGAAGATGGTTCAAGTCCTTGGGCCCCTGTACCCACATGGGAGACCTGGAAGAGGTTCCTGCCTGGGGAGTGAACCAGCGGATAGAAGACCTCTCTCTCTGTCTCTACCTCTCTCTGTAACTCTGCCTGTCAAAGAAATAAAAAATAAATCTTTAAAAAAAAAAAAGAAAATACTCATGATGTTTCTGGAGTGAGAGAGGAAAGGGTTAGAATACAAGCCAATGCTTGTATTGTGTATATCTGCACTGTGGCCTCTTTGCCAGCTAGTAGGGTTAAAAGCTCCCGAAATTCATATAAAGTAGGTTCCTGACTGTCTACTCCAGCAAACTACTGTTGGGTCTAAATCTTCTTTTCTAAAATAAAATTTCATGGGAACACAGCCATGTTCATGTATATGCATGGTGTCTGTGATTACTTTACATGTATGATAGCAGAGTTGAACAATCATAATAGGAAAATTGTAATTCCAAGCCTAAAATATTATCATCTGGCTGCTTAAGAGATTCTTTACCAACACCTATTCTCTGTAGCCAATCTGATGCTTCCTTCCAAACCTTTGGAATTAATGAGAAAAATGGAGATGTTGACAGTGATTCTACATGAGGTGAAGGGTTTATCCCCTGCTAGTCCAGTAGAGTTATTGGTAGGATTGAAGGAATGGTAATCAAACTGTGGATAGAACCACTTCTAAAGAGTGGCAGATTCAGCAGTCAGTTAAATGTAAGGCATTTATCCCTGTCTGGATCTACACCAGAGTACATTCTTTCATGAAGAATACTCTGCCCATTATTCCAAAAGACATAGATTATTAGAGGTCTCTAGAGGTTTAAGGATGTTCTGTGCCCCGTTATTGAAGTTATTCCTCTCCCTCTACCTCCAGAAAATTGGCATGTTCCATTCTAATAGATGTAATTTTACCTCTGTCTCATTCATTTCCTTTTTACTCAGAACTTTCATCCATCATGGTCAGATGATAGAGCTACAAGGATATTTTTGTTAAACTTAGAGAGACTGATGATGTCTTTCCCACTGACCTACATGGGCCATTCTAAGAGAACTTAGAAAACTGTAGATTCACTAACTGCTCATTATCTTTATGATCCAGAATCATTTTGCTCCAACCAGGGATTCCAGAAGGCTGAAATACAAGTTAAGTCCAAAATCCCATAACCTCCATTTAGCCTGGGCTGCCACCCAGGCAGGGCTGGGGAATAAGAAAGAAGCCTAGTAGCCAAGAATGGTGATACCGAAATTCTAATGACAGAAGTCTTTATAATCTCATACCACTTCCATGGGGCTCTTAACCAAGAAAGCTATCAGGATGGTATAATACCTCCCCTAGAATATTTATATTGAGTAGGATAGCTGCCTTCCCAGGGTGTACGGACCAGGACAAGGTAAAGTGAGTAGACTCAAACTTCTTTATGAACCAATGTTTGAGGAGATCGTTTCAGCACTAAACAGTACCAGAAGCCTGTACATAGTAGAGAAAGTGGAAAATCTGTGGAATGTCTTGACCATCAGGCCAGTTTTGGTGACTTCTTCAAACATCTTTCAGACTACAAATGGTTCAAAAAGCTGAAACCATGATATCAATTAGATTCAAGGTCTATAATAGTAATACCTAAGTCAGCTGATCTAACTGAAATGGTAATACCAGGAACTAAAGAAATTATGAATGCCACTATTAAATAATGTTGAGAAGTAGGCAGAGTCCCAAGAGCAATGTTCTTGGTGCAGGAGTGGATCTTGCCTGTGTGATGTGACTTTCCTTACTAGGAGATGAGTTAACTTTTAGCAGGAATCAAAATTACTGCAACCAGTGGTAGCCTCAGTAGCAGAAATCTAGAGTGCTTCACGTTATGCCAGGCTATGATTACAGGTATATTGTCTTGTGTAGTACAAGCATAGACTCAGGCAACAGTGGTGCCAATCTGGGTGGTTCTGGCTCAGTAACCAGCAGTATCTAGGTGATGTCATCAGAAAATGAACTTGGACTATGGGCTTCCACAAAATAGCCCAAGTACTGCTATGCTGGAATTCCACAGACATCCTCTGTATACTACTTTGTAGTTCTGTTTTTTTCAAACATTCATTCATTTATTTATTTGAAAGGCAGAGTGATACAGAGATGGGGGTGTGAGAGAGAGAGAGAGAGAGAAGAGAGAGACAGAAGACAGGGAGATCTTCCATCTGCTGGTTCAATGCTGGGCCCCAACTTTGTAGTTATGTTGAGAAAGGAAGCCAACAGCAAATCTGCCCACTTAGGAAAGTAGCCCTAGAAACCCCCATAAATACTATCATGTTTCAGTTCCCATTTGTTTATAAAGACCACTGTGAGTGAAAACTCTATAGAGGCAGCAATTTGCTTCAGGTATTAAATTAAAAATAAAACTCTCTTCCAAAGGTGGTATTGGATATTAGTTTACATTTGATAAAGCCAGTTTGTTAGACCCTTCCATCTTGTTTGTTGTTAAATTTAGATGACCCTCCTCAAAATTAGAGTATCTGGCCATTCATGGGTCAGATTTTCTGTTTCAATAAATTGAGTTCAATATAAAGTTAATAGCTGCTTTTCAAAATATATGTACCTGGTAGCTGGTAAATTCCAAGAAGAATCTCCAGGAGGACTGCCTCACATCTGTATGGACTCCAATTAGTTGAGTCTTCAGTCAAACCGTCAGGAATACACAGAGTCTAATGTAGTGCTCTCTCCTCATCTTGGGAGAGGGGAGAAAGAGACAAAAGCTTTCCTTTACTGCAGGAGAGATTGTGAGTTTTGTATCTGCATTAAGAAACTTTGTTGGTGAGTCTAGTCCTGATCTGTTGGGGTTTATCAGGCCCTTCTGTTGTCAGAGGTGTGACAATACTGCCATCGGGGCTGTTGGGACTGAAACTTCTGCCTGGGCATCCAACAGTACATCATTTACACTGTGAAAACTGTGGTTGCCACAGGGTGTAGGCAAGTATACTAAATTCTGAAAATAAATTACAGAGGAGTTTGTCACATTGCACTAGCATTTGTCTACCTAAAGTTATTTCTAATACGGAGAAGTTCCTTGGGTGTTTATGAAAACAGGAAAGGAAAATCATACAACATACAAATTCTTACTATATAGTCAACATCAAGAAGCAGCATTAGTAAATTAAGTTTTACATAGAACCCACCCAGAATGTGATATTAGTTCCCTCTACCTACCGTGAGCCTCCCACCAGATAGTTGAATCTGAGCACACTCTCCTCTGCCTCCAGGACTGGAGAAGTGTTGTATCCAACAAGACCATAAATGTTTGAGACCTTCCCCTACCCAAGTTTCACAGCATGTAAAGATGGGTACAAGGCAAGAATCCTCTTTATTAAAGCAGCTGATGTCAGGGTAGGGGTCCAGAGAGAGAGAGGGAACAGAAGACAAGGAGAGACCTACTGTAGAACAATAAGCAAGGTAAAAATTCTGTTGCCAGTAGCTACTACCTTGTCCACCCAAGCAAAATTCTCATAATTTAGGTCTGCCCAAAGTTCTACATCCTCCTGAGTCACAGGGTTTATTTTAGTTGAGACTGATTATTTTGTCCTTTGAACTTTGATACCTGAGGGAATCTATCTCTATGAATGCTGTGGAAAAGAAGACTTCAGATTTCCAAGTATTAGAGAATGATTGCGTTATGTTATTTCTTTGAGGGGCATTTGCTTCAGGAAAAACAAAGATGTTCATTTTAGTTTTACTGTATTTCTTTAAACATTGATTGGACTAAATGCCGGCTAATGAATTTGTACTTCGTGATCTGAAAAGCAAGCCTTCACCATGCCCTGTCAAGGAGTGCAGAATGTTTTCAATGCTGCTGTTTCCTGTTTTTGACTGTAGAGTGGAAAGAAAAATATTTTGAGGATACCTGGAAAGTTTTGAGGTGCAGTTTGTATACATCAGGAAATTAAAGCCAATGGCACTAAATTTGTTTGGACTTTATCCTGGCACCTAACCTAACACTGGCTCTGCACGTTTCTAATGCAATCTTGCTAATGTAACCAGAATTTCTATTGTAATAAGAAACTAACAGCTGCCAAAACATCAATACCACAAGCAGATAATTTTATTTTAATGAACGACCACAATTGAAAGGTTGTAAATTTGACAGGGATCTGGAGAATGGGCACAAATTGTTGTGAGGAGGAATTGTAAACTTCAGTCTTTCTTACTTTACTACTATACCAGTTGTATTGTCATCAGATATCCATTAACACTGGGGGATTTATAAGGAAAAAAAAAAAACATATTCTTTGGTCTAGAGGCTAGAAGTCCAAGATCAAGGTACCAAATCTGGTGTTTGTTGAGGACTTTCTTACTGCATTTGCACATAGTAGAAGGTGGAAAGGCAGAAATAGCATGAACACTGTGTCCTCACATGACAGAACAAGGGAGAAGGAACTCTCACCCCAAGTCCTCTATGAACCAGCATTGGTTCAGTCAGAAGAGCTGCTTCATTAAGCCCTACCTCCCAACACCATTGCACTGGGCACTGTTTCCCACACATGAATTTTTCAAGAGTCAGACACTCACAGTTACATCTACATGCATGAGAAAATGACTCCCACACATAATACTTTCATTCCAAAAATTTAGATCTGAGAAATCATCCTAAGATTAAACATAATGAATATCTATGTAGGAACAGGCTCTTGCAAAACATACCCTCTCCAAAGGATTTCAAAGTGCATTATCAATTTTTTTTATCCTGAAGCAGTGTAAAGATACATATTATCAATTATAATATCTTTATTAATGAATAAGTAACTTGCAACAAAAATTTGTAAACAATGTTGAAACAATAAATTCTAACTCTAAGTGTAGTTTGATAATAAAAGCCTAGCTCCCAGTAAAAAAGATAGGATCATTTGTATTGACAAAATATGAAAGTATGGCCAGCTAACCAAATGTTGTTAACTTAAAACCAAGGAGGAGAGAAACTTATTTTTAAAATACATTTAAACATTTTAGTCATTTTTTATTCATTTGAGTCTTTTTATAATCAGAGGACTTGTACTTCCCATCGTTCTAAAACTGATGGAGAACAGCTTTGAAATCCTTACTTATTTATACTTATATGAACATGTTGCTTTTTCAGTTTTTCATCGGAATATAGTTTTTCTATAAAAATGCTTAAATTGTCTGAAATGTGCTGAAAGACATAAATTTTAAGGAGAAGCACCTGGCTCCTGGCTTCGGATCAGCACGATGTGCCGGCCGCAGCGGCCATTGGAGGGTGAACCAACGGCAAAAAGGAAGACCTTTCTGTCTCTCTCTCTCTCTCACTATCCACTCTGCCTGTCAAAAAAAAAAAAAAAAAAAAAGAAGTGGGGCTCCTGGGAGGTGGTTCTGATTAGGTAGGATTATTGGGGCACAGTCCCATGAGTGAATATTGGTGGCTTTTTTCAAAGAAGACAAAACAGAATGCACACATGTGTGATCCCTGTCTCTTGCCATGTTTTGCCCTGTGCCACTCTACCAACACGAAGGTCATCTCCAGATGTAGTCCCTAGACCTTGGACCAGAGCTGTGAACCAAAGGAAATCTCTTTCTAATAATTCTCCCAGTGTGCTATTGTGTTATTCAGAAGAGAAAACAGACTGATACAGATACATGTTCAAAAACAAAATAAAAAGAAAGGATAGTCAAAAACATCAGAGCAAATACAAAAACTGGAACAGTACCAATAGTTTAACATACATGTAAGTGGAGAATAATCTCTGCTGATAATGAGAAAATAATAGTTGCAAAAAACCATAAAAAGGTAATATAATTCATTAGGTCATGATCTGAAGGGTGTATATTTAATTGGTATCTAAATAATATGAAGATTATTGTGAAGATGAATTCTAAACTTTAGTCTTCCTTACAGTTTTATTTACCTACCTGAAAAACATAAGTCATATTAATAGTAAGATTAAAGTTAATTAGTATCTATGTTGAATAAAGTGTGAATATGAAAACAAATAATTACTTTAAGAGAAAATGGCTTATAATTAGCCAAAATTGAATTGATGACATCAATTCACTTAGTTCCAGGCTTAATAACTGCAAATACATAAATAAACAAACGGAATGAAACTTATGCCTCCATTTGAAAAAGAGAAAGGCTTAAATAGCAAGAAACTCAACTTCCATCTTCAAAATACAGCAGAATAAAACTATACCAAACACTGAATATAAGAAAGGCGTGGGGGACCGGGAGGAGACACCTGGCTCCTGGCTTCGGATCGGCGCAGCTCTGGCCGTGGCGGCCACTTGGGGAGTGAACCAAAGGAAGGAGGACCTTTCTCTCTGTCTCTCTTCACTCTCTAAACCTGCCTGTCAAATAAAAAAAAAAAAAGAAAGGAAGTAATAAAACTGGAAGTAGGTGAAATAGAAAGCAGATAAACAATCAAGAAAACTGATGCTGTTTAAAATTATTAGTCCTCTGAAAGGATTGCATATGGAAGGGTTGTTTCTCAACATAATAAAGGCTAAATATGACAAAGTCAAGCCATCATCATACTGAATATGGAAAAGCTGAAAGCATTTTATCTAACATCTGGAAGTAGACCAGATGTTAGCTAACAGGAGAGTAGATGCCCACTCTCATCATTCTTATTCAGTGTATTACTGGAAGTTTTTACCCAGAGCAATCAGGCAAGAGATGAAAATAAAAGTCATACAAATCAGAAAGGATGAAGCCTAATTATCCCTGTTTGCAGATGATATGATTCTGTATATGGAAAAACCTAGAATCCACGAAAAGATTATTGAAAATTATAAATTCAGTAAAGTTGCAGGTTTCAAAATCAGCATGCACAATTCAATAGCATTTTTATACATTAGTACTGTATTCACTAAAAAAGAAGCCAAGAAAGCAGTCCCATTCACAATAGCTACCAAAGTACCTTGAAACAAATTTAACCAAATATAAGAAAAGACTTCTACAGCATTAGAATTGGAAAACATTGATGAAATAAATTGAAGTCAACACAAAAAAGTGGCAAAACTTCTAATGGTCATGAATTGGAAGAATTAATAATGTTAAAATGTCCCTGCTATGCAAAGCAGTTTTCATATTCAGTGAACTCTCTATCAAAATACTGATGACATTCCTTACAGATTTAGAAAAAACAGTCCTAAAATTCAGAGAGAAGCACAAAAGATCTTTAATAGCCAAAGCAGTATATGCAAAAGGAACAAAGCTCCACATATCATATATACCTAGTTTCAAGAGGTGCTACAGGGCTGTCGTAACAAAAACAGCATGGTACTGGCATAAAGACAGAAATTTAGACCAAAGGAGCATAACAAAGAGCCCATAAATAAATCCATGATGAAATCCACCCATCAGCAAGTGAAGAGGCAATAAACAGAATGTAAGAAATTTTTTTGAAAATTATTCATCTGACAATGGATTTATATCTCGAATATATAAAGAACTCCACTTAATCTTAGCCAAATGGCTGAGAAGCGATAAGATCTCAAAATTAAATAACAGAAAACAAATTTTAAGTGGCAAGTGATAGAAGACATTCAAATGGCCAACATATATATGAAAAAAAGTTCTACATCATTAGCTTTCAGGAAAATACAAATGAAAACTTAGGGAGATGCCATCTCACATTGATTAGAATGGCTATTATCAGAAAGACAAATATGAATAAATGCTGGTGATGTGGAGAAAAAGAAACTTTTGGTTGTAATGGAAATTAGTATAGCCATTAATGAGAGTAGTATAAATGTTCTTCAAAAACTAAGAGCACATCTACATCTAATTCAGTTATCCCAATTCTGACAGTATGTCCAAAGGAAATGAAATCACCATATCCAAGAGAAGCCTGCATTCCCGTGTGATCACTACACTATTCACAATTGCTAAGATATACAATCAACCTAAATGTCTATTAACAAATGAATTGATAAATAAAAATGCATTACATATACCATATCATTTGTGACAAAATGGATGGAATTTATATACATAATTATGTGCATAATGTCAAATGAAATAAGTCATACTCAGAAAGAAAAATACCACATGTTCTCTCTCACATATTAACATGTGGAAGCAAAAAAAGAGTCAATGCAAGTGTAAAATACCGCTTATTAGAAGTTGTGAAAGGTGATGTGAGAGAAAAGAGGGATGTTGGATAATGGATACCAAAACACAGTTCAAGAGAAGGAATACATTCTAGTGTTCTATATAACACATTGAGATAATTATAGTTCACAGTAATCTATTATATATCTTATGAACAAATAGATCAGTTTGAAGGATCCAAACATAAAATAAGGAAAAGGATAAGGAAATATGAGTTACTCAGATGTTAGGTGTACACATCCTAAAAATTCATTTTAATATCACACTGTAACCTATAAATATATAATATTGTTAATTTTAAAAATGTAATATGCTTAAGGAGAAGGAAATGCTAACCACCTGGATTCCATCATCACCCACTGAATATATGTGTATGAAATAATCACATTCTACCACATCAATATGTACAATTAAAATAATAGTAATAATTAAATTAAAGACATAAGAAATGAATACAACTTGAAAAGGAAGATATACAAAGTCTTAATTTCTCCATACATAATTATGTACATAGAAAACCTAATGGAATCTACCAAAATAAACCTTCTAAAACTTGTAAGCTAATGAGGAAGCTGATAGACAAAAATATGAATATTTAAAAATGGTTATATTTCCTATAGTAATACTAAAAAAAGTGAAATAATATGTTATCAGACATCTAGGAATAAATCTACAAATTTTGCAAAATGTTTATAATAAAAGCTGAAAAAATGGCCAGGAGAAATTAAAGATAACTACAATGGAAGGAGACATAGTAATAGTTTAGGAAATGTAGTATTATTAATATACCCATGTCCCATAAATTGATTTGTAGATTCATTGAAATCCCAACAAGAACTTTAGAACTTTTTAATTATTTTCTAGAATCTTCAAAAGAAATTGACAAACTAATTCCAAAACTTGGATGCATTGTATTGTCACAAGAATCTTGAAAAAAAAAAAATTGAATGAGATGTTTTACCTGATTTCAAGACATTTTTGTTATCAGCATAAGGATAAGAAAATAGATTAATGGAATATATAATAGGGTGTCTGGAACACAACCTGCATGTATACTATAAATTTATTAACCAACATGCCAAGTAATTCAGTAGAGAAGGTGTTATTCAATAGTGCTGATTAAATTGAGCATCAGTTTGAAAAGGGAACAAAAACGAAATTTTATATCTTACTAGGTACATAAGTTAATTCAAGATTTACCATGGAGGCCTGTGTTCTGGAGCAGCAGGTTGAGTAGCTACCTCCAGTGTCTGCATCCCATATGGGCACTGGTTCAAGTCCCAGCTGCTGCACTTCCAGTCCAGCTCCCAGCTAAGGTGCCTGGGAAAGCAGTGGAACATAGCTCAAGTCCTTGGGCCCCTGCCACCCAAGTGTTTATAAGAAAAACTAAATGCTATAATTAGAAATCATTAATTAGAAAGCAGATTAGATTATTATTATGACTGTGGTATACACAGATCTTAGATAGCTATCAAAAATAACCAATCTGAAAAGGAAATAATCATTCAATTTGAACTCCATAAAATGAGAACTCTGCTCATTACCAGACAGCGTTAAGAAAAGAAATAGATAAACTGCAAACCAAGGAATAAATTTCAATACATATATCTGAAAAACTCCTATAAATATGTAGAATATATAAGGGACTCAGAAAACACCCATTAAATATATATTAACACCTATAAAGCAGCATTTGAGATCAAAAACACTTAAAAATGAGAAAACAGCTTCTGCAAATAAGTCACATAAGAAGACATGTAGTGCTCACTTCAGCAGCACATATACTAAGAAGATATGTAAATGACAGACACAAGAAATATGCAACTTTATTAGTCCATAGGGAAATGCAGACTAAAACTGCAATGACATAGCAGTTTGTACCCACTAGATTGGCTGAAAGCAAAAAGACAGCGAGTACTGCGTGTAGGCAAGAATGAAGCATGACTCCAACTCTCATACTTCCCTAGTTGGAAGATGAAAACTGCAACCACTTTAGAGAGCTCTTTGGCATTTAATCAGGAAGTTAATTATCCACCTAGCATGTGATCTATTCATTCCATTCCAAAGATATGAGAATGTATTTTCACACAAATTCTTGTGTAAGAACAAGCATCCCAGTAGTATTCATTATATCCGAAATTGGAAACAACCCAAGTGCCCATCATTTTGAGAATGTTTAAATGAACTTTTGTGTAGCCACACAACAGACTAGTAGTCAGCAATAATAAAGTAATGAACCATAGAAATATGCAGTAATATTATGTTGAGTGAAAGAAGCTTGAAATAAAAATAGATTATATTACTGTCTTAAAACATTTGTACATGATGACACAAATTAAAAAGTGGTGGCATCTGAGTGTCTGGGATTGATTGTCAGAGATACAGGATCATTTCAGTGGTAATGGAAATATTCATTATCTTCTTTTGAGTGGTATTAACAGTAGAACGCAATAAGCAATCTTGAATTGAGTTCTGTTTATGGCATAGTATGTAAATTAAACTTCCATACTTCAATTTAAAAATTCCATAGTAGAACAACTCCTCACATATTTGCAGACAACAAAAAAATGTAAAGTGGAAATGGGACCAATTTGCACACAGCTACTGTAAATTTCAACTAAATGGCATAACTGGGTAACAATTATTTAAAGACTATGAAGTCATAAAGAGAGATACCAGAATTTAATTTGGTGAACACTTAGAACCTAAATTTGAAAGCATATTAATATCACTAGAAGAGCTTTTTAAAATTGGACTACCTGGGTCCTATCCCAGAATCTGGATTTCAAATTTTTGCAGAGTAGGCCAGCAACACATATATTTGTATACTCCCCAGGTAATTCTGATAGAGCCAGCTTTGTTTCTTGTTGAGGCATGGGGAAACAGCACATTTCATCATGTCTTTTATTCCACATCCCTGTTCTGTAACAGTGTTGCCTCTGCCAGGACATTTCAAGTGATACAAACTCCATTACTTTTTGAAGGACCTTTTTCACTGGGGGACAATGGACATTCTTGGTTGTCAGAAAGGTATTTTGTATATGAATTTCAAACATGTTTATTGGGTGGGTAATGTGAATAATTTTCTGCAATAATACATTAAGTAATCTCTTTTGCTTGTAATCAGTTTTCATAAGGACAGAAAATGACTATACCCACCTGAACCCACCCTAGTCTTTGCGTAAGCCCCACAAACAAGTGAGCCTTTCTCCATTTGATGTGCATTTTGGTTATTCCATCCTTACCCATGCCTTTGTACCTACTGATTCTAATTTTTCAGACTAATTTACTGACCACATGGTATGCCCTAGCTATCTTGTCACTGTGGCAAGAGTAGAGTACACTGTACCTTTTTGTAGTTTCTGCTTTTCAAAATTTATGTTTTTAATGTGTAACTCATTATATTGAGCAACCCTTCCAGTTTTGCATCATCTTCAATTCACTGAGAATGCTATTTGTGTTTCCATGCAACATGCTTTATAAGACGAAGTGTTGTCTAGTAGGTGGGTTATAGGAAAAATGTTCATGAAAGACAATTGGCAGAAGTCCAGGAAGTCTCGCTGTCAGAGAGGTCCTAACAAGGAATGAAGATGGATATTCCAATCAATGACTTGATTCCAGAATCAAGGAGTCTTAAAGTGACATAATACAGAATCCAAAAGTTATGTAACAAGGTGGCTCTCAGATTAGAAAACATTGTAAATTTTTTTAAAGGAAGGATTATGTTGGGAGAGTACTGATGAGAGAGAGTTGAGTTTCTGGGCTAGCAGAAGTGGATATAACAGATTCACTGGAATAGTACAAGCAGTTAGGTTGACCATAAAATTACCTGCTTGAGTTATTTGATTTCCCTTGCCTAGGAACAATATTGTTCCTATCAAGTAAAATGGGACAGATATATTACTGTATCAGAATAGATCCAGGTGTGGAGACTGCAAGGATACTACAAAGCCTGGGAGCTAAGCAGATTATTCAATAATGACATACACGGAGGGATTTATTGAGAGTAGTTTGATGGTCTTACCCTATCCTCATCTTAACTTCAACTCATGGCTTGGCTTCATTCTCCTGCAGGACTGCATGCATTGGTGACCTCTAGCATATCCTTATACTTAGTACCTTTGTACTAAAGAAAGATCTTTCTCTTTTTTGTCCGTACATCATACATAAGAATTTAGATTCATGTATCAAATGTCAAATCCTATTTTGGTCCTTTGCCAATCCCTGAATCAAATCATTTGGTCAGGAATATGGAGGGCTCAAAGTCACCAGCCTGAGTAACATATGACCCACTGGTGGAAAGGTAAAAATATGCACGTGTGGACACATTGTACCTTCTTTTTCAGTTTGATGAAAAAAATTAAGGAAAATATAAGAAAATGAAAATATAGCTGTTGAAGAATGCATGTACTTTTAAAGTTTAATTTTAATTTGATTTTGTTTGTTTCAGCTAAAACATATTTTCTGGCCTTATTTTGAATTTTTCATAGGATTTCAGGATTGCCTTTATTACAACAGTATTTTTGACCATAAATAAATATCTAATGTAATTTGATAAACTGTGGCTGAAAATCAGAGACCTAAATGTGCATAATGTATTGATAAAATATCTCAGCATAGAGATGGCCAAACCAGACATGATGGATACAAATACATACTTTTTAAGCATGACATTCACAAAAACGAAGAAAAAATCAACTTCAAGGGTTAACAGATGCTCTATTTATGAGCTTTTCTGCATATTGTAAACACAGATATAATGACTTCAAATTAAATGTGAATGCAGTCAAGTGACCTGCAGTACTTAGACTCTACCCTTCAAACACCACCCTTTCTTGCTAATTTAATTGCCACATGGGAGGCCCTTTTAAAATGAACATTTGATGACCATCTTCATGAATGCAATCCTGTGCATGCGAACACTTATTCCATGTGGTCTTGCTGTAGATTTAATCAAGACCCATAAAATGGACACATTTCCCTTAATTGATTGCAAATGTTTATGATTACCCTGAGGGTGTTTTCAAATGTCTAATGAGTATAATATTATTGACTTTCTCTCTAGACAGTTGCAAAGCTGTTTATTACTCATTTGGCTACTTTCCAGCTTTCAGTTCTCTGATTTACTTCAATATGCATCAATGAGCATATAATTAATCCAAGCATTTTATTAAACTGTTTCCTTTGCATTAGTACATAGCATTTTATATAGGTTAAAAAAAAAGTATATTCTTTTACTTTGGATGTGTTTTTCAGGAAAATGCCCTTAAAAATATTGATGAGCATCCTTGTGGAAGATGGCTACCCTGTAAAAATGGTGTGACCTTATGCTCAACTTGAAGTTCTTGTCAAACAGAGTATCTCGGTGATGAGTCACTCCTAATGTGTTGCATCACCTCCACATCTAATGGAGCACATTGTTATCTTTATTTTCTTTAAATACAGAGTAAGCCTAGATCACAAATGCCAAAGAAGTACTCAATAATGTCCCCCGTTCTTTGTGAAGTGAAGGTCCTTCTGAACCAAATTTTTAAAGTCACCAAAAGGTTAAAAGCCTTATTTTTCATGAACCAAGTCATTTATGGAGTATGCTTTGCTATTCACAGCCTGGAAAAATCTCTTCAGCTCAATGATTTCTCTCATGCATCCTTTTTATCTAAAGAAAGTCAAAAGTTCTAAATATTAATTTTAAAGATTGGCATTCTGTCACAATTCTAGAAACACTAAGTCTGGCTGAATGCAGCGGAAAAGTCTTCCGGCTACAACTGAGGTCTTCATTGCATTAAATAATCAGAATGATTAAATGTGCCCAAACTACTCAAAGGAGGAGGATATGAATAAAGGAAATTCAGACATGAAAATTTAGTAACAGATCTCTTTTCCAATTTAATTCAGTATTTTAAAGATGATATCGAAGCTATAAGGATCAGACTAACAGTTGCTGGTTTTGCTATATACTTGAGAACACTACTAAACTTAACTAAATCATAACCATGGTTTAGAAAATGAGTCACATTGGGGCCTGCAATTGCGGCAGTGGCAGCATCCTCAAAGTGCTAGTTCAAGTCCTGGCTGTTCTGCTTCCTATCCAGCTTGCTACTACTGCACTTAGGAAGGCAGCAGATGATGGCCTAAAAACCCAATGGTGTGGTACCTATGTGGGAGACCCAGCTAAAGTTCTTGGCTCCTGGCTTCAGCCTGGCCCAGCCCTGACTGTTGCAACCATTTGGAGAGTGAAACAGAAGCTTGAAGATCTCTTTCTCTCCCTTCCTTTCTCCTTCCTTCCTTCCTTCCTCCTTCCTTCCTTCTTCCTTCCTTCCTTCCTTCCTTCCTTCCTTCCTTCCTTCCTTCCTTCCTTTCTTTCTCTATCTCTCTCTGTCTTTTTCTCTCTCTTTCTCACTCTCTGACTCTCTTCTCTTTCTCTGTCACTCTGCTTTGCAAACAAATATTTTTTTAAAGAAAATGCATAGTATTGTTCAGAGGTTTTTTTGTTTTTTGTTTTTTTTAAAGATCTAATATGGTCTGAGTTATCATTAGCTGTTACAGATAACATCCTTCATCAGGACAGGGATTTTCGGTTGTGCTCAATACTTTGTTCCAAGTGCCTCTCTCAGAGCCTGCATGTGGTAAGCCAGGACAAGATGAGAGAGTTATTTGGACGCTGACCACGGTATGGAATGAGCAGTAATGGTGTCATATTTCTGGGTTAAGCATGACAATTTTTTGATCTCATATCTCTCATTTGCTGTATTTCTGATTTCTTTTTGGTTGGTTTAGAAATAAGTACTTATATTTATACATAAGTTCTAATATCCACTATGATTCTTGTACCCTAATCTACTTTAATATAGACCATTTTAGTAGAAATATTAAAATTAATGTTACTTTGGAGACAGAAAAAGGCTTTATTTTATATGATTTAATAAATGAACCATTAAGCTTCAATCAACCACTGCATTAGGGATGGTTGTGGTGGGAAGCTGGCCAAAGTAGGTTGCAAAATTCTAATATCAGAGACATTGAAGTTTGCTAGAAAATCAAGCTTTGAGAATGTTACATGGATCAATCTTACTTTTTATCAGCATTTTTGTTTTCTCATGGAAAATGATACCTGAAGAAAAAGAAGTAAGAATAAATCATACTTTTGACTGGGATTAATAAAATCTTGATAAGGAAGCTAACCATCACATAGACATTTGTGTTTTATGAACTGATGTGACATTTTATACACAATATTTCCTCTTATAATAAATAACAACTCAATAATTAGAACACAGAGTACTAGTTAACATGAGACTATCTAGACTTCATCTTCTTATATCTCTGGATAAGAAAAATTATTTCATTAAAAACAGTGACAATATGTTCATCTGCATTCTCCAATAACTATCCTGAAGGCAAGTAAGCTGAATAGACAAAGCAACTATCATCTCGGCAGGGTACAGAATGTTCTGGAAATACACTGTGACTTGGGAGACAAGGAACCCCTAATCTCCATAATCCTCTTAGATGATCTGTGATGCAGAGAAGGTTAAGACATTGGAGCTCTGGTTGTTGTGTGAGAAAATCTCTGGGGTTTTCCTGGGAATTTCTGATTCCATGGGACTGAGGGTGGGCTCAGAAGTCTTTATTTTCAACAGATTCTGTAGAGGATTCCAACACAACATCAAGCAGACCACAATTTGAAAAGCCCCCTCTTCTGGCACTGTGGCACAGTGGGTTAACACCCTGGCCTGAAGTGCTGCCATCCCATATGGGCACCGGTTTGAGACCTGGCTGCTCCACTTCCTGTCCAGCTCTCTGCTGTGGCCCGGGAAAGCAGTAGAAGATGGCCCAAGTGCTTGGGCCCTGCACCCGCATGGGAGACCAGGAGGAAGCACCTGGCTCCTGGCTTCGAATCACTGCAGCACACCGGTCGTAGTGGCCATGTAGGGGGTGAACCTGTGGAAGGAAGACCTTTCTCTCTGTCTCTCTCTCTCTCTCTCTCACTGTCTAACTCTGCTTGTCAAAAAAAAAAAAAAAAAGAATTCAAAAGAATTCTGTGTTACTTCTTATTGCCAGTGGAACAAATAACCTTCAAGTTTAGAGGTTATGCCACGTGGGTTGTCGTTTTCCAGGTTAGAAATCTGAGGTGGGATCTCAATGGATGAAAATCAAGGTGTCAGGAGCTCTGTGTTCTTTTCTGGTGTCTACGGAGAAAAATCTAGTTCCTTGCCTCTCCCAGCTTCTAGTGACCACTTCCCCTTCTCTCATGATCCCTTTCCCCATCTTCAAAGCCAGAGACCTAATAAGTCTCTGGAGATTCCCAAATCCTCAGCCCATTCTCCAGGAGTCAGATCTCCTTGTGTATGGCCCTTTTTCCTCTGCCTTCCAAGTTTAATGTCCTTATGATCACACTTGACCCTACCAAAGAATAAGGGGAAGTCTCCCTGTTTTAAGGTCATCTGCAGCCTTACTTCCTCTTTGCCATGTAATGCAGCATATTCATGGGTTAAAAACGTGGACATTTGAGGGAGGGTTTTTATTTTGCTTATATTTAATAATTCAGCTAATGAGCCTTCCGCAACTTGCTGTTATGCAATTACCTGGCCAGTAAAATTAATGATTGGGGACCACTGTTTATTATTAATAACGATTGGGGACCACTGTGTAACTTTCTTTTATCAATAGATAGTACCCAGTCCCACCCACAGCGTGGAAGCTCCTTGAGGTCAGGCACCGTATCCTTAGTGTTTCTATAACCCTCGAATTTAGCTCTTTGAATGCCAACTAATCAGTATACACATAATGTAGCTGAATAATTGTGGTGGTTGATTATGCTCATGTTTAATTAACGAAACCAAAGCACCCTCTGCTTTTTAATGATTCTGTTATACAAAGCAGGAAGTAGTGTGATTCCAATTCTTCTCTAGCTGGACTTACCAACTGCCACATATCATGGGTATTTACTGTCATTCTCAAGTAAGAAAAACGGTTATGGTTTAACCCCTGGATCCCAAAAGGTTACCTTGGACTTTCTGCTTGCTGTTTTTGGTAACTGGTCATGAGTGAATTTTAGGCAATCTGACCTGTCTGTGGGAGAGAGGTGGTCTCTGAATATGCAGTTATACACTACTATTAGCAATACCAGGAATTACCATGCCTTAGAACCTACACTGGATTTTCAATACACACACGCACACACACATACAGACACCCTCACTAATTTAAGCGTTGCAGACTTCTGTAAGTAAATATTTCTTCATTTGCAGATCAGGACAAAATTTCAAACAAGTCTTTCAATCATACATCTAGGAAGAGATGACCAAAAGTCCAGAGTAAGGAGACAGAGACATAATGCTGATCTTTCATCATACCACTTTTCTGACAGAATAACAATATAGATATTGCATAATTTCTGGTCAAAAATGAAAGCTAGGGCCGGCGCTGTGGCTCACTTGGTTAATCCTCCGTCTGTGGTGCTGGCATCCCATATGGGCTCCGGGTTCTAGTCCTGATTGCTCCTCTTCCAGTCCAGCTCTCTGCTATGGCCCGGGAAGGCAGTGGAGGATGGCCCAAGTGCTTGGGCCCCTGCACCTGCATGGGAGACCGGGAGGAGGCATCTGGTTCCTGGCTTCAGATCAGCACAGCGCTGGCCGTAGCAGCCATTTGGGGAGGTGAACCAGTGAAAGGAAGACCTTTCTCCCTGTCTTTCTCTCTCACTGTCTAACTCTGCCTATCAAATTAAAAAAAAAAAAAAAAGCTAAAAACTGTCATTCTTCATTAAATCAAGGCGAGGTCATTGTAAGTCATGCCAACAAGTCACTTTTAGACTTAAACTGCATTTCACTCCATCCACATGGCCATTCATTCGTGCGACTCAGATCCTCTATTTAAAGCTTAAAATACTGAAAACTGATATAGAATTAGTTAAATTCAAACCTCCTTCTGTGTTGCACCAGGTGCTACATCACCTGACCCGCCCTCTTCAGCCAACTCCTCCTGACTTTGCCACCCTGGAATTGCTTTAGATTCTCCACACAAAGAGCCTGTCACTGCTCTTCATTCTCTGCCTGAGCAATTTCTTCTCATCCCTTAGATCACAGTTTATTTCCCAGAGAAATATTCCTGGAATATTCTAGCAAGTAGATCCTCTTCTCCACCCTTTGAAGTTAGTTGTTGACTTGTTTATTGTATGTCTCAGTGTGGGGACAGGCATTCATTGTTGTATTCCTAGCGTAAAACATTGTGTGCAGATTTCAATAATCAATTTGTTGGAACTTTCTCTCAAAGTTGAGGCACGAAATTGCATTTGTATTTTATTTTTGTGATCAGAATATTTCATAGGGCATAAATGATCTGGAAACTTATGCTCTAGCCATACTATTTTTTTCCTGGGCATCTGGGATCTATTTTGATGCATTTTTTCTTTCTTTTGTCTTGTACATAGATATACATTTAAATGATTCAAAAATAACAACTTGAAATTCAAAATCAAGACTCTGCACTGATACATATTCTAAAGGCATGCTTCATTCCAGAATTTGAGAACATCCACTTAGCATGTACATAGTCCTGTCATTGTACTTCTACCTGTGTTGGCCAAGTTCCAGGAGATTTCATCCTTTTCTTAGTCCTAGTGTCAGTGTCTTACACCTTCTGTATTTTCTGACTTGGATATGTAGCAAATATCTAATACCTAAATTATGGAAACTCTTCTGCATCTTGCTCTCCTATAGCTTTTATTCTCTTAATCTGCTTTTATGCTAACTTGTTTACAATGTAATTAGGAATAAGGAATACAAGGTAAAATTTATACAGAATATCTATTTTGAAGAGTTTGAGGATCATCAGCTACCTAAATATATAATATTTATAGTAATTATTTTAAAATAAAAGTAATCATAAGAAAACCAGTTTTATTATTCATTTGTAACACTGGGGATATAAACTTTTATTATGAATAAATGCCAGTTTCTAAATTTGTAGCCATTTGTTTTTCTTGTTCTATGGGTTTATTTATTACTTTTAAATTAATTATTGCCCTTGAGAGGCATGTTTTTCATGCATGCTATCACAACCAATTAGGGATTTTGAGATATAGTCTATTCATAATAAGTCCCTAAATCCCATTTATTTCTTATCTTTCACCAATTATTTTCCCTTTAAGCTTTTTATACCAAGGTCATACAATAAAAATATGGTTTATGGTATAGTAAAACAAATCTGCTATCTTAAGATGATACTGTCCCAGGCGTATATTCCAGTCATATTTACCAGTTCAAATACCTTCTTCTATAAGATCCAGTGAGGTACCAGGAAGAACTGTTTGCAACTTTTCAGATACTTATCATTCTTAAATATTTATCAAAATGCAAATTCATAAACTGTAGCTAGACTGGATTTTACCTTATTTAAATGTGCAATGGACACTGAATACTTTATTTAATATCTTGTCAGAACTTTGCTTATTTTGTATTGGATGTGTGAATATTTTGCTGCTCATCATGCATTCAAAAAATGTTGCCCAGTATTTTCTAAAATATTAAAATCCATTTTGAAATTTTAAGGTTTTTCCATATATACTACAGTCTCCATATTCTGGAAAAGGATATTACCTTGTACCAAGTTTTTCAGAATTGAGCAAGGAAGTGGTGCTCCTGAGATCCTTTAAAGATAATTACTCAAAATTCTCTTTCTATCTAGATTATAAATGTTAAATGCAGTGATATGGTTGCCTATGCTATGAAATGTTGGTTATCTTGGTTCAGGTTCATTCGTCATTGATATTCATACTTTAGTTTCCTGCTGAAGAAAATAGGGAATGTGCTTTCTTCTCATGTTTTGCTTCAAGGAAGTGAAGCTCCTCACAACCACGTCTCTCCACCTTGTCCGAACAGTTTCCAGAGTTGAGATCACTTAGAATGCTAAGTGGATAGAAAGAAACCCATCCTAAATATAGTGATTCCCAAGCAGGTGCTTGGACTAGCAGATATCATGTGTATGTCCCTGTTCCTTATATGTGGGAGCTAAAATTAAAAAAGAAAAGAGAGAGAGAGGAAGAGAGAGAGAAATGCCTATGTGTATCTGTATTGCTGCAAATTTAGTTTTGTCAATGTTTTATACAAAGATTGTATAAAACATTATATAAACATTTTAAAAATGTTATACTACTATAGATTTAATGATATGTGGTTATTTTTACTGTATATGAAATTTACTGATATGAGTGAAATGGTCATCTTTCCATTTCATTATTTATAGACCTTGACTATATTCCTGCTAAGCTAGGTCCCTTTTATTTTTATTATAGAACTCTTTATTGAGTGGAATATTAAGCCCTAGATTGTAATGTAAATTAAAAATCTGTTATCTTAAAAACTAAAAAAGAAAACAGAGGAGAGGGAAGAGGGAAATATTATAATAGAATTGTAAAAATAATAAATAAAAGACATAGAAAAAACCCATATCTTTATCCCGTATTTACCTGTTTAGATGCAAGTCCCCACTCTATTCCTGAATCCAGTTGTCTACTAATGTATACCCTGAAAGGACCCCAGTTTAATTCCCAGCTCTAAGTTTCAGCCTTGCCTAAATCCATGTGTCCTCAGACATGATCTTTCTCTCTCTCTTTCTCTTTCTATTTCTGTCTCTCTCCTCTCCCTGTCTTTCTTCCTTTCTTGCTCTCAAATTAAATAAACATTTTAAAATTTAAATGACATTAGTACTTACATTTCTGGGGCTGGCGCCGTGGCAAAGTAGGTTAGTAGGTTAATCCTCTGCCTGCAGCACTGGCATCCCATATGGGCACTGGGGTCTAGTCCCCACTGCTCCTCTTCCAATCCAGCTCTCTGCTGTGGCCTGGGAAAGCAGTAGAAGATGGCCCAGGTGCTTGGGCCCCTGCACCTGCATGGGAGACCAAGAGGAGGCACCTGGCTTCTGGCTTCAGATCGGCACAGCTCCGACCTATTGCAGCCATTTGGGGAGTGAACCAATGGAAGGAAGACCTTTCTCTCTGTCTCTCCCTCTCACTGTCTGTTACTCTACCTCTCTGATAAATAATAAATAAATAAATACTTATATTTCTCCTATAAACATATTAAATTATACCAATGGGTAAAAATATTTCAGAGTTCTCAATAAGTAATTTTAGATGGCTTCCAGGATTGAACAATAAACTTTCTGATATAGGTGAAATAGATTTTGTCTTCCTTCTGTACTGTCATTCACATGGGTTTTTCGCTGTTCCTAGATATCCGTGGCATACAAGAGTTTTTGGACAAAGTATCTCAGCAGGGGATGGATGTTGCACTTCAGAAGGTAGAAAACAACATCAACAAAATGATCACCACTCTCTTTGATACCATGAGAATAGAAGAACTGAATCGCTATCGAGACACTCTCCGGAGGGCCATCCTTGTTATGAATCCTGCCACAGCCAAGTCATTCATTACTGAGGTAAGCAAACCTTGTCATGGGGTGAATGGAGTGTGTAAAAGGTAAATACCTTGGGACAGAACCCACCAAGGTGATGCAAATGAAGAGTAGCCTGAGCGAACTAAATCCACAACCATCATTAACACTAATGCAGGTAGTTCATCTCACTCTGTCCAATTAGTAGCTAAGGATGTTTTTATTTACATATATGCATGTGGACACGTAGCCAGGAGATTTTGTAAAAGTCTTATGGGAATTCCAAAGTGCTGTTGACCTGATTGTATCTAAAAGTTCAAGAATGATTACACAAGTGCAGCTACTAACTAATCCTTAATATTTTGCAAGTGAAAATCTTACTTTTGAGAAAATACCTATTTAAATCAAGTTCTTACTGCATATACATGCTTAGTTTTATTAATGCATAGCAGATTTACTTCTGCTTGTGAACTCTGTACCAAGACAAGTAATTAAAACTGTCTCAAACCCTGCAAAGTGATGACTACTTTACGTTTTATGATGCTGCATCTTCAAAATTTTAATTATATTTGGTCATTTGGTGAGGAGCTCTGAAACTTTTTGAAAATATAATTAATAGTTTCTAAGACTTGAGATAACATTTCCATGTTTTAAAATGCTTGTGATTGCCTTGCAAAGGATTATTGTCAAGTCATTCTCGCCTTTCTCCTAGTTTTTAATTTTATATAGTGATAGGCCTAGTCACACCATTCCATATTCTCACATAGCCTTTATTGTTAGTGTTTATAATTATGGTGACTATACTTGCTTAATACTTTTTCCTTGCTTCACCACTATCCTTCCTTTAGCTTCAAATGTGTCACTATAAGCCTGCAAATTAAGAATGTGTTGCAAGTTCTAATATAATTGGTATCAAGAAACTCGAGGTAGTTTTAAGAAGAGAAAAACTTGGGGAAAACTATCAATATTACCTTTTTTATTTAAACACAGAACATTGTTATACAGTTTAAAGACAATGTAGAACTTTGAATTTTTGAGTTTAGCAAGTAACTTGGGAAATCACATTGAATCACTAGATTTCTCCATGATAGAAAGAATATTTCAAATTGTAGAGAAGGTGTTTCTTGTTTTTTTTTTTTTCAAGAGACAAAATCTTCCATAGGATTTAAAACAAGTACTCAGAGACATGCAATATAAATTGAAATATTACAATGGCAGTAAATTGGATTGAGGCATCTGGTCATTTCTGTTTGGGGAGATCAGAAAAAGCTTCATTGAGAAGGTACATTTGAACTGCACTTTGTGTCATGGGTACTAATTCACAAAAGAGAAGCAGAATGTCACAGACAAATATGAACCTATCCCATCCATTTTCTAATCATGTATGTGGGCAAATTACTTAACATGTCAGAGCCCTCATTTTGTCATCAGTGAAATGGAAATAATATATTGATCTCAACATATTAAGATTATATTGTAAACTCATGAGATGCCTCCAAAGCCAGGAGAGCCTAGGACTTAGTAGATGCTCAGGAAATGCTAAGTTCTAGATCACTTTTCCTAGCATGCATCACAGTATCTGACACATGGCAGGTGCTCAAAAACAATTGCTAGAATGAAAATAATGTCAAGATGAGAAAAGACTTTGACTGTACGCTCAGAAAACAGTGGTTTGCTGTAGACTAAAAGTAGAAAGCATATGATTAATGATGCACACTGTGTGAGAAAAGGATTTTAGGAAGTGACAAAGGCCCTTGAGTACCCCAGTAATAATGCATGTATTTTAGGAAGCAGTTAATAGTATGGACTGAGAGGGGTTGGGTATGAGAAGGAATTTCGTTGTGGAGGGGTTCTAAAGGTGGGGAGTTTTAGGAAATGATACTTCCCTTTCAGATACAGAAGAGAAAGATCTGTGTGGGGCAGGTGGTTATGAACACAAGACCATAGAGTGACAGTCACTCAGGGGCAGCCTCTCGGAGTCTGTGTGGCCAGGAGATAGAGAGTCAAAGAGAATCCTGAGATTTTTAAATGATGTCCTAGCAGATAATTGTGCAGCATTCTTTTGCTAGTTTCCATAACAAAATTTTGCTAACTGGATATCTTAAACCACAAATTTTCTCATCATCCTTGAGGCAAATATTCCCCAAATCAAGAAATTGGAAGGGTTGGTTCTGTCTGAGGGCCAAGAGGGCTTGTGCATTTGCTGTGTGGCTGTGGGTGGCTGTCTTCGTTCTCTGGCTCTTCATGTCATTGGCCTCCTCTGCTTGGTAATGTTTCCTACCCCCTCTTAGGAAAACGACATGGGTCACTTTGGATCAGGGCTCTCTATGATAAATTCTTTTGTCTTCATTACTTTGTAAAGACCTGATCTCCAAGTAAATTCACTCTAAGGAACTGAAGGTTGGACTTAAACATAGGAATGGGAGGAGCAATGGATAACCTCATTTAACCCACAACAGTTGGCATTATTGGTAGGAGCAAGTAAGGCAGAGGGCTAGATTCGAGAGTTCATTTGAAACGTGGGAAGTACGAACAGAGTCAAAAATCCAGGTAGTCATAATTATATTTGAACACTGCCTTCACATCTTCCTACTTACTACCTTCCTTTCCAAGATCATTATAAACAATGAACTCATTTAGTGCCCCTGATTCTTTGCTTCTGCCCTGGCCCGGTCCCATGTGTCAAGAGCACTGATGCAGTGAATGAGCAAGTGATACCTCTCCCCCAACCCACCCTCAAAAAAAAAAATAAAAATAAAAAAATAAAACTTTGAAAACTGTGGTTCAAATTTTAAGTTTGGAAGGACAATCTGCCACTATTCCTCAGGAACCTGATTACATTCTCATGGGTTAGTAAATGTGGTGTGGCATTTCAGGTATAGGTATACACACACACACATACATACACACACACTTCTTATTCGTCCTTAAATAATGTCATAATAGGCACTACACAAGTAGTGCCATACTTAGTATAAATTCTTTACCCTTATTTTTTAAAAATTTCCAAACATCAAGAAGATTATCCCCTTGAGATATATGAAGTGTTCTGCATGACATGTAATGACTGTGTAGTATTCCATTAACAAAGTAAGATGCTCCCATCTCTTTGTTTTTTTCTATTTTTTACTTACTCAGATAGTATGATTGGTCGATTTATTGTTTTTTCTGCTACTTATTTCCATTTTGAAAAATATTTTTAAGTGAGGATTTGTATGTTTACTTCAACTACATTCACATCTCCTGTCAGTGGGATTATCACACAATTTGAAATAACTTTATACAGCCCATCTATACCATCTCACCTTCTGTGGACTATGCACTACCTGCAAAGGTTCTTTGACTATTCTGCTACTTTTCTGCCTCCCCACTGCCATGATCCACAGCTTTATTTTTACATTGAGTGCATTGAAAACATATATTTTCTATTCTGTAACCAACCATAAATAAACCTGTTATACCTTGGCCAAACCTTGATAAGATGAAAATCTATAAATGTGCTTATATTTTTCTCTCTATAAATATTTTCACTGCACAAGAAAATATTAAGGTATGATTATATAAAATTTTTACTCATTCAGCTTCAAGTTTTCCATTTAAGTTATTACTTTTCTTACTTTTTTCTTCTTCTTATCTTTGTTGACTGCTTAAATCCTAAATTCCTATCTTTCGTAGCAAATCTCCAAATCCCCGTTTCCTGTCTGGAGCCTTTTTTTTCCCCTGCTCTATTTCTGGCACTTCCTTCAGATCAGACAAATGTTCGTGGTCAGGTCCACAGATTCCTGGAGCCTATGCCTAATAGTTTCTTGTTTTCCTCCTTTGCTGGGGAATAGCTTCAAGTAATGTAAATTAGGGTGCACAGAAGGTAGACTTGCTCTTTCTTTTTATTTAGAAGAATATATTTATTACAAGTTCATCCTTGATGAATAATTTGGCTAATTATGAATTCCTGGTTAAAAAAAAATGTTTACTTCCCAGGCTGGTGATGTGGCTGCCACTTGCAACACCAGCAGCCCGTGTCAGAGTGCTCTTTCAAGTCCTAGCTGCTCTGTTTCTGCATCAGCGAACTGATGATGCTCCAAGGAAAGCACCCAAAAATGGCCTAGGGCTGTGGGCGCCTGCCACCCACCAGAGAGATCTGGACAGAGTTCCTGGCTCCCGGCTTCTGTCTGGCCCAGTCCCGTTATAGTCTTGGGGAGTGAACCGGTAGATGGAATATCTCTAGCTCTCTGTCTCCCTCTTGCTCTGTTACTCTGACATTCAAACACATAATTAAATAAGTCTTTTAAAAATTATCTTGGAATATCAGCAGCATTGTCACAGTCTACTCTGGTCCTTTTCATTTAGATGGAGCAAACAGGATATTTTCATTTTCCAGGAAGGGATGCTGGATTTGCCCTGTGGCTCTATGCGTTTTCTCTGCTATAGGATAACAGTGCCAGCATCACTTGTCCCAACTCACTCCCCAGAACATCCACTTAATCTGTGGAAGAGAATCCTACACTTTTTCTTTTTTTGTATAAGGACAAATGACAATTTTCTGGACTATTTTGTATGTAGCAAAGTGTGAGAAGGCCCTGTACAAATCACCATATATTCCAGTATAACTGATCCTTTGCGTTTGTAAATACACCTACTCAATAAAAATGTGTTTGAAATTCCAAAATCAATACTTGGCATGGTTTTTTTTTATCACTTATTTGTAGAGCTACAAATCTGGGGTGTTTCTACAGTTCTTGCTCTGAGTTAAGGTAAAATAAATTGTTTTCTGCATTTGTATTTTTCTCACACTGTAAACAAATGTACTTGTCACTGTCTATTTAATGCTATTTTCCATGGTTTTTGGTGCTTTTTGCTGGTGATTTCATTGTTTGAAATACCTTGCAAACACAGTGCTAAAGGGCTACTACCCCTGAGCACAAGGAAGCTTTGCAGTGCCTCCCAGAGAAACCACCTGTGCTTTCAAACAATGTGTTCAGAGAGAAGTTGTCGTACCATTGACCATGAGTTTCATGTTCATAAACTAATAGTGTATGTGTGTGTGTGTGTGTGTATATACCTTAAGTATAAATACCAAAAATCTGAGGCTTACAGGAACCAAAATTAATTCCCCATAAGCAATTGTGCAATATCCACTCATTCAGTGTTCACAAGAATTTTATAGAACTTAGCGCACTGCAGATGAAAAGAATTGGCTGTACTCATATGCTTTCCAGATCTCCAAGTGACCTCAATCTCTATTTGGCTTGGTATTTCCAGTTATCGGGACTTCTAGGGACAGGCAGGAGAGAGGTATCTGTGCTCAACTGCTGCCCCGCGTGATGCCAGCGAGTCCATGGATCATGCCACAATGCTTCAGCACTTATCACTGTGTCCTCACTTTGTGATTGTCTAGTGATGCATTTATAAAAATGTTTCTCTCTTTTCTTTTTTAAAGATTTATTTATTTATTTGAGCGGCAGAGAGAGGTCTACCACCTGCTGGTTTATTCCCCAAAAGGCCACATCTGCTGAAGCCAGGAGCCAGAAGCTTCTTCCAGGTCTCCCAAGCAGTTTCAGGGACCCAAGCACTTGGGCCATCTCCTACTGCTTTCCAAGTACATTAGCAGGATGCTGGATTGGAAGTGGAGCAGGCATGACTCGAACGGTGCCCATTTGAGATACAGGCACTGCAGGCAGCGGCTTAACCTAATATGTCATGCCGCAGTGCCAACCCCCATGTTTCTTTTTTTAAAAGATTCATTTATTTATTTGAAAGGCAGGATGACAGAAAGGGAGAGGGAGAGAATAAGAGAGGGAGAGAGAGAGTGATTTCTCATCTACTGATTCACTCTCCAAATGGCTACAAAGAATGAGGTTGGGCAAACCACAGCCAGGAGGCAGGAACACCATTTGTGTCTCCCGTGTGGGTGGCAGAGGCCAATCACTGGGGCCATCTTCCACTGCTTTCCCACTTGCATCAATAGGGATCCAGAGTGGAAGCAGAGCAGCTGGGATTCAATGCAGAGCTCCAATAAAGGACATTGACATTGTAGGCAGAGGCTTATGCTGCTGTGCCACGATACCAGCCCCTAATAAAATGTTCTCATTGGCCGGCGCCGTGGCTCAACAGGCTAATCCTCCGCCTTGCGGCGCCGGCACACCGGGTTCTAGTCCCGGTTGGGGCACCGATCCTGTCCCGGTTGCCCCTCTTCCAGGCCAGCTCTCTGCTGTGGCCAGGGAGTTCAGTGGAGGATGGCCCAAGTGCTTGGGCCCTGCACCCCATGGGAGACCAGGAGAAGCACCTGGCTCCTGCCATCGGAACAGCACGGTGCGCCAGCCGCAGCGCGCTACCGCGGCGGCCATTGGAGGGTGAACCAACGGCAAAAGGAAGACCTTTCTCTCTGTCTCTCTCACTGTCCACTCTGCCTGTCAAAAAAAAAAAAAAAAAAGAAAGAAAATGTTCTCATGTTCTCTTTTCTTTTTCTTCATGGTTATTTGTTAATGTACCTAGTGAATGCTGCACATATATTTTTAAATTTTCATTTAAAATTAAATGAAAAGGCAAAAGGAAAGACAAAGAAAAAAATCTACTAAGCAATGCTTCCCTCTTCAAGTGCCCCAACAGCCAGGGCTGGACAAGGCTGAAGTCAGGAGCCCATCCAGTATCCCATGTGAGTGGCAGGGACTTAAGTACCTGAGCCATCATCTGCTGATTCCATGGTACGCATTAACAGGAAGCTGGATCAGAAGCAGTGTAGCCAGGACCGGAACCAGGCACTCAGATAGGGGATACAGGTGTCTCAAGTGGCCATTTTAACTGCTGTACCAGATACTGACCCTGAATTTTGCATATTTTAATGGAATATTTGTGTTGCCCCCTTTTAGCCTTCTTGAGTTGGAAGGTACAGAATGCTCTTATAGATTTGGGGAGAGTAAAATGATGCAAACATAAAGGACTTCAGAAAAGAATGAAATGGAATTTTAAGAAGCAATATTAATTTTTGACATTTTAGACTTGGAGAGTACAGCATTGACATTTCATCCAATTCCGGTTTTACAGTTGAGAAAAGTAAAGGTCCATCTAGTTCTAATCAGCATTGTCCTCTAACTTCCTCCAGCAGCATTCACACCTCCACAGCTGGTGCTGATAGCAACTGATAGTGGACATCCAGGGTCTGAAACCGGTAAAGCAGATTAGCAACAGGTCCAAGGGGTATCTGATTGTTGGATCCTTGGCATTTCTAGAAATGACTTGCCATGGATTATCCGATCAATATAAAGTCAAATAAAACTAGAAATAAACAGATGGAATGGGATAATAGAAAAGACAAAGGGTAGAGAAACCAAGTTTGGTAAATACCCACAACAGGGAAGATAGAGAAGAGATAGTCAGGTCAGAGGACTAAGGGAGCTTCCAGCTTCCAGCTTCACTGCTTCCTATACTTTGTGAGCTGATGTGGAAATCTGTTCAACTGTTCCAGGGAAATAGTAACTTAAAAGTCAATAGAAGGAGTTTTTAAAAAGAAATTGCTCACTTACCATTGTCATTTAATTGCTAAAGGAAAAATAAGCACATCAATTCTGTGTGCATCTCTTTTACTGTCCCTGGAGCAATTACGTGGCATTGAGTTAATTATGCTTTCTTTGAAGTCTTGGAAATTTAATACATTAAATGTCTGCAGTTTGTGCTCCACCTCTTATTCAAGAGGTTCAAAGCTTTAAGAAAAAGACTATAGTTATGCACAGTTGAGTAAATCAACCTGCTGTGATATCAGCAGAAAATTATCACAGTGCACCTTTCAGTGTCCTTGAAATGAATATGGTGTGTAAACTGAAAGTATGTCATTGTAGAAATTAAAAGAATAGGAAGGAAGGAGGGGGAAGGGGGTTCCTCGGAGCAAGGGGAGGGTGGGAAGTATCACTATGCTCCTAAATCGGTATATAAAAACATGAAATGTGTTGTTTATATAAATACAAAAATTATTTTAAAAATGGGTAGGTGAAACAGGAGTGTTAATTCCTCTTAAATATGGAATATAGGAATTATTTTGAAAAGCAATCTTTTTTATATAAAGACGTTTCATTGTTTCTATAAGTTATACATTTTCCCAGAAAGAATACAAAACTTCCATATAAATTAAAATGTTTTGGCCATAGTTTTTAGTTTTCAGGTTTGATCAGAAATACAAATCCATTGAAAATAGGCACTTTTTATTATTTTTATGGCAATGGGTATCATTTCCCATTTGCTATTTTTGGCCAAACTTGAGAAAGGAACCCCACTGTTATGTGAAATCCTTTTACTCCACAATAAAAAAAAATGGGTAGTATCTCTTATTCCTTAAAGCTACTTTATGAAATATTTTCATTCTATTATACTATATCCCAGATTCATGAAAGAACTTTGAATCTGTCAAATAATAAAAAGGCACAGTTACTTGCTAAGAATATATAAGCATCTTCCCAGAAATAAGCCTTTAGAAAGCTTTGGGAAACAAGAAAAGTTAGCATGTCTCAAGAATTACAGAAAGATTCTTAACTCGTCAAAGGATACTCACAGTACTCCAGTTAATGTAATTGTTATTTAATACTGATTTTAGTAATACATTTTATCCAAAAAGGAATTATTTGAAGACATTATACAATGTGCAGTTTTTTACAAAAGATTTATTTTATTTATTTGAAAGAGTTACAGAGAGGGGTAGAGACAGAGAAAGACGGAGAGAGGTCTTCCTTCTGCTGGTCCATTCCCGAAAAGTTTCTACCTCTGCAAAAGCCAGAGCTGAGCCAATCTGAAGCCAGGAGCCAGGAGCTTCTTCTGGGTCTCCCATGTGGGTGCAGGGGCCCAAGGGCCTGGGCCATCTTCCATTGTTTTCCTAGGTTGTAGCAGAGAGCTAGATCAGAAAAAGAGAAGCCAGTACTCGAATTGGTGCCCACATGGGCAGCCCAGGCCTTTAACCTGCTTTACCACAGCACTGAAGCTATATACAGTTTTTAAGATAAAGTTATTATATTTTATAAGGATGGTAGGACAATATTTTTTTCAAGAAACTATCTGTTGCTGAAAGTCTCTAATAATAAAGTGCTATTCATGGCTGCTATGAACTTGTTAAAGCAAACCTTGAATGAAATATAGTTGACATGAAGAGTAGTGCACAGAATTTTACAACTCAACAAATCCCCAGGTGACCAGCATCCAGCTCAATAAACAGAACAGAATGGAATGCCCAGATTCTCTCCCAGCACTGCCCAGATATGATCCTACTCAAGGTATCCTGACTGCTAGCCCAAAAAGCTAGCAGGCTTGGTTTTAAGCTGTATATGACTAGAATCACACAGTATATACTGTTGGCCTGCTTTTTCTACATTTTTAGATTTATTTATCTATTTGTTGGAAAGGCAGAGCAACAGAGAGAGACAGATCTTCCATCCACTAGTTCACTCCCCAAGTGGTCTTAAAAGACAAGTGTGGGCCAGGCTGAACTCAGGAGCCAGGAACTCCATCCTGATCTACCACGTGGGTTGCCAGGGCCCAATATTCCATCTTCTACTGCTTTCCCAGGCTCATTATCAGGAATGTTGGACCCAAAGTAGAGCAACCAGGACAGAAACCAATGCTCTGATATTATATACTGACATCACAAGTGACAGTTTAACCCCTGCACCACAATGGCAGTCCTTGCCTGTTTTCCTTTTGTCACCATTGTTTCTGTGAGATTCATTCATCCGAAGTATTGGGAAAACATTCATTTCTTTTGTTTGCTTCAAAATACTTCATTGTATGAATATACCAAAGTTTTTACAACATCTGTCAGTGAGTGCATCTGGTTTTGCCTTTTACAAATTGTGGGTCTATGTGCATCTTTGTGTGTGTGTATATATATTTCTGTTGGGTATATACCTTGGAGTGGAATTGCTAGTTCAAGAAGAATGCATAAGGTACATTATATATAAATTCTAACTGATACAGTTGCAAATTATTGATACTAATTTGACTTTCACTGGTAGCAACTGAAAATGCCCCAACTTACTTCTTCCTTGCTAGCTTTTGTTACTTTCAGTCTTCATTTTATGAGGACACATCAAAAAGTTAATAGAAAATGGAATTTTGTTATAAAATATTTTGAAATCCATGTATAGCATTTACATAATACATATTTTCAATGAACTTTTACAGATTACTGGTATTTATACTTGTGGGTATGTAACAGAGTCAGATTTTCTTTTTAATATGTAATTTCCTGTTGTGATAAAAGTTTTTTTAGATATTTGTTGGGTTTGGGGATATTTTGTAGGGTATTTCTTTTTGTCTGTCATAACTTTTAGGAGTCTAATGAATGAGTCCATGTCAGATAACTGTATTTTAAAGACTTCCATTCTATCTTTTCACTTTATAAAAAATGAATCTGGATGAGTGAAAGTTCTTATTTGTGATGTAGCCCAATTTATCAGTTTGTTATTCTTTATGTTTTCCATTTTTTGTCTTTATAAAACAAAGTTTCTACCTCCGATTCATGAAGAGCTACTGCCATTTTTTCTCCTAAAGATATGTTTGATTTCAAGTGTGTGTTTTCCTGCTTTATCTAACGGTCATCTGAAATTGGTTGTTTTGCATAATGGGAAGTAGAGTTACAGATACAATTTATTTCGCATATGGTGTACACTATTCATTTCAACACAGAACAATGGAGACTCCCACCACCAGTGAATAAACATGAGTTTATTAGCATATTTGAATATATAAGGTTATTACTGTCAAACTGCATCCTGTACCTTGTACACATGTTTTTCTCTAATAAGAAGCACATGACATTAGGAAAAAAATGAAATGCTGTGTTTTTAACTTCATTGGATTGAGATTTTTCCTACAATCCCATCACCACAAAAGCTGATGACACTGGATTATGTAGTAAAAACTGTAAGTCTTTACTAGAGTTCAATATCACAGATCATCAAAGAGCGGCTAGTGGTCAGTCACTCAAACCAGCAACCACTCTGTGGCATATGGATATGGTTTTACAATTGCATGGAAATCTAAGAGAAATTTGTATCTATATGAGAGACAGACACAGAGAGACAGCCAGTGTGCTCCCATTCTCTGGTTCACTCCCCAGATGCCTACAACAGCTGGGACTGGGCCAAGTCAGGAGTTGGGAACTCAATCCAAGTCTCCCACATATGTGTCAGAGACCCAACTACGTGGGCCATCACCTGCTGCTTCCCACACATTAACAGGAAGCTGGAATTGGGAGTGGAGCTTGCACATGAACCTAGGTACTCTATCATGGGATGCAGGTGTTCCAACTGGCATCTTAACTTCTAGGAAAAATGCACATTGCAATACATTTTTTAAAAAGATTAATTTATTTATTTGAAAGAGTTACAGAAAAAGGTAGAGATAGAGAGGTCTTCCTTCCGCTGGTGCACTCCCTAGATGGCTGCAATGGCCGGAGTGGAGCCGATCCGAAGCCAGGAGCCAGGAGCTTCCTCTGGGTCTCCCATGTGAGTGCAGGGGCCCAAGCACCTGGGCCATCCTCTACTGCTTTCCCAGGCCACAGCAGAGAAATGGATCGGAAGAAGAGTAGCCGGCACTAGAACCGGCGCCCATATGGGATGCCGGCGCCTCAGGCCAGAGCTTTAACCTGCTGCACCACAGCACTGGCCCATGGCAATAAATTTAATTTAAATGGATTTAAAAAAACTGTAACAGGTAGATACTAAGAGGCTAAATTAAGTTCATTTCAGAGTTAATTTATATTCTCTTGTAGCAAAGTTTTCAATCATTATTGAACTGCTATGAAACCAAGTTATCCCTTTGGCTTGGTAAGTTTGTATTGAGCTTGAAAGACAGCTCTTTTATTGGCTCACCCAGAACTGGATTTTTTTCAAATGAAAAAGTTCCAAATTTACTTTATTTTCCATTGGACCAAAATCATTTATGACAGATCTTGTTTCTATTAAGGAGACCTGAAGGAGCATTACATTTTGCTCTTCTGACTGGCACTTTTTTTTTTCCTCTCAGAAGGTAGCCTTGAACACAGAAATGAAGCAAAGTAGAAAATTCAGATGAGGCCAAACTTCCCAATAAAACAGACCTAATGCACCTCTCTCCTGTCACTGCTGACTTGGAATACTGATATTGGTGGACAGTTTGTTATGAAATTCTCCTAATAATCTACCAGTTATTTAACAATTTTTGCTTTTGCAGCATCTACAATGCTAGATTTTCCTTTATTTTAAGTGAGTCTGACATTTTCATTTCGTTATCTGAATTGAAACAAATAAGAAAATATTTGACCTTAAAGTGAATGTTGTGCTCTTATTTTAACTACAAAGTCACAGCTATTTCAACCTTCCAGACCAGGAAATTGAAGTCTGTCTTTAATCCACTATTAATTTATTCATCCAGTCTAACAATACGTTTAAAGCAATCCTGTACAATTTAGTGCAGGAAGTGTCATAGGAATATGATAGTAAATGATATATGGTTCTGTATTCCAAGGAGTATAAACTAAAAAGGAAATTTATGTAAGCATAAAATATACAAAACAATAAAACCATAAGAAAGTGAATGAGTTATGCCCCTCAACTCATATAGGAGTTCAGAAGAAAACAAAGTTGATATCTAAAACCTAATCAAATAACATTATAGACAAGGTATGAGATCAAGGTATGTATCAAAATCATATTTATTACAGTATAACAGGAAGGTCTTGGCTGTTTCAAAAATTTCTTACCATAATTGGCTATTATCTTTCAAAGCAAAGCTAGAGTGTGATTGGATCCAAAAGCAGTTAAATTAATATTGATTTTTCCCTATATGAAATTGTACAAACAAATAAAACAACAGAGGGGGTGACTTGAACAGACCTAATGATAAATTTGGATTGGAATTTGTCAGTGTTTATTATTACTGCTTAGGAAGCCATGGGTATGGCAACATTCAGAGATTTTCTCTGTAGTATATCAGGCAGTATTTGGGTGAAATAATTGTCAGAATTTTGCCCCTCCCAATGTTCTGTTTCTGCTTTCAATATCACCTTTTGAATCCAGGAGAACAATGAATCTATGCTTTCTAACACTACGGAGATGTGTTTGTCTTAGATAAATAAACAGTTTAATTTATGTATCTGCTTCTAGTAAACTTGCTTAGGACATAAATGCCCAGTACATGCTACCAGCACCATTACTTCCATTTCCAGACAAAAACATTGGTTACTATACTCTGTCCTGCAGCACTCGGCAGCCATGGCAAATGGATCTTAGTTAGGACTGGTGTCTAAACCTATTTGCCAGTCTGGGATAGTGTGAGTCAGTCTCCCAGAACTTAATCAATTCCTTAAATGCTTACTGACAAAATCAATATTTTAGATTTGTGGAGGACCAGATTTTAAGGTATTGCTACCCCATGGAGCTTTGTTGAAAAGTTAGCTAGTCCCCCATGATTACAATTCTTTCCAGGTTTTTTTCTCACTTTAATACAGATGATAAGAAGGAACTAACTGTCCAGATAGCTAAAATTAAGAAGGTTCATGAGATTTTTCCAGAAAAACATATTTTATTAGAATACAAAAACACTATTACATGAAAGTGAATATATAAAATTTATATGTATCCATATAGTACTAAAATTAGATGAACATCTGATCCCTTGATTTTATATACTAAGTAGTCTAATATGTATATTAATAGGTAGGGCAACATTTAAGTCAGTGTTTTAAAGTATTTAATATTTGAAATTTAGGCAGTGAAAGTGGTAGAAGGCTATTGTATGTAAATGAAGGGAAGCATGATTGAAGATACTGAGATGGAAATTCAAAACGTGTACTAGGAGGAAGGTAGAACAGAGAGCCTCAGTAGAAGTAGAATTCTAGAATGCAAAGTCAGCAAAGAAATTAAAACCAGACTAGTAGGTAAAAAAAAAAAAAAAAAAAAAAAAAAAAAATCTTGAATGTCAAATGTAAAGAAGGAAACAGGCTGCAATGGCAGCATAAACATGGAATCTTGATTCAGTGTCTATGCAATTAGCTACATAATCCTGGACAAGCCACTTGAAATCACTCCAATTTATTTTCTTCATCTGTGAAGTGGAGTAATTGTGGATCACAGAATTATTTTGAAGACCATATGTGATCATCTCTAGAATCAGGTTCCAACCTATTAAACATTTAGCCAGGTGTTGTTGTGCATTGCTCTAGGACATTAGAGCAGAATAAACAAAAAGTACAAATGATGTTTGAATTATACTTCACAATGGATTTGTGAAATGGGTTGCTTCTTTTAATAATGTATGAATCAATGGAATTAAGAATCGGGTGTTTCAAATGAGTTTGAGATGCAAGCAACAGATACAAATCCTGTGTTTTAAATCTATGCCTCACACAAGCTAATGTTTGAAATCAAGAACATAAGAATATGAACAGGTTTTACAGATAACATGAAAAGTAAAATTTTAGTCATAAATTTGTTTCTCATCACATGGGTGGAAATGAAGGAAAGAAACTGAGTAGTTCTTAGGAATAGTGATGTCTTTGGCATTGAGATGATCACAGATAACCTTTGGAAAAACACTCTTATTAAAATACTGTGAAGGAAAATCATATTCTAACTAGGGAATAAATGAGTTGTCTGCAAATAAGCAGAATAAGAATAGGCAGCCCTTTCACACTTGGAAGTGAAAAGGAGAGTCAAATACTGACATGTTTTTGGAAGGAATCTATTTCAAGGAGAGACATCTTCTGTGCAAAGGAGATCAGGGAGAAATGGAAGATACAAGTTTCAGGGAATGAATCATTATAAAATAACTACAAGGAAATTGGATCCATTTTTAGGTTACATTTGAATGAGGTGAAGCAGAAGATGGTTAAAAATATAGAGAATGTTGTAGGTAAAGAAGAAGCCTCAACTGCATTTGGATGGGATGCATTTATTGTAGAATTAATGATTCCTAATTCATTTTTTTTTGAGTTGTGCAGTAGATTGGATGTAGAGGCAGAAGAAAAGATGAAGAAATAAAGGATACTTACACAGGGAAAAAAACCTGCCAATAGCAACTGCAGAAGGCTTGAGCTACTTATGAGGACCATAAACAAGCTGCATTAGAGACACTGGGAAGTAATTCATTTCCTTCTAGAAACTCACTTACTAATGTGAGTTAGAGACTATGAAGGAAATTCTCCTTGACTGTTTACAGAATATGACCCTTTGATGAATAGTAGAGAATCCTTCACTGGCAGAATCTAGAACTCTTGAGAATCTAGTCAAGGGTATGGCTGAGAACAACCTGGAGTAAGTGGTAAAGGGTTCCGCCGCAGTTTCCATAGGTGGTAGAATGTCTGCCGTGGGGCAGGATACACAAGTATCCTGAAACACCAAGAGCAGGACAGGCAGGTCCTGGAACATGTGGTGTGCTGGATCCTAGGTCTTGGAGGGTGGTTGAGGTTCAGGAGAGGCCCGAGTTCTTAACAGGATGACTTCAAAGAAACATGCAACTCGGTTGATTGGTCAGCATACAGAGAACAAGCAATGTGGATCCTGCAGATTAGGCTTAGAGCGAAGGCAGAGAACGGAGAAGGCATGGTTCAATGGTACAAAGGAGGACAGAGAAGCTATGGGAGTGGAAAGAGACAGAAACTAGACATGTTGACCAGGGCAAAGTTTAATTACTTTAGATGAAGTCGAACTTGAGCCAACAGACAGCAACACATTCAACACATTTTTGTTAGTAAAATTTCTTAGCGAACTGTGGACTAAGCCAAAAATTTCCTTTGGGATTCTTACTTCTAGAAAAAAATTGAAACTATTTCAGGCTGCTTTTTTGCTGTAAGAGAAATTTGAGAAAGATACTCCAATATTTTACTATGACAGACCAGTCAGTATATTGTTAGACCCTTAGACCATCAATGCTTGTTATAGCAAAATTCACGCTTAGACTTTGGTCCTGAAATTACATTTCTAACCCATGTCATATTTCTTTTATAGTAAAGTGCCTCAGAACCTCCTTGGAGTTAAAAATAAATCCATGCTTTTAGCCATGTTTATGCAATGTATGTGTCTATGACAACATACATTTACATGCAAACAAATACAGAATATATATATATTTTTTTTTGACAGGCAGAGTGGATAGTGAGAGAGAGAGACAGAGAGAAAGGTCTTCCTTTTTGCTGTTGGTTCACCCTCCAATGGCCGCTGCAGCCAGCGCATCATGCTGATCCAAAGCCAGGAGCCAGGTGCTTCTCCTGGTCTCCCATGCGGGTGCAGGGCCCAAGCACTTGGGCCATCCTCCACTGCCTTCCCGGGCCATAGCAGAGAGCTGGCCTGGAAGAGGGGCAACCGGGATAGAATCCGGCGCCCCAACCGGGACTAGAACCTGGTGTGCCGGCGCCGCAAGGTGGAGGATTAGCCTGTTAAGCCACGGCGCCGGCCAGAATGTATTAAAAAGCAAGTTTATGGATTCAGACCCTAGGTCACATCCTGTAGGTTCTTACATATGTTTCAAAATAGCATTTGCCATTAAGATTTTTCTTTCTCTTAAAACTAAAAGCTACCTATTGATGGGTGGTTAAAATGTAATTATTGCTTTTCTGCAGTATTTGATTAAATCCAGAGTTAGATTACTAGACTTCTTTAACTGGCCAAAGACTTGGGTTTGAAAGATATGAAAACTAGCTGACATAAAATAATTAAAACTTATTATATACAAAATACTTTTTTCACTATGACTCTCGTTATGTTTGGCAAGAATCTGAATAGCCTATAGAGAGTATTTTTACTAACCTTTTTGAAAGATATGGATCCATCAATTTTTAAAAATTGGCATAACAGATTGCTATCCAGATTTGTGAAGGAAAAGTGAAAGTTGGGAAGTGGATATGGAACTGGGTGGAAAGGTAAGTTTAATATCTAAATTCTTACGTAGAGGACTGGTGTCCAGTCAGCAGTGTAGACATCTACTCCCTGCTTTTGGTTGTCATTCTTTTTGGTGATAGAGGCCCAACCCCAAATTCTGGGTATCTATTTTATGGGGTTTTAGAAATATTTTGGGTAGCATTTCCAAACACAAGAATGCCCCAGCAAGTTGAAGTTGTGAGACCCACATCCAATGATACAATTGAAGAATTTTTAAAATCCACACTCTTTATTATTCTCTTGTCAGTAGTCTTATTTACATTAGAATCTGAAAAAAAAATCCCATTTAAAAGGGTTTAAACCTCACCATTGTTTGCTTTTCTTTTGCTTGCTAATTATTCATTTACTTTAGTGTACTATAATGTTTTCCTTTTCTAAACTTTACTTAGACTAAATTTTCTATAACTTGGAGATGTTTCCATTGATAATAATAATACTGCTTTGAAATTAGTAGCTTTACTAAGAGAAAAAATCTAACTCTCCGTATATTTTGTTTATACTTATATAAGAGTTTTATACAGTTTAAATGAAAGATTTGAATTGGATTACTATGTAAGAGATAAATGGAGGATGGCGCCAAGGCTCACTTGGCTAATCCTCCACCTGCAGCGCCAACACCCCCGGGGTTCTAGTCCTGGTTGGGGTGCCAGTTTCTGTCCCCGTTGCTCCTCTTCCAGTCCAGCTCTCTGCTGTGGCCCGGGAGTGCAGTGGAGGATGGCCCAGGTCCTTGGGCCCTGCACCCACATGGGAGACCAGGCGAAGCACCTGTCTCCTGGCTTCGGATCGGCACAGCGCCGGCCCTGGTGGCCATTAGAGAAGTGAACCAATGGAAGGAAGACCTTTCTCTCTGTCTCTCTCTCACTGTCTGTAACTCTCTCTCTGTCTCTCTCTCTCACTGTCTAACTCTGCCTATCAAAAAATAAAAAAAGAGATAAATGGAAATGTGTTTACCCAGAACAAAATTTCTCAACATTTCCACTATTTTTTAATAAAATACATTTATTTTTGTTTTATTTGAAAGGCAGAAATACAGAGAGGGAGACTCACACACACACACACACACACACACAGAGAGACAGAGACAGAGAGAGAGAGAGAATCTTCCATCTGCTGGTTCACTCCTCAAATACCACAATAACCTGGAACTCAGTGCTGGTCTCCCAAGTGGGAGGCAGGACCCAAGTACTTGAGCCATCATCTGCTGCCTCCCAAGAAGCACATTTGCAAGAAGCTGGATCAGAAACAAAATAACCAGGACTTGAACTAGGCATCTGATACAGGATGCAGTCACCTCAGCTGGGGACATTGGGCCACCTGCCTGTTCCCTTGGCACTGCCGACACTTTGTTGTGGGAACATGTCCTGTATAATATGTTGGGCAGCATCCATGCTTTTACCCATTAGATGCCAGTAGTACTTTCCCCTTGGCAGAAGATAAAATTACCCTTGGTCGACAATCACTGGTGTAGAACTACTCAACTTAGAAACATTAAAATTTGTTCTCATCGAATTTGATTGCTGGTGTGTGAAAATTGCTTTTGTCTTCACACCTAAGAATATTTAGGGGACATCTATTCAACTTCTTTCAGTTGTTTGACACTGCTAATCTCTCTATGAGGTATCATACATAATTATTTTAAAAAATCCAATGAGATAGGCATGATACTATATCCCTCATATGAAAAATGAAAGGAATGATATGCAAGCATTTAGCAAGATAATATTACTTGCATTTTATTTTCTTTTTGTTAATTTACAGCTTCAACTTATAATATACTTTCAGCTGAGGACATTGGGCCACCTGCCTGTTCCCTTGGCACTCTCAAATAAATAAATGAAGACATTTATTTAATATTTAATATTAATATTTAATATTTAATAAATAAATTTATTTAATAAATAAATGTCTTCATTTATTTATTTGAGAGACAGAGAGGTAAATACTGTGAGAGAACTCCCATCCACCAGTTTACTTCCCAAATGCCCTCAAAATAACAAAGGGATAAAGCTGGGAGCCTGGAACGCAATCCTGTTCTTCCTAATGGGTGGCGGGAACCCTAACACTTGCACCATCTCCTGTTGCCCCCAGAGTCTAGTAAGCTGGAATCAGGAACCAGAGCCAGACTTCAAGTTTAGGTACTCCAAAGTGGGATTTGGGTGTCTTAACCACTAGGCTAACCAACTGGCCCAATTTATGCTATTTTCTGACAGGTTCATCCTGCCATGCATTTTTGTTTGTTTGTTTTTCGAGAGTGAAGTTTGTTTCCAAGTAACATTTGGCTGTCTAAAATATCATCAAACTAGTATGTTTACAGCTTGGATTTGAACATACCATCTGAGGGGCAAGTCAGTCTGCCTCAGATTTTTAGCACAAAATAAAAGAAAATGAAAATAAATATGCACAGAGAGGAAGAGAGACAGAAAGAGCACCATGTAGGTTGAAAAAACATATTATGACATGAAGGACTTTGGGAATGAAAAGCATTGTCAAGACTCTAATGGCTCACAAGATACTATTTAATTATTGGCATAAGATCACGAGATAGGTTGAATGCAAGATTTCAAAACAGCAAAACAGTACTGAGGCTGCTTTAAGAAATCCAAATAGTCAATCAATCTCACATTGGACGTGTGGAGCAGACAGATGGCAATGATGACCCCCCCATTGCTAAACTGCCTTGAGCGGAGCTAAAAAGAGGAGCAGGGCTGAAAGACAGAGAAACCTAGGGTCCAGAGGAAGGCATTTCTTTCATGGCAAAACAAGTTTGCCTTTGCTGGGGGACCCAAAATAAATTTTCAGCACCTCTAAACCTGACCTAAGTTTGGTGAACTTGACCGAAGTTCAGTGCAGCTACAAATAAAAACTACTTTACAACCCTTTAGCAGAAATGAAATTGCCATATCAGAAAAAGTTCAGTTTGTGATGAGTAAAACTTATGCTTTACATTTCTATAAAGGTTTTTGGAAGCATAAAGCACAGGGCATTTCTCAATTATCTAACCTCTATTCTGTCATCCAGGTTCTTTTTCAAGATAAGATGATTGGCTTGAAAGCAGACTAGGATCACACAACAAACCCGTCTGTCTAATAGGTCAGCTTGCTCTACAGCTTGTATTTGTATTTAAATTTTTTTTTTCTGAATATCAAAATAACTGCACTTAGGAAAGCTTTACGATTCAAAATAACTGTCATTAGGAGAGTGTAGAAATTTGGTAAAGATACAGCCTGGCAACATGCATAACTTTGCAGTGTAAGTAACTGACAAGTTTAGCGATTAGTACATTTATCTAACTATATTTAAAACTGCCATGTGTTTCTTGGCCCACATGCTTGAGGTACATTGGTTTTGAAAAGAATAATAGTAAAGGACTTATTTCCTGGCAAGTCAAACCAGCTGAATTGTGGGAACTCTGATTCCTCTAAACCAACAGTGCGGGATTCCTGGGGTCTTTAAAACCTAACATTTCTTTTCACCTTTCCATGAGGACTCTGACATTAAAGTCCTTAGGCTGCTAATCCAGCTACTCCAAATGTGACCAGGGGAAAAGACACAAGGCAGTCTCATACTGTGCCGCTGCCAATATCGTTATCTCAGGGCTCCTTCTCACAGCACTGAACCTGCCTCCACCTACATTGTTCCCTTAGTTGAGTCAAAAGTAATCAATAGAGAAACTGACACTCTCCTATTTCTTTGACTTACTTTTTTTTCAAGATTTTTATTTATTTGAGAGATGAAGTTACAGAAAGAGAAAGGAAGAGACAGAGAGAAAGGTCTGCCAACTGCTGGTTCACTCCCCAAATGGCTGCAACAGCTGGAACTGGACTGATCTGAAGTCAGGAGCTAGAAGTTTCTTCTGGGTCTCCCACATTGGTGCAGGAGTACTTGGGCCATCTTTTCCTGCTTTCCCAGGCCATAGTAGAGAGCTGGATAGAAAGTGGATCAGCCAGGACACTAACTGGTTCCACAAGCTGAGGCTTAGCCTACTACACCATAGCACTGGCCCCCAAATTTGACTTATTTTTTATTGAAACCTTTTTCTCTGTTTTTACCATTCAGACACATGGGGGCTGTCAGGATGATTCTACATTTAGAGCAGAACCTCCCCCTATACAGTAAATTTACAACACACATCAGGTTTGGGGTCCTCTGTTTCATACTGTTTGCAGTGAGATTGGAGATTGGACCATGTCCTGAGAAGAGCAGATAACCAGGACATCTAGCTGCCAGCCACCATGCGTTCAAGGATATTCCCTGGTAATTAAGCTCCTTAAGCAAATAGACCATCATGTTTTCCCCCTGCCAGCCCTACAGATATAAAGCAGCATTGCTGAGATGGCTGAATTGAGCTGTGCAAGAGCCCTTAGCACAAAACAAAATTGCTCCTTAAAATATTAGTATATTCTGAAGAAAATAAGCCCTTGATAACTATTCTGAAAGAAAATGATTCTGATTTATTCTGAAAGGTAATTCTGATATATTCAGAGAAGCAAATTTAAAAAAAGTGGCCAATTAAGCTCAAGTTACTTTTCTAGCTGTGTTGAATGGATTCATGTCTTTGTGAATTGTGCATCTTCTAAGTCCAATCCTAACACGCTCCGTGTCACTGTTCCCCTTCATTAGACTATAAGTATCATGGGGTAAAGTTCTTTATCTGCCTTTTGATCCCATACCAGTATGCCACCTAACACACTGAATATAGAGTGCTCTAAACAAATGGGGAATTATTGAAGAGAAACTTTTGCCAGAGAGTAATAATTGCAGCTACTTGACTTTGAGTGTTTATATATCTCACAGCAGATAAACCAAACAGTTCCTTCATACACAATTGCATCTTCCCCTCCTTTGCATCCTTCCAATACAGTGTTTGCCATATAGTAAACCCAATCTTCAAATTGGCTAAATCCTAGCTAACCATTACTTTCTTGAAATGTAACTGAAAGTAGGAATTTCTCTTTCTCAATGTCCCTAGTCCCTTGGCCAGACTAGATTACTAGTCTTTCCATGAAGAAATTTAATTAAACAACATTTTTTAAAAATCCAGTCTAATCCTTTCTTTTTTGATTGAGGGGAGGTAAAAAAATAACTGGTGAACCTTGAGCATGTGTATGTATTTATAATATTATTGTTTTAGTTATCCAGTAGAGCATTTGCCTGGCTATAAATTAGCACAGTGTGTAAGATTTGAGGCAGCCAGTGCTCATCTCTGAACAAGTGGATCTTTGTTTTATTTTTTCTGCCAGAAGCATTATTGAGCTGTGGTCTAGGGATATTGGCAGTTGTTTGGACAGGATTCTCCAGAATGACTTCTCTAAATATTGATATACCAAAGACTTGATGCCAGGTACTTGTTCTTTAGTTGTTTATACCCACCTCATTCCACAAGCAAGCAACTAACTGGAATGAACTGTAAACCAATACTCCCAATAAAATAGTATAGAGAGTATATAAATAAAAGAACTAAGGAAGGAATAAATTAGCAGAACAGTTTTAAGGAGAGAAATTAGAATATCAATATAGAGCAAGATGTTGCACTGTTTCTCCCAATGAAGTGGAAAATGTCTGAGGTCAAGACTATTATAAATTTTATACCATTGACATGTTTGACAAAGTGCCTCCACACAGTTGGTGCTCAATAAATGGTTTATTTCACTCATTTGTGCAAACAGTAGAGAGCAGAAAGATGATTGCCTTGCATAGCATGAAACCATTTTCTTATTCATTGTGAGATTCTTCCTGTGTGAGACCCTTGACACAGTAGCAAAGACCCAAGGAACTGTGCGCTCTCAGAGGGCTTCACTTCCGGGCAGATTGGAAACACCTAGAGGGGCAAACCTTTGCAGATCCTTTAGGGTGTCTGCAGTTAAGCTTGGGCATGGTCTCACAGCTCTCAGAATGGATGCTAATTCTTAAAATTTAACTTGAGGCTCTGAGGGGGTAGGATTGGCTTAAACTAATAACTCTTGAGAACTTCAGTCTGACATACATTCACTAATTATTATTATTTCCTAATTCTCTTAAAACATAAAAGATGAAAGAGTAGAATATAATTCTAATTGGCAAAGAATTTCATACCACGAAGGCACCTCTTGATTAGCAGCTGTGTAGGCAGTGGGAGGGTTGGGGAATGGAAATTTGGCTACGAATTCACACAGCAAAGTGCTCGATGTGGTTTGAAATAGCTCAATCAGGACTCAGCATGCTGGGAAAGCGCTCAACTGGTGCTCAACTCCTAGCATATTTAAATGAGTTCAAGGCTCACTTTTTGAAAGTGCTCAATTGGGAGTGTTCAAGTTGTGGTGCCTATTAGTTGAATGCTAATTAACTTTTCCTTTTCATATGGTTCACTTCTCTATTAAGCAGACAGAGTTTTGCTGTTCATGGTCTCAGGTTGAACCTGGACTTCCATGATTCATTAAGAGATCTGCTTTAATCTGGAAGAGGAAAACATCCTGTCAGCCATTCTAACATGCAGCACTTTCTTTGCATGTTCTCTCTCTCTCTCTCTCTCTCTCTCTCTCATGTTTTTATATAATCCTGCTCACTCTTTCTGAGTTTTATTGTCAACTTGTTAGAACCTGTTCTGAGAAGACTGAAATAGTACAGTTTTCCAGATTATTTGTCAGGTTATTTGCCTTTTTATTCCTGATACATGGCTTTGGTTTTTCCCAAGTATCTTTTCAATCATGTTGATAGCATTTCTCTTAAGAAATGGTTTTAAGCTTTAGCTTGAGCTTAAGAAACTGTATGGTTTTGTGCTGTGATCCTAAAAGTCCACTTTCACCTTTGATAAACTCGTTAGTATCTTGCTATTTGAGTCTCTTAATGTGTAATGTATAATAAGCCAAAACTGCATTACTTTTCTGAGGGTTGAATTTGAGCTATATATTTTGAGAATACACTATGGGAAAAATAAAAAGCGTACTTCTTAACTACCTCACTATTGTGATACATGGAAGTGAAGATTTAAATGGATGCCTTTGTTCTGTAACAATTTCAAAATCACAATGATGTGTGCCAGTGTGTTTTTTAATACATTCAAGTGAGGTCATGTATTCTTTTCCCAAGTGTGCATAAAAAACACTGAACTAAGCACATTTTTCTGGTAGTTATTCCATGACTGCCTACTCAGATATGTTGTGCAGCATGCTTTTAATGCACTGTCTGTGACATGGCAGTTGTGTCCTGTTTCCCCTTATTACCAGTCTTCCCAGGTGAAGGAAGCCTTAAGAACATTCTATTTCAAACAGAGAGAAAGACAAGTGAAAGCTTTACCTGTCAAAATACCAACTGTCAAAGCCTTTATTTCAGTTTAATTCTTGATCTTCTATAGCGCTATGACAAGTTGTTGCTCAAAATAAAGATTAAAGAGTGTTTAGATAATATTCCATGTACTTCACATAACAATTGAAAACAAAGAATGCACAGAAGAATAAAATAGCACTTAAAATGGCATCTAACACAAGATTCATGGATTAGCCTCCTAACTCATCTCCCACCTGGCCACTCCCCAAGACAGAAGCACCCTCTGTTATATAAAAGTTGCTGAAAAGGCCATTTAAGAGCTCTTTTGGCTATAAGCCACTGACAACGTGGGCCCTTCGGATGCCATTGTTTCCATTGGGATTCCCCAAGCAACCTTTTCCTTTAAATTAGTTTCCATATGCATCTACTGTAGAGAAAGGAAGAATTGGTCAGTGGAATAATTTGTTTAGACAATGAATTAGTCATATGCTGTTATATGTGACCGAGATAATGAATTGACTAAAAGTTAACAAATGTGTACCTTGGCTTTCTGTTGCAATCTGCATTTGCTAATGTGAAACTGCACTCAGGAAGGGGATGGTGCTTACTGTTCTAATAGCGTCTCTGAGTCTGCAGTCCTAATAGCCTGAACTTGGATGCTGTGAATTCACTAGGTAATGACTCCCACAGTGAAGCTCCTTTAGAGAAAACTTGCTGGGTGTCAAAATTGTGGGGCTATTTTTCTCTTTATGAATTTCTGTGATATTTTTACCAGAAGACCATGCTCAGTTTTGGGAGCATAATGAGCATTATTTTCCTAAACTTTATGTTAATATTCAAAATGATTATTAAGGCATTTAGTGAAAATTAGAATTTGGTATTTTTAGCAATCTGGGGTTACTTATAATGGTAATATTCAATTAGGAATATCTTTTTAATAGAAAAAAATAAAAGAAGTTGGGTAGCAGAGGTTCCTTTACAAATTCTACCCAGTGGCAATAACAGGCAATACCGTGTTATTGCTTTGCTGTGATATGAAGATGGAAATGTATGCCCCGTTGCCTCTCACTGTTTGGCATATTGAAACTTCCCTATTAAATTACCCTTTACAGAGTTCCAGAAAGTTCTCTGTCTTGAAAATAAAAGGTAATCCACTTTTCCAATCTTTATGACAGAAAAAAACAATACCCAGAGTGGGATTTCACTATGCAATCACACATTCAAGTGATATGTTTACTTTAATAAACTAAGAAGGTATTTAGGTGGTTTTGTTCAATTTTAAACAATTATCTTTTTTGTATTTACTTGACCTAGATAGATAATGAAATGCAAACAAATTTTATTCAAAACACATTAGTAAATTGTTTGGTTAGGTCTTAAAACCACTGCTCATCATACTCCTGAGCAAGAGGAGGCTCCATGTCCAGCCTCTTGTGAGACGTGTGCTGCTTGTCTGCAATCAGCTCTGACATTTTCAGAGACCCCATACAAAGGAGTTCTATTTTCAAAATACTTATTACAGAGCAGCTTAATATGTGTCTTCTATTGAGCACAACTTCTTTTTGTTGTTTTTGTCATTATTTTGGCTGTTGTGGCCAAGATTAGAGAACTATTGAGAAAACATCAGTGCATGCCATTGGCTGACTATACAAGATGATGTTTTTTTCACTTTTTAATATTATCTTTTACAAATTAGGATGTTGCTATGTTATATTAATATGCAAATGATTGCTATGACTGTGTATTTCCTCTACTGTATGATCTGCTTTCCAATTGAAAATTAATAAAGGCCCTCAACTGGTCCTAAAGTTTTCATCAGTGTGAGCAGATGTTGCTGTTGTTTGTTTGGCTGGAGCATTTACTTCAAACGATGCCATCTGAGTTTGAAAATAAACTGGCTGGCACCGTGGCTTAACAGGCTAATGCTCCGCCTTGCAGCGCCGGCACACCAGGTTCTAGTCCCGGTTGGGGCGCCGGACTCTATCCCAGTTGCCCCTCTTCCAGGCCAGCTCTCTGCTATGGCCTGGGAAGGCAGTGGAGGATGGCCCAAGTCCTTGGGCCCTGCACCCGCATGGGAGACCAGGAGAAGCACCTGGCTCCTGGCTTTGGATCAGCACGATGCGCCTGCCGCAGCAGCCATTGGAGGATAAACCAATGGCAAAAAGGAAGACCTTTCTCTCTGTCACTCTCTCTCACTATCCACTCTGCCTGTCAAAAAAATAAAATAAAATAAAGAAAAAAAAGAAAATAAACTAAGCTTTAGTCCTGTTTTTATAGGATTGTATTGGGAAAATATTTTGTTTTGTTTTGACTTCAGTAATAAACCAAGAAGACTTACCATTTTTAGGATGTGAATTTCAGAGGGAAGTCATGATTTTTTTTGTTGCTGTTTTTATTTTTATATCAAAATCCAATCAAAAATAACAGCAACAGACACTTATTCCCGAGGGATCAAATGAAAGTGATTTAGTGATGATGCTTTTTATAAACTATGTGGTATGTAACATTTTAATTTTAATCTTAATAATTTTATCTGATATGTAAAAATATAATGAACTTTTTTTGTTGTTTTTGTTTTTGTTTTGAGAGGCAGAGTGGATAGTGAGAGAGAGAGACAGAGAGAAGGGTCTTCCTTTTTGCCGTTGGTTCACCCTCCAATGGCCACTGCGGCCGGCGCATCTCGCTGATCCAAAGCCAGGAGCCAGGTGCTTCTCCTGGTCTCCCATGCGGGTGCAGGGCCCAAGGACCTGGGCCATCCTCCACTGCCTTCCCCGGCCATAGCGGAGAGCTGGCCTGGAAGAGGGGCAACCGGGATAGAGTCCGGCGCCCCAACCGGGACTAGAACCCGGTGTGCCGGCGCCGCAAGGCGGAGGATTAGCCTGTTAAGCCACGGCGCCGGCCAAAATATAATGAACTTTTTAGTGGAAATAATGTGCCACTGCTCAAATCAATTGTAAGGTCATTTACATATCATAATAGTCCTATAAGTTAGACATGCTTGTTGAGAAGGTACAGGGAGATGTATAGCCTTTTGTGAGTGTCACTTCAGGCATTTTGCCTGCACAATCTGTGCTTCTAACTGCTACACTATACTCGGTTACAAAATTCCACATGTTTCCATTGTTTTTTTTAATGAATAGTAGCCTTTTGGATGTTTGTGACTGCCTCCTTACCTTAATGGTAAGACAATGGACTTTCTAATCGTGATATTGCTCTGAGACTGAAAATGTGGTTAGCACTCCAAGAGGACATGCATGCTAAAGAGAGGGCAGAGTGGGAGGAGAGAATCACGGCTTAGCTAGGCATCAGGCTAATCTTGAAGGTACTGAGATTCAAAATATCATACCAGCACATTTACTTCATTGAGTCTTAAAGTTTAAAACTCTGAATGAAAAAGAATCACTAAGGAAGCCAGACCCGAAAAAGACAGATGTCATTGTTTTCTCTGATTTGTGGTAGCTAATGTATAGAACATGTTAAAAAAAAATATGTCAGTGAAAATGACATCTTCAGAATTCTTTATTGCTTATAGTCCTTGTCTACACACACACACAGTTGTCTCTCATCTTTCTTCTTGTTCCATTATTTTTAAAAATATTTACTTATTTATTTGAAAGGCAGAGTTACAGAAGAGAAAGGGAGAGGCAGAGACAAAGTTCTTTTATCTGCTGGTTCACTCCCCAAAAGGCCGTGAAATGGCTGGAGCTGGGCTGATCTTAAGCCAGGAACCAGGAGCTTCTTTCTGCTCTCCCACGAGGGTGCTAGGGCCAAAGCCTTGGGTCATCCTCTGCGCTTTCCCAGGCCATAGCCGAGAGCTGGAGCAGAAGAGCAGCAGATGGAACTTGAACTGGTGCCCATATGGGATGCTGGCGCCACAGGTGGAGGCTTAGCTCCCTATGCCATGGCGCCGGCCCCCCAAGTCTTTATTTAGTGGAGGATGAAGCCTGCAATTGTAAATTGTGATTATAAAGTAAATTATAAAGTATGTTATCACAAACATTAAAAGTAACAAAAAGAAAGGAAGGAAGGAAAAATGGAGGAGAAAGGAAGGAAGAGAGGAACGAGGGTGGGATGTGTCATTATGTGCTTAAAATCGTTTTCTTTGTATGAATAAAAAAAATCTACAGACTCTCAATTTAATAAGCCTAATGGGAATAAATAAAGATAAAGTCAGTTGATTAAGAACTGTAAAAAAAGGAAAACGAATCCCTAGTAATCTTAACATATGTTGTAAATATCAATTGCAATATTCTTATTTTCTGTTATACTCTAGCATGGCTCATTTAAATAAATTATGCATCAAAGTTATACATTCAAGAAAATAGAATTCTAAAGGAGAAAGTGTAAAAGAACCCATTGCTGAGGTAAATCTGCCTCTGTAAAGGATTGCATAGTGTTCTAGAAACAACTATAAAACTAAGTGCCTAAGAAATTAAATTTTTTTAAAGATTTATTTATTTATTTGAAATTCAGAGTTACACACAGAGAGCGGAGAGGCAGAGAGAGAGAGAGAGAGAGAGAGAGAGAGAGAGAGAGAGAGAAAGATGTCTTCCATCTACTGGTTCACTCCCAAATTGTCCGCAACTGCTGGAACTGCGTCTATCCGAAGCCAGGAGCTTCTTCTGGGTCTTCCACGCGGGTGCAGGGGCCCAAGTTCTTGGGCCATCTTCTACTGCTTTCCCAGGCCATAGCAGAGAGCTGGATCAGAAGAGGAGCAGCCAGGACTAGAACCAACGCCCATATTGGATGCTGGCGCTTCAGGCCAAGGCGTTAACCCGCACCACAGCGCAGGCCGCAAGAAATTAAACTTTAAGTATAGTCCATCGATTAACCAAGATATCAGGGAGGATAAAGGACCAATGATTGCTGCAGAATAAAATGCTATACCAGGGGTGTTAAAGGCAGGCTATCTTTCATCCCATCCCCAAAACATGAAATACTTATTTTTCTTCAAGTAATATTGATAAAGCAAGTAAAACATATTGTCTTCCATCAGGTAATTTATAATCTAAGATTCTTGATATGACAAAAAATGTCATTTAAAAATTTAAGTGCAAATAGAGAAAAATAGAACTTGAATTGATTTCAAATCTTTGAGTATGTATCAGCTTTTTCAAATTCAGAAGCCTTATAAGTGTTGCTTTTTCAGCCGGTTGTTATTTGGCAAGGGTCATGCTTAACCCTTCTCAAATTTCAGTAGGGAATCCGTGTTTTGCAGTTTGCTCATCTGAAGCAGATGGTTCTAGCAAAACTCCAGCCTGAGTTTATTTATCTGTTGAACATCTGGGGGAAAACCTAAATGCAAAATAAAATAAAACAAATGTTTGAATAATTTCAGAATTTTTGTATAGACATTGCGATGATTTGTATGCGGAATGATGCCCTGTCCCGAGAAATTTGCATTTTATACTAAGTGCTTTGCCAGTGTATACTACTGCTGCATGGGATGACACCAATTCACCACGGCACATTGTCCTTTATGTCCAGAAGGAGCCTACAGGACTGGGCTGTCACTATCCTCCAGACGAGTGACAGACGAATAAATCAAACCTATTCAGAGTAGCGAGTAAACAGAAAGAAGTTAGGAGGGCTTGTGATGAAAATAAATGATAGAAGGATTGCATGAGGCAGGCTGGTCCGTGTGGCAGAGGACCACGTGACAGGCAATTTAGTCTGTCTTAGACTATTTTGTGCATTCACAAGTAGACTGAACTCCATCTCCGTGAGACAGAAAATATTATGGGGCTGTTTTAATTATATCATCTTCAGTAACATTTTATCATGGAACCGGAACTGCTGGGACCACTGCAGAGTCCCTGTGTGCTGGATTTATCTACCTCCAGAGTGACATTTTAAAAATTAAAACACACATTTATTATAATAAAAAGATTGCTCTTCCTGAAAATCTTCGTGGATTTTGTAATCCACATAAAGTTGAGCTCTTTGTTACTAAACATTAAAGTAAACCAATAATTTCTTTTTAATGTAGCATATACAGATATTTGAGTTTATTTTTCCACAACATTTATATTGTTATCCACATATCTATCAACATTATGGCTTAGATGCAAATATATATCCTTTGTGTTCTAAAATTACTTGTAATTGAATCACTAATCTGTCAATCCTCCACAGGATTATAAATATTCCAAATACATTACACAATATCTAGCCAAAAATATTTAATGCATGCATTTGTATTTTACATCGTGAATAAATTGCTACCCTGACTTTCTGTTCTCTGATTGACTTGTTTGGTCTTCCTTGTACATTCTATTCTAACTACTCCTTCCTTTACTTCCATTTACATTCATTCCATTTTTCAAGCCAGATAACTGGGAATCAGCTTTTCTCACACCTCACAGGGTTTCACTGTTCTCACAGTTCTCTTCCTCTCTGTTGGCATTGCTACTGCCCTTGTTAGAGTAGTTGTCAATGCCCAGTTTTCCTTGCCTGGCTTATTTTACTTACTAAGGAATAACTTCACTAGAATTAATAATTAGCTTAATCTAGTTTCCCTCTGAAAACCCTTTCTAAATTAAGTCCAAGTAATGTTTCTGAAATGCAAAAGGGGATTATGTTATTTCTTTACCTGTCATTATTTATCTTGTTTTAAAGATGTATTTATTCATTTGAAAGGCAGAGTTGCAGAGAGAGAGAGAGAGAGAGAGAAAGAGAGAGAGAGAGAGAGAGAGTGATCTTGCACCTGCTGATTCACTCCCCAGATGGCCACAACAACCAGGGCTGGGCTAGGACAAAGCCAGGAGCCAGGAGCTTCCTCTGGGTCTCCCAGATTACTGCTGGAACCCAAACACTTGGGCCACCTTCTGCTGCTTTCTCAGACCCATTATCAGGAAGCTAGATCGGAAGTGGAGCAGCCAGGACTCAAACCATACCCATATAGGATGCCAGTGCTGCAAGCGGTGGCTGTATCCACTATGCCACAGTACTGACTGCACCTGTTATCTGCTAATAGTTGGTTGATATCTTTAACGTAGTCACCATATTCTTCATAGCTGCCTACCAGTCCTTTCTAACATCATCATCTGCTGTTCTTGTTACTCACCCTGGACTTTTTATTATTCTCCAACAAATTCCCTTTCATCCACTTATCCTTCAAGACTCAGTGTGTAAATCAGGAATCTGAACAGAAATAGATTTCACACCCAAATTATAGCACCTCAAAAAGTTATATATTACAGTGGACCCATTCACAAAAGTTTGGGCAGTGTATAGGTGTAACCAAATAATAATGCCATAATTTTAGCTAATAAAGTAGTAAAAGATTTTATAATGCCAGGTCCAACAGGCTGAAGGGATAGTGAGCATTGTGGCACAGCCATTAATCCACGCCTTGGGTACCTGCGTCCCATATCAGAGTACTTGGAATCCAGTGCCGCCTACACTTTGAATCAAACTTCCTGCTATTGCACCCAGGAGGCGGCTGATGATGGCCCTTGTACTTGAGTCCTTGGCTCCCATTTGGGAGAACTGGGTGGAGTTCCTGGTTCCTGGCTTAAACCTGGGCCCAGCCCTGGGTGTTGTAGGCATTTGGGAAGTGAACCAGTCATTGGAAAATCTCTCTCCCTCTCTTTAGCTTTCTCTCTTCCCCTCTCCCATCCGATCTCGATAGAGAGAGAGAGAGAGAGAGAGAGAGAGATGATAGATTTCAAAATAAACGTAAATGAATAAAATAAACTTTAAAAAAGGGCAACAGCACAGTGATTTTCTGAAGGAGGAAGGAAAGAGTTCTTTAGACAGGGGCGACTGGAGAAGGAGCAGTGACTGTGAGGACAGTTTTTCAGGGAAGAACCCAGGAGAATTAACACCGTGGTTACATTCTTCCCTGCTTTGACTAAACATCCTGGAAGTCAGACACTTGGGAGCCATTCGTATCATCCACAGAATCTGCCAGATCACAAAGCTGTGGCTTGTTCTAGAGAGCCCACTGGAAGTTTCCAGGTTCTCCCATGCCTAGGTTGGTCCATAACCTCCTGTTTCTCCATAGCACATGTTCTCTGGTTATTGTGCTTGCACTCTGTTATCACCTTTGGCTGCTCTGTGTCCTACTTGATAAGATTTCCAGGTCCCCAGAAGACCTTTCCCTTCCCAAAGATTTAAATCAGCACCAAAAATTTAAGTAGATTATAATATTTTACAATGCTTTTTCACTGAGACACTAAACTCTTCTTTTGGAAAACACACACACATATATATCAAATCTGACACATCTCGATTTATTGAGTCACATACAGAAAATAAAATTTCACAACTCAATTATATGGTAGGAAGCTAAACATTATGAGAAACAGTTAATGTTAAGAAAATTAAACTATATAAATTTTTCTTTGTGTTGATCAAGAATGAGTGTGGTAATGTTCTACATAATTATATGTTGAATCTGTAAAAGAGAAAAACTAAGTAACAGGTCCTTGCTCTATAATAAAGTATAAATTTAAACTAGATATATATAGACAAGGTTATAAAACAAAAATTACAAGTAAAGATTCTTGGATATCCCATAGAAATTTGCCATCCCTTCATCTCCGTCATAATCCAAGTTATGTTTGATATGGACAATTAACATTTGCTCAGTATTGTGTCAATGAAATACAAATGTAACTTCATATTCCTCTACAACCAGCACACAACTCCTTACTTCCTCATATTCTCTGACATAGAAATTCTGAAGTTGCCAATAGGAATATAATTGATATGCTGAAGAATGTAGGGCTGCAATGACAATAAATATGGAAGGAGTTTTGATATTTTTTTAAAGATTGTATTTATTTGAGCAGTAAAATTACAGACAGTAAGAGGTAGAGACAGAGAGAAAGGTCTTCCATCCACTGGTTCACTCCCCAAATGGCTGCAACAGCCAGAGCTGAGCTGATCCAAAGCCAGGAGCTTCTTCCAGATCTCCGTGGGTACAGGAGCCCAAGGACTTGGGCCATCTTCTACTGCTTTCCCAGGCCATAGCAGAGAGCTAGATTGGAAGAGAAGCAGCCAGGACTAGAACCTGTGCCCTTATGGGATGCCCACACCACAGGTGGAGATTTAACCTACTGCGCCTTGGCCCCTGGCCCCTGGAAAGAGTTTCTACAGTCACTTTAACTTAGTGCTGTAAAATAAGTCTTCCTTATCTTAATTTTGTAAACTAATGCAAATTTTGAAATGGAAAGGTATATGTCAGTAACTTCATTTCATTTAAATATACCAAGATTATGCCATAGGCTCCCAGAAATGGAAAAATAATATGGTTAGATGTATTATAAAACACTAAGGTAGCACTGCCATTATACTTACGTCTTCCTCCTCCTAGAGATGCTGGGTGCTTTGGGAATCATAGAACAACTTTCCCTCAAAGATAAAATTATATCCATGTCACATTTTGACAAACTGCTTTAATCTCTTGAGAACTGTTTGCCTTTTCTAAAAAATTTCAGTACTGGGGGCCAGTGCCATGGCTCACTTGGTTAATCCTCCGCCTGTGGTGCTGGCATCCCATATGGGCGCTGGGTTCTAGCCCCAGTTGCTCTTCTTCTAGTCCAGCTCTCTGCTGTGGCCCAGGAGGGCACTGGAGGATGGCCCAAGTGCTTGGGCCCTGCACCGCATGGGAGACCAGGAGAAGCACCTGGCTCCTGGCTTCAGAATGGCGTAGCTCCAGCCGTAGCAACCATTTCGGGGGTGAACCAATGGAAGGAAGACCTTTCTCTCTGTCTCTCTCTCTGACTGTCTAACTCTATCTGTCAAATAAAAAAAAATTCAGTACTTCAGATAAAGGACCCATTTTATATCTGTCAGTGTATTTGGATATGATTTTTAATTTTATATTCGGATTGATTTATTGGTAGCTTTCTGTTACTTATTGGTATTTTGAAGTTCTATTCACTTTTCTATTATTTCTTTCTATTATTGTTTATATTTCTGTTTTGTGCATTTTCGGTTGTTTTAATGAGAGGTACATGAGACTGACTTTAGATTTAAAACATCCATACAATCTCCCTCTCTCTCTCATGGTAAGATTTACTGAGAAAAGTCGCATAGAGGCTGTTCCTAACCAAAGACCTTTCATTTTATGTTGTGGCCTGGAAATTAGATGCACCAGGTCCTAGATCCTAATATTCTGGAAGTTGGTTAGACTCAGAAAGTGAAAAAATATGATCTAGCTTTGATTTTACCCTAATGAAAGAAAAATTAAAATCAGTGCTACTTTCAGACTTAAAATAGAAAGGCATAAGGTACAGATGAGATGGTTTAAAGTTGTGCAACACAAAAAGATTTCTCTTTTATTTGAAAACATGTGCTTAAATTATTACAAAAAAGCCTATAAATGAAAGAAGACTATCAAGTTAATGAATGACTGGTTAAGATAAACAAACAACACATAAGCATATGTTCTAGATATATTTATCGGAGGAAATACATTTCTAACAGACACATGTGCCACATTCAAATCAGCGACAGCTACAGCTTTGGAATAATGGCTCATAAATGCTTCTGTCATAGCAGAAGTTCTGTGCAATGCATATTTAACAAGTTCTTTTTTGGTAGTGTTGTGCTATATCGTGCATGGTCTTGTGCTTCCTGGAAGTTAGAGGTACTGGTCTGCCTTGTACATATAGCAAGGAAATTGCACTGTTGTGAAGTAGAATGTGTGATTGAGTCAAACAAAATATCGCCTACTTTTTTTGGTGTTCCCTATTAATTCACTAAGAGTTATATTCATTTGTTCAGACTTCTATAACAGCATACCATGACCTGGGTGGCTCATCAACAAGGAATTGAATTTTTATAGTTTTGGAGGCTTGGAAGACCAGGACCATAGTTCTGGCAGATTTGATGTCTTGTGAGGGCCTACTTCCAGACGGCCAGCTTTCTGTTATAACTTCACATGGCAGAAGGGTTGAACGGGTCTCTGGGGGATCTTTTATCAAGGATACTGCTGTTGTGTGGATGTGGTTTGTGGTTTGTCCACCAAGAGTTGCTGTATTGGAGGCTTGGTTCTCAGCGCAGTGATTGGTTAATGGAGTGCCGGAAAGTTTAAGGGTGAGGCCTACTGGGAGATGTTTTGGTGATCAGGGGTGCAGTCTTGGGATGAGAGGGAGGTAGTTCTCAAAGGCTCATGGCTAGTTCCTGCAAGATTGAGTTGTTTGACTTCTCTCCACTCTCTGGCACCCTGTCTCACCTTGTGATTACCACTGTCATATGCACTCCTGCAATAATGCCATCTGTCTTGACATGACACAATTCAGAGGACCTCTCTCAATGCCAAACAAATGGCACTGCTCCATCTTGGACTTCCAGCCCCCTACATGGAGGTAAATAAATCTCTTATGGACAAAGAGTCCAGCCTTAAGTATTTTGTCATAGCAGCACAAACAGACTAAATACAGTCAGTAAACCAAATCATGAGGGCTCCTCCTCCATGACTTAGTCACTTCCCATAGACTCCACTCCTGTATCATCACCTGGGGTTGGGATATAGACATCAGAATTTTGGGAGGATGGCTCAAGCTTTCAAACTGTAGCAAAGAATTTTTGTTGTGGTGGCTGTTATAACAGTATTACTACTGGTAGATATATAGAGATGCTCCTTGATTTCAATGGGGTTAACTCCTGAGAATATTTGAAAGTATCATGAGTTGATACCTTACCTACCAAACATCACAGCTTAGCAACACAGTATACTGTAGGGTATCATTGTGTACCCTCATGATAGAGTGACTGAGTGGGAGCTGTGGTGCACTGCCCATGACCAGCATCAAGAGAATCATACTGCATATCACTATCCTTGGAAAACATCAAACATTCAAAGTATAGTCAGGGACTATCTGTACTTGCAAAAAAAAAAAAAAAAAACAGTTCTTTTTGTGTACTTTCCAACTACATCAGAATATAGACACAGACTGGAAGGATTGTGAAGGTAAACTGTGACTGTGGCTGTCATGTGTGTGTCAGGAACTTTGAGTTTTTAAATGTGCAAGCTGAAAAGTTAGCCTAACACTGTTTCATAGACCAAGACATAAGAAGATTCCTGGGCCAGAGACTGTGGCTTTTATTACCCATAGCAGTAGCAGTGGCTACCGTATCAGCATTCACATTGGTTATACATGGACTCAGATGGATACAGTGCATGCAATATGTTTAGGATCTTTGCTTAAGAAACCCAAATCTTTTATAAAAGGCTGAAAGAAATCCCACCCAGTGTTCCCAAAGGAGACACTGTCTTCATTATACTGATAGAAAGCAAATCTGCCCTTTATCTAGAGGGAGAATCTACCTCTATTTTCCAAAGCAGTTTGCTCTTCAAACTTCCTTGAAGACAGCTAAAAGTGCCTCACTTGTATGACATGCAGAAAGCACAAGTGACCCGTGGAGAATTGTCTCTGACAATGTGATATGCAATTTTAACTTTTGTCTTTCTCCCTTTAATTGAATATAAAGTAAGAAAAGATATGCATATGAAATACAAGAGAAATAAATTTGTGCTAAAATAATCATTTGGTTATAGTAATTTTATTTTTTTTTGTTTTTAGATATTGCACAAGAAATAAAAATGTTCTATTACTAAATAAAATAGTTTAGATCTTCCTCATAGAAGAGGCCAGTATGACATGGAAAAGAGATAAAATTGTACATGTGAGGATACTTAAAACAGTTAATGGAAAATAGAATTAAAATATAAGTTTATTCTGCTACAAAAAGATTTTGAAATCCATGCATGAAGGCTGGCATTGTGGCACAGCAGGTTAAGCTACTGCCTGCAATACTGGCATCCCATATGGACTCTCATTCATGTCCTGGCTGCTCCATTTCTGATGTAGCTTCCTGCTAAGATGCCTGGGAAAGCAATGAAGGGTGGTTTGAGTGTTTGGGCCCCTGCCACCCGTGTGCGAGACCCGGATGATGTTCCTGGCTCTTGGATTTGGCCTGGCCCAGCCTCAACTACTGCAGCCACTTGGACAGTGAATAAAAATCTCTTTCTCTTTCTTTCTCCCTCTCTCTGTGTAACTCTGTTTTTCCAGGAAATAAATCTTAAGAAAAACATGAATGTTAGGAGTTTTCAAAAAGTTTATTGAAGAAAATCATATGCCTGACTTTTAAAACTTTTATACCAAAATAAATAATTTTTAGAAAATTTTATTATTTTTTGAGGTAACACTTTTATTCACATTATAGTTAAAGGCTTATTGGCACTACAACAAATAAATGGGTTATAAACTATAATCAAATGGAGAGATATTCAGCTTTACTAATGCAATTTAAAGATTTATTTAATTTTTTGAAAGGCAGAAATACTGAGAGAGAGAAGGAGAGACAGAGTAAGAGAGAGAGAAAGAGAGAGATCTTCCAGCCACTGATTCGCTCCCTAAGTGGCTGTGATGGCAAGAGCTGGGTTTCAAAGCAAGGAACCAGGCTCATCATCCTGGCCTTCTCTCTGGGTGCAGGGGCCCAAGCACTTGGGCCATCTTCCGCAGCTTTCCCAGGCCATCAACAGGGAGCTGGATCAGAAGTGAAGCAGCCAGGACTCAAGCTGGCATCCCAGGCACAACCCACTATGCCACAATACCAGGCCCTAAAGTAAATTTTAAAATAGTCACAAAATCATTAAAACTACAATAGTAATATTTAATTCCTATCAATTGTTTGACAAGTATCTAAGACAAAGCTTAGCCAAACACTGGGTTAGCAGTCTGCTTGCCTACCTACCTGCCTTTCTTTCAATTATTATTATTTTTTAATTTTAGCTCCCACATGTAAGGGAGAACATGCAGAATTGTCTGGCTTATTTTATCCCATAGGATGTCCCCCAGTTTGAACCATTTTGCTGAAAATGGTAGAGATTCTGTCATTTGCAATAAATATCTTTTTATTCCATTTTCCATGAATTGTTTTTAATTACCCTTGTATTACATTGAACCATGGATAAAATTGCTATCATGTTTCAAGTGCATGTAAATCCTAGTTTCTTCTTCATTCTAAAATGTTTCAATTTTGATGAAATGAAAATTTAGTGTAACACTAATTATTGCATTGCACTTTAGAATAGTATATCTAATTTCTGAATTTATAAAAACTCACATATACCATTAAGCCCTACTGTTTTGTATTGTGGATAAGTTTTCATTTTTATAAGACCTGGGACAAGTATGAAAACTTCCTGCTAGCAATTTTGCCTTCCTTGACTGCTCTAAGAGTTTTCAGGGGATTAATCTAACATCTGGCTATTACTAGAGAGATATCTGTTAGGGAAAAAAATACATTTTATCTGTCTGCTGTTTTTTGCACCGCATATGAGGTATGTTCTAAATAAATCTAAATATAAATGATCTTATTGAAAATAATTTTCTAAGATATTTTGTAAAGTTTATTGCACATTTCTAAACTACTGATTCTTGTCTAAACATGAAAAACTTAATTATGAACAACTTAGGACAAACATAATAATGTAATACATTTCCTCTAATGCAAAATTAGTTAGCATGCAGCTGAATCAACTAGAGGGTTTGACAAGACATTCATTCCGGGGTGCACCCCTGTTTCCAATTCAGCAGTGCCACAGAATTGACTTTTTTTTTTTTTTTTTTTTTGGACAGGCAGAGTGGACAGTGAGAGAGAGACAGAGAGAAAGGTCTTCCTTTGCCATTGGTTCACCCTCCAATGGCCGCTGCGGCCGGCGCATCTCGCTGATCCGAAGCCAGGAGCCAGGTGCTTCTCCTGGTCTCCCATGGGGTGCAGGGCCCAAGGACCTGGGCCATCCTCCACTGCCTTCCCGGGCCATAGCAGAGAGCTGGCCTGGAAGAGCGGCAACCGGGACAGAATCTGGTGCCCCGACAGGGACTAGAACCTGGTGTGCTGGCGCCGCAGGCAGAGGATTATCCTGTTGAGCCGCAGCGCTGGCCCAGAATTGGCCTTTCTAACCAAATTCCTACTGATGCTGATACTGCTGGACCAGGGACCACACTGGGAGACCCACTACTCTTAGAAAAAGGGGTTCAGATGGAAACGCAGCTGAAGAAGCTGGAAGAGCAGCCCATGCCTATTAAATAGTGTTCTTGTGCGTGGTGATCTGCTAAATTCTCTACATGCATTAACTGATAAACTCTTTCCTATGATTATCGTGTCTTTTAATAAGAAAGCTGAAGCTTAAAGAAGTTAAGCAAATTGCCCAAAATCATAACATTTAAAAATGTAAAAGACATTCTTCCTCACACAAAATCCTCTGCTTTATAAACAAGAGGAAGATATTTTCAGAAAAGAAAGTATTACACCTGAAAAGAAATACCTGTGCAATCTGTGAAGACCTTAGGCTCTCTACAAAGCTGGTGGGGAAAATGCATAGATTCAGGAGAGCTGAGAGCCAACTGTGGCTTCTTACAAGGGGCTAGAAGGTTCCTGTGTGGCAGTGAGCATTTGGAATCTGAGTCCATTCTAGAGAATCCCAGAAGCAGCCAGTAAATGACAAGGGGGAAGATAAACAGCCAATCAGGTTATAGCCAGGGACTCTTCATAGTTTTCATATGTAAAAATAAATGGCTTCTGTTACCTAGAGTAAATAATAATATTTCTTCATCAAACTACTGCAGACAAAATGGTATACTCTGTGTTCTTTGTGCCCAATAAAAGTCTAGAGTGATGTATTTGCTAGAGCACCCATGAAAAGCACCATTAATCACCTCGCGGCAGTAACAAGGGCAAAGACAAAGTATCAGGGAGAGGTGGGATGGTTGTGGATGAGCCTTCATACTTGAACCATGGGCCTACACAGAACTAACATGTCTCTCCTCTCTTCGCCTTCACTGACCTTATTTCTGTCCCTTGATTGTAGCAGCTTTGTTCCTCACTTACAGACATGGAAATAGCTGTTTCCCCTTCCCAGAGTGTTTTCTATTCCAGTTTTCATGAGATGGGCTCCTTCTTGCCATTTGGGTGTCACATGTGACTATGTCTGTGAGTTCTATCCCTGATCACACACACCTGTAGCACTATCACCACATTATGCCACATAGTTTAGACATTTCTTTGTCAATGATATTTTTCTCTAGGCATTCATAATAAGAGTTTTGTTCAGAAGGAATTTCTGATGATTTTTAAATTATGTTTCAAGTACATAAAGCAGAATCTAGGACCTATTAAGCATTTGGTAACATTTTTTGACTGAATGAAGAAAGAATGAAAGAAAGGAAGAAAATTTAAAAAAAAAAATCAAGAAAGCATGGACATCATTGTATGTGACCTCTGAGTGTATCATTCACATGGTTTTCAGGCCTTAAATTTGCCCTGAGTTTGTAGACTGCCAGCTATCTTCACACACACACACACACACACACACACACTTCCATTTTTGGGCTTCTATCCATAGAAATGACCTCATGTAACACAGTTAGATAATAACAGTCACTTTGATTTTTGCCTTCCCCCTTTACTCTGAATCCTCAAGATAGACAATGGAATACACATAAACACAACACGTTTGAAAACTACAGCTGGATCCCCAATTCAGAATTTGGTCAATGTTTTAATTTAATTGAATCACTTGATACTTGAAACATTGCTGACTCACTTCCAGAAGTAGTATGAATTATGTACAAGATCTGGGACAAAATATTTTCGTGCCACTTTTCCCCTCTGTCAGGCAAGCTACCTGAAGTCCAACCACAGCGTATTTATGTTCTCATGACCAATTTCATGAAGTCATATTTGAAATAATTGTGACATGAGGAGTTAACTCTGTTTGATAATGTGTTGAGATTTTCATTTGGTGTGGAATTTAAATCAAGGGATTTTGAAAGAAAGTAAAGAGGGCAATTCAATTCTGATAAAAATTGAGTCAGTGATGAAAGCAACATCCTGTAAGCCCTAATATAAACCCGGTCTTTGGAAAGTAATGTGCATGGTACTTGGAGATGCTCTGAGGAGTGAAAGCTTCTCATGTGTGATCTTCTTAAAATGGAATTTATGTTCAAATTGAATGGTTCCATGGGCACCGTGAGGGACGATACAACCGAAGAGTCTTCCTAAGACTTTCTGGGTGCGTGCCTGTGCATGTAGAGTGAGAAAGGGTTGAGAAGGAACTTGAGAGCAAGAGAAAAGTACCAAGAAAGGACCCCTCCACATATGACATGATGGTATCTTTGTAAAAACCATTGAATCTTGTGTATAAATATTGTGCCTTAAGTTTACTATGCAAATAGAATGTGCTGTTAAGCTTGCTGTAAGAGATGATTCAGTGTGTTTCATTTGTGGCTTTTAACTTAATTGCTCACTTGTAAAGTGCTTATTGAGTACCTACTATGTGCCATGCACTTTTGTGGTTGGTGCAAATAGCTTCCTGATTCCTATAGAATGTTCTGGAATGAATAGGAGAGAAACTTGTTTCTGAATGTCAAATAATGGAAAATATAATGGCATTAAATACGAACATAGTCTGTAAAGCTCTCTGCCATACTTCTGAGATTTAGCATTTAGTGTAATGAAACTTGATAACTTTCAAAAAGTGTGAGGATCAAGTAGAACGTTTTCAGGAATTTTGAATACAAGACTTAAAAGAGCAGAGATTTAAGTAAACGTGATGAAAAGTTCTGTGCGTTCACATTCAGTCCTACCGCATTATCAGTGTGGTGGGGAGTGAATTTCTGAAAATATGTATTTTAATTTGCAAAAGAAGAATAATCTATGAGCGAGTTATAGATTTAATGCCTACCATTCTAGAAAAATGGCTAATGGATTGTCATCAGGTACAAGAAAGCCTTCTGATATAGTGAACATATACATTTCTGAAAGATTACCTGTGGAGTAATTTATGTTCATCAAATATTTTCTCCTCGACCTACAAGATACTTGACAGTTTCAATGAGAGAAATTTGTACCCACATCAAGCACAATCTCAGTGCAATTGTTTGAATTTCAAACTTTTGGAGAAGAAAATGTAATTCTTTTGGGAAACGTAGCACTAATGGACTAACAGAAACAGTGAAAGTTAGAAATGCGAGACACGTGTGGAAATGTCAGGTGCTGCCGCTAGGACTTGTGAGGAGGAAGAGAGGATGTTGAGCCTGCTGCTGCACGCTGGGAGCCATTAGCTGACTGCTCCAGGCTCTGCCCCCAACAGTGGAGCAGAAGGGGAGGTGGCCCTGGTGCAGGGAAGGAAGCAAAAAGGCAAATTTATTTTCTTCTCTGTAGGATCTTGTTTCCCTTCTACTCCAGTGCTCTTTTGCAAGACAGTGAATAAGTGTCTTAACTCTTTGCTCTTGGTATTCTTTCTGATCTGAAAAAGAGGAAAGTATTTGTATTTTGCCTTGAAAATTGTTTTATAATATATTACTTTTAAATATTTATTGATTTAGGCTGATACATTTTACAAATAGTTTCCAAAAGTTAGGAATCCAGGGAACTGATTTCTCTTGAGAGATTCTGTTAGTTTGGTTCGCTGCTGTTTGCATGGCTAGTATTTTGAAAATGTGAGCACGTAAGTGCCCAACAGACAGACAAGCTACCTGAATGATTAGTTATCTTGCTTGTGATAGATTTAAATAGAATAGATGCATAGAAGTCATGGTTTAAAACATACCATACAGGGTGTGATTGCTCAGCACCCAGATGCTAAAATTATACAGACCAAAGTTGAAAGTCCAGCTGACCCTAGTAGTCTTCTACTTCTGAATTAATGAATTGTATCATCCCTAAGTATAAATATTCTCAATTATAAAATGGAAATGATACTAATGCCAATTTCATATATTACAAATAAAACAATGCCAGCATATCTTCTATCTTAGTGTATCAACTCTAAGTGGCAGAATAATGACCCTTACAAATAAAAAAATAAAAATAATGAAAGTAGAAGAGACTTTGTAGGAACAAAAGGAAAGGACTTAGAATGCTTTATGTGTAATAATTAACTTACATACTTATTTCTCATTTATAAATTTCATGACATTAAATTCGCTATCCTCATTTACAGTATATTAACATGTTCCCAGACTCTGAAGATTGCTTAAGATTCACCATGGGACATTACTCTAAGTGTGTTTATTCATCTAATGTCAACATGCTTAAGTGGGCTGGCTTCACGCACAAATATCTTTAATTACAAGTAAAGTTACTTAGGATTTCTTTACAGTACTGGAATGCAAGCTCCATGAGGGCAGGGACTTTTATGTTTCATTCACTGCTAATTATCAGGTAAGTATGCAATAAATCGTTGCTAACTAAAGCCATGAGTGTGACAGCATCATATGTATTTAGATTGTTGGAAAATAATTTTGACACTGCTAGTATAAATCAACCTTACCCTACTCTGTAACAAAGGAAAGTTCAGCTCTGTGTCTTTGACCTAGGCAAATGGTATCATCAATTTGTGTCTCAGTGAGCAACAGGGCAAACAGTCATTCTTCATGGTGTCTTGTTCTCTTGCTGCCAAGTCTGTACAGTCCTGAGGAAGTGATGCCCTGGACCAGTGTCACATTCCTGAGAGTGCACTGCAAGCTCAGCCTATGCTCACATGAAACTTCCAGATTGGCCATGCATGGCCAATTCAAAATCATCATTCCCTCCCTCAGGTGCTTAAAAACCCCAGGAGACCTAGCATAACAAGGAATCTGAATATTGTCTTACAAGTAAGCATCTGAATGTTCATTTCAAAGAGGAGCTCTGATGGCTACAGTAATAATTTGCAAATCCTGAAATCCTGCCAAAGAAATAGGAGTTAGATAATTGTGCCTTTCTACAGAAGGCAGAGCCACAATCACAAATCAAATTTCCAAAGGATCAATTTTCAATCCAGGGCTAGAGAAAATATTTTGAAGAGATAGAGTTGCCCTAAGTTTAAATAACCTACACCTTGTCATTTAATGTGGTTGTTAAATCTGTGTGTCACATATTCAGCGAGAAACTATGTGTATATATTCAGTATATATTCAAATCTTGTGGAATGTTTCACTAGAAAATTAAAGGGAGCAATTGGAGAATAGTCTTCCTAAAGGGCATGTGGTATTTATTTGGCCATAACACAGAGCAACTTTAACATAGCTGTTACATCTATTACGTGCTAGTGCGATTGTGGACTTTCATGCTATTTTTAAATACACAGACAACAGAAGCAATGATTATCTAATTAATTGAGACTTCCTAGCAGGGACACAATCTTTGTTAAAAAATTAAGGGACATTTCAGTTTTCCTGATACATATGAAAATCACCTTTGTATTTTAAAACCAGCTATCATCTCTGGAAAAGAATAGCTTTCATTTCCCAAGATGATACATTAATGCAATAATGACATTACATAGACTTGTTTAGTAAAGTAAAAACGCATCGTTGAACTCTGAAAGTGTTGATTTAAAGGTGATTAAGCCTGCAGTGATTTAATAGATAAGAATTGCCTCACTGTCAACAGACTTCATATGGATGACAAACTTTTTATCTTTGAATGTTCTAGTTTCACATGGTAAAATATATAGATGAGAACTATTCAAAGTATGAAAGGGACCATAGTTCAAGGAATGGCAAAAGGACTTCAGAACACACATCTTATTCTCTTTGTTTCAATTTAGAGTCAGATCAAAAAATCCATCCAGTGTAACAACATAAATCATTACAATTTCAACTTAAAACTCTAAGATTAATCTAAGCATGTTTTGCTAGTGGATTATCTAATTCTCTGCCAGTTTTAAAATAAACTGCATTTGGGTTGACCCTTCATTTGTGAAGTAGCGTGGAGAAAATAAGCAAGGAAGAAAGAATTAAAAAGAGAGAGGGAATCTTGGAGATGATAAGCAAAAGTGTTTTTTTACCGTTGTTTTAAAAAGATGAGAACAAAGAGTACACAATTGCTTTTCTTTTTTTTTTTATTAAACTTTTATTTAATGAATATAAATTTCCAAAGTATAGCTTATGGGTTACAATGGCTTCCCCCCTCCCATAACTTCCCTCCCGCCCGCAACCCTCCCCTTTCCCGCTCCCTTTCCCCTTCCATTCATGTAAAGATTCATTTTCAATTCTCTTTGTATACAGAAGATCAGTTTAGTATATATTAGGTAAAGATTTCAACATTTTGCCCATATAGCAACATCAAGTGAAAAAACTACCATTGGATTACTAATTATAGCATTAAATAGCAATGTACAGCACATTAAAGACAGAGATCCTACATAATTTTTTTTTCAAATTAATTAATTTTCTATGCCATTTCCATTTTAACACCAGGTTGTTTTTTTTTTTTCATTTCCAATTCTCTTTATATACAGAAGATCACTTCAGTATATAATTAGCAAAGACCTCATCAGCTTTTCTAAGAACAGCATAAGATAAAACAGACTTGAGATATAATTTTAGTAGAAATGCAAGAAGTACAGGATATTTATGGTTATCCACAGCTTAATTGAACAGACAAATACATTTGGATTGGCATGTAAGCTTGCTGAATAACGTTTCCTAAACTAATTCATGTCAGCGCCTGGAACCAAAGAAACTCATCCTCTGTTGACAAGAGCCATGATCTAAAATAATAGCAGATTCAGAACTCATTCTGCATGGCTAATCTGGTGGCTAAAGTGTTGCCCCAAAGTTAGTAATAGTAAAGATCAAATAAAATCTGTGACCTAGTTTATAAAATATTTTAGATGTTTCAAAGAAATGGAAGATATGATTTATAGCCAGGGAGTAAATTGGCTTAAGCGTTTTGGGCAATTGTAGAATGTAACTCAGAAAGCATAGTTGAAAAAATCCTGATGATGATAAAACAGATAACTTGCTCAAAGAAACCAAGCTGGTTCTCCACATTTCTCAGTGTTAACCTGGAGGAAAGGCTATGATATTACTTTGTTCTCATCTCCCCTGTTGAACATTTTTATCAGCAACTTTGATGAATACAAAGAAATCTTAAATATGAAATTGGGAAATAGAGTACCCCAATACTTAAGTATACTAGGATAGTAATCAATGTTTAACTTATTATGTTAGATGCCAGGGGATTCCAATTCAATTCCATCAAAGTGGCATGTACCAATGCCATGTCACTAGTCAAAGTGATCAGTTTCAGTTCATAATTGATCATAATGATAGTATTAAGAGTCAAAGGGATCACATAAACAAGTCTGCTAATACTAACTGATAGAATTAAAAAGGAGAGAATGATCCAACATGGGAAGTGGGATACACAGCAGACTCATAGAATGGCAGATGTCCTAAACAGCACTCTGGCCTCAGAATCAGCCCTTAAGGCATTCAGATCTGGCTAAAAAGCCCATGAGAGTATTTTAGGCATGGAAAGCCAAGACACTCTGGCAAAAAAAAAAAAAAAAAAAATGACCTCAATGAAAGATCTCTGCGAGTGAGATTCCAGTGGAAAGAACGGGCCATCAAAGAAAGAGGTACCTCCTTTCTCTGAAGGGAGGAGAGAACTTTCACTTCGACTATGGCCTTGTCTAAATAAGATCAGAGTTGGGGAACTCAAAAGGCTTCCATAGCCTTGACAACTCATGATAAGAGCTTCGGGTGATTGCTGACGCCATAAACAAGAGTGTCAATTGTTAAATCAACAACAGGAGTCACTCTGCACTTACTCCCCATGTAGGATCTCTGTCCTTAATGTGTTGTCCTATGTGAATTAATGCTATAACTAGTACTCAAACAGTACTTTGTGTGTCTGTGTGGGTGCAAACTGTTGAAATCTTTAGTTAATATATACTAAATTGATCTTCTGTATATAAAGATAATTGAAAATGAATCTTGATGTGAATGGGATGGGAGAGGGAGCAGGAAATGGGATGGTTGCAGGTAGGAGAGAGGTTATGGGGGGAGAAAGCCACTGTAATCCAAAAGCTGTACTTTGGAAATTTATATTTATTAAATAAAAGTTAAAAAAAAACTAATTGTGTTAAAGTGAAATGAAAGACTCAAAACAAGACTAGAGATAAACAAATATAAAATTCTGGCCTCTGGGGCTGGTGTCATGCATAGTAGGTAAAGCCACCACCTATGAAACCAGCATCGCACATGGGCACCAGTTTGAGTCTTGGGTGCTCCACTTGTGATTCAGCTTCCTCCTAATGGCCTGGGAAAAGCAGCAGAAGATGGCCCAAGTGCTTGGGCCTCTGTCTCCAATGTGGGAGACCTGGATGGAACTCCTGGCTGCTCACTTCAACCTGGCCCAGCCCCAACTTGGCCATTTGAGGAGTGAACCAGCAGATGGATGACATCTCTGTCTCTCCCACTCTCTGTAACTTTGCCTTTCATAGGTAAAATAAATCCTAAAAAAATAAATTAATTAAGTTCTGGCCTCTTGTTTCCCTATCAAGATACCTGGAATGATCTTTCATTTAAAATAACTAAAAATAACATGTAAATTCTAAAATATATCTTCATAAGTATTTCTATAACCTGGCCAAAACACCCTGACCAAAGTTAGATGGATCTCTGAATCTGCTTTTCATGTTAAAAGCGTTTGCCAGACCAGCTAATTGGTTCACTGATTTATGTAAATTTCAACACTGGAGGAACAGGGACAAAAGCCCTTCCAATCAGAGAAATGACAAAAAGTAGCTAGCTGCACACCAGTTTCATCCTTATCCTAAGCATAGTGGTAGATAATATTTCTTGGCATCTCATGAGCTGAGTAGAACCCCTAAAGCTGTGTTCTAGCCCATGGACTGTGAAGGAGAATGCTGTGTGTTCCTTCTTCTCCTTTCAGAAGGTGTCACGGTCTGTGTTGAAGATAGCAGTGCCATGGAAAAGAATGTGTACTTACAAAGTTGTCTAGGAGAATTACATTTTATTTCCTATATGAACCTTAATACATACTTAAATACCTTTGATTTTTATTTTCTTGTTTTCATAGCATATAAACTCAATTCAGTTCTCCTAAGATTTTTCCAGATGTAATTTCTTATTTGTTTTATTTTGCTAAGAACACTTAGCAGGGGATTTACCCCCTTAACAGGTATTTAATTGGGCATTTAATTTTGCAGCGCAGTATTGTTATCTATGAGGACAAGGTTGTACATCAGGTCTCTAAGAGTTAATGCATGTATCTCTATGCATAACATCTGACATAAGTGGATATGTAGTCTTTTTTGAATAAATGAGTAGGTAAATGATTCCAAAAGTACCTTTGCCAGGAAAAATGTTTTCTGTAATTAAAATTGTAATCCTTCAGAGTTACCATCTCAATAAGGGATGTATGTTTGAGAAAGTAAGTGTGGAATAGTCACACTCAGAAGGAATGATATAAACCCTAGAGACTGATTGACACTCATTGTTGGGCATTGCCATTGCTTACAGGAGTTGTTAACATATAGAAATGTTACCACAACAGTTCATAAATATCAGCAATGTTCAACCTTTCAGTATTCCCATCCCCACCCTAGTACCGTCCAGAGATTTCAGATCTTGTGGTCATAGTTCCTTGATTCCAGAACTAACAGAATAATGTTGGATAAATATCATTTTTCTTCTTGGCGTGAAACTGGTAGGCTGTCCTTTCCTTTATCTGTTCTGACTTTTGGGGGTATGTCATACCAGTGGTGAAATATTTTGATGTCATCCCAAGGTAACCTGACTAAACTGCTAAGCAATTTGTCACTACAAAGAATCTAGTCAGCCTAAAATGGTGTGGTAGTAAGATGTAATCTTACACTCATGTATCATGGTGCTTTTGAGTAAGCGAACATCTTCAAAGTGCCTGTCTGAAGTAAGAAGGGGGTGTGAGCTGATTGGCTTTACTGAGTATGTGACAGCTTCCCAAGAAACCTCACAATCTTCTTGCTGTATCCCCAGGGTTTTAAAAGGTTCTTACTGGGCTCCTTTTGTCCTCTGCTGCCAATTGGTTGCAGATATTCCTTAGGGTTCCATTTTCTGCCCTTCTCTCACTTTATAATTATCTCAAATGTTTCCTCATTACCTATTTTCAGATGATCCCTATATTTTCATCTCAAAGCTCTCAGTTCAATATTTTGACAGCCTATTGGCATTTTTGCCTGGGTTTTCTACAAGTTCCTGTAATTTCAAGTTTGTGTATTACCCATGCATTCCTATTCTCCATGATTGGTTTAATAATCCCCCTTTAAGACTGACCTTGCAATCACATACAATTCCATTTTTTGACTTTGCACCGAATTACCTTAATTTTACCTCCTACCTATCATTTTCTTGGCTTCACATATATGGTTCCTGTAATATGCCCCATTTTTTCTTGCATCTGTCTATTCTATTTCTTAGTAGAGAATGGCTGTGTTTGCCTCAACACCCTTTCCTGCCTTGTCAATGCCTCCTATTTTTTATTCTAAGGTCAAAGGTCAATCCTCTATGAATCTTCTGACTCCTGATTTCCCCGGGAAAGTCGCTTCATCTCCATTACTGCACTGAACACATTTTACAATAATAAATTCTCAACTACAACCACAATATAATCACACCTGAAGCCACTTTATCAAGAAGGCTGTCATAATGATAGTGAAACTGAACTATTTGCCTACAATTATTTCAGGTATTCTAATTGCCTAGTAAGGTGACACAGAAATGAACCTGAAAGATGAGAACTGGAAATTACTGGCATTAAGGACATAAACAGTGGAATAAAGGTGACAACTAAGTTTAGGTAATTTAAGTCACTTAATATTGCCAAAGCAAGAAGTATAGAAAAAGATACAGAAACTTCCTTTGGAGATATTTGTATGAAATATTAAAGATGCTGGGCTTTCTGTCTGAAACTGGCAAGGAATTATTAATAAATTTTGTTAACAAGGGAGCTACATGATCCAATTTGCATTTTAGAAATATCATTCAGGCAGCACAGCACTGCATAAATTGGAAGGACATGATAATAGGAACAAGGAACCATGATCCAGATCAAATAGATGGGTGTGTGCGCAAACACCATGGTGGACACGGAGAAAGGGGAAGATTCAAAGGAGTTTAGGAGGTAGGATTGTGAGGACATGATGCTTAATAAGCCGTAGAGGGTGAGAGTGGGAGAAATTTTAATAAGTCTTGAAATTATGGCTTGAATAACTGGATGTAATAGAGCTATTAGCTGAAATGGGAAACACAAAGAAGGATATCCTGACCAGTATGGGGTGGAGTGGCAACTGACTGGCATTTAATAATAATCTTGATGGGCATACAGGGCTGCAAGGGAGATATCCATTAGGCAATTGAATATAGGAACTTGGTGCATAGATGAGATATCTAATCTAGGTAGAGAGATTTGAGATTCATCAGCTTATCTGTGGTCTTTAAAGTGAGTAAGGTGATCCAGGAAGCAAGTATAGAGTGAAAACCCAATCAATCACTGGTACTTGTTGAATAAAAGGTGATCAAGGATCAGTTCCGGTCTGAGGTTAAGAACAGAAACTAAAGTGAATGCAATTGAGCATCACATAAAGTAGTCTGTGGTTAACAGTGAAAAAGAATTACCAAACACAAGTTAAAAATCAGACTGTGCTGTACACTCTGCCAGGGGCTATTTTTGTTTCATTTTACTCAATCCTCTCTGTTAAAGTCAAATTTTGTCGCTAAGTGAATTCAGGTCCTGTGTACCTTGTAATTGTACTTGCAATAAGTAGCAAAGGTAGGTTTCAACCTTAAGCCTTTCTATTCCCATTCCTCCTTTATATCCAGAGTTGACTACACTATTTGTGAAACTCCAAGAAAAAAAAATGATAATGCAGGCTCCACAGTTCAAAGAGGAGGAAAAATACGCCATTAAATGTTCTGAAAAGTACCTCTTCTTCAAAGGCCTCTTTGTATATTTTCACTTTTCAAAATTTTCTACTTAATATAGTGTTAAAGATAGAATGATTTTAATTTTAAAATATTGTCAGTGATATTATCACGTGGGGCAGATATTTGGCATAGCACTTAAGATGTTGTTGGGACACCTGTATCCCATCAAATTGTCTGGGTTTGAGTCACAGCTCTGCTTCTTGGGAAACAGCAGAAGATGGCTCAAGTACTTGGGTCCCTGCCACCCATGCAGGAGACCCAGATTTCTCCAGCCTGCCCTAGTGCTGGCTGCTGTGAGTATTTTGGGAGCAAAACAGCAGATAGACCATCACTCGATCTCTTGAACTCTCTTTCTCTTTCTCTCTCTCTCTCTCTCTCTCTCTCTCTCTCTCTCTGCTTTTCAATTTAAATAACGAAAATAATTTTATCATCCAACTTTATTTTATGCCATACCACTTTTAGGTGCAAATATGAGAGCACTGAACTCAGACATGGAATCAAAAGAAGTATACAGTTCATATTTCGTAGCTTGCACATGCGTATGCATTTCATTCTTATCAGAACAGAGGACACCCTGCACTAATAAACTCAACTCTCAACTCTTCTGGTTTTACTTTATGATTGAAGTAGATTCTATTAAGTCTCTCTGTCTTTGCCTTACTGAGACTAGGATGGATGAAAGGAAAAGAAACTATGGGCACCCTGTGTAATTTTTCTTTCTGTGCCATCATTTTCACCATAACTAGTTGGTTAACAGAAGGAAGTAACACAAGAGGAAATACCGGGTTCCTCCGTCATTCATGATTCTTAGAATGCTTTCTATCTTTGAAGCAAATTCTAGGGTGAATTAAAGCTGCATAGGTCTGTCAGTGTCCCAGCTCATTTGCTCTTAGTTGTTAACACACTACCTGGTACTCACTTTGAGAACCACTTGCGTATGTGCCAAGCAATTGCTGTATGGAGTAGCAGCAAGAAAGACCAACAGACATGTTCCACCTCCCCTTTGCTCAAGTTGTGCTTCATTGCCCCACCATGCTTACCATACCCAAGTTCAAACGTGAATTGGTTAAATTTTCAAGACAACCACAGCCGAGCATTGAGTCAAAGATGAGATCGTTTTGGATGTAAGGCACTTAGAGCTGCACAGGTTGTATCCGCTGAAGCTGGCTCTGTACATAACCCCTTATGCTGTGTTTTCCTCTTTCAATACAATACCTCACCTTGGAGTTGTTACACTCATCGGTATTCACCATTTGACCAAACAACAATACCTATAAAGATACATGATAATATCGATATAAAAAAAGTGTCATTCCCTTACTCGTCCTCTTTGGCCATAAAGAAAACTGTGTTAACAATGCATTTGAAGTAATCATCCCTTATCACACACCTTTCCCTTCCACAAGGCATTCTCTTTAATATGGCATCAAAAAATGAGATTTGTCTGGTTTTGTGTTACCTTTGTTTCACCTTTTGTGAATATTGTTCCTTTGTCGGCTTTTGTGCCATGAGAGGGAAGTGTAATTTGTGTTCTGCTGCTGCAATTCATTATGCAGGGGAAGGAGAGATGGAGAATAATGCGTGCTTGGACAGAGAGATGACAGAGCAAATGCTACTTCATGGGTTTTATCATGGTATATTTCTCCTCACTGTGTGCCTTTTTATACATGGAATTCTTTTGAAATAGATGAAGTCTCTAATAGTACCATTATCAAAATCTGCGTTGCTTCTGTCATTGTCACATAATAGCTGTTCATTTGCTGGGAAGCTTAAGAAAGAGAAAGGAGAAGATTGAATCAATGTATTAGGGCTGGACGCATCTGTGGTTTTGATAAACCTCTCAGGATTCCTGGCGTTACCATGCAGAGATTTCCATATCTAAGTCATATCTGCATTTTGTTTCATAATTCTGAACTTCTACTCCCATGTTAAATAAAAGATTTTAAAACCACAAAACACCTACCATAGCCTACCGTAGCCATCTACTATTTTAACAGATCTGGAGTTTGGAAAACAAATATTTGTCCCCTCACCATTTGACAGAATCTAGGATATGTGTAATTTATTTTCTGGAGTTCAAAAATGACTTACTCTGTGTCTTAGCCCACACATACCATTTTTTATAAACTGAACAAGAAGGTTTAAACCAACAAATTTGCGAACTAATAGGTGACTTTACAAAACCATACTATGATGAATTAAAATTAAGGTTTGAATATGAACAATTTTAAACTGTTAATACATACAATAGTAATTAAAAGTGCATGTCTAATTATGTCTTTGAGCAACACATGTTTTTAACAATGTCATTAGAAATTACAAATTTCTTTCATTTAACTTCTTTGAATCAGATTAAGTTTCTCTGAAATTCATGTCTTACATATCTGTGTATATTTAAAATAATCTATTTCCTTAAAAACTTTTATTACATTGATAATGTCTTTTACAAACAATGGCTTCCTTATATTTAAGAGTTTATAGTGGCTGGCACCATGGCTCACTAGGCTAATCCACCGCCTGCAGCGCCGGCACACCGGGTTCTAGTCCCGGTCAGGGTGCCGGATTCTGTCCTGGTTGCTCCTCTTCCAGTCCAGCTCTCTGCTGTGGCCCGGGAAGGCAGTGGAGGATGGCCCAAGTGCTTGGGCCCTGCACCCGCATGGGAGACCAGGAGGAAGCACCTGTCTCCTGGCTTCGGATTGGTGCAGTTCTGGCCATAGCGGGCACTTGGTGGTTGAACCAACGGAAAAAGGAAGACCTTTCTCTCTGTCTCTCTCTCTCACTGTCCACTCTGCCTGTCAAAAAAAAGAGAGAGAGAGAGACTTTATAGTAACAGCTAAGACCTAGATATGAGTTTCCATGAGCCAGGTATCATGTATGTATTGTGTACTTTCCAGAGGTGATCTCATGTGATTTTCAGAAATTACAGGCAGGAATTATGTTTCTATCACCACTACAATTATGAGAGAACAGAGTTACAGAGGGCGATGGATAACAGTGCTGTTAAGTTGAGCTTGGACTTCATTCTAGACTAATTCCAAGTGTCACACTTAAAAACCACTCTTCTGCTTTGCTTTGGTACAAAGATTGATTGGTCACTACTTGCTCCTGCAGGATTTGTACTATATAATGACTTGGCAACCATATTTTAATAGTACCATCTGTTTGTGCTTGTTTCCCCCTCCTATGAATGGCTGAGTCCATGTCTCCATGAAATATTCCTTGCAAGCTGCACTTCATTCCCTAACAGTTGCTTGGTCTCCACCTACACAGTGGAAAATAATGAAATGGCTTGAGGAAATAGATGATTACACTTGTGCTGGTCAAATTACTAAAGAATCAATAAGGCTGCCTCTAAGATTATTGCCTGGGAGGTTCATCTTAGCCCATAACTTCACTTCCAGCTGATGTTTCAAGACATTCGGGATCTGGAACTCTCTGCAAAACCCCAGGATCCTTGTAACATTGGGAAAACCAACACAGGATTACTCTATGACAACTGATCCAGTGCTTGTGCTTCCTCTGCTCATTTTTTTTTTAATCAAGACAATGCCCTTTAGATCATGTCATTTCTCTCTTCTTAGTGTTTTTGGAAAGGAGTTCAGTATAAGCAACTTCTCTTCTCTGTGCACCTTAATTTATTTCACTGTTATATTTCATAGTAGGTTGATTTGGTAAAAGAAAGGTTAGTAGTCCAAAGGAGACTTAGCTACTTTAGGACTTCAAGAAGACTGATTTTTTGTTATTTATTTGTTATTCTCAGTAAGTAAAATAATATAAATAAGGATATTTGCGTATCTGATTTTTAAGTGTTGTTTTCTGTGTTCCTCACGCAGGCATCTTTTATTTAGCATTATCAGAGTGCATCTGATAAAACTGAGTTTTGAGTTACAAAGCCATGATGGTGAGGAGAAACAGGGTAATTGTATAAAAAACTGAAGCACAATTAATTCTGTTACTTTAAAAATATTAGCAAATTGCTGCAGCTGTTTTATATTAAAAAGTCAGAGTTGTACAGTTTATTCCCCTTATTCCCACAGAAGTAGCCACACCTCCTGATTGCTACACTAATCAGTAGAATGTTTGAACCTACACAACATGGAATGAGAGTAGAATGAGTTCGCTGTAACCAAGGGGATATGTAGATCATCTTCAGCACATATTGCCACAGATAATCACTGCCAGATACAACACATTTTTCTGCTGCTCCTGGAAACTGCAGGTTCATGATTTGTAAAACAAGCCACGATCATTACCATTTGGGTTGACCAGGAAGGAAACACGAGTTGTGAAACACAACTCATGATTGTTAATCCCATAAAGCTTAGAATTTGTCTAAAAGTGAATACTAATTAGGTTACTATCAGTGAATACTTCCAGAAGTTTGGGTTTGAAGAAACCCAAGTGAAAAAATCAGAAAGTTCTTTGTCTTGTCTTAAAATGAACATTCTTTATCTTAAAAAAAGAAAAAAAAATTGCCGAGTCTACTGTAATTTTATTAATGTTCCCTTTACTGACCTGAATCCTGAATGCTAGAAAATTATGTTATCAGTGGAATTAGTGTTTGTAACTTCCACCCTCTTCTGCTACCCTGACATTAGGCTGGGAATCCACAGCCATGGTAAAGATTCTCAAGCAGCCTTCTTAGGAGAGGTCCACTCTGCCCTCCCATTAGGACACTTGTCAGCCTCTTTAATGGAGTAAAGTGTGATTGGTTATTGTGCATCCTGTGGGTACTTCTCTGTTAGAAGCTGTTATTAACAAGCTGTGTGCTCATTTGCCAGTGTGCATTAGTGTGAGCCATGAGCCGGTCACTAATATCAACACCATCCGTAACAAGCTGCAAATGCAGTCACTTGGGCTCCAAACCATCTACGAAGCCTGAGTCTGCGCTTTAACAAAATCTCCAGATGATTCCTGTAGGTATTAAAGTCTGAGAAGCACCACTGGACTACACCAAAATGGCAACACTGTTACATGATGACCCAGAAAAAAAAAAATCCCAAATAGCAAAAGCCTGTGTATCTAAAGAAAGGATTCATATGGCAGTAGTTCTAGGCTCCAGGGCAGGAAAGCCTGCAGGGGAAATGTTTTGGAGCAAGTAAAACTAATCAATATTTTCGAACAGTAGCAGTGGCATGTTGTATAGAATAATTTCCTTTCTCTTCAACAACAAAATATCCCTCCTTATTTTACTACCAAAAATTCACATGGTATTGGAAATTTAAAATGGGATAAAAGAACAGTACATGTGTTTTTTAGCTGAGAGAGAAAGACATAAAACGTATTTGGAAAGTACTGTAAGAACTTTGATCTCTTATCTCTTAAAAATGATATAGTCTGGGGCCGACGCTGCGGCATAGTGGGAAAAGCCTCTGCCTGTAGCGCCGGCATCCCATATGGGCACCGGTTCGAGTCCCGGATGCTCCACTTCTAACCCACTTCTTTGATATGTCCTGGGAAAGCAATGGAAGATGGCCCAAGTCCTTGGACCCTGCACCTGTGTGGGAGACCCAGAAGAAGCTCCTGGCTCCTGGCTTTGGATCCGCACAGCTCTGTCTTTGGGGCCAACTGGGGAGTGAACCAGTGGATGGAAGACCTTTCTCTCTCTCTCTCTCTCTCTCTCTCTCTTTCTCACCCTCTCCTGCTCTCTCTCTGTGTAACTCTGACTTTCAAATAAAATAAATAAATCTTTCAAAAAATCATATAGTATAGGTACTACTTTGCCTTTAACTTCTGAGGTTAAAGCAGAAATCAAATTTCCAACTTTTAATCATAATTCATCAGTTTATTGGGGGAAGGATTGTATCAGTATTTGTCATAATGGAAAAAAATTTGAGCTCCTAATTCCCAAATCATTTAAATATCTTATTTTCGGCTATAACAGCACCCTAAATATTTGTTAAATAATTACATGTGAGAATTCACATTTTAACAAATTATTAGATGAGTAGGTTTCATGTGGTCAAGACATGATTTTTATTTTGACATACCAATTAATTCAACTTACATATTTTGAAAGAATATTCTTTCTAGCATTTACAAAGAAAATTTAAGTGCTATTAACTTTAGTTTGGGACAAACTATTGGATTTTTTTCTTCACAATGACCACATTAGGATACTAATTATAGAAAATGTCCCATTTTAGAAAAGCCCTACTTGCTCTTTGAAATTTAAAAATTTTTATCTCTGAATACTCCACAATGGAAACAAATCAAATTACGTAAGCCACCATTTGTCATCTAGAAACTAAATATTAACACAGTATTTAATAAAGTTTTATTTATTGACATATACTTATTCTAGAATTACTGCTTAACAAAATCATTAACAACATAGGTCCTTTCTCTTGGTTGAAATAGGATGCACTGTCTGGAAAGGGCTACACTAGAAAGAATGATGGCTTTCCCAATAATAAGGAAGAAGTAAGAATTTGGAAAGAAATATGAAGAGTTCCATCTTCATCAGCGTCAGATAAGAAAGCTGATGGACCATCCAAGAGGCGATCGGAGACAGCTCAGGATGCAATATTGAGTGCTATGAGGAGATACAATGCAGAGAAAAGAGAAGGGCTGGGGTATATTCGCCCTGACCCACACAGGGCTGAAGCCACTGCATTCTCCAGGATACAAGAGATTCAGCAACTCTTTTGAAGCTGTTGTTTTCTGTTTTATATTTTACTTTAAAACATGTTTAATTGTTAATCAAAAATATCCTAAGGCTGAAGGGCAGGTGTCTGATCTAGCAGTTAATATGCCAGTTAAGATACCAGGTCCCACCATGGTGTGCCTGATTTCAATACCTGCTTTCAACTTCCTGTTATTGCAGAAAGAGTCTACAAGGCCATAATGATTCTAAAGACTGGGCTCTGGCTGCCTCCAAGGAGACCTGGATTGAGTTGCCAGCAGCAGGCAGCTTCAGCCTCAGCACAGCCCAAGCCATTGCAGGCAGGCGTCAGAGAGTGGACAAGCAGATAAGATGTGTGTGTGTGTGTGTGTTTCTCAAGCAAACAAAATAATGATATTTGTATTTTTAGCATGTCCTACATTTGAAACATATATATTCTTTTGACTATATATATAGTCATGTATATATACATATGTATATATATATATATATATATACATTTGAAATACACAGTTATCTTGGAATTAATATTAACACTTCTCAAACAAGATGTATTATCAAATACATAAACAGAATATATATGAATTTACAGGCCTGACAGGATAATTTCATTTTCTCTACTAAGTATCTTTCACCTGTATTCCTATAAGAACACATGGGAGCATAGAGAAAAAATGACCAGTCTGGTTATCTCAAGGCAGCCAAGTTATGAGTGATTTTATTTTCCTCTTTTGCATTTCTTCATTTGCTTTTCCAGTTTAATAAGGGAAAATTCAACAAAGGGTCTTTTTTTAAAAATATTTAATTATTTATTTGAAAGTCAGAGTTTCATAAAGAGAGGAGAGGCACAGAGAGAGAGAGAGAGAGGTCTTCCATCTGCTAGTTCACTCCCTAGTTGGCCATATTGACTGGAGCTGTGCGAATCCTAAGCCAGGAGCCAGGAGCTTCCTCCAGGCAGGTACAGGGGTCCAAGGATTTGTACCATCTTCTACTAGTTTCCCAGGCCACAGCAGAGAGCTGAATTGGGAGTGGAGCATCTGGGACTCGAACCAGCGCCCATGAGGGATGTCAGCACTGCAGGTGACAGCTTTTCCCCCTGAGCCACAGCGCCAGCCCCCAGAGGGTCTTTTTTTCAAGATTTATTTTATTTATTTGAAAGGCATAATTACACAGAGAAAGAGAGAGAGAGACCTTCCAGTCACTGGTTCAATGGCTGCAATGGCAGGGCGCATTGGCAGTGAACCAATGTCCATACTGAATATGGACGTTGCAGTCAGCAACCTTACCCACTATACCACAGTGCCAGTCTTCAGAGGGTCTGTTAAAAAGAAAAATAGAGTGATTCAAAATAGGAATGTCTTATGCACTTATACTTTTTTAGTGAGGAGTATCCATTAAATCTTTAGAATAAGGCAGAAGTAAGATTAGGAGACATTTTAATTGCTCAAGGAACTATGTCTGCTACCATTGACAGGAGTGGCGACTAGCCTTGGAGAATAAACTTGGGCAGAAAGAGTAGACCACGACTAAATATCTGGGCTGTTTGCAAATGTCCCTCTAACATGTCTAGTTTTGTATTTAAGTAACGAGTTTGGCATGCCTGGCAAACAGGCCCAGATTACATTTGTAGATTAATATCCATGTTGAATCAGGATTCCCTCTAATTCACTAACCCTTCTCCTGCTCCTCCTCCTCATACTGTCTTGGAACTACATTTTTAGCTGTCTTTACCTAAAGACTATTAATTGACCACACAAAAACTTGGATTGTTTACTGTGCTTGCCATTTGGTAGGGCATCAATTTATTCTCACTAGATGAGAGATGTAAAAGGGATGAGAAACCAAGCCCTGAATAAGGAGGGCAGTTTAGAAAAGAAAATAGACCCCACATAAGGCCAGCAGAAACAGTAAAAATGCAGCATAAATAATTTGTAGGAGCCTGACTTTTGGACTTGAATAACCATGGTCTGCTCCTTGTGAGTGTCTGATCCTTGTGAGTGTCTACTCTCTGTGAGTTTGAAGAAAACCTCTAATGGGCTGAAGCGACTGAGCACTACAGCCCTGGGGAGTAGCATAAAAAAAGGCAGTATGTTTTAAACAAGACAAATTAAACTCAATATAACAGGTCTTGGGCCTGGGAATAATTTAAAAAAAAAAAACACACACAACAGAGAAATTCATAAAATATGCAGATTTTTTAAATTTAAGAAAAAAACTGGGACCTTTAAAGATTTATGATTCTCTGACTTTGCCCTTCCCAAATTAGTCTAGAAATAAGGTTATTGAGAAGTCATCTTTATTATACTCTATGTTGACTTTTAATAATATTGAAAGAATGATAGAAGAAGAAAAGAGAAAACACTAGTTGTTCCTGTTTAAGGAGTCTAGGTTTGCCTTATTTTTTTCCATTGAGTTTTCACTTCTAGGTTTCAAAGAACAGGAAGGATTGAGAGTGACTTTTGTGTGCATTGCTACAGCACAAAGATGCATGAGAACTGGAGTAACCTCAGCTTTCACTACTTTCACATGTGCCTCTGCTGGCGGAATGTTCAGGAACATACTGGAAGCCTTTTCTAGAGAGGCACTGTGAGTGTGTGTGTTCAGAGAAGGGGCTGCTATTTCACATAACTGTTTTCCAATGCTTGATGAGCAAGAAGACCTGGGACGAAATGTTTCAAATTCTCTGAAGGCTGTTTTCTCACCTGGAAGACAGAGATAATAACTTACTGAAATGCTGAGATGATTCAGTGAGATCTTTCCCTCAAAGGATTTAACACAGTGCCTCATTCATGGCAAGTACGAGGAAATATAGGCTGTTGTTTCATTTTTTCCCCTCTAAGCAGATATTGATAATGCAGATCTGCATCAACTGTTAGTCCAGGGCTTGGCAATTTACAACAGGCAGAGGGATTGGAGAGAGCAGAGATCTGTAACTTAGTTCATAGCTCTTTCCTCTAAATTCTTACTGCAAAGAGGAGAGACCAGAAGTGCTCGAAGAAATACCTGAATATAGCCAATGTCAAGGTTCTTAAGCCTAGTATGGGAAACTATAATAAATGAATCGAACACTAAGGGGAAGAAGGGGAGAGAAGATTCTGGGATTCTGTTCATCCTTCACTTACAGCAGTGAACCTGGGGACAGAGAATGAAACAGGAGGGAATTGTTGATGGCAGAGCAACATAATTGGGAAACTTTGTGTTCCGTTATGTGATTTCCAAAAGAGCTCTTCTAAGAGAAGAGCCCTAAAAGAAAAGGTGTGAAGCTTTGTGCAAACCCCCTCTCTTCAGAGTAGCTGCTTTTTTTGTCTTGGAGCTGAGTTCTGTTAACAATGGTAGCAGCCTAACGTGAATGAGCATACTATAATTAAAAGAACTCCCTATAATTAAAAGTTCTGTGCAAATAGGAGGCACTTTTTATAACTCGGTTGATTGATGGACTGCTCAAAATCCCTATTAGAACCACAAATAGGGAGCAGAACCTTAAACACTTAAAATGAGAGGAGTGTCATTTGCATTTACTCAACAAATATTGCATTCAATGCCCACTAATACTAGGAGTAGAGAATACCAGAACATTAAGGATGCCTTTTTCTTAAAGTACTAAATCATGTAGTGTAGACAATGACAAAATAGGGCAGTACGGAATAAAATGATAATTGTATCTTTTAGGTAAGAGAATCAAATGCAAGGTGAATGGGATGCATGCAAACTCAGTCTTCATGACTGTTCACATCGAAGGCGATGGAATTGGAGCTAAGATTTAAACACCAACATAGAGAGATAAAGAGAAACTCGAAAAAAAGTGTAGTAAAGTGTAATTTGTTAGCTAAAAACTCTCAGTATCCATCTCGTGTTTCTGTTGCTGCAGACTGAAAACCTCAAACATCTACATCATCCCCACCCCTCCAGCTGAACTGGGAGGCAGGTGTTAAATCACTTGCTTTGTTATCCCTTCTCTCCCTTCACAGGAATATCCCTGAGGAAGAGAAAGCAGATCACCTGAGTCTGTTTTTCTTGTGAGCAGAATCTCCAGGAAGATGGACTGAGGGTATTTGTTCAGAGAAAGAGAATTTATCTCTGAAATGTCGTGATGTCCTGGCAAAGGAGATTATAGCTTTAGCGAATATAACCCTGATCTATAAGACATAGCAATCTGTAAAGAATATAACACATAAGCTATAGCACTGTGTGGAGTGTTAAATGAAGATGTTTCCAAATTTACACACTCACTGTTTTGGAGGAAGCCCAGAAACTTTGCCTACCTTTCTGGTGCTGGGTTACTTTTCAAACGACAGATTACTAGACTACACTCAGTCGTCTGCAGTTTTATTTTCTGAAAAATACCTGAGTGAATGGAAGGACCATCAATTCACTCTTTCCAGTTTATGTCATTTTCTCATGTGGCTTCTTTATTACAGGGACACACACATATACACACTCACACACTACATACCACACACTCTCCTCTTAAATGTGCTAAGTCTATAAAAATATAGAAAAGAATTATTGTCTGGTTTTGAGCACATGAGCCAGAAATATGTCTTTCTTGCTATACTTCTATCTCCATTTAAATATTTCAGATAATTTTGGAAAGTGTTAGTGCTTCCAATATTGCTCTGGAAAGCATGTAAAATGGCAGTGTGTCACTTCCTAATTGGACAAATATTCTCATAAATACACAGTCTTATCAAGATTTTGTTTTAGTTTCAAGTGATTACCTGTGGTGTTTGTGTAACAAATTCGCCCCATGTATTCAATATTTGATTATTTGATATTTTCTTAGAAGCAAATAGATAAGCACATGCTGTATTTTGGAATATTATAGATGATAGCCTATAAAATTTAATGTTTTTTCAAATGACAACAATTTTCAGTGAGTTTTTAAATCACTAATATAATTATTTTCAACAACTCATGCCTTAAAGGATATTTTATCAATATGCATAGATTGCATAAAAGTGGGTCACTATATAAAGTCAAATATTATAAGGAAAACATCTCTTGAAGCATCATGTGGGATAGAGAAGTAGAGAATAAGTTATTGTTCAGGGACTGACTCTATAGTCAATAACTTACATGATTTAAGCTGATAAAACATTTCATATGTTAAAGCTCAAGGTGTCCACTTGTGCCCAATAGTTCATTGTGACATGAGCTTCTCATACATTTTCAAACGTGACTTGAGGATAAATGGATTCTATTACTCTGCATCTAGAGGCAAATTTCACCTAAATAGAATTACAGGGGTCAGGAAGAAAATCCAAACTGTTACTGAGCTATCTGCAAAAATTCTTGCTGAAGGAATCCAACAATTTCAGATGACTTGTAAATATATAATATCACATTCAAGTATGTTGAAGACTGGATTATAACATAACTTTCACTTCAAAAGCAATGAATTGCATTACTTTAAGTATGATATATAATTCTGGAAGTCAATTTTACTTCTCAGCATTTTTCAATTATTTTGAAATATAATAGTACACAAAAGCTTATAGTTTTTTAAACATACATTATCTTATCTAATCCTTATCAACCATATGTAAACTATATTTCCCTGTAATAATTTGCTTTTCAAGGAGAAAAATTCACATTATCTATTATTTATTGTATTGAATCACAGAATCCAGTTGTAGAAATGTCATTGAGATCTCTGCTCATCTGATATTTCTTAAGTGTATATCACAGCTAGGAATCCATTTCATTCTTCTTTAACAATATAAGTAGGTTTCTATATAAGACATTTAGTTCCTGCCTCACCATAATATCTATTTCATTTTAATTTGTCAGTTTATGGGCCCTGATTATGACCCATATCTACACATCAAATTTCAGTGTCAACCTAGATCAATTTCTGTATCTTAAATCTAGTTCCCAGCAGGGAGAATCTGATTGGCACTGGTTTGGGCAATCATTTTTAGCCCACACACCTTCTCTGAATTACATCCTTACTATTCCAGTTGCCATTGCATTGTGGCATAGTGGGTTGAGCCACCACCTGTGGTGCCAGCATACCATATTACACCCGTTCAAGTTCTGTGCTGGCATACCTAAGTGCTCCCGTTCAAATCCTGGCTGCCCTACTTCTGATCCAGCACCCTGCTAATGTGCTTGGCAAAGATGTGTGGGACGGCCCAATTTCCTGGGCCCCTGCATCCACACAGATGACCTGGAAGAAGCTCCTGGTTCCTGGCTTTGGCCTGGCCCAGCAATGGCCTGCATATTCATTCCTCTACATCTGCTGATACAACTGTCTATTCTCACTATAGAAAACCGATTGATTTTTTTAAAAATATTTATATCAAACCCTGTCATTTCTCCTTTCCTATCTTCTAGAAAATCAAAATTCTTCACTGTGTTCTGCAAGGCCCTAAAGTACCCATCCCCACCCCCCACATTGCCTTTCTGATTTTTGCCTTCTTCTCTCGCCACACAAACTAGCTGCTGTTCCTTGCACATGTCCTTGCACATACATTCCCATGTGTGTGGCCTTCTGCCTGAAGTCAGTGCTCTTCCCTGAGGTTCCTGTGTGCTGGTTCACTGCCCACTGCCTTCCAGTCTTTCTTTCCATGTCATCTTGTCTGCAAAGCTTTCCCCAACTGTATTTAAAATTGCAATTATACTAATATTCCCCAAGCTTGTGCCACGGTTTGAATTTCTCTGTTACACTTATCTTCATCTGACCATCATAACCCATGCCTGTTTAGTGGAAGGCCAAGGAAAGAGGAAGCTTACACAGAAGAGAGGGTCATGAAAGGAAGCATTAATTAGTATGGAATTAGCATGCATTACCCTATTTCCTGTTACCCGCTTCCAAAATAAAAGACGTCATGCTCAATATCACTCGATTGTTTTATAACCCAGGGTTTTATTGCTAATTAGCAGTAGTAAGAAAACTGAACTTAGGCACTGTGCCATTCAGTTCAGAGCTCTTTTAGTGGCTATGGAGCTTCACGTCACCTGTGGTGTGTTAGTAAAGAGATCCACAGTCATCTTGCTTCAGTTTAGTTTGAAAACTAACTTGTTAATTGGAAAATTACTAGATTCTCATTTAATTATATCCTTGTGACTTACCTCCCAGCAGACTGTTTAAGATCATGGATATTGTCTATCTCTTTGTTGACACTATTATGAAAATTTGGGCCAAACTGGGTCACATCCTTTTTTGAACGTAGGTCGAAAGCTCTCTTCTTCACCTACAGAGCCTAAAACCATACACCACAGAACTTTTCAACTTAAATTCCCATAAAGATTAAATTGCAGCTACCATTTCTTGAATTTTATAGTATTCAAAGGACCTGTTAGAGTTTGCTCCTTCATTGTCTTTGATATGGATAGATGAAAGGGTCAGGTTATGGTTGTCATCATTTGTAAGGAAAATAATGAGTAGGGTTTTTTAAAATCTAGTCAGAAACCTGTAATGCATGTGGACCTACACACTTAGGAAAGGATTAATCCCCAAACAACTTTAAAATAATATTTATAGCTGTGTTGCCAAATTGGACTGCCACTTCAATAATCCAAGTTAAGATGAAAGGAAGATAACCAAGACCAAATGAGAAGCAGAAGAATTGACACAAATTGCTAAAGTTTAGGGAAAATAAACTTAACTGAAAATTGGGTTGAATATTTTAATATATTTTTTTCCAATTCAGTGATTCACTGTCTCTCTGTCAAGATTTTGTCTTAGGAAAACATCAGCAATTAAAAATACAGAATATTTCATGCACAAAACATTATGTTTTTGTTGTTAACATGTTTCATATTTTATATCAACAGCTACAGTAAAGAATTAGAAAGAAAATTGCATTATGTCCATATATATATATATAGTTTGTTAAGAGCAATTGATTTTCTTAATGTATTTAGGAAAATACTTGTAAAATTAATACAGTATATTTCTGTTATCATATTTCAAGCTCGTATTCCAGAGAGTCTTGTCAATTTATTTTAAAGTGAAAAAATATGTTTTCCCATTTTTAAGAAACTTGTAAGTACTTGGAACTAAGAATTTGTCATTGAGAATATTGGGACTATCACAGATTAAAAGTATGAGTCTTTTGCCTCTTTCTTAGGAGTTGAATCTTAATTTCCTAGCTCACTTTATCTGTATCCCCCTCCCTCACTCTACCCTCTACCCTGTCCCTTGGAAAGGAAAAAAGAAGAGGGAAGGGGAGAGGAGGGGAGATGGGGAGGAGAGGGGAAGGGAGTGGAAGGGAGAGGAGGGGAGGGGAGGGGAAGGGAGGAAGAAGGAAGGAAGAAGGAAGGAAGGAAGGAAGAATGGGACAGAGGGAGGGAGGTAAAAAGAAATGACAATCAAATGAAGAGACCAGGCTTATAAAGATTATAAACTTAGAGAAGTTGGAATTGGTGATATAAAGCTGCCATGATATATCATGCATGAAAAACATAACCAATTTTTTAATTTTTTAAAAAAAATTTAAGTAATTGTATATCCATATGTAGTTGTAAGAATTAATATAATGTAGATTTCACTGGATTTCTCCAAATAGTAATACCCTTCATTATAATAATACTACAGTAAAACTAAAAAAATGATATTGGCACAATTCCCCAATCTTACTGCGATTTCACCATTTTCAGATGCACTCATTAGTGTGTGTACGAACGTGTATGTTTAGTTCAATGCAGTTTCATCATTGTGTAGATTCCTGTAGCCACCATTATAATCAAGAAGAATCTTTTTTACCTCATTGTAGCCACAGACACCACTCTTCCTTAGTCCACGCTGACACCTGACAGCCACTCATTTACTCCCCATGTCTGGCATTGCATAATTTCAAGAATGTTATCGCAATGAAATCATGCAGTATATAAATTTTTGAGATTGGCCTTTTTCACTTAACATGAGTCTCTGAAGAACTATCCAAGGTGTTATGTGCATGGATAGTATCCCATGGTGCTGTAGACTAATTTGTAGAATTCAAAGAGATATCCGGCTTAGTGGTTGAGATGCCCCTGGCACATGTTACAGTCCTTGGGTTTGGTTCTTGGCTGCAGCTTTTGATTCCAGCTTCCTGCCAATACTGAACATGGGAGATAGCAGATGGTGGCTCATATGGATTGGGTCAGTGCCACCACCCACATGGGAGACCTAGATTGAGTTCCAGGCACCTGTGCCAGACCCAGCCTACAAACTGTGAGCATTTAGAGAGTGAACCAGTGGGTGGAAAATCCCTCTCTCTCTCTCTCTCTCCTCTCTCACTCTCTCTCATTGTGCATGTGTGTGTGTGTTTGTGTGTGTGTGTCTATCTTTGTGCTTCTGAAATAAATAAAATATAAAAAAATAATAAACTGAATCCCTAACCTCCAACATGACAGTATCTGGAAAGTAGGGCCTTTAGGAGGCAAATTAGGTTAAAGGGGGTCATTAAGGTAAGACCCTAAACTGGTAGGACCGTTGTCTTATAAGAGGATCTTACAAGATCGATTGATCTCTCTCTCTCTCTCCATACTTCCTTCCCTCCCACCACCCCCCCTCTGTCTCTTTTCCATGTGAAGATACAATGGGCACACGCCCAGGACGAGGGCTCACATGCTTGCTCTCTGATCCAGAACTGTCAAATAATTAACTTCCGTTGTTTAAGCCACCTAGTGTGGGCTATTTCATTATGCCAGCTTCGGATAACTAGTACACACAGTCTGAAAGAATCTGCCCATTTATTTAATTTGTTTAACTCAGAACTCTTAGGCTGCTTCGTGTTTGGGGCTATTATGAATAAAGTTGCTGATAACATTCATGTAGAGGCTTTAGTATGCCATAAGTTCTTCTTTCTTTTTTTTTTAAACTTTTATTTAATAAATATAAATTTCCAAAGTACAGTTTATCAGTTTATGAATTACAATGGCTTCCCCCCCCCCCATAAGTTCTTATTTCTATGGCATAAATGCTCCATAGTGCAAAATGGCTGCATCATATGGTAAAGTCCTGTTTGGCTTTTGTAAGACATTGCTATTCCCTTTTGTAAAGTGGTAAAGGTAGTGATATCTCGTTGTAGTTTTCATTTTCCTCATGGTGTATGATGCTTTTTAAAATATAGGTCTTACTAGATATTTAAAAAAAGATTTTGAGGAGGCCGGCGCCATGGCACACTAGGTTAATCCTCTGCCTGCGGTGCCGGCATCCTATATGAGCGCTGGTTCTAGTCCTGGTTGCTCCTCTTCCAATCCAGTTCTCTGCTGTGGCCTGGGAAGGCAGTGGAGGATGGCACAGGTGCTTGGGCCCCTGCACCTGCGTGGGAGACCAGGAGGAAGCACCTGGCTCCTGGCTTGGGATCAGCATAGCTCCGGTCTTGCGGTCATTTGGGGAGTGAACCAATGGAAGGAAGACCTTTCTCTCTGTCTCTCTCACTGTCTATAACTCTACTTTCAAATAAATAAATAAATAAATCTTTAAAAAAAATTTTTTGAGGGGCTAGTGTTGTGAGGTAGCAGGTTAAACTGCTGCCTGCAGCATCAGTATCCCATATCAACATCAGTTTGATTCCTGGCTGCTCCACTTCCAATCCAGCTCCCTGCTAATGCACCTGAGAAAGCAGTGAAAGGTGGCCCAAGATCTTGGGGCTTCATACCCATGTGGGAGACCTGGAAGAAGCTCCTGGCTCCAGGCTCCTGGCTCCTAGCTTCAGCTTGACCCAGCCACAGCCATTGTGGCCATTTGGAGAGTAAACCAGCAGATGGAAGACCTTTCTCTCACTCTTTTTCTCTCTCTTTCTCTGTGTGTGTCTCCCTCTCTCTATAGCTTTTTCTTTTAAATAATGTGTCTTTAAAAAAATTTTTTGAACCACATTATAAATGGTTTGTGAATGAAACTTACAGATGTTTTTTAAATTATTTATTTCAAAGACAGCATTACAGAGAGAGAAAGAGAGATCTTCTGTCCATAAGTTCATTTCCCAAATGGCCACCATGGCCACGACTGGGCCTGGCTGAAGCCAGGAACCAGGGACATTCTCCATGTCTCTCACTTAGGTGCAGGAGACGCAAATGCTTGGGCCAACTTCTGCTGATTTCCCAGGTGCATTAGCAGGGAGAATTAGAATTAGAATTAGAATTAGAATTAGAACAGGAGGAACATGAACCTGCACCCACATGGGTTGCTAACATCACAGGTGGAGTCCTAACCCACTGTGTCACAGCACTGGACCCCAATGGATTTTTTTTTAGATGAATCCAATATCAAAAATCTTGGCCATAGGATATATGTTATAATGTAAAAAAACTTTTACTCCATAACACTCATTTTAAAGAATAAAAGACCTCAAACATAAAACACAGATTTTTTTTAGCTCAAAATAAATATGTGAAATTGTAGATATCAGAAATCTTTTTTATGTGGTGTGAAATAACATTTTAACTGATTTTGGAAATATAGTATTATGGTAAAAATTTAGTTCCAACAATCACTATGGAGAATCCAACACCCCAGGAAGGCAGAAGTTGCCCTAGTTTTTCCCTCTGATCCTGCAAAGCACTATTGAAGGTCTAATAACTTGTTAGCCTAGTATTCAACATCTGCATTAGGAGAGTACCTCTTCTTAACAGTCCTGAGAAATATTGAATTATACCTTTGGCTTCCACATGTCTTCCTTGGTATCTGCAAGGTAAAAACGAACAGTGGTTATAATAATTATCTGTATAGATATAATTACTAAGTAATCAATAATTAAGCAAACACATATTTAAGTTTAATATGTACAAGTAATAATAGAAAGTTTTAGAAAAAGAATTTTTTTTTAAATCTGAAATTAAAGGGAATAATCTGCCAATTACTTGGGGGAAGTATTTTTGAGATAAGCTGAGCGGGAGAGGGGAGGGTTGCGGGTGGGAGGGAAGTTATGGGAGGGGGAAGCCATTGTAATCCATAAGCTGTACACTGGAAATTTATATTCATTAAATAAAAGTTTAAAAAAAAAAGAAAATTCCAAGTTGCTGGTGGTTTGAGATTTTCCCCATCTGTCTCACTTACAAACCTCCTTCTATGTGCTGAGCTTGAATTAAAACAGTGAAAGAAATCAAAAGTGAAAAGAATTGGATTTCTTTAGTTCTTTTCTGACACCAGGAAAAGTCTTTTCTGATCAAAATAATTACAAGTAAGTCTCAGCAGCAGGTGCTTAGCTCCTGGTTAAGAAGCCCTCACCCCACATGGGATGGCCAGGGTTCAGTTCTCAGCTCTAGCTGAGACACCCACCTTCCTGCTGGTACAGACCCTGGGAGACAGTGGTGATGACTCAGTGGTTGAGTTCTTGTGGCCCAGAAGGGAGACCTGCCTTATGCTCCCAGATCCTGGCTCTAGCCTCTAGCCCCATCCATTGTGGCCCAGCAGGTGGGAGCTCTCTTTCTCTGTCTCAGAAGGGAGACCTGCCTTATGCTCCCAGATCCTGGCTCTAGCCTCTAGCCCCATCCATTGTGGCCCAGCAGGTGGGAGCTCTCTTTCTCTGTCTTCTCTCTCTCTCTCTCTCTCTCTCTCTCTCTCTCTCTCTCTCATTTTGCCTCTCAAATAAATGAACAAAATCATTTTAAAGGATGCAAATTAAATATCAAAGAAAATAAAAGATAAAACATAAATTTATAATCTACAACCTGACATTTTTGATAGTACTATGGAGAATTAGGGAACTAAGCCTATTAAAACATTTGGTCCATTTAGGTATAATCATAATATATCTAACAATATTGCTAGGAATTTGATCATAAAATATAGAAAAATTCTGAGTTTTTCTGAAAACATTTGTTTTACTGTTTTAGGGAAATTAAATCATGGTTTAAATATCAGAGTCCCGTCTTCATTATTTTTATAGGCTCTAACCCAGAATTCTTTGCCCTATTTTACATTAATCTGTATGTTTATGTTATCTCTGAGGTGGGGTCTTCTCATTTGTGTGTGAATTAACAACTGATAACAGTAACTGATATTTATTGGCTGGCTGGAAACTACCTTAGCTTTTTCATGCAGTGGATTAACCCTCTAATACTCCCTACCACCTCTGAGAAATACTGTAGCATTATCTGCATTTTGTACATGAAGAAATTGAGATCTAGAGGGCTTAGGTTACTTGCTGAAGTGCATAGAGTAAAGATGTCAAAATTTACACCCAAGTGTATTTGAGTCTACAGAAAATACCTTCCTCATTTTGTCCTGCTGAAAGTTTTCACAATACTTCAGAAACAAACTCTAAATTAAATATTAATAGAAAAGCTTTCATTGTGTGCTTTAGATTCAGCGTTTACATAACCTGAGGAAAAATTAGTTCTCTTATTTAAAATACCAACTTTCTATTCTGAAGTAATTCAGCAAAGGTTTACCATTCTTACTCAATTCAGAACACTCTTTTGTCTTAGCTTTCAGAAGTAAGAATCCCTTTTAAATATCCCTGTGATCTTCAGACAAAAAAAATCACTGCTTAAATAACAGGTGCATGGTTTTCTGCCAAAATATTCTATGGATAGAAACTCGAATGTAACAAATATTACTACTTACCATTTTTTAACCTTGGTCTTTCAATTTTGTGCTCTAGGCTGTTACCTTTAATTCTTTTCATTTTACTGCCACTTTCTGTCACTCTATAGATATGTTCCATGTCCTACTCATCTTGAAAATAAATAAATGAACAAACCTTCTTTAAAGCTATGCCTTCAAAGCTTCTATCACCCCTTCTTCCCCTCCCCCACACCGCCCCAGCAGGCCCACAGTGATGGTCCTTAAGGTCAAGGTTACTGTTTCCTCCTTGTCACTCTCCATTTGTTTTTCAATCCACTCCAGCTTGGCTCTGTGCCCTCCAGCCTGGCAACCCCAGTTAGTGTCTTGTCAAGGGGACAGTAAGTTCTTCTCTTAGCAAACATTGTCTACCATTCAGTACTGAGGATTATTTTCTATTTACTTATATTCATTATACTTTCCTTTAAAATTCTATTGTTACAAATTTTTTAACTTCAATTTGTGAAGTGTGTGTTTGTGTGTGTATGTGTTGGAGCAATTTTTGAATTTTTTAAATAATTCATTTATTTGAAAGGGGGAGAGAGAGAGTGAGTGAGAGAGATTTCTTCCACCCAGGAGTTCACTCTCCAAATGCCTACAATGACTTGTGTTGGGCCAGGCTGCACCCAGAAGTCTGAAACTGAATCCAGATCTCCCATGTGGGTAGCTGGAACCCAATTACTTGAGCCTTCATCTGCTGCTTCACAGAATGACATCAACAGGAAGCTGGAATCCAAAGAGGAAATGGGACTCAGTACAGGCGTTCTGATATGGGATGCAGGCATCCACTGCACCAGATACCTACACCTGGAGTAATTTTAACAGTGTGTATGTGGGTTTTTTTTTTTTTTCAAATATTCTTCACATTCTTATCCAGTAAAAGCTAACTACCTAGGAATTTATTATATCATTTTTTATTCTTGATTCTTTGTTTCTCCAAAGTGACTATGAGGGTTTGTAGGAGGAAATTAAAGTCACAAATATTCTCTTTATTCATTTACAAAGGACTGAGCTCAGCTGATACATAAGACAACCTATATGGATTTTTTTTTTAGCTTTTGCCAATAACTTTGCTGTTTAGAGAAATGGACCTGAATGGAGTTGGACACTCCATAAAATTGAATAGTGACCAAAACTGATGGGTTTAATAAAATGTGGTCCCTTTAGTAAGAGCCTGGGAAGAGCTAGTTCTAAGCTGAGAATCCTACTGAGGCAAATGGTAAAGAAGAAACAAAGCTTTTGTTCCATTTTAAGTCGTAGGGTTTGTAACACTCTTTTTTCCCAGCATAAATCAATTTGATGTCTAATTCACAGACACTGTTGGACAGCATAGCGATTGAAGCCAGGGTAGGTGGAAGTTATAGTATTACTTTTCTCTTCATAGTAGCTGGATCTTTTCTACAAAGGTCAGTAATAAAAATTTCATTTGGGGACTATTATACAGAAGGTTAAAAATGAAATGACATGTATAAATATCATTTTTCCTTATTCATGTTTTTCCTCAAAGTCTTGCTAATGAAGAATATTATGGCTTTTGAAAACCATTTGGATGATCATGACCTAATGGTGTCCAGTTGACTTAAGCACCCATTGGTAACCCATTGACCCCAAAGCAAAATCACTTACAGAACTGCAATACATGAAATCAATATAATAATAACCATGTTCCAGTACGTGCTAAAAGTGACCCATGCTTGTGCTAAGTGGTTTTTGCATGTTATTTTTGTTTAATCATCAAAACAACCCAATACAGTATGAACCAGTGTGATACCAATAGAGTAAAAATCTGAAGCTTAGAGTAATGAAATAACCACCATGGTGCCACAGATGGAAGACCATACGTAAATCTAGATTTATTCTCCAACAGCACTACTAATGGCTGAAGGCAGTGTGCAAGTCCTTCAGAGCATGAGAGAACTGAAATGTGAATTTGCATGAGGAGACCTCCCTTTAAAAATATATTAATTAACTAATTAATTAATTTGAAAGGCAGAAAGAGACAAACAGAGCTCCCATTTGCTAGTTCACTCCTCAGATGCCTACAACAGCCAGGACCCAGTCAGACCAGGGCTGGGATCTGGGGATTCAATCCAGGTCTCCCATGTGGATGGCAAGAACTCAACCTATTGAGCCGTTACTCACTGCCTGACATTAGCAGGAAGCTGGAGTTAGGAGCCAAAGCCAGGTATGGAGTCCAGATACTCTGACATGGCGCGTGGGTATCCTAACCAGCACCGTAACCTCTGGGCTACACGCCCTCCCTTTGATTTACTTTTTGAACCTTACAAGATTTCCTAAGGAAATTCCAGTGACCCTCACACTGCTTTTTTTATTGCACTCCAAGTGCCTACGTGCTATTTAAACTCTTCTCCCTACTCAGCCTCAATTAAAGTGATTCTAAGGACAGACACGAGGCCTGGAGAGATCACAATCATGCCTTCAGTTATTCCTCTGCAACTGTAATGCCATTCTTGATGCTAACCTTGCATTCCTACTGTCACCTCCAGTTCTCCACAAACTCCATTTTTTTCTGTCATCAAATATATACTGAGTATTATCACTGCTTATACTACTCACTACCACCTCATCTACACCACAGTCATTTCCCAGACTGTTTCAATAACCTCCTAAATTGTGTTCTAGCCTCTGCTCTTGACCCTTCTAGTTAATTCTCCAAACATAGGGTCATCTTTCTGGAAGCTTATGTCTGACCAGTTCCTTCTCCTATTCAGGAAAGTCCAATGGTTTATCATCAGATTGAGAATAAAATCTTTCACTCCACACATTATCTGGCTCCTACATAACTTAACCCACCTCCTCTCCCTTTTACTCATGTCTTGCCTCTTTGTTCTTCAAAGAACGAAAGTCCACTGCTTCCCCAGAGCCCTTGCACTTCACATTTCTGCTCCCTCAAATATTTTTCAACCAGGCTTCTGTAGGGCTTCCTTCTTTATTGCTATCGGGTTTCTGATGCATTATTTCTTCCTCCGGGACGTTTGCCTTGACTATTTTATCCAACATAATTCACCTGTTTTCTCAGTCTCTTATTCCCCATGCTCTCTTTTTTGATAGCACTTCTGTGGTTGTAATTTTCTTTGTTCCTCTGCACTCTAAATCCATTTTCTTCTTTTGCCAGCCCCATGTCTCTTGAGCTGACCTTTATGGACTGTCTCATACAGGTTTCATTGCCCATTGGTTACAATTGGGATTCATCATGAGGGGCATTGACAGGAGTTAAGAGGGCAGGAAATGAAATAGAACAGGTATGTGTTATTCTGTTGCTTCCTTTGTGTGCTTACTGTGTTTTAGCAGTAGTGGCTCTACTGCTGGGCCACAGTTCTTAGTCAGTGATACTTTCCTTACATACCAGTTCTTGCTTTCTTCTAGTAACACAGTAATCTTTACTTGCCTGTAAATGTGATAACTTCTCACTGTGGCCAGTCACCTTTGTACTTTGTCATACTTCATTAGTTTCTTTATCTCTGTATAGAATTCCCTATATTACTTCTCTTTCATTAAAACTGCTGCTGTTTGTACCCTGCCAATCCGGATCACTCAGCTTCTTTTGCCATTACTTGATACTTTACATTCATTTATATTTATTTATATTTTATATTAAATTCATTTATGTTTTTATTGTCTTACTTTTGTGTATATGGTAAGCAAAATTATGTATGTCTCCCCACTTTGTGCCAAGATGTGCCTGAACCTTTGTATATGTTACCTGTCGTAGCATACATACTTGATTTGCATTGGTGACTAAGGTTACAAACATTGAGTTGGGGGAGTTTACTAGTCATCTTTTTATCACTGTTAACTAAAATACCTCAGGGGCCTGCATTGTGACCCAGTGGGTTAAACCACCACCTGTACTGCCAGCATCCCAATGGATGCCAGTTCAAGTCCTGGCTGCTCCACTTCTGATCCAGCCCTGTGCTAATATGCCTGGAAAAAGCAGCAGAAGATGGCCCAAGTGTTTGGGCCCCTGCCACTCATGTGGGAGAACCAGATGAAGCTTCTGGTTCCTGGCTTTGGCTTGGTCCAGCCCTGGTCATTGTGACCATTTAGGGAGTGAACCAATGAATAGGAGATTTCTCTCTTTCTTTTTCTTCTTCTTCTTCTCTCTCTCTCTAGAATTCTGCCTTTCAAATAAATATATACATCTTTCAAATAAGAAAGCTACTCATAAAACAAGAAGATATATTTCAGTTCATGATTTTGGAGGGTTATAGTCCAAAACTAGTAGACAGTCCCACTAGTCTGGCATTTGATGACAGTAGACTGGCGATGGTGACACATGTGCAGAAGAAGATCACATGGTGATCCAGGAAGCAGAGAGGCACAAGGAGCATGCTCATCATCTTCTTTTATGTGTTCTCTCCTCATAAAGCCATGGTGATCCAGGAAACAGATAGGCACAAGGAACAGGCTCATCATCTTCTTTTATATGTTCTCTCCTCATAAAACTGCCACAATTTACTTAGAGGGCCTCCATAGTAAACAACCTAATCCAATCTTATCAGCTTCCAAAGCCCTCCCTTCAGAAGCCAAAATTGGATTAATTTCCACCCTCAATGACTTAATATAACACTCTGGAATCAACCTTAGCACACATGGGCTTTTGGGGAACACACCAACTAGTATCCAAACCATATCTGGGTGGGGGGGCTGATATCCACTCATGAGGGCTTTCAAGCAGACAACCTTGCTGGCTAGGTTAGAAAGATGAGATGGAAAGAGACTAAAGAGGGAAACAATGCAGGAGAGAAACAAAATTTAGCATTGCTGATTGTCTTAATCTGTTTTCTGCTGCTATAACAGAATGCAACAGACTGCATCATTTATAACAACAGAAGTTCACGTGGTTCATGGAGCTGGAATCTGGGAAGTCCAGTATGGAGAGGCCACATCTGGTAAGGGCCTCTTTGCTGTGCCATGCAATGGCAAAAGAGCAAGTGAACACAAACTAGAGAGAGAGAGAAAGGGTGGAAGAAGAACATCCTATTTTACCTGTAATCCATTTCCATGATAAACACCTTAATCCATTTCTGAGGATCCTACCTGTTAATACTGTTACCATGGCAATAAATCCTCATGAGTTTTGGCGGGGACATTGAATTCATAACACTGACTTTGAAGATAGATGGAGGGAGACTTAGGCCAAGGAATACTGTCAGCTTGCACTGGGAATGGCATTCAGCCAATAGCCAGCAAATAAGTTTTGTGTCCAGTCCTACAACCACCAGGAACTTAAATTTACAAGGAAACTGAAGGAAAAGGAATCCAGCATACCTGAGGACCCCCAGACTAGGATATAGCCCTACCATTCTGTCAGATTTTTGATTTTAGCTCTGTGACATCCCCATGCTGGACTTGTGACCTACCAGAGTATAAGATAATACGTTTCTGTTGTTGGAGCCAGTGTTGTGGTACACTGCCTGCATCACCACCATCCTATATGGTTGTCAGTTCGAGTTCTGGCTGTTCCAATTTCTGATCCAGCTCCCTGCTAATGCACCTGGGAAAGCAGCAGAAGATGGCCCAGGTGCTTGGACCCCTGCCACCCACTTGGGAGATCAAGATGGAATTCCAGGCTCATGGCTTCACCCTGGCCCATCCTGGCTCTTGTGGCCATTTGGGTAGTGAACCAGCAGATGGAAGATCTCTCCCCCTTGGCAACCCCTTACCCCATGTCTCTTTCTCTCTGTGTGTATCTGCCTTTCAAATAGAAAAATAAATGAATCTTAAAAATGGTTGTGGTGTTTAAGCCACTAAAGTTGTGGTAATGTTTTAAGACCACAATAGAAAACTAATGTATAGGTTCTCTGAAGCTGTACTGTATGCAGTGCCTAGATAGCTCACAGTCCATATTAATATCCTCAGTAAATATCTGGTGAATCAGGGAGTTGAGTCTAAATATATTTTAACCTTTTTTGTTAATAAAAACTGTGAAAAATAATAATTATTTCTAATACTTACATAGTTCTTGAAATTATCAGGAAGTAAGCTTATAAAAGATGATTTAATATGTTTCACCACAGATATTCAGAAACTTCATATCAAAATAAACTGTATAGTTCATGTGTTCTGTTAGAATTCATATGACATGGAACTATTTTCAATTCTCACTCCAGTTCAAATTGAGCATTGTTTTTCCAGTATTTAAGATGTAGTAAACCTGATAATGGTCTTTTTGTTGAGTGGTAGATTCTTTAGACTACCTCTTGCAGGCTTATTTGGGTTCCTCTTAACTGTCAAAATCTATTTTTTAATTGAACTCACTGTGTAGATCACTTTAACAGCTTTTTTTTTCTGCAAACATCTAATGATGTTGTGCCTCTATAGCACATCCCATGAACTTTAAAAACATCTAACTTCAAACTCCAAATGTGTGATTTTTATGTGTGAAAAGATTCTTACTTAGGCAATCTACATTCTATTACTCTTAAAATAGACTGTATTATCAATTCAAGTGTATGATCAAATTAGAGGACAGCACTCAACAATAGTCATGTAAGCAACTCCTAATTAATATTAAACAGAGCTTCCTCTCTGTTCCATTTATGTAAAGATAGCAGTTTGAAGATAAAGTTACATTATCAAAAGTCAAAACCATTTTTTAAAAAATATGCCTGAAGGCAAGTTTTTTCTAGTCTAAATGCTCAGAGGATGTCATTGCTCAAATCTGGATCTTCAAATAGTTGAATCATCAGAAATTCCAAGTTTTTACCACATTTTACCAATGACACCACTGCCATTTTAAATAACATAGCACCTTAGAATTTCTGTTAAGACTTAGTAACATCTCTAATCTCCTTTATAAGAAAGCACTTTGTTATCTTCTTTTTCTCTAACACAGTGATAGTTTTGTCCCTGAATCAACAGCACCTGGCCACCAGCCCCACCCTATGCATAAGCTACTCAAGGAATTAAGGACAAATAGTTTTTATCTGTGAAGCCCTCCAGGTGACTGTGACAAAACTAGCCCTGGGAAAATACCGGGCATCTTGTAGGTTCTTTTGCTCATCAGTTAAACAGAATTACATTGAGAAATGAAAGGAATGAGATACAAAATTGGGTGCCTCAACTCAAGAACCACGAGCTTATAAAAGCTGGTTGTCTGAGATGTGTATACATATATCCATAATAGATATATGCTTGTGTAAAATTGAGATATGATCTCAATTTTCATAGGTTTTGACATGATTAAAATTTTCAATTTGTCAGTATATCAATAAGAAAATAATAATAAGGAGCTCCATTGGGGGAGGTCTGTGAAGAAGAATCTGATTCACAAAAGAGTTGCACAGGGTAGTCACAGTATTGTTTTCTTCCTTGGTCTGTGTCTGTAAAGGCTATAAATTGAACGTAATACCAAATAATATTTCATGAGGTTGAAATAATTTTATTGCTCCCTACTAAAGATGGAAACACATTGTCCTGCCTGCTGAAAAATGATAGTCCTCGATATCCAGTCAATAGATGTTGCACTTGTGATTGATTTGTTCTGATACAACTAAGGAGTCCCCCGTAGCTGCTGAGAACACTCAATAGCAGATCCATTAGGGATTCCTCATGGCACCCAGCTGATACATTCATTCAAACAGGTACTTAGTAAGTGCCCACAAGGTACTTAATTACTGCCAGACCTTGAACAGGATACAATGCAATAGAAGATGTTTCTGTCTTCCAGGGCTTTATAATTTGGCCAGGAATTAAAAGGAAAGGCAAGAAAGGCAAAGGACCTAATATTTGTGTCATGCTGTCATGCGCCAGGCATGAAATAGGGCAGGAGATGTAAACTGTTATCAGTTAATCCACATACCCACTCAGGAAAGTTGGCATTATTCCCAGTTTACAAATAAGGAAGAGCACACTAGTCTGTGAGATGCTGAGAACTTGCTTCAGTTCATGAGATCAGAAAGCAATGGAGGTGAAATTTGGAATCGACACTGATTTTAAAGTCTTCACTCTTTCCACTGGACCACTTCTTATATAGAACACAAGCCACCATTCCTAGAAATGGACAGTGAATGCCTGTGTGAATGACATTTAGTATTTGCTGGGGGAGAACAGAAAAGCAGTGCATGGCAACGGAAGCTTTCCAGGTAAACGTTCAACACGGATGTTCATTGAAAGAAAAAGGGTTGTGGCTTGGATAGTGGAAAGAAATGAATGCATTCCACTTTTAAACAGAAATGAGAAAGGCAGGTTCCAGTAGAGTGATAAGATCAGCCCCGCACATTTTAGGTGCCAAATAAATTATATAGAAAATGCCTTTCCTTGGCTCTGTCTATGGATGAAGTCACACATTTTTAACAATCAAAGGACAGAGGTGAGCAGTGCCACTTAGCTTTGACTTAAGTAGTACATTCGCTGGCTGTGTCCTTGCACAATCAGCCAGGCTTTTGGGTGACAGCTTCTTGCGGCTCTCACTGTGGATGTGCTTTGTAGGTGATCGTTCTGCTCCTCTCTCTTGCAGCCAACAGGGCTCATGCTCTTTAGCCATATTATCTCTCAAAGAAACCCTGACAGGGATTCTCATAAATTTCTTAAATCCCTAGAGCTGAACGAATACTTCACAATTCCAAGCTCCCAGATACTTATTTGTAATACTGCAATGTGCCAAAAAGACAGAGATCCACTTTGAGGGATCCAGGGTTCATTCAACTTGAGTAACTGAAGAACTGAAACAGACATTTTATGGAAATGCTTGGGAATAGTTAGAATTAGTATATTTGAAAAAAAGAAGCATTTGCTTGGTCTATCCCTCGATTTCAGTTCATTCTTATATGTCTCCAGTATTTATTTAGAATCAAAGTCCCCATGTAGAGGTGAAAGAACATTTCAAAAAGAAATTTCGGGCTGGCGCCGTGGCTCACTAGGCTAATCCTCCACCTGCGGCGCCGGCACACTGGGTTCTAGTCCCGGTTAGGGCGCCAGATTCTGTCCCGGTTGCTCCTCTTCCAGTCCAGCTCTCTGCTGTGGCCCGGGAAGGCAGTAGAGGATGGCCCAAGTGCTTGGGCCCTGCACCTGCATGGGAGACCAGGAGGAAGTACCCGGCTCCTGGCTTCAGATCGTCACGTAGCGGCCACTTGGGGGGTGAACCAATGGAAAAAGGAAGACCTTTCTCTCTATCTCTCTCACTGTCTAACTCTGCCTGTCAAAAAACAAAAAACAACAACAAAAAAGAAATTTCAAAAGTGCCTTTGTTTTTCTCACTGGTAAAAGCTTTCTCTGTGATATGAATTATTTTTGGCATTTGATTGCTGTGAATTTCAACAAGATCACCTCAGAGAATACTGGTTCCCCAAAGATCTATTAAACACCATGGGCAATGTCATAATCCTTTTTTTTTTTTTTTTTTTACGATTTGTTTACTTATTTGAAAGTCAGAGTTATACACACATACACACACACACACAGAGACAGAGAGACAGAGACAGAGACAGAGAAGTTTTCCATCCACTGGTTTGCTCCCCAATTGGCCGCAACGGCTGGAGATGCACCTATCTGAAGCCAGGAGCCAGGAGCTTCTCCTGGGTTTCTCACGTAGGTGCAAGGGTCCAAGCACTTGGGCCATCTTCTGCTTTCCCAGGCCATAGCAGAGAGCTGGATTGGAAGTAGAACAGCCAGGACTCCAACTGGCACCTATATGGGATGCTGGCGCTTCAGGCCAGGGCGTTAACCCGCTGCGCCACAGCACTGGCCCCACCATGTCTTGATTCTCAAGGATGATAATAAAATCAGCAAGGAAATAATGAACATTGTAGGATGTCGCAGTCTTGATTGACTAGAAACACTAGAATCAATGTTCTGATCTATAGAAAAAGTAATAAGGTCAGGAAGAGAGGAAGCTGATGTGGCTTTATTTTCAGAACATGAGGAATATGTTTAAGATTCAGGACGTAAACATGAAGTATGGCATTACAATGGAACAGGCTTTAAAACTACAGATATTAATTGCACTTTAGTATGATTTTAAAGTGAACATTAACAAAGTTGTTGAGAAAGAATTGACTCAGATTATTTTCTTACAGGTTTGTTAAAAAGTTCCTTTCTGTAACAATGTAGTCAACAAATATATACCCAGGTTTTTAAAGTATTTTTAGATGAAAACTTCACTTGTACTCAGTAAAAACTTTTTTTAAAAGATTTATTTATTTATTTGAAAGTTACACAGAGAGAGAAGCAGAGAGAGAGAGAGAGAGAGAGAGAGAGGTCTTCCATCCGCTGGTTCACTCTCCAAATGACTGCAATAGTCGGAATGGTGCTGATGCGAAGCCAGGAACCAGGGGCTTCTTCTGGGTCTCCCACGTGAGTGCAGGGGCCCAAGGACTTGAGCCATCCTCTACTGCTTTCCCAGGCCATAGCAGAGAGCTGGATCGGAAAGTGGAGCAGCCGGGTCGAAGAACCAGTGCCCATATGGGATGCTGGCGCTTCAGGCCAGGGTGTTAACCCACTGTGCCACAGCGCCAGCCCCAGTAAAAAAATTTTTAAAGTATCTATAAGACCAAGAATAAAAAAGAGGAGTTGTTTCTCCTCTATCTCCCACATACTCTTCAATTTTTGTTTTGTTGTAGCTATTTATGGTATTTTCTAAATATTTCAAATAGCACTTTACACTGGTTTTCCTTGGTTTCTCAGATATTGTGTCTATTCTATACTAAAAGAAGATGAAGAGTTAGTTTGCATACATCAGTTTCCACACCAGTTACCTTCCTCCTCTTCTAATATTTTTTTAAACATTCATAACTGAATCCACAATCAGTATCATCGCCTGTGGGCCTCTCCATGTGTTGGGGTAGTCATCTGGGCTGCTATAACAAAATACCTACCCTGGGTAATTCCTAACCAACGTTAATTTATTGCCCATGATCCTGGAGGCTGGGCAGTCCCAGATCCAGGGGCTAGCAAACATGGTGTCTGCGGAGGGACTGCTGTCCTGTTAAACCTGGTGCCTTCTGTTTGCTTTCACGTGGTAGAAGAGCACCAGGGGACAGCACGCTCCCCCGGGTGTCTTTTATAAGGGCATTCATCCCATTCATGGGGATTCTGTCCTCATGACCTACTCCCCTGCCAACAGCCCACCTTACAGGGCCATCACCTTGGCGATCAGATTTCAACATAATAGTTTTGCAGGGATACAAACGTTCAGACTGTAAACATGACCATGTAAATATGTTGACCCTAAAACCAGGGAGCCTCTGACTACTCATCAATATATGCATTTCCACTTAATCACCTTATTATTGTTCAGTGCCTACCAAACTATCCATTTATTCTTTGGTTCCAAATATGTATTTATTGCAAGGAAAAATTCCTTCAAGTTGAAAATTTTATTCTTTCTACTCCAAATGTTTTTTATTTCAGTTAATGAGAAAATGTGAGATGGAGCAAACATCATTATATTCATGTTTAGATTTCAAATTTCTTATTTGAATTTTTTTTAATATCACCACTTATTGCAGTCTTTAAAACCTGACATAGTTTACAGACTCTAGGGATAAGAATTTTATTCTCTTTATTTTGTTACACAAAATAAAATGTGTTAAAAAAAGAAACTTGTATTATGCACTTATTAAAACACCACCAAAAACAAACTTTTTGTTTATAGCCTTGATGTTTTTAGAATTTAATATACATTTCTGTTTTATTAAGCTATATTTCAGAAATCACTATTTCTATAAATTGAAAGTCACTGACAATAAGCAGGACTTAATTTAGCTGTCAATAAGAAAAGTGGAATGTTTGTTGTTGTTGTTAAGGATTTACTTTTCATTTATTTGAAAGTAGAGTTACAGAGAGAGGAGGAGAGACAGAGAGAAAGGTCTTCCATCCACTGGTTCAGTCCCCAAATGATCACAAGAGCCAGGGTAGACCAGGCTGAAGCCAGGAGCCAGGACCTTCTTTTAGGTCTCTCACATGGGTGCAAGGGACAAGCACTTGGCTCATCTTCTGATGCTTTCCCAGGAGCATTAGCAGGGAGCTGAATTGGAATGCTATAGTCTAGAATCGAACCCATGCCCATATGGGATGGCAAAATCAAGGGGGAGGCTTTATCCGCTATTCCACAGTGCTGGCCTGAAAGGTGTGATCCTTTATCCAAGATTTACTTTTGTCAGCTCCTTTCAGAAATTTTGTAGATGGAAGGGCCTTTGGCATTTTGGTGAAATACTTGATAATTTTAATAGTAGTTTGGATTTCAAACACAAATATTTAAGATGTTCCAGGTTTCAATTTAATAGAATTCTCAACCACAAAAATTTCCTTTACGTGGTTCTCAAGAATATTTTTCCACTTGAAATTTTTTAAGTGAGTGTTTTGTTTTTGTTTTTTTAAGATTTATTTATTTATTTGAAAGGCAGAGTTACAGAGAGGCAAAGGCAGAGAGAGAGGTATTCCGTCCACTGGTTCACACCCCATATAGCCACAGTGGCTGGAGCTACATTGATCTGAAGCAAGGAGCCAGGAGCTTCTTCCAGGTCTCCCACATAGGTGCAGGGGCCCAAGGACTTGGGCCATCTTCTACTGCTTTCCCAGGCCATAGGAAGGAGCTGGATAGGAAACAAAGCAATCGAGACTCGAACTGGTACCCATATGGGATGCTGGTACCGCAGAGGGTGGATTTACTCGCTACACCAGTGACGGCCCCAAAATGTTTGTTTTTAACTTTCTTAAGCTCATAGTCAAAACTAAAAATTTTCCAATAATGGGAACTTAGGGAAGAGGGAAAATATAAGATTTAGGCAAATGATGAAATTTCTTTATCTTAATTTAAAACTAGATCATCCTTTGACCTTTTTCCCATTTCAATTATTGTTTTGATTCTAATTTTATTTTGAATAGGTTGAGTTTTTGATGTAATTTTTTCATTAACTTTGTAGAGAACTTTTGTCACAAAGAAAAGATAGTTAAGATACAGTTTTAAATATGAGAAAATGTTTCAAGTTTTTCAGTAATTGTGATTTTTATTTAGAATCATAAATTTTGTAAAGTACTTTGTGGAATATTTATCTGGAAATCAATCTTAATCTTGATTAATCTCTGAGATTTTATTAGCTCTGGGCATGATTTTGTATAAGTCCAAGAATCAAAAGTTTTAAATAAAGTTAATTAGCTACATATTTTTAATAATATTTGAATATATGGAAAATTAAATTGAAGAAACTTAGAAGGATAAAGGAGTATTTTATTTTTTTAAATTTTTATTAATTTAAGAAAAAAATTAAAACTAAAAGCAGTTTTTATAATAACCTAATTGTATTACCCCATGACAATACTCATACCTAGAATGAATTCAACCATGGTGAAGGATCAGTTCATTAGAAGCACGGCTTGACTGCTTTCTCCCATCCTGTACAAAAAATTGTATTTTAATGATTTATTTATGTATTCTGATATTTCATAAAAGGTCTGTCTTTCCAGTATGTTCTGTGTAGTGCCCACCAGAGGTACTCCTTGTACCGAGATTGTCCTCTATCCATTTCTGCATGACCACGTAACATTCTTTTTTTTTAAGAATTATTTTATTTATTTTGAAAGACAGAGGAGTTACAGAGAGAATAGAACCAGAGAGAGAGAAAGGTCTTCCATCCACTGGTTCACTCCCAAAATGGCCGCAACGGCCAGAGCTGAGCTAATGCGAAGGCCGGAACCAGGAGCCTCTTCCCAGTCTTCCATGCGAGTGCAGGGGCCCAAGGACTTGGGCCATCTTCTATTGCTTTCCCAGGCCATAGCAGAAAGCTGGATGGGAAGCAGAGCAACCAGGACTAGAACCAGAGCCCATATGGGATGGCGGCACTGTAGGCTGGGACTTTAACCCAGTGTGCCACAGCACCAGCCCCTTAACATTCTTCTTATACTTTCCAAATCTCTCAACATCAATGATCTTCTCTTGATGGACCCCAAGTTTGGAAATCCAGTGCGCTCAGGTGGTTGCCCAAAGACCCAAACTCCAGACCGGTAGATGCAAAAGCAAGAGAATTTTTATTTGGCGTTTGCGCAAATGGGCTCCCTGTCGCCAGCAGCGAAGAGAAGCCCCGAGCAGCAGTTACAAGCATCTTTTAAAGGCAAAAACCACATGATTAACATATTTCGTGGGGTTTGGCTCGATTGTCTAGTTTAAAGGTTACCATGGGTACTCATTGGGTCCTTTTAGATGGGGAGTGGCTGCCCCGGTGGGGGTAAGGGGGCTATTTTCTCGGAACACCCGAGGAATGTTCTGCCCATTAATCTCGGTGGAGCATCTGGGAAGGGCGTCTGTGAAACCTGCCTGAGATCGGGCCCTGTTTCTTGTTCTCAGGCCCAGTTCTTTGTTTCTAGTTTGGCAACATTCTTACCCCCAAGTGTTAGCAAGCAAAGCTGATGTGTACAGAAGCAAGAGATCTGCAATTAGCTCTTAGCCACACTCGCCATAAAGCACACCAAACACCAGAGTAAGGGTCCCTTGGGTTTTTCGCACTTTATGTTCTACAGTCAAAAATACTGTAGAGATTGGGTAATATTCAGTTGCTGTTGTTGGGAGCACTGTCTTGTGGATACAACCATGCCTTTGTAAGAGAGGAATCCTAACTTACCCAGATAAGAACTGAATATATAAACTTAATGATTTTCTGCTGTTTAACAAAATGAGATAACCAACTATGGCAAGATTGTATTTAAAATAATTTCAAAACTCACATAAAGAACTTGAAAATTAAACTCTTGGAATAGGCCAAAACTCTAGGGAAAATATGGTCTTCTCTAGTAAATAAATTATATTTTAAATTATTAAATAATTAAATACAATTCAGTTCTGTGAATTGTATAGGACATCTAGTGTAAGATACAAGTTGCCGTGTCCTTTAGATCTTCTCAATTTTGTACTTGAAAGATGAGGGATGAATAAGTCTTAAGGAAGAAGTATTCTATTATTATAAGAATATCCTGAGTGTACCTTTTTGTAAATCATGTTGAAAATCAGAGTGAAGTATATCCCCACACACAAGCATACTAAATCAAACCCCCACCTTCCGTGATTTCACTAGGCAACAGTTCCTTTATATATAGTGGAGTGCATAACTTTTCAAGCTCCATCTGTATCATACCAATAAGTCTACAGAAGAAGCAAACTGAGGAAGCAGAGCAAACAAAGGAAAAAAAACCCATCACTCCATTTGAGGAACTGGGATAATCAGACCAGGAAATGAGCTTCTCTTCAAGTACATCCTTGTTTTTAATTCTCATAAGAATAGTTATCAAGGGTGAGCATTTGACATGGTGATGAAGATGCAGGTTGGGACGCCAGCATCTCCTATCAGAGTTCCTGGGTTTCAATCCTGCCCCTGCGCCTGATTCCAACTTCCTCCTCATGGACATCCTGAAAGGAAGCTGTGACGGTTCAAGCTCATGGCTTCCTGCTGCCCATTTAGGACACTCAGATTGAGTTCCTGTCTCCTGGCTTTGGCCTGGCTCAGCCCCAAATGTTACAGGCATTTAGGAAGAGAAATAATTGATGGGAGATCCCTGTCTACCTTTGAATAGATAAATTAAAAAGAAAAAAACAGCAGGTACTAGAATATTCTTAAGCCAAAATTTCTGACCTGAAGTCATCTTGAAAAGAAGCTTTTAAAGCTTGCCAAACACCTTGCTATTTGACTGTTTTCAAATTTTTCTATGGTGGAAAACCAGTGGCTCAGAATTGCAGGTGTCAGTGCACCTGTTTGGGTCTGAGGGAGACCCAGGTATCTATCAAATAGATCCTTCTCTGCTCTCTTTTGTATTCTGACCTGAGCAGCTGTGCTAAACATGAAATTATGCTAGATAATCATGCGAACATAAGTGCCAAGTTAGGAGACCATGACACATATGGGAGATTCATAGTTGTTATATGCCTCTTTAAAATGGGCCAGTTAAGCCCTGGCATGTATTCCCAGGTCACCCCTTGAGTGATGGAGCACAATTGTACCACATCACACTCTTAGATCCCATGCTATATTTCTTAACGAAGGTTAATTCTCAAGAGAAAAGCTGGGTAACAGGCACAAATCCATATAGTAATCTCCAGAATATTTTTTTTTTTTGTTTATCTGCCTTCAGGTACTTTGAAGCAAGCCTTGATGTATCATTTATTTAACAACTTAGCGGAACTGATCCCTGCTGTTGAACCTGGAATGGTGTGTGTGAGAAACAAAGAACAGGCAGATCCCAGTGATGTATTTCAGGATATTATTGGTAGTCTTTACTCAAGACTGACCTTATCACTTGGGATAAAGAAAAACATGGTGGCAAAATAAAAATAATATTTATGATTACAAATCCTGAAAATTCAATGTGTTATGTAATAGCACATCACCCCCAATAGAAAATAGGTGTGATCAAAATAATTTGCGCAGAACTATTATCTTTGTTGTGAAGAGTGAGGTATGGACAGCAATAGTGTGGTGTGGTTCAAGTTTACTTCAAATAAGTTATTTATAAGCAATGGACTTAACAATATGATTTCTAAACTAGCCTTTTTTTTTGTTGCCTTCTATGGAAAGGTGCCAGCACTGTTGGACTGTTACATGTAGACTGGCACTAATAATGTGCTTTTCCTGTTCCTAATATATGTCCCAAGGAACTAGGCTGCAGCCTTGCTTAGATAGGGACAAAGTCACCCTTGTAAGGCTGCCACAAAACACACTGAACACCGGAGTTAGAGGAAAGGTTTATTGTCAGGTGGGGGAAGTCCGACGGGCCAGGGGGAGAGGGGGAGAGAGTAGGAGAGCATAAGAGAAAGAGAGTTCGAGAGAAGGCATGTGTTTGGGAACAGCTCCTGTTAAACCTTTGCTGGGGGCAGGCAGGGAAATGGAAGCAGGGAATCCCATATTAGGGTGGGACTGGAGCTGACACCTGTGGTTGGGTCATTTGGCCACGTGGCTTCTAGCAATGGTGGCGGGGTAGGGGATTGGGGAGGGTAGCAGGGAGGGCTAGAGTCTAGAATGATGTCCTGGGTGTGCCATTTTACTAACAACCCTTATTCATTGAAATGACTCCAGGACCCAGCACTGTGTCTGCATCTCAGGTGCTCAAAAATGTTGATTTTTTTTTTTTTTGTTAAATAAATTAAATAGATTAAGGAGCAACACCAAATCTTGTCACTTGGACCCTCATAACGAGTTTTTATAAAGCAGTGGATCCCCAAATCACTCACAACCAACAATATAGCATCCTCTGGGAATTACCAGAAATACAAATTTTCAGATCCCATGCCAGACCTTCAAAATTGGAAGCTATTGGGGTGACCCCAGCGATCTGTGCTTCAGAGTTTTTCCAAAGGTGAACATTTGGCCTAGAGGTTAATATTCCCACATTCCATGTCAGAGTGCCTTGGATTTGATACCCACCTCTGTCTTCTGACTGCAGCTTCCTCGTGATCAGATGCTGGGAGATAGCAGCGATGGCGCAGGTCACTGGGTTCCTGCTATTTCTGTGGCAGACCTGGAGTGAAGAGAGTGAGAGCAATCAAAGCAATGTTTAAGAAGATTGTGTAGGTGGGTTTACAGAGAGGTGGTGTGTTAGCTAGAAGGAAACCTCCAGCCCCGCTGGCAGTACATGGAGCAATGTTGAATACTGTAAGAATGAGTTAGATAGGCCGGTGCCGTGGCTTAACAGGCTAATCCTCCGCCTTGCGGCGCCGGCACACCAGGTTCTAGTCCCGGTTGGGGCGCCGGACTCTATCCCGGTTGCCCCTCTTCCAGGCCAGCTCTCTGCTATGGCCCGGGAAGGCAGTGGAGGATGGCCCAAGTGCTTGGGCCCTGCACCCGCAAGGGAGACCAGAAGCACCTGGCTCCTGGCTTCGGATCAGCAAGATGCGCCGTCCGCAGCAGCCATTGGAGGGTAAACCAACGGCAAAAAGGAAGACCTTTCTCTCTGTCTCTCTCACTATCCACTCTGCCTGTTTAAAAAATAAAAAATAAAAAAAAAGAATGAGTTAGATAATCCAGTCAGGTTCTCCCTCCAAGAAAAAAAAGGAAGAAAGGGATCAGGCCAGCATTGAAGGTTAGTCCCTTTGCAAGAGAAAAAAAATGCCTATTAGGCTATAGAGGAGGGAGGAATGAAAATAAGGTGTGTATTCATTTGTAAAATAGGGATAACTATAGTAACAGTTTACAAAGTGCACTTATATCTTTATTAACCACTGTTCCTCAAATGTAATATACACTGAATAGCTGTTAGTTATTAGTATTTAAATAAGGATTGTCTTGGATTGATTTTGATTTGGGAGGAGCAAATATTTGAGGGCTTGAAACCATTTCTACCTGTTAACCATTATTCATTTTCTTTTTTTTTTTTTTTTTTTTTTTTTTTTTTTTTTTTTTTTTTTTTTTGACAGGCAGAGTGGACAGTGAGAGAGAGAGAGAGACAGAGAGAAAGGTCTTCCTTTGCCGTTGGTTCACCCTCCAATGGCCGCCGCGGTAGCGCGCTGCGGCCGGCGCACCGCGCTGATCCGATGGCAAGAGCCAGGTGCTTCTCCTGGTCTCCCATGGGGTGCAGAGCCCAAACACTTGGGCCATCCTCCACTGCACTCCCTGGCCACAGCAGAGAGCTGGCCTGGAAGAGGGGCAACCGGGACAGGATCGGTGCCCCGACCGGGACTAGAACCCGGTGTGCCGGCGCCGCAAGGCGGAGGATTAGCCTGTTGAGCCACGGCGCCGGCCCATTATTCATTTTCTGTTTAAAGGGGAAGCAACCATTTGTGGCACTGTACATACAGAAAAAAGAATTTATGGTCAGCAATAAGTGTCCCATAGGGGTTGGAAGCCATGGATTTGTAATGACACCAAAACAGAGTTGTGTGTTCTATTTCAAGCAAAGATAGGATTGTGAGTTCTCAAAAGTGGAAACGACTTTTAGGATGACTCTGGTTGTAGAAGTGTGCAATGATTAAATACTGAGAGTCAAGCATACACATAGAATTTTTAAAAAGTCTCAAAAGAACTTCTGGAGAGATCTGTGACCACTGAAATGCATCAGACAGTCATGCATATACTTGGCTTATGTGATCATAGCATGGGTTGCTTTGTCAAACTCAGCAATTCTGTTCTGCAAGTCACATTTTGTTTGAGCAGTTAGCAGTTGGTGCCTCGGTTTCAGCTGACATTTTGTTACTAAACACAGTGCTAACACCATAAGGTGATTTGTCAATGGTAAGAAAAGGTAGTTTATATTTCAGTGTAGTGAAATAGCACAGACGGGAGAGTCAATTGCTTGGAAGTCTGGAATGTGTCCATTGCTGTCAAGTCCAACACTTCTGAAAACATTTTTTTTTTTTACAGTAGGCTGCAAGACTGCTTTTTTGGGAAGAAATCAGGGAAAAAAAAATTGAGAACCCCAGAAAATATGAAGTTCTTTGATTCAGTAAAACTTTCAACGATCATTCTTCCAGTAAGCTTAAATGCTTTGAGAATGACACAGGTTGATTTTGAAGGGGGCATGGTAGTTCACAATTTGCATTCCTGTATTTTTTTCTTTTGGATACGTTGTATATTAAAACCAGGAAGACTTTTTGAATACTTTTTCCCACAGTGAAGTCTTTTGATTCTAGAATCATGAACATTTTATATCACTTTTGAAATTCTAAAAAGTCCCCCATGTAATACTGGGAAAGCCTAAGGATAGCAGAAATATTAAACTGGGAATGTCTTGTATTGAATAACAATCAGTTTCCATAGTGGCTTCCTCAGGGGTTACCTAGTTATCACGCAGGTAGGACGACGCTCCACAAAGACTTTCATTACTATAAGAACAGGTGTAAACCGATCAACTGCTTACCCATGGAACCTGGATCCTTAATTGCCAGTTTTACTTCTTGGCACAATCTATAAAATCATTGTACAGTTCCTTCTCTAAGAATTTTGGACCTTCTTCCTGTAAAGAAAATGGCAAATTCTGTTGAAATAAAAGAATAGGAATAGATAAGTGTTTATCTGGTCAAATATAAGGTGCACAAATTTCTTGGGTTAATATCAGGTTGGGGAAAAAAGTAGTTTAATCAGTTAATCAGAGTAACAAATTTCTCACAAGCTAAAAAGAATGTGGACACTGTAAGAAAGTGGGCACAGAACAGAGAGGAGACAGAATAGGAACCTGCAGCCAGAATGAATTTAATGAAAGAAAATAAACTGCCAGTGTGCACACAGATCGAACACGTGGCAGAGGGCCCAGACCCCGGTGGGCTGGGCCTTATATCTTATGTGGGCTAGGGGTGGGAGTGGGGGCAATGGGCAGAGGTGAGCTTCTCCATACAGATTTTTCAAGTTTGGCCTGTTGGCTTCCAAACCTGGGGAAGAATGCAGGGGGTGGGGTGAACAATACAGGGTGTGAGACAGAACTGGTCTCTTGAAAGAAGGCAGGGGTAATAGGAACCTAAACTGGCTGAGGCTTATGTCTTTGTTCCATCGGATACTGAATCTCACTAAAGGAAAAGCAACTTTTCTTACACCACTTCCAGGCAAAAGGTCATGAAGTAGAATTGTTACTGGAGAATGTTAGGGTTCTTGTCTTCGTGCAAGAAAGAATTCAGGCGTGAGACAGAGTAGTGGGAGGCAAAATAGCAAGGTTTATTAGGGAAGGGACGTCCGTAAGGATGGATGGGCACCTCTCCAGACAGAGCCTGAGAGAGAGTGCACAGTCGCTCGGACTGGGGGGGCTGAGGGGGGGCGCAGTTACATGGTTGAGTAGAGATTACACCTGGCCAGACCAGGCAGGCGGCTCAGCAGAGAGGCAGAGGGCTGAGCGCGCAGTCTGGTTGGGGTGGGGGGTGGGGGTTGTTAAGGAGATGGGTCTTGCTTGCTTCCCCACCTCTGCTCCTCTTGGAACAAAGGGCTTTTTGGATGTAAAGAGAAAAACTTTTATCTGTGTTTTCCCTTGAAGGTATCAGACAGGAGGAAGGCTAGCTGGTGCGGTCCTGAGTTTAGAGGAAGAGTGAGCAGGACCCCCTGGAGAATTGGGATCCAGAGCAGGGTGTTTGAAATGCAGATACTGGGCTGCATCTGGGAGATTGTGGAAGATTTGTTAGACAGAAGGGGGGAGGACCCCCCAGCAGGCAGGTTACCGGGTAGAAGGGGGCAGGGCAGGATATGAATACCAGGCTGCCCCAGAAACATTATCGGGATGACTTTGAGATGCAGATACATATGCTGGACACAGACATCTTCTCTTTAGGCCTTTGTCACACACACATAAGCTCATAACTGACTTCCTACCTAACAGAATGATGAATGAAATCACTTCATTTCCCAAATTTTTCTATGAGTTTCTCTCTGTCTGCCTCTCTCTGTATGTGATGTACAGCAGATGATTAAAAGTTAGCACAGAGGAGTACAAAATCATAAAACTCCAGTGTATAACACAAAATGTTCTGCAACATTTAGTTTAACTGTAATTCTCATTATAAGAAATGCATAATGGTTTCTGCTACTTTGAAAGAAGGGCTAAATGAATATTTTATGGAAAAGCTCTTGACTAATTATTGATCCTGCCTGTACCCCTAATTAACTTTGTAATTTTGGTGAATTACTTAAGCTTTTTGTTCCTCTGTTTCTTCATATGTACAATGGACATAGTTGTGGTGCTTATAGGATGAAGCCGTGAGGATTAAATCTGTATATATAAGGACTTGTCACCTGGTACATATAACTTATCAATTAATATTCTCTTACATTATTATTATTATTATTATACTGTGAATAGCATTCCACATTTTCTAAATGCAATAAATGCATTCATAGTGATTTGTTTGTACTGTCAAAAAATGCAGCAGTAGCCTGAGTGATTTTTGAACACTTACATTGTCCTGAGTGCTTTAGATACATTTAGCCATTTAGTTCTCATAACACACTTGTGAAGAAAGCTATTTTCAGATCGTCAGGGACCTGGACTCACAGTAAATGGTAGACCTGATTGTCAGGAAGGGTGGCCCAGAATTTGGACTCAAGTCCAGCTATTCAACTTCTTTTTTTCTTTTTTTTTAAGATTTATTTGTTTATTTGAAAGGCAGAGTTACAGAGTGAGAAGGAGAGAGAGAAAGAGAGAGATCTTCCATCTGCACCGGCCAGAGCTGGACCAATCTAAAGCCAGGAGCCAGGCACTTCTTATGGGTCTCCCATGTGGGTACAGGGGCCCAAGGACTTGGGCCATCTTCCATTGCCTTTCCTAGGCCATAAGCAGAGAGCTGGGTCAGAAGCGGAGTAGCTGGGACGATAACCAGCGCCCACATGGGGCATTAAGCCCAGAGGTGGCTGCTTTGCTCACTACACCACAATGCTGGCCCTCATGTAATTAACGTTTATGTTCTTTTCCTAGTACTTCAAAGCCTCTACATTCTGGAGTGTTTGGCTTGGGAGATTTTGAATTGAATGCATCCATAGTTGGTTATCACATAAATAATCAAATTATTCTTAATTTAGATCTTGTGAAAATGTGAATGGGTTGATTTTCTGATAAACTCTTTGAAATTAAACGTTATCTAATAACTTCCTTTCCATACCAGTTTATCAAACAGTTAAATCCCAGGTGAAGTAGTTGACCTCACAGATGTACAAAATGAGTTAGGGCAACTTGCTTATCTTTTTGCCCACAAACAAGATTTAGTAAATTCTGCTTTGTCCCTGGCAACACTTTACTGAAACTACTTTTTCACTCATTGTTGTAAAGGGATAGACAGGTGATCAAAATAAAGTCCTTACTCCTGTGAACCTTTGAAGCTTTGTTTCCTGGAGTACAGAAAGATATGGTAAATAAGCATGTGTGTGTGTGTGTGTGTGTGTGTCTCAGCTTGGAGAGATGCTCTGAGCACCACCACAAAAATCAATGATAGACACATGGGGAACAGGGAGGATTTACAAAGAGGAAGTGACATGCATGCAGATCCCTAAGAGACATGAAGGAAGAAGCTCAGCGTGCATTGCTTTTGGAAGGGCAATTCAGGAGGCAAGGGTAGGGCATAGCCTGGACCAAACTGGAGGAGCCGCGGGAAAGCCAGTGTAGATGAACTGGAGGGAAGAGGAGTTACAAAATATAACACAGCTACCACAGTCACTTGCCTAGTTAAATGCAGTTCTTTACGGCTGGGATGAGACTTTATTTTATCTCTTGGTCAAGCAGAGTGTGGAGAAATACTACATGGAGTTCAGGAGGTGGAGGTGGGAAAATTTTTGACGTTTGATTCAGTCTTTGAGTTCTAAGAAACACACTGTCAAGGAGAGAGCCTAGAGAGGAGATGGAAAGGAGCAGAGCAAAGGTGTGAAGGTTCAGGGCTGGGAAGGGCCCATTGCTGCTTTTAGATAGGATCAGTGGCTTTCTCTATAAGAATCTTTTTTTCTTTTCTTTATTTGCTTCAAGATCCCAAGAAAGTCTTCATGTATAAATCCTACCCATTAAGTGTCAATGTGCTCCCATGTCATCATTTGTAGCCCTGATCAAAATCCAAATTAGAGTTCATATTCATTTGCTTGCCAGGCACATCTAAGAATTAATTTACTCTGCAAGTGTCATTTTGCTATTAAAAAAAAAACAAAATAAATATTTTAATGTAATTTCCTGGTTGTGTGTGTCAAAAGTTAACATTTTTTAATATGGCAAAATAGGCAATGCAGGAGTTGTCCTTCTACAAACAATACTTTTCTTAATTATTTCAGCATGCCACACCATCAATCAATATAGCACACATCTAAAACCACCCCAGCACCAGCAGAAGCTCAGAAAGAATGGAGAGCTTTAACTCAGTGGTCCCTTGCACTGGTAATAATTGTCAACATTTTTTAATGTTCTTATTGGGCAAAATGCTGAAATCATGAACTTCCTTTAACCGCTGCTCAGTCCTTGTACAATAATTTAGGACAGGAAGGTGGGTGTGTGCCATATAATGAAGACAGAGTCTCTATTTTCTCGCATTAATGCCCATCTTTACACATTAGGAAGCCTAGCAGGCAAGCGTAGTCATTGGCCAGATCACAGCAGTGGCTTATTTCTGTCTCCCAGGGGATGTGGGAAGACCCAACTGCACAGCAGTAACAATAAATCTAGCATATCCGTTTATGAAATAACTTTGGCAGTAATGGCAAGAGGATTTGGATGAAAGTGTGTTTGTGGTCTTCCAGCTGGCTGATCGGAGCCGAGATTCTACAGTAAAAGGCACAGGGCGGGATGGCAGATAGTGACTGCTTGGATAAGGACAGAGAGAGCTGGGGACCCATGCTGAGCTCCAGGGAAATGCAAACAAGACGGTCCTTTCAGAGGGTCCCCACGCTGTCCAGTGTCAGCATGAGGGATTACTGATGCCATCTGCTGGGTACACTTGGGATTTAAAAATGGAAGCTACCCAAACAACAACGTCTTCCTACACTGTGGCTCCGGTTCTTCTAGTGAGAAGAGAAACAACAACCACAAACACATCTAAAGGAAACAATGAAAACGAAACAAGTTCCTGTTTAGTGTACTTTAAGGGCTACTGGAGCCTTGTATTCTCAGTGCATTTCAGAGACTTAGAATATTTAATTACATTTTTCCCCCAATGGTAACACAGTTTACCATATACAGCACTCAGGGCATTGGATTTATTTTATTTTGTACCATGAACTTCTTGCTAAAAATCTGTTAGACACTATGTACCCCTTTGCCACATACTTCATTGCATAGAGCGTTTTGTCTTGTTTTGTTTCATTAGAAAGGGAGAAAACAGAAGAAGAATATATGTGACCATTTGGTGAGAACTACTGCATATGCATTTGAGTCTTCTATAAACTATAGTCACTCATCTTTTGCTCCTGTTTTGTGGAAATATTTTCCTCTGTTAGTGGTGTGGGATTATCAAGGGAATGTAATTTTAAATTATAGAATGCCCCATGGGTTCCAAAATGATTTCAGATCTCTTAGAAATCTGTAAGTAAATTGACATTGATTCTAGTTTACATTTCCACAAATGGACTAATCCCCTGAGATTTACAGTGGGAAATGGTTTCTGTGGTGAAATCCATGTAGAATATGCTGTATTCTAAATTGATTTTCCTGGAGATCCCTAAGACATGTATATTAAAATATAAATAGTTGCTATTTCATTTGCTGTGGGCCAGTGTCTCACTTAATAATTTTCATTATGACTTTATTAGATGGACACTGTCATTATTCCTATTGACAAATGAGGAAATTGAAGTTTATGAGCAGGTAATATGTTCAGTCACACCAAGAAAACAGAGGCATGGACTCTGACTTCAGAATCCATGCATACAAATTTGAAGCTGTATGTCCCGTGATATTAATATTTGAAACAATATTGCATATTAACTTGACTTTTATGTTAATTATATCTCTAATTGATATTAGCTTGTTAGAGTTTTCTGGATTCATTCTATAATGACATCTGTTCAACTTTGCTTAACGTAGCATTTCTGAATCTATTTGGCTATAAAACATTTACTAATGTCCGTGAGAAAACAGTTCTCACAATGCTGACACAAGCTGCAGTGTGGCTGTAGATGAAGAACCAGGGAGGGACTGGTTCTTTACTATTTTTCTGACCACTTGTTCCAGAATAACCGCTGGTGTCCTCTCTCTAGGCCTGCTACTCCCTGGTTCCCACCCGACCATTGTAAATGGGGAGAATAGAGAAGCAGACAGCTGCTATCTTTGCTGCTGCAGGAGCTCAGAGCACTGGAAACCTTTGCATAAATGTGTAGTATTTTAGGGCATCCTGCAAAGGGAACAAGCTTAATTTAGTTAAGTCACGACACTGAGTGAAAACAGCATGTTGCTGTTATTGTTTAGTCAATTACATTGTCCTGTGCACTTGTAGGGACTGTTCCACATTTATTACCGGTGAGACACACACTTTGGCAGTGTTGTTGATTTCTTTGCTATGCATTTTCCTATATTTAGCACATCTAAAGATTCGAGAACAAATGATGGGAGACGTGATGAAATATTGTCAGGCTTTTCTAAAGATTCCGAAGTTCTAAAGTTCCTGCCAGTGACAGATGGTCTGTCTTTACTCATCGCCTGTCTTCCTGACAGGACATGATTTTCTTTTTCCATTTTTTGCTCAATTCCTTTAAAGTAAGCTCAGCGTCTTGGGAGGTGGGATAGTCTCTTCTGTTATGATTCACATATATGGATGTGACATCAGCTTTATAAAAACAGGTGGAATGCTCTCTTTGCACTATCAATTTGTGTATATGGAACAATGAAAGAGAATTTTGGAATAAATGGGAGAGAAGAAACAGATTACCAAGGAAAACTCATGCTTTGATTTCCTCTGTTATTTTGATAACCAAACATACCGGAGTCCCCGTTGGATAACTTTTTACTTTCCCTATGGATTTGCCACTTTGTTTTGATAGCTCAAGTGTAATATATTTTAGGCAGAATCAATAAATGTTATTATTCACACTTAATATAAATACATATGATCATATTATTTTGATAAAGATTAATTTAGCATCTTTATTATGTCGTGACACCCTCAAACTTTATGAAATTTTTGTTTAAAAATACACAGTGTTTATTAACTTGTAAAACTAAGCATTCATACATTGAGACTTAACAGCTGTGACAATGATATGCCTGAATATTCAGTAGGTCCCATCTGAAAATAAAACTTTAATAAAAATTCTTAATTCCTTTTATTGATTTCAGATGTTTACTGCCAAAATAGGAGATGCATTACCCAGATAAAGAAGGTGGGAAAAGGAATTAATTTTCCCTCTTTGAATTCTAACATAACTGTGGAAATAGATATATAAGCTTTAAAAATTCTAAGATGTCTTAAAATAACTTCTCAAATCCCAAAGTAAATCCTCCAAGTTTGTAATGCCACTAGTTTGATAGAGCTTTACTTAGGCTTAAGTGTATCAAGTGGAAAGGGATTAATATTGCTAAGAAATACAGAAATAATCAAATGAATTGATTTGGGATTTTAAATAGTTATCTTTTGTTAACTCCACAAAGGCTTGGAACTTCTTTTTTTGTAAATCTGTCTTTGCTAATAATGTGTACTACACATCGGCTCAATTTGATAATATATGAAAAGCATAAACCATATTACTGCTCCTTTTTCTTTTTTTTCTTTTAATTCTACTGTAGGTTTTCATCACTCTGTGTGTATATATATATATTTTAAAGTACTTCAAAATGTTCATGGGGAATGAAATTAAAAGAAAAGTTTGGTGAAAAGCTATTTTGAAGTCACGTACATAAATAGTGTTACAAAAGTTCATGGAAAATGCATATTATAAAAAAACTATGCATGGAAATTTTCACACCAAAATAAACTTAAATTTCCATTCAATTTTCCCATGTACTTTCTGAAGCACACTCGCATGTCTTCTATTGTTAGAACTACACTAGTCATTTGAGTGAAAGAACTGAAAGTGTATTGTGTTTCCAAAGACCAGAATGTTGAATTCTCTAGTAAGTGCACCTTCTATTATTAATAATTAGTTACCCTTTTAGCCACTTTTCAACATCACCCACTTTTCACAATATTCAATTACAAATGATCAGAGAGCACATGCCAACTCCTTAGTTAGTCATGACAGTGTTAAGCTAGACCTAAGGAATACGAGGATTAATAATTAAGAGAAATGGTATTTCCCTTTTTTTACAAATTGTATATAAAGTGCTTTCTTTTTTAAAGATTTATTTATTTATCTGAAACAGAGTTAGAGAGAGAGTGAGAGAGAATCTTATGGTTCACTCCCCAGATGGCCACAACTGCCAGCAATGGGCCAAGCCTAAGTCAGGAGCCCAGGAGCTTCCTCTGGGTCTCCTACATGGCTACAGAGGCCCCAGAACTCAATCATCTGCTGTTGCTTTTCCCAGGTCATTAATTGGGAGCTGGATTGGAAAAAGAGCAGCCAGAACATGAACCATTGCCCAAAAGGGATGCCGGTGTTGCAGGCAGAGGCTTTACCTGTTGTGTCACGAGGCTGGCTCCTATATGTCTCTTTTAGTGGACTTTTCCTCAGATGATGGATGAAAACATTAACTTTCTGTACCATGTTGCAATCAAAAATTTCCAGCTTCTTTAAAATATGGTGTCACAGCCATATGTGGATTTCAATTGTGTTTATGTGTACAGTTTGTTTTATTACTACAGAATTCTTAAGTACCATTTTAGGATAATTCTTCCCCAAAGCAAAATGTACCTGCAGAAAACATCTTCAACATTCAATATTCATGAAGAGGTAAAAAACCATTGCATGATTTTGAAACAACACCTTTATAAAATCACAGAATTAAAAATTATCCCAGTAACTATGTTCATTCAAACATATTAAGGTTGGGCAAAGGTCCATAGCTGAGATTAAGAAAAATGTTTTGCATTCGCAGATTTTAAGATTGGCTAAATTACTCTAACAAGCAGACCCAAAATGTCATGTCTCCCTAAGCAGAGTATTAGTTGACGTCAGCACTGTACCATCACAGAGATTAGGGAAGGCAGGCCTGCTACCTGCACGGGAACACCTGTGTCATTCAGAGGTCTCTGGGCATGACATCACAAGCCCAGTAACCAAGAAAGGATAGAGTGCAGACCCAAGCAGATGGGAGGTTCTCTGCATCAGGACGTTAAGGGGCAGACATCACTTCTGCTCACATTCTATTGGCTAGGGCTCAGTCATGTGGTTTTGTGGTCCTCCCTTGCAGAAATACAGCCTAGCAGAATAGGAGAACGGGTTCTATTACATGAATGTTCAATTTTGCTTAAAAGTTGAAGTGAATTGCAACTATTAGGCTATTATCTTTTATTGCTGGTAAACTTGAAATCCACTCACTTGTTCATAGTGCAGTAACCTCATTTGGAAGGAAGCTTTACAACTAATGACTTGAGAGTAGTCAATGTGACAGAAAACCAGGTCAGAAACGGAGGGTTTGAAATCCTGATAGGAGCTCCAGTAAACCCCTTTCTTGAAAATGCGCCTTGAGACGAATGGGCAAATATCTGCTTACCCACAGTGAGTTCAGAGATACCTGGTACCCACCTAGGAATAGGGCCCCAGTGTAGAAATTGACGATATATGCTTTATCTATCTGCATTAGTGTGCTATTATTTTTTAAATTATTCCTAATTTACACTTATAAAATATGTTTCACTATTCATGACTAAACCAAAGACAGGAAGGAGAATTAGCCCCCTGCTGACCCTAGGCAAAGAATGGTTGTGCAGTGGCTACAGCCACGGCCTTAGATGACATATTCGCCTCTCTTCTTTACTGGGATGTCAGAGTCAGTCTTGTGTCCCAATCCTGTTGCACACTTTTGCCTAAAAGATTATTTTAAAAAAGACTGAGTAGAAGGTCAGTTTAATGGTCTAGATGAATTATCATAATGTTACTCTGTAACCCTTCCCATCTATGTAGTTCCTAAATAGCTATTGCACAAAACTTCTCGCTTAAAACTTTCTGTGGATAATGCAGTTCTCACAGCTGAAATTTTGCTTACTCTATCCACATGGAACAGATTACCTCAAAGAGGCCAATTTAAGCTAAATTGAGTCATCTTTTCTCTCTACTAATAATATTGCTTCAGAAGTACTTTAAATCTGTACTCCCTAAATTTTGGCTTATACTACTGTTTTCTCTGAATGCTTCCTATTTCCATATTTTAATTGTGTTCTTTTCCCAAATGCACGTGTTTTTCTCCATTTTACAATTGAGACTACTTTCTTTATATCTAAGTATCTGGGTGTATTCTTTTACAATCTGATGAAGGTTCCACTTATTTTATAATAGTCTTCATTAATAGAATGTGAGACTATTAAAGAAAAATAATCAGAAAATTAGACATAATGTTTGCCATTACTGCTATGAAGTGATGTTTTCCCTTTTAAACTGAAAATTGCCTTGGGTCATATTTTCTACATTATTTCACTTATATGTTGAACATGTGGGTGCTTCAAATATGATAATGGTGATAAAGCAGGTAACATTCTCACTTCTCTGATCATGCATTATCTACATGCTTTAGCAAGCTCCCAGGGACTAGTATGAGGCATAGATGTAGCATGAAATTTAAACCAAAATTTCAAACTAAAACTGAGATTCTGCAAATAGTTATGTATTATTAGAAAATATTGAATAAAATAACATAAATACATATATATATATATATATATATATCCAATAGAACTTCTGAATGCATTTTTCAGTAGGTATTTCTCAGTAGGATAAAGAATAACCACCCAAATGCAGTTCATGCTTTATAACTCCTTGCTAGTTATTAGAAGCTATCTTCATGTGACACCCAATATTTTTTCAAAAGTAACAATAATGTCTTACAGAACAATCTCAACATGAATCATAAGAACATGTCCAACAACATGTGTGATAAGATTTTTATGATGGAACAGAAACCTTCATGCAAAAACCACTATACACATAAACACACACACACACACACACACTTGACTTGAAGCCATGGAATATTTCAAATAAATGTATCAAACGTTAGTAAACCAACATTGCTACAACATATTATTTGCTTTTCCTTTTATATAAATTTTACTCCCTTTCATTTTATTAACAACCTAAAAGCTACTAAAATTCCCTGTCCATATATTTTTTTTTGTTTATTTATGTTTTAATTTGTTTTTAAGTTGAACAAATTTCATAGATTTCATACATACTGATTTAGGGACATAGTGATACTTTCCACCTTACCCTCCCTCCTGTTCATGCTCCCACACTTCTCCTCCTTCCTTTTTTGTTCCCTCTCTTAGCTTTTACAATGATCTATGTTGAGTTTACATTATACTCATAAATTAACCCTACACTACGTAAAGAATTCAACAAATAGTGAGAAGGAAAAACACTGTTCCTCAACAGTAGAGACAAGGGCTATAAACCATCATCGAATCTCTAAAAGTCAATTTCACTCCTATACATTACATTTTTGGTACTCTATTAGTTGCCACAGAGAAAACACATGATATTTGTCTTTTTTGGGATTGGCTTATTTTCACTAAGTTTAATGGTCTCAAGTTATATCCATTTTGTTGCAAAAGACAGGATTTCATTCTTTGTTATGGCTGAGTACTATTCCATACTACACATATATCACAATTTTTTATCCAGTCACCAGTTGATGGACATCTGGGTTGATTCCATATCTTAGCTATTGTAAATTGAGCTGTAGTAACCATGGGGGTACAGATAACTTTCATATGATGATTTAATTTAATTTGCACTGCCGATATCTTAATGTTAATAAAATATCTCTTGTTTATAATACTTTTTAAATTATGTATTTAGTTGTTGGAGAGACAGAGACAGATGTCCCATATGCTGATTCACTCCCCAAGCTCTTGCAAGGGCTTGGGCTGGGCCAGGCTTAAGCCTGTGAGCTTTGAATTCAGTCTGTATCTTCCATGTGAATAGCAAGGATCCAACTATTGAACCACCACCTGCTGTCTCCTAGGTTGTAGGTTAGCAGGAATCTGGAATCAGGAGCACAGCTGAGACTTGAGTCCAGCAGTCCAGTATGGGCTGCAGGTAACTCAACCTGGCATCTTGACCACTAGGGCAAAGACCCACCCAGCTTTTCCTGTTTTATAGTCAGGTGATTTTAGAATTAGTTCTACTTTATGACACAAGGATTTTCAAACGAACACAGAGCAGTTTAGTTTGTCAAGACAGTAGTTAACTTACACACAGGAAAGTATCAGAAGATGAAAATATTAATTTAGATTCACACAAAATAAATATATGTACTTCAGTATTTATTAGGTAGGTAATAGGAAAGACATCCAAGTTATTTGAGATAGAGAATGTTATTTGAGATTTGAGCTCAATTCTCAGTTAAATCACAAAACAGTTATTTATACGAGTAATGTTTTTCTATTGAAACCCATGCTTTTCTAGGCTTTTGAAGAATTGTAATTTAAAATTTAATTAGTAAGTCTGCAATGCTTCTACATGTCACACATAAATATTTCTATAGTGTTTTGCTAATGATTTTCTATCATGAATTGAATAACAGAGACCTTTATAACAAGTGATTCATTTTTTTTTGCTTGCTATTTGCAAAGTATGTCCATTTCCATGATGAATGCTTACTGATGGCTGGTTTATTTTCTATTCTAGGTTGTGGAGACTAATTTGGTTGCTTTTGACTGTCACTGGATCATTATAAATGAGGTAAAGCCCAACTAAGCCATGTTGTCAACTCTCTGTCCTGTTTTATACACACACACACACACATACACACACACATATATATATATATATATATATATAGAGAGAGAGAGTCATAGCATTCCCTATGACCTTGAATTTCTAAAAGGAGATAGAACATGAAGTAAACTTTTAGCTTACTGAGTGAATGCTGTTAAACAAAAATAGAATGAGCATTTTTAAAGATGATAAAGGGCTTTATGTGAATAAAATAAATGGAGAAATTGTTCCCTACTGAGTATCTTTTAGCTTTTTCTGTTGGCACATGCTGCCTGCTTAGGGAGATCATCTTTATAAAAAGTACGGTTCTTCTTTGTAAGCAAAGTGACTTCCTCCCAGTGGAGTACTTGTGTTCCATTTATATTTTAATGTTGTTTCTAGAACTTTTATATCTACCCCCTCTACACAAGGATTAAATAGTTTATCATATGAATATGAATAGAGAACCAATATTTTCCCCTTTCCAGGAACAAGTATGAATATTTTGGAATCCATAAACTTGTCAAATACTTTGTGAAAGTTTTGTTTTTTACAAGGGCAAAAAGTAAGATGAAAAATATACGACAACCCCCAAGACCCCTGTGAAATAAATTATTCCATTAGCAGTCAGAATCAGAGATGATGAGTAGATCAATCATGGACAAATAATGTGATCATGTGAATTTGTCCTTAGTAAGACAGAGTATCCGATGACAACTATTATTTAGGATTCAGTATAATGCATTCTTCTGTGAATATCAAGTATAGAACTATAGCAAGATTTGTTTTATGGTGAAATAGAATTTTGGGGTAAGAATTCTGGTTTTGCAGTCAGCAAGTTGGGTTTAGTCCTGGCTCTAAAATTTATTAGCTGTGTTATTATTGATACATAATATAATCTTCCTGCATCTCAAATAATTTATTTGTACTATATATATATATGTATGATATATATACACATATAGTTACATTTACTTTGTAGATTCATAATAAAAATTAAATGAAATGCAAATTACTGCTGTTAACATAAAGCCTGACAGTTTCACTCAAATCATACTGCAATAATGATCATTTCATTTTGAGGTTCACAGATCATTTTCTCACTTTATTTTGTTATACAATAAACATTATTCTAGGAAGTACAGAGAGAAAGAAGTCCAAAGAGGGTAGAAGATGTATTTCTCCTTTCATAGAAAAATAAGAAAAACTTTCAGTTTTTCTGGTAAACCCCACTTCACTGATTGAATTTTGTTTTTGTTTTTAAACTCAAGGTAAAGAGAGTGAAAACAGCATACAAATCTGGTTTTGGTCTGCCAAACTTTAGGCTGCATGGTTTGTCACTGTGTTTCTCTCATGAAATTAAGATGTGTTTTTCTGAGATGTATTTGGACAATGTGTATGTATGGGATCTGCTTCTCAGTGAATAGCTTCTAATTTTCCATCTAGACTTAGTCAGCAACAGAGAGGGAAGGGCAAAAGGGACAGGATCTTGATAATCCTCTAGGATAAATTTTCTAATTGCATTGCTTTGTTTCTATTTTTGCAAGGAAACTAAGATTTAAATAAATTAAACAATTAACCAAATACGATACAGCTATGAATGGTAACAATGAGATTTTTAAAAAACTTTTATTTAATAAGTAAATAAATAAATTAATAAATTTTGAAAGTACAACTTTAGGATTATAGCGGCTTTTCCCCCCATAACCTCTCTCCTACCCACAACCACCCCATTTCTCACTCCCTTTCCCATCCCATTCTTCATCAATATTCATTTTCAATTATCTTTATATACAGAAGATCAACTTGCTATATACTAAGTAAAGATTTCAACAGTTAGCACCCACAAAGATATACAAAGTATAAAGTACTGTTGAGTACTAGTTTTACTAGTTAATTTGCATAGTGCAATACATTAAGGACAGAGATCCTACATGGGGAGCAAGTGTACAGTGACTCCCGTTGTTGATTTAACAATTGATAATGGGATTTAAAAATCATTTCCAGAGTGAAACTTAGGTTGGTTTTGTTAAAATTTTTGATAATTCACATTATGGATATTTCAGAAATTTCCACTAACTCAGTTGTAGTTATTTATTCCACTAGTTTTTGTCTTAGTTTAATGTATTCTACATTAATTTCTTTGAAAATAAAAATTCTTCCTAATCAATTTGTTTTATCTCATACCCAACTTCTGATAAGCTGTGGTCTACTTGTTCATATCAATAGATCTGATAAGCAAAAAGAAGTTACTTCTTGCCTCCTTAGATACATGTAATAATCAAATAAAATTTAAATTTATATCATTAAATAGAAATAGACATCCCCTTCCATCTTTTGATAGGATTACCATAGGATCCCCTAAAGTGATCTTTTTCTATACTCAATTCACCTCCTAAAACTATACCTGAATCTAAGAAGTATGAACCCAAATACAGCAACTCAGGATAAAACAGTCATTTATTCACTATTTAAGGGTCAGTGTGTTTTTTGGAAGAAATCACCACTACCTATGAATGTCATACAAGATTGAAAGTTATCTGAGTAAACTTACATATATCTCCTTACTGATGAATAGCATGGAAAAAAAAAAATATATATATATATACATATATATATAGTTTCTTATATCTCTCATGCATATTGTGATACTATCTATTGATCTTATTGTTAAACCTTGCTTCATAAAAAATTAGGAAGAGAAAATACTGTCTTTAAGTGGTTGTTTCATAATTTGGGTCACTATTCTGTTGTAAAAACAAAGCAATCTAATATATAACTCACTAAAATGTCAGAACTTTAGAAAACTATATAAAAGATCTCAATTCTTTTTTTCACCCTTCAAACTTGGGATTTCTGCTACAAACTTTCATAATCACAGCTTCACCTACACCATCATCTCATCTCTATACCTATATCTACACCTAAACTATTCTCCTTTGTACCCACAGCCATGCTTTCTAGTCCTTGAACAAAGGAAATTATTTCTTCTGGGCAATCTAATACTTTCTAATACTTGCTATGTTTAAAACCTACACCATTTACATAGGTTATTATTTTTTAATTTTTATCTGTTTTATTTTACTTTAAAGAATTACTCATTTTATTATTTTGGGGGGAAGGGATGTGGGCATCCTAAATGCTATTTTTTTTAAATAATTTTTTTATTTTTTTTAAACTTTTATTTAATGAATATAAATTTCCAAAGTACAGCTTATGGATTACAATGGCTTTCCCCCCACCCCATAACTTCCCTCACACCCACAACCCTCCCCTTTCCCGCTCCCTTTCCCCTTCCATTCACATCAAGATTCATTTTCAATTCTCTTTATATACAGAAGATCAGTTTAGTATATAATAAGTAAAGATTTCAACAGTTTGCACCCACACAGAAACACAAAGTGTAAAAATACTGTTTCAGTACTAGTTATAGCATTAATTCACATTGGACAACACATTAAGGACAGATCCCACATGAGAAGTAAGTACACAGTGACTCCTGTTGTTGATTTAACAATTTAACACTCTTGTTTATGGCGTCAGTAATCTCCCTAGGCTCTAGTCATGAGTTGCCAAGGCTATGGAAGCCTTTAGGGTTTGCCGACTTCGATCTTATTCCGACAGGGTCATAGTCAAAGTAGAAGTTCTCTCCTCCCTTCAGAGAAAGGTACCTCCTTCGTTGATGGCCCCGTTCTTTCCACTCACAGAGATCTTTCAGTTAGGGTTTTTTTTTTTTTTTCTCCAGAGTGTCTTGGCTTTCCATGCCTACAATACTCTCATGGGCTGGTCAGCCAGATCCGAATGTCTTAAGGGCTGATTCTGAGGCCAGAGTGCTATTTAGGACATCTGCCATTCTATGAGTCTGCTGTGTATCCCACTTCCCATGTTGGATCATTCTCTCCCTTTTTGATTCTATCAGTTAGTATTCGCAGACACTACTCTTGTTTCTGTGATCCCTTTGACTCTTAGACTTATCAGTGTGATCAATTGTGAACTGAAGATGATCAGCTGGACTAGTGAGATGGCATTGGTACATGCCACCTTGATGGGATTGTATTGGAATCCCCTGGCATGTTTCTAACTCCACTATTTGGGGCAAATCCGATTGAGCATGTCCCAAATTGTGCATCTCCTCCCTCTCTTTTTCCCACTCTTATACTTAACAGGGATCAATTTTCAGTTAAAATTTCAACACCTAAGAATAATTGTGTGTTAATTACATAGTTCAACCACTAGTGCTAGAACAAAAAAAATACTAAAATGGATAAGGCATTACACTGTACATCAACAGTCAGGACAAGAGCTGATCAAGTCACTGTTTCTCATAGTGTCCATTTCACTTCAATCAAAATGCCCATCAACAGTAGACTGGATAAAGAAATTATGGGACATGTACTCTATAGAATACTATACAGCAGTCAAAAACAATGAAATCTGGTCATTTGCAACAAGATGGAGGAATCTGGAAAACATCATGATGAGTGAATTAAACCAGTCCCAAAGAGACAAATATCATTTGTTTTCCCTGATCAGCGACAACTAACTGAGCACCTAAAGGGAAACCTGTTTAAAAATAACTTTTTATATAAAGGTGAACAAATTTCATGTATTTCATTTATACAAGACTTAGGAGCATAGTGATACTTCCCACCCTACTCTCCTTCCTGCCCATGCTCCCACTCTCCTTTTTCATTCCTTTATTATTCTTTCTTCTAATTTTGACAATGACATAATTTCACTTTATTTTGTTTGTAATCCTTAGCTTAACTCTCCTCTAAGTAAAGAATTCAACAAATAGTTAGAAGAAAAAACAAAAAACACTATTCCTCAACAGTAGAGACAAGAGCTATAAGCAATAATCAGATCTGAAAATGTGAATTTTGCTCATATATATTACATGTTTTGGTAGCCTATTAGTTACCACAAATCAGAGAAAACATATGATATTTGTTTTTTGGGGACTGGCTTATTTCACTAAGTATAATGGTTACCAATTTTATCCATTTTGTTGCAAAAGCTAGGATTTCATTCTTTTTTTTTTTTTCTTTTTTTTTGACAGGCAGAGTGGATAGTGAGAGAGAGAGACAGAGAGAAAGGTCTTCCTTTTTCCGTTGGTTCACCCTCCAATGGCCGCTGCAGCTGGCACATCGTGCTGATCCGAAGCCAGGAGCCAGGTGCTTCTCCTGGTCTCCCATGTGGGTGCAGGGCCCAAGGACTTGGGCCATCCTCCATTGCCTTCCTGGGCCATAGCAGAGAGCTGGCCTGGAAGAGGGGCAACCGGGATAGAATCTGGCACCCCACCAGGACTAGAACCCGGTGTGCCGGCACCACAAGGCAGAGGGTTAGCCTGTTAAGCCACGGCGCCGGCAGGATTTCATTCTTTTTTACAGCTGAGTAGTATTCCATAGTGTATATAAAACACATTATTTTCTTTATTCAGCCATAGGTTGATGGACATTTGGGTTGATTCCATGTCTTAACTATTCTGAATTGGGCAACAATAAACATGTGGGTACAGATAATTCTTTCATATGCTGATTTCATTTTGTTTGGGTAAATTCCCAAGAGTAGGATGGCTAAGCAATATGGTAGATCTGTTTTCAGATTTCTGAGGAATCTCCATACTGTGTTCCACAATGGTTATGTTAGTTTACTTTCCCACCAACAGTGTATTAGGGTATCTCCCCCCAACATCCTTACCTGCATTTATTGTATGTTGATTTCTGTATCATAATCATTCTAACTGGGGTGAGGTGAAACTTCATTGCAGTTTTCATTTGCACTTCTCTGATGGCTAGTAATCCTGAGCATTTTTTTTGTGTCTGTTGGCCATTTGAATTTCATCCTTTGAGAAATACCTGTTCAAGTCTTTTCTTAACTAGATTTTTGATTTTGTTGTCGTTGAGTTTCTTGAGCTCTTTCTAGATACTGGATATTAAACCCTTATCAGTTGCAAAGTTTGCAAATAATTTCTCCCATTCTATCAGTTGCCTTTTAACTTTGTTGAGTGTTTCCTTTGCAGTATGGAAGCTTTTTAGTTTGATGTAATCTCATTTGTATATTTTTCTTTTATTCTTGTGTTTCTGGGGTCTTTTCCAAGAAGTTTTTGCCTGTGACAATATCTTGCAGAGTTGCCCCAATGTTCTCCTCTAGTAATTTGATGTTATCAGGTCATAGACTTAGATCCATCATCCCTTATGAATTGATTTTTGTATAAGGTATAAAGTAGAGGTCTTGTGTAATATTTTTGCATGTATAGATACAATTTTCCCAGCATCATTAGTTGCTGGGATTGACTTCAGCTCCTTGGTCAAGGATTAGTTGGTTGTAGATGTGTGGATTAACTTCTGGTGTTTCTATTCTGTTCCATTGGTCTACAAGTCTATTTTTGTGCCAGTACCAGGATGATTTGATTAAAACTGCCTGGTGGTATATCTTGAAAACTGGTATTGTGATGCCGCTGACTTAGTTTTTGATTTTTATGATTGCCTTAAATATTTAGGGTCTCTTGTATTTCCTTTTGTATTATAGCATTGTTTCTTCTAGATCTGAAAAAATGTCATTTAATATTATGATTGGGATCACCGTGAATCTATAAATTCCTTTCAATGATATTAATTCTTCTAATCTGTGAACATGGAAGATTTCTCTATTTTTTGTGTCTTCTATTTATTTCTTCAAAGTTTTATAATTTTCATCACAGAGATCTTCACCTCTTTGGAAAAATTTATTTCAAAATATTAAATTTTTTGTGAGTATTGTGAATGGTACTGACATTACAAGTTCTTTCTTGGCCATGGCATTGTCTATGTATAAAAAGACTATCTTTGTGTGTTGATTTTATATCTGCAACTTTACTAAACTATCAATAGTTTCTTAGTGGAGTCTTTTGGTTTCCCTATATATAGGATTATGTCATCTGCAAATAAGGATAATTCGATTTCTTCCTTTACAATGTGTATCCCTTTGATTTCCATTCTTGCATAAAGACTCTGGCTAAAACTTTCAGAACTATATTGAATAGCAATGATAAAAGTGGACATCCTTATCTGGTTCTGGATCTTAGTGTAAATGCTTCCAGCTTTTCCCCATTCATTATGATGCTGGCTTGGGTTTGTCATCTATTGCCTTGATTGTGTTGATGTATGTTCCTTAGATACCCAGTTTGCTTCAGGTTTTTATCATGAAAGGATGTTGTATTTTATCTAATGCCTTCTCTGCACCTATTGAGATAATCATATGGCTCTTATTCTTCAATTTGTCAATGTGATGTGTCACATTTATTGATGTACATATGTTGAACTATTCTTGCATATCAGGGATAAATCCCACTTGATCTGAATGAATGATCTTTCTGATGTGTTGTTGGATTTGATTAGCTACTATTTTGTTGAGAATTTTTGTGTCTATGTTCATCAGGGATAGTGGTCTATAGTTCTCTCTTTGTTGCATCTTTTTCTGGTTTTGGAATTAAGGAGACACTGGCTCACGAAAGGGATTTGCGGAGGATCCCCTTCCTTTCAATTATTTTGAATAGTTTGAGAAGAATTGGAACTACTTCTTATTTAATAGTTTGGTAGAATTTTGTAGTGAAGTCTCTGGTCCTGGGCTTTTCTTTGTTTGGAGGGTCTTTATGACTGATTAGTCTCTATTTTGCTTAATGGACTATTTAGGCTTTCTATGTTTTCATGACTCAATTTTGGTAGATTTTATGTGTCCATAAATCTATCATTTTTTTCTAGATTTTCAAATTTGTTGGCATATAGCTGTATGATTAATTCATGATGATTCATTTTTATTTCTGTGGTATCCATTGTAACAGTTCCTTTTTTATCTCTGATTTTATTAATTTCATTCTCCTAACTTTTATTTTTTTAGTTTGTTGGCCAATATTTATCAATTTTGTTTATTTTTTCAAGAAACCAGTTCTTAATTTTACTGATATTTTTATTTTAATTTTGTTTATTTCTTCTATAACTATTTATTTCCTCCTACTAATTTTGGTTTTGGTTTGTTCCTGTTTTTCTAGAACCTTGAACTGCATTGCTAGGTCTTTTATTTGATGTCTTTCCAATTTCTTGATGTTGGTACTTATTGCTATAAACTTCCTTCTCAACACTGCTTTTGCCGTATCACATAGGTTTTTATATGTTGTGTTGTCATTTTCATTAATTCCCAGGAATATTTTATTTCCCATTTGATTTCTTCTATAATCCACTGTTCATTTAGGAGCATGTTGTTCAGTCTCCACGGGTTTGCACATTTTCTGGGTTGCTTCTGTTGTTAATCTCATTCCATTGTGGTTAGAGAAGATGCATGGTATGATTCCTTTTTTTTTTTTTTTTAATTTGCTGAGACTTGCTTTATGGACCAGCATATGGTCTATTCTAGAGACAGTTCTATGTACTAATGAGAAGAATGTGTATTCTGCAAGGGTGCAATTAAATCCTGTAGGTATCAGTTAGGTCCATTTGTTCCATAGTGCAGATTAGTTCTACTGTTTCTCTGTTGACATTTTGTCTAGATGATCTGTCCACTGATGAAAGTGGGATTTGAAGTTCCCCATTATTACTGTATTTGAATCTGTGTCTCACTTTAGATCCATCACCATTTTTTTTTAAATAGCCAGGCACTCTGGCATTGGATGCATGTACATTTAGGATATTCACAACTTCTTATTGAATTGAGCTTTTAATCATTACGTAATGTCCCTCTTTGTTCCTTTTAACGATATTTGTGATAAAGTCTATTTTGTCTGATAGTAAGATAACTACTCCTCTGCATATATCTTTGTTGGTGAGATGTATTTCTTGCAGGCAACAAATAGATTTTTTTAATCCAATCAGCCAGTATTTATCTTGTAATTTGAGAATGTAGACCATTTACATTCAAGGTTCTTATTAATAAGTAATGACTTTGCCCTTCCATTTTTCCATAAATATTTCTATTGTTTACTTTATATTTCCTTTGTTCTTTTATTACTAGTTTTTCTGCCTTCATATTCTTTCATAATGATGCCTATCTTTCTGTGTTTCTGTGTGTAGCACATACTTAAGTATCATTTGTAATGCTTGACAAGTAGTGGCAAATCCTTCAATTTCTGTTTGTTATTAATGGTCTTTATTCACAAATAGGAGCGTTGTAGGATACAGTATTCTGGATTGTCAGTGTTTTTTTTTTGAAGTCTGGTACTATGCCTCCATTCTCTCCTAGCCTATACGGTTTGTGATGAGAAATCAGTTGTCAGTCTAATTGGACATCCTCTGAAGTTAATCTGGCATAACTCTAATGCACATTTTAGAATCTTTTCTTTATGTTTTTTGGTGGGAAGTTTTAACTAAATGTTTTATGGTGAAGATATTTTCTGGTGATGTCTTTAAGGAGTTCTGTGTGCTTAATGTAGTTGGGTTTCCTTTTCTTTCTACAAATTAGGAAAGGAATAGGACTTCACTGAATAGGCCTTCTACTCCATGCTCTTTTTCTACACCTTATTGAACTCTTAAGACCTGTATGTTAAATCATCAGATAGTATCTCATAAATCTCCAACTCTGTTTTTAACTTTTCTAATTTCTTTTTTTTCTTGTCTGACATTTTCCAAAGATTTTTCCCCTGGCTCAGATATTATTTTCTTTAAAAGTTTTTATTTATTTACTTATAAAACAGAGTTACAGAAAAACAGAAGGAGAGACAAGGAGAAAGGTCTTCCATCCACTGGTTCACTCCCCAATTGGCCACAATGGCCGGAGTTGGGGTGATATGAAGCCAAAAGCCAAGAATTTCTTCAGAGTCTACCGCATGCATACAGGCACCCAACCACTTGAGCCATCTTCCACTGCTTTCTCAGGCAATATGCAGACAGCTGGATAAGAATAGGAGCAGCCAGAACATGAACCAGTGCCCACAGGGCATGCTGTGCTGCTGGTGGAGGCTTAGCCTACTATACCACTTTGCCAGCCCCAGCTGGGATATTCTTTCTTCTGCCTCACAAAATCTGTGATTAAGGCTTTCTACTGTATTTTTTTATTTGACAACTTGAATCATTTATTTCTAATATTTTGGTTTAATTTTTCTTCAATATATATATCACAGGAAAATTATTCATTCATGTCATTATTGATTTCTTTAATTCATAGATTTGCTTCTCATTGCTTTTGAGTAATCCTATGATCATTCTTTTTAAATTTTTTTCAGGAATTTCATCAATCTCTTCAACTTCACATTCTACTATTGAAGTTGTCGTGTTCCTTTGTGAGAGTCATATTGTCTTCCTTTTTCTTGCATCTTGCATTTCTACATGCATTTGTGGAACTATTGTTGATTTGCTCCTCTGATGGCCTTTATTTTAAAATATGCCTCTGGCTTAGTGGAGTGTCTCATCCTTCAGTGGATATTCAAGGCCATGTGGTCTGCAAGGTTCTACCTCAGGCAGTCTCACCAGGGACACTGGCTGCTGCAGTCACCTATCTCATTCAGAGTATGCCATCTCCTCCTGATGCTGATTCTCTGGTTATTAGTTTTACTGAACTAGGTTCAAAGTCAGAGAATGAATGTATTTTCTGAATTTTCTCCCATAAGGAAAGATATCATAAGAAAAAAATTATTCACGGTCATCCATTTCATTTCCACATGAGTCCACTCAGCTGCTTTATGTTCTTTGACATAGCCTCCAGAAACTTGACTCTCAACCTGTTCTTATATACTTTTCATTTAAATAGTTGTTTATAAGATGAATTGTATTTTAATCTAGTTTCCGTAAGAGAAAAAAAAAACAGGAATTTCTCAAATTTGCTAGGAAGCAAATAAACTCTAAAAGTAACACAGAAACTCCCAAAAACATGTAAGTGCCCATTTCAGTGGAAGAAAGAGAACGTGAATCTGTCTAGTTTGGTTTGTGCAGCTATTATTTTGTTACTAATTTTAAAATGGGTTGCAAACATTTATTTAATCTTATTGCACCAATAGTTTTTTAGAGAGCAACTATAAATCAAACTTGGCATTGTGCATCACGACATAAATTGATGCAGAAACTTGAAAACAATATATTTTTTTCATTCGCATTAAGTGTGCTGTAATAATGAGAGGCTGTACTAGCTCATACGGTGCAATCAATCATATGTTAGTACTTAGTGATGGTATTTATCTTCCCCCTGCAATCAGTGGATCAGCTCAGAACAGCCTTTCCATATAAGTATTGCTATCCCTTCAGGGCCCTAAAGCAGATGGACTAGTACTTTATTTAAGTTTTAAAAAAGTTGGAAATTGAGACAGGAAGATATGCACTATTTAGAGCTATAAAAAGCATCAGGCTATATGTGCCTTTCTGTTCCCTGATGGTACTCAACTTGTCCTTTGATGTCCTCATCTGATTTTGCTGATTTCTTTTAAAAATACTTCAACCCATTATCATCTGCTGATCACCAAGATTAAAGAGGAAGTTGTTGGGCCGGTGCCAGGGCTCACTAGGCTAATCCTCCGCCTGCGGTGCCGGCACACTGGGTTCTAGTCCTGGTTGGGGCGCTGGGTTCTGTCCCTGTTGCTCCTCTTCCAGTCCAGCTCTCTGCTGTGGCCAGGGAGTGCAGTGGAGGATGGCCCAAGTGCTTGGGCCCTGCACCAACATGGGAGACCAAGAGGAAGCACCTGGCTCCTGGCATTGGATCAGTGCGGTGCGCCGGCTGCAGCGCACCAGCCGCAGTGGTCTTTGGGGGGGTGAACCAACGGCAAAAGGAAGACCTTTCTCTCTGTCTCTCTCTCTCACTGTCCACTCTGCCTGTAAAAAAAAAATAAAAAAAAAATTAAAAAAAGGAAGTTGTTGATTTGGGAGATTTTCCTTTTGTTGTCCTGAGGTTTAAAAACTATATATGTGTAATGGATGTTTTCATTTATCTAATTCAGTGATGAATTAAGCTGCTCAGTAATAACCTGTTGAGCAGAAACTTGCCATTCTGTTCCTCTTCCTGTTGGTACATGGCCTACTGTTGATGCTGTCCAAATCATTTCAACATAAAGTTTGAGTAATTGTCTTGTGTTAACATTTAGCTTCATGGAAACATCAAAGGTTGTCATTGCTCAAGGAGGAAGACTATTGGCATACCTGAAAAAACATATTTGCCAACTATGCTGCATACTAGATGGATTAATGATTATGAAAATTTATTTAGAATTGTTTAATATTTTAAGACATCCCAGTGAATTAAAATTTTAGGTATTAATCTTTATAAGATAAATTGATAAAATCTTGACCTTCATTCTTTCACTCAGAAAAACTTTTTAAAAAGATTTACTTATTTGCTTGTAAGGCAGAGTTACAGAGAGACAGAGAGGCAAAGACAAAGCTCAAACATCTGCTGGATTAGTCCTCAAATTGCCACAATGGTTGGAGCTGGGCTGATCTGAAGTCAAGAGCCAGGAACTTTTTCCCTGTCTGCAACATGGGTGCAGGGCCCAAGCACATTAGTAGAGAGCCAAATCAGAGGTGGAACAGCCCACACTGCAGGCAGCACTTTTACATGCCATGCCACATCGGTAGCCCCCAGAAAAGTTTTAATATCAGCACTCATTGAAGACCTACCATGAGCTAAGAATTTTGTTAGATGCTAAGAGGTAGAAGAATGACAAAGGGGGTGGTGAAAAGGGGAAGTAGGAAGCTAGTTTTCTGGAATAGTGTATATGGTCTAATTTGGCATCTGAGTGAAAGGGTGGTGATAGTCTTCCTTCCCCTGAATGTCTAGTCATTTAGCCTAAGCTGATACAGCACATGGATTTGGGACTTACTCAGTTCTCCCAAAGGATTTGTCCTGGGAAGTGGTGATTTCTGCACTGAGCTGCATCCCCAGTGAGTATTTTATTGTTCCCTTCCTCTTTTGGTTGTATACAGTTCAGAAACCACCCCAAGAAACTATTAGAGGAAAGTGAAAATTTTCTTGGACATCTTCAAATTTTCTTGGACATACTCCTATTCATTGATTATTGATATATAATTAAATGAATTTTTGATTAGCCAAGTCAATTAGAGGGAAAAAGACCATATAAAGACATTTTTATCACAACATTAATTTTATTCATAAATATATTCAATCAAATAAAGACTACAAGAATGACAAATAATTTTCTAATTCAGATTCTTTTTTTTAAGATTTTTTTTTTTTATTTGAGAGGTAGAACTATGGAAAGAGAGAAGGAGAGACAGAGAGAAAGGTCTTCCATCCTCTGGTTCACTCCACAAATAGCCACAATGACTGGAGCCAGGCTAATCTGAAGCCAAGAACCAGAAGCCTCTTCCAGGTCTCCTACGTGGATGCAAGGGTCCAAGCACTTGGGCCAAGTTCCACTGCTTTCCCAGGCCATAGAAGAGAGCTGGATCAGAAGAGGAGCAGCTGGGACACAAACTGGTGCCCATATGGCACCACAAGCGGAAGCTTAGCCCACTATGCCACAGCATCCGCCCCTATAGTTCAGAGTCTTAAACTTCTTTGAAGCTCAGAAAAGTTCTGTGTATCAGCACAGATTGGTGGTGCTGGAGGCTCAGGAGACAGTGCTAGTTTCTCACATGGTTATTTAAAAAAATCTTACAGTTTAAACATTACTCTTAAAACTCAGAGCATTAAAACTGTACATCCTTATAGAGTGTGTGATGGTGTCACGTTTTAATACAGAACTTTACTTATGGTCTTTATTTTCCTTCCAAAGAATCTCCTTCCAGATTAAGTGATCACTTGTCTTTCAGCGTTTATGTAATGTTGCAGCTGCTGCTTTTGAAATACGCCTTGCAAAATGCAGAAGTAAAGTTCTGTAAATATAAAATAACGGCCTGATCAAGTTTTCCTACCACTATCAAACTGTTTTTGAGATCATGTGTCAAAACTAAAATTGCAAGTGAACTTTTTTTGAGGCAAACTGTCTGTTACTCCCATTCAGGGTGGCAGATATTTTCCGTCCAGAAAATTACTTTCTTTTCCCTTTCCCAAATAATAATAGACAAAATACACTCAATTCAAATTGGCATGTCTTCAGGTACACTGGAGTTATTTAGGCACCTGAGAACTTCAGTTTTGGGCACCTATACAAAGTATCCGCTCCTTTTAATGGTTTGAAAATAGTCCTCTTAAAGTATTTTACTGGTGAGAGGTGACTTGATTGTTCCTTGCAGAATCATGAGGCTATTAAGTATTGAAATGATATATCTTTATAATCTCAATTCCTTTCATTCATAAATATTTATGTAAATAATTCCTGTAGGAAAAAGTATACTTCATGTGTAGTTACTTCAGAGGGTCTCTCTTTTGAGGTCATTTAAAAATTCATCTTTTGAATGCAAAGTATTTTGAATGAAGATTGTGAAATCTCCCTGTCTCTTTAATTATAAACTAAGAATAAAGACCATCTGGGTCAGTGTCATTCAATGTCAGCAGAAAATGAGATGCTGATATTGTATTAAGCACTTTGCATAATATATAGTATGCACTTATTAAATATATATTTTTACTCTAGTTTACTGCTTGAGATAATGTTGAAAAATTTTAGCATTACTAAGGAAAAATAGCCACATATATAACACAACTTAGTTAATATTGTGAAATAAGTGGTCTGGATCTCTACTGAATTTTAGATGAAAGTTTCTGGCTATACAACTTTTGAAATTTTTTTTTAAATTGAAAGAGAAGTGCCACATGTTCTCCCTTACATGTGGGAACTAAAATGTAAAAAGCAAACAAAAACAAAAGAAAGAAAGAAAGAAAGAAATGTCTGTGTGTATGCGCATTGCTGCAAATATAGTTTTGTAAAACTTTATTTTATACCTTTGAGAAGCCAATGATTATACTATTATAAATTTAATGATCTGTGATTACTTTCAAATCTGTATATGGGTGAAATGGTCATTTTTTTTCATTCAATTATTGTTTATAATGGTTGTCTGAATTCCCACTAGAGTCTTTTTGCTTATTAAATTTATTATTTGGCAAAGTAGTAAGCCTTTTTACTGTAATGTAAATTTAAATTATGTTATCTCAATAACTTAAAAGAAAGAAAGGGTGAAGGAAGGAAGCTTAGAGGCAGAGGGAGGAAGGGAATATCATTATGTTCTTAGAATTGCACCTCAAACCACATTAAATCTGTTGAAAAGTAATTAAAATTAAAATGAAATTTAAAAAATTAAAGATATATAATAGCATTACTAATACTAATTAACTTTTGAATGCTTCTGGTTAATTTTAGGGCTTAAAATGGAATTGACAGACAGCTGTTTAATTTTACTGTGTGAATAGATGACAGAGAATTAAAAAGTGACCAGCTCTTTGCCAGACAGAGTTTTTGGTAACCAGTGAAATGATACTAACTACTGAATAAAGCCATTTTTCATGGCACATCAAGGCCTAACGAAACAGGATTCCTGATATTACACTGGAAAAAGCTAATGCCAGGTGTTATTTTATTTTAAAAAAATATGTATTTCATAATGATCATAAGGAATGAATTTTAAATCTAACATATTTTGTGGCCTTTTTCAAAATTTGACCACATCTATACTTTTTCCACAGAGTTCATTATAAACTTATTTTAATTAAGCATATTTAAGTCAATTCCTCCGGTTAGAATTATTTAGGAATTACTGTATCTAATATAAAGCATAGACAACAACTCCAAATGGGTGGATCATTTCAATAGCACATGTTGTTTTCATTTGGATATGTATGAAGGCAGTAAGCAAACATAGTAATGTGACAGAATTCCTTAACATTTCCAAATAACAGCATACTGAATTTGTAGTTCTGTTACTGGGTTAAAACACTTGTCATTCTTTCATTTCTCATCTTATAGGAAATAAATGATATGGATGTACAAGAACTTGTCAGAAGGTCAATCGGAAGGTTAACAATTATTCGGCAGACATTCCCCGTCCCCCAGAATATAAGTCAGCGATGTTTCCGTGGCAACCATCGGATATCTTCCACACTGTGTGATCCAAAGGACCCGTTTGCTCAGAACATGGAGGTATACACTACACGCCGGGTATTTCTGCAGAGTGCTTTGTTGGGCAATTGCTGAGAGAGCTTTCTGAGTTACAGTGGATTCAGCATTGTACTTGCTTGCCATTTCTGAAGATTTCTCCTCCTCCAGCAGTTTCCTAAGTCTGTTGGAGAATACTAAGAACCTGGTTTTGATCTTTTTGATCCCATTATAGAAAAAAAAAAGTCTTCTTGCTAAATAAAAATATACTAAGTAAAGATTATTTCTATCTAAGAAAGTACATCCACAGCATTTCTTATGTGATTGATATTCCTAGTGCCAAACTCCAAAATTTTAAGCTATTAAATTTGCAGGCCTTTTTTGCATACAAAGGACATAGCTATTTATTCTTTTTTAAAAGATCAGTCTTTATTTTGAAGACCCAGTGCCAAAAAACAGTTCAGAAATGCAAAAGTGCTACAGTGTGATATACTCCCGTGCAGCTCGGATAGGATAGTGCTGAAAGTTTCATCATCAAGAATGCAATAAAGAATTGAAAGCAAGTAAATAAAATCTCTGAACAGCAAAGCAGAGAACACTAAACCCCTGTTGCTTACTCATGAGAATCCCTTTAAGTACTCAACTTGGTGCCTATTTCTTTTTCTTGAGGAAAACCTTATCAGATCCCTTCCCCCCCCCCCCCTTTTTTTTTACTGCAGATCTTTCAGTTGTTACATGGAAAGCAGACACACCAACCACAGCAGGGAGCCATGGGGAGTCTTGTTGAACAGGGCAAGAAAAAGGAAGTGAAGAATCGGTCATGTTAGTGTGGGGCTCCTCAGTGTGGGACTGTTCATAATTTTGTCTCAGGGTATCACTGTTGGATAATGCTAGCGTGTTACTGAATATTTAAACAATAACCCTGAGACACCCGCAATGATTGATGTCATGATCAATTTTTGATGCCCAAAAGACATGATATATTTTTGAACCCTATTGCTTAACATTTTTACTATGCAAAGCATTTTGGTAGTTAAAGGCAGTCAGTTTCCTAAATGACTTTTTCTTTGGCAGTAGAACCCCACAAGCTCCCTATCGTTAAACACCTTTGAATTTTCTTAAGATGAAATAACATTTATCCAACCATTTCTTCACATTTATTAGCATTGAAATGGACAGCATGGCTCCAGGATCATTACCCATGGAACTTTCTGCTCCCCACTGGATTTTAAACTCCTAAGAAAAGGGCCATCTCCAGATCTGGCACCATAAAATCCTATATTGTACTTCTCTAACATTTCCTCCCTCATGTATCACAATGCTTTGCACCTCTGTGCATATTTATGAGTTTCAGTGAATTAAGGAGAAAGCAATGATCAAGCAAACACTTCTGAAGCCTTAGGAAGGCCTGTTTAGATTTCAGTGCCACGCCTACTGATATGCTGATAATAGGCCACTTTTGCATATTGACATGTCATGAGTATAACTAATTGAAAAAGGATAGAATTCTAAATGGAGAAAAACATAAAAGATTTTGATTTAGATAATTATGGCATATTGAAGGCTGTTCCTATCAAAAGAAGTAGCAGGAAGTGAAGTAGAAACTTGAAAATTATTGACTATGTCATTTAGGGACAGTATGAAGTATTTTAAAGCACATCTGCCTTTTTGCTTGGTCCTTCCGTTCAGTTAATGAGATCCTTGAAGTCAGATATTTTATTTTTGTGGCCCCAAATACACCTGATATATTATAGCTATGGAGGAACACCTTTCCCTCCCTAGCCCAAATCTTTATCGTAGTCCCCACAAACTCATAGGTGGAAGAAAGCTAAATAATTGCTGTTTCTTCAAGGATTTGTTACATATTAATTTTTGTTACATGTGATAGAATTTGGCTAAATATTTAATATATAAAAATAAAACTAATAGAAACTTTTATGTGAGAAGCTTTATATAATTAAGGGTTGGAAGGTGGGGCTCTTGAATTTAAAATATTCCACTAAAAGAACAGCAATTGATAAATAGACTAATCTTGATGAAAATCTTCATTTCACTGAATTTTGAGAAAGCAAAATCATAAATTGGTATTTTTGATTAAATTCTGATCAATAGTATACCACTGACTGATAATTTAGAAGTAGGGAATTCCCTATGAGAAATCGGTCTTACAACTTGGAATCTATAAAAACAATACAAATAGATATGACTGCAGACAGACTTTTACCTTAGAATTCAGATGGGTGCAATTAAAAAATTTCAAAAAACATAAAAGTATGCAAATATGACTAGTGAACTCTAAAGACAGAAATGCAACTACAAAATTGTGTTAATCAATGTTAAGAGAGCAGAAGAGGGTGCAGTGGGCCCATGTAGACCACTTTGGGCTGGTACCTATTTTAATGTACATAGAAGGGAGATGACATTTAGAAAGAACAGAGAACAAGTTTCTCAAACTTAAATTTGTGCCAGACAGACTGAATCCAGGATTAGCCGAAGTTGCAAGACAAATATAAAGGGAAATAGCGTTTTTAGCAATATGTAGAATGAAAAAGAAGTCATCCATTGACTGCTTCCTGAAATTGATGTCAGCTTGTCTGCTAATGGAGAGAAAACAGAAACATTCAGATCCTTTGGATTTTATTTTCTCTGTCAAAAACAAAGTAATATTTAAATTGGTAAGGTTAAAGTTAATAAAAGAAGAGTAAACCAGCATGCTTGGCAAGCAGATGTAATTGCAATATCATAATTTAGAAATACTAGAGGAATACTTGGGAAAAGGACCAAAATATGAGATCGATATATTTTCCAAGTTTTCAAAAGGAAGGAGAAGATATTCTGACAATCAGAGTTTAGTATACTAAGCATGTCTATTTAGAGAGCTATTGAATATTTTGTCAAATAAATGATTTGATGGTAGTTAAAATAAGACAATTTAAGAATAAACACTTACAAACCCAGCCCTCTTAGACAGGTTTTGTAGATTGGAAGACTATTATAGATATTGTTTGCTGAATTCTGTTTGCTGCTTGACAGAATTCCTTGTGAAAAACTTTTTGAAGTTATTGAAAGGTCAGAATAGATTGGTGCCACTCACGATTTTCACCAGTGGGCTCCTTAAGAACACAAGATAATAAACAATCTGGACTTAGGGGAAAAAATAAAAATATTTAAATGTCTAATAATTACTCTCAGAAATTATAATATGATTTTCTATAAAATTAAAAAGCATACCTGAAATAATTTGCCTATTATTTAGTTGTATTTCCCCACTCTGAAAGCAAAAATTAATATTCTTAGAACTGTCAATCAAATCTTTGCATGATATGGATATGTCTAAAATATGCCTTTCATGTATTCTAAAGCTTTGTATAATTCTTAATACATATAACTTACAACCACGGGTTTTACCTTCAGTTTGAGAGATATAGAACCAGAAAAATACCAAACTGCACTGATAAATATTTCACTCTTGAAATGCAAGGAACTCTTTGTGGTCATCCATAAGATTCTATCTTTTGTTCTAATATTTTCAAAATGTTTATCACTAGATATATGTAAATGAATAAATCATGCCTATCAAATTTATAAATTATGTAACTGGAAGAGAGAAAGCTTATGTTGTATTGCATAGTCAAATCCAAATTATTAATATTGACTGAATAATAAGCCTGAAAATTGAAATTTCAAAGATAAAATACAGGTTCAAAATCAATTAGACTAAGTCTGGATATTAGAGTTCCGGTTTGACAGCTGTTCAAAGCTGTTAAGTTGAAGGTAAATTCAGTATGAGCTTAGTGCAAGTCATATTTGCTGTAATCCATTTTAAAATATCTTGGGCTCTATGTCAGAAGCATTTTGCCAAGAGCAAGATAGATAATATCTTACCCTACTCTCTCCTTGTCAGATTACATCTGCAATGATGTGTCACTTCTGGTTACTAAAGTTTTTTTTTTTTTTAAAGATTTATTTATTTATTTATTTGAAAATCAGAGTCACACAGAGAGAAGGAAAGGGGGAGAGAGAGAGAGAGAGAGAGAGAGGTCTTCCATCTGCTGGTACACTCCCCAATTGACTATAATGGCCAGAGCTGCACCAATCTGAAGCCAGGAGCCAGGAGCTTATTTCGGGTCTTCCACACAGGGACAGGGGCCCAAGGACTTGGACCATCTTCTCCTGCTTTCCCAGGCAATGGCAGAGAGCTGAATTGGAAGAGGAGCAGCCAGGATTCAAACCAGCTCCCATATGGGATGCCGGCACTGTAGGCAGTGGCTTTACCTGCTATGCAACAGCGCTGGCCCCCTTGTTACTAAAGATTTAACAGAAACATTGAAAACCAAGAAAAGGATCAACGATGACATGAGGATAAATCTAGAAGTTTCTAACAGATGAAGAAAAACTGCAGGAAAGAGGATATTTCAGGGCTAGCAATAGTCCCATTTCAAGAGGTTATCACATGGAGGTATGCGAGATGGCACCATCAAAATGTCATGTTTGGATAGACTCTAGTTTGTCAGATTTCTCATACCTTTTCTTTTAAAAAAATATTCATTTATTTGAGAGAGAGTCAGAGGAAGGGAGAGACAGAGAGAGGTCTTCCATCCATTGGTTTACTCCCCAAATGGCTAGAGCTGAGCCAGTGATCCAAAGACAGGAGCCAGGAGCTTCCTCCAGGTCTCCCACGTGATTGCAGGTGCCCAGGCATTCGGGCCATCATCCACTGCTTTACCAGACCTAAAGCAGAGAGCTGATTTGGAAGAGGAGAAGTCAGGACATGAACTGGAACTCATATGGGATGTCAGTGCCACAGAGGGAGGCCCTGCCCACAGCACCATCCCCAGATTTCTCCTATCTTTAACTCCTGTCAAACCCACCTGACTTTAAACTGGACTTCCTTTATTTCATGTCTTTCCAGTCTTTGACTTCTTTTATGTGATAATTGTTTACCAAAAACCAGATTGTTCTAGGTTCCAGGCTATATTTAAGGGACGTGAAGTATAGGGAAAGAAAAGTATGGGGGGGAGGGGGGAGGTGTACTACTGAAGTAGGAGTCTCTGTCTAGCCAAAACTAGTATTGTAGTCGGAAAGGCAGATAAACAGGTGGTTAGTATCCCATGTGTCAGTAGAGGCGTGCACTGGAGCTTCTGGGAGAGAAAAGAAGACTGCTCAGCAGAGTCTCAGTGGAGGTGAGGATGAGAGGGGGATTCTCCTAGCACGTAACCTTTGAACCAACTATTGGAAGACGTTAACTAGCATGAGGAAGGTAAAGAGACATCAAATGATGCTACCACCACAATCTCATATACATACTTAGAGCCATCAGTCAAAGAGAAGCAAAATAAAGATAGACAAGAGGAAGCAACTTTGAAGCAGTGGAGCCAGGAAAGTTTAGAACAATTCCAGATAATTGCATAATATTTAAAAAACTGTTTATTTATTTTCATATCCTTGAAAGAGTGAAAGAGAGGAAGGGTGTGTGTGGAGGAGAGAGAGAGAGAGAGAGAGAGAGAGAGAGAGAGAGAGAGAGGAATATCTTCTGTCTGCAGGTTCAACAGTCAGGGATGGGCCAGGTTAAAGCCAGGGTTTCCCACAGGGGTGACAGGGACCCAAGCACTTGAGCCATTATCTCTGCCTCCTAAGATAAACTAGCAGGGAGCTGAATCAGAAGCAGAGCAGCTGGAACTTAAACCAGCACTCTGATAAGAGATGCGGGCGGCCCAAACAGTGCCTTCATCCGTGCTGTCACAAGGTCCACCCCATAGCAGATCATTTTGAGAACTCTGTCCAGACGTTTTCCCTGGGTTGTGGGATACAGCCTACTCCTCATCCTTCATGCTGCTTCTACATCTTTCTATTGGTCTTCACAGTCTGATTCTGACTTGAATTTTGATTCATGGGCTACTATTAATTTCAAGTCTCACACTCCATTTGTAGCACGTTTCAGTCATTATCTTCCTATCCCCCCTGTAATTATCTGGGTGGAGTCGGGGCGGGGGTGTTTCCATTCAAGGAATAAACTTGAATGTCTGAAATATGTGAGTGTTCCATGTCTCCTCAAAGAAAACCTACTTTCTGGAAGTATTAGAAAATATTGCTCAACAAACAGAAATGGTTAAAATTTTCCTAGGATGTGAAAAAATACACATAACACTGCTAGGAAGCGCTTATTAACAGCTGTGCATAGCATTAAACTAATCAGCACAGTAGTCAAAGCCTAGATCTATTCCGTGTTGTAAGCAGTCTGTTTCGGAAGTTTTCTTCGTGATTAATTATACCCAAAGGACTATCTATACAGTGTTTTTCCCCCTGTGTTTTTAGGAAAAATTATGAAAACAAGGGACTTTTTAAAACCTCAGGAAAAAAATGTTTTAAGATGAAACTAATTTTCATTACTACATTGATTCATCCAGTTTTAATATGATATTGTGATATAAAATCTGAGGTAATAATAAGCATTTTACAACTTTAATCAACCTAGGATGTTAATGTTTTTGAATAAATTTTAATTTCTTTGATAACTTATTGACAACACAGAAGGTCATTCTGGCAGGACATAATTGCAAATATTGGTTATAAATCAACTTTCAATCCATATAGAAAGAAGATCATGACACGCTTACTACAGAAGAAGAAAGTGCTAATGGAAACCCGCACTCACAAAGAGTTAACAATTGATAATATTTGCCAGGTCAATGAGTTGCAGTGCCTGTGTATATCATGTTTTCATACAGATCCTTGATCATTGTGATATTTATGAATGGCTCTGGTTGGTCTCTCGTTTGGTCATGACAACATCCCTATAACACAAACGTATACACAGCTAGCTGCTTCTTTTTTGTACCATGCCGCTCTCCTTATATGTACGATCAAATTGAGGTTTCTCCACTGAATAACTAATATGCAAAAACTTGACATATTCAAAAATGTATTATTCAGTTTGCCCTTCTAATCTAAAACCTCTAGATCTCTACCTCTTCAGAAAGAAATAAGGGCCAGTGATTTTCTAAGGTCTGACATTAACAGCCTTGCTCTGTCAAAACTTTTCTTTCTCTCTTTTTTTTATCTTCTCTTTCATACCTAAATAAGCTGAAAAAGCAATTGAGGCATACAGTCAGACGAGACTTCATATTCAATAGCAAAACTGCAGGGAAAAGGAAAGAAAGAAACCTTCTGCTTAAGAAATCACCTAGTCAACCAGTCATCTATGACGTGCACGGCTTCACTGATGGTTTTCGTATTCTTGGTGGTTGGCATCCATGACTCTAACAATCGCTCTCTAATGTCTTTTCAGATTTCAAACCTTTACATATATGACACGGTGCTGCTGCTTGCTAACGCTTTTCATAAGAAGCTAGAGGACCGAAAATGGCACAGCATGGCAAGTTTATCCTGTATCAGAAAGAACTCGAAGCCCTGGCAGGGAGGGCGCTCCATGCTGGAAACCATTAAGAAGGTAACCTCAGAGCCGTGTTTCACCCTTGCTAACTTTCCTGTAAACAAGTCTTTTAGAAGGATTGCTTTTTTTTCTCACTCATCTGGCTAATTCAAAGCAGAAATTAGTGTGACAGGGAAACAAAAATGAAAAACATCAGAGAGTCACCAACATATGAACAAAGGGAGGCCTTATTTATTTATAAAGGAATTCTATGCAAGTAAAAATTGATGGTCGGGATCTTTTAAATTGCCCTGGCTACATCATTAGGGTTAGAAATTCTCAAATTATTGTGTTGCTGTAACAAAGTACATAAAATTGTGAATTAATTTTTCTTTTAACCACACTAGCAACTGAGCAAATTTCCAGCAGACTTCCTGGTTTTTCATTTAGATGATCCATGGTAAGGCTTTGGATGTGGTGACCTTTAATTCGTCTTAGGATAGAGATATGGCCTATGAATGGCAAATACAGTGCAGCACCTGTGAACTATTTTGGGTACTTGACTGTATTCTTCTCCACTGGTAAGGGGTTGCTTAGCCTGGCTGCGGCCTGCTTGGCGGAGCTCCCTGGTCCGTTCCCAGAAGGCAGTTTCTGTTGTTGAGCTCTTCCCTGTGGTCTAAGTGTTCTGTGGTTTATTAGCCTCTTTGTCATGTCATCCATGCTGACATTTTCTGTTTGTCTTGCACAGCTTCTTGGATTTAAAATGAAATGATAAATAAAGCAAACAAATGTCTCCTGTAGCATTTACACAAAGGCGACAGCCACTTGGGTTTACGTTCTTTATTTTGCCCATCCTTTTTCATTCTGCATGGGTTTGCCTTTTTCTCCTGAAACAAAAAAGAAAAACAGCTAGTTAATGGAGATACGAATGGACTTGGAAAGTCAGAGAAAAATCAAGAAAGTGAACCTTAGAAGTGAAGTGAGTGCACACACACACACACACACAAAACCGAGAAAGTAGAGGAAAGAACTATTTCAACTGGAATATAGCCTGGATTTTCCTCTCAGTGCTGTTTCCTCTTTGCAAAAGAGCTACTCTACTGAGAACTTAGGTTCCTATTAACAGAAGTACTGGAGAAGTTAAATATATTGAATATATTGGCAGAGAAGCATTTTTCAGCTGAGAGATGACTGTCTAATAAAAACTCAAGGTGTTGCCAAAATTTCCCAGCCTATCTTTGTGGAGAGCTGGCAGGTATGAATCCACGGGAGGTTGTTGAACATGATTCTGATGCTGCCAATTTATTAATTCATGGTTTGGCTAGGGTGTGGGAGCTTGAATATAGTCATTCCCTGCAGCTTTCTCACAAACACAAGACAACGGTTTAGGAGGTTGCTTAGGAAACACTTTTTTAGTGAAAGTGTTAGTGGGAAGGAAGGAGAGACAACAGAATATAAGGCATTTCTCATGTACATAAAATTCAGTACATAAATTCAGTACATAAAATGTTACTGTTAGGAAACTGATAAAATGGGACTGCCATTGTAGCACAGTGGGTTAAACCAACACTTGCAACACCAGCAGCCCATATGGAGTGCTGGCTCAAGTGCCAGTGCTCTGCTTCTGACCCAGCTTCCTGGTAATGTACCTTGCGAGGCAGTGAGTGATGACCCAAATGCCAGGGCTCCTGTCACCCATGTGGGAGAGCAGGATTGGGTCCTGGCTTCAGTCTGGACCAGACCTGGTTCTGGCGGCCATTTGGGTAATAAATCAGTGGAAGAAAGATATCTGTCTCTGTTTCTCTATTTCTCATTGCCGCTCTGCCTTTCAAATTGATAAATAAACCTAAAATAAAATAAAGATGTAATACAGGAATTATGGAATTTTCTTTGGGGGACTATTTGCATATTTGTCCCTGTAAATTGTCTTTCCCAGTGTCATTATTTAAAGGAATATATCCAGTTTGTAAATATGCGCCCAGAGACCACATTTGGGTGAGATATAAATGACTGAGAATGTTCACTTTCTTTATTTTTCACTTCACAGTTTAAACTGACCTGAAACATGGAGTTGTGGAGTTTTTTCCTATTGCCTTTTGCCCCACATGAGTACTTTGAGTCATTCTCTTCAGATGTTGAGGCCGCTGATAGTCCACACTCCAGGGGAGTGTGAGCGGACGCTTAGCACCCACAGCGACTCTGGGGAGAGCAGAGCAAGCCCAGGCAGATCCAGGTTACTTTGGGCAAGGGAGAAGGAGTGAGCTGGACCTTCTTGCTGGGAGTAGGTGGGGCTAGAAGAAAGCCCCGCCAATGTAGATTGGAGATTTTAAAAACTTCAGTTTCCCAAGGGAGTCAAATACGGAGGTGCATGGTAGATTTTCTCAATCAGCTTTTCCGAGCGACTCCAAAGGGGAAAGGGAATGTCTAAGAAGAAGTCTGCAGGAAAGCATCACAGATGCGGTCGGGCTGTTTGTTACCATGGGGACATTCTAGTGATAAATTCTTAATTGCATTCAGGTAAACACAACACGGCCATATGAAGGGCATGCTCTTAGAAATTTTATGAGTAAGAATAAAAACTAGTTTCTGTCCACAAATCCACTGATATCCTCGTTATGGAGATGATACAAGTGAGCTTAAACATAACTCAGTTGACGTAAGTCCCGGAAATGTCCAGTATAGGGGAGGTGGCTGTTTCTCAGATACTCTGTTGCAGCCTTATACTTCATTGTATGAATTAGTGGAACAAGTGCCTCTCCATTTGTTTTTCAATTTCAAGAATTAGAGATTAATTCTCAATATTTATTTTCCCTGGTTATGATCAATACCACCATGCCACTGTTATTTTCATGAATCTTAGATGATTTTTGAGAGATTATAAAATTTAAACATTCAGTCTTCTCATCTATGGCCTGGTATCCATCCATATAACCATCTTTTGATACCTCTTCTTAAATATTTATGGTGGTGCTCTTCATATATATTTCCATTGTATTCATTCCTACCTTTTTAAAAAAGATTTAATTTTTAAACTATTTGAAGGGCAAAGAGAAAGAGAGGGAGGGAGGGAGGGAGGCAAAGAGAGAGAGAGAGAGAGAGAGAGAGAGAGATAATCTTCTATCTGCTGATTGACCCAGCAAATGGCTGCAACAGCCAGTGGAATATTACCCCGCACTGAAGCCAAGAGCCAGGAACCCTATCCTGATTGCCCACATGGGTGGGAGAAACTCAAGTCTTGGGCCATTATCCACGGCCTTTCTGGGTGCATTAGCAGGAAGCTGAACTGGAAGCCCAACAGCTGGGTCGAAAGCATGCACTTTGATATGGGATATTGGTTCCACAAGCAGGGATTGAACTCTCTGCACCACCATACTGACCCTTCATTCCTAAAATTTTATAGTATACTGTGTATGTGTGTGTGTACACTTGCACTAATATACCCGTACCATCATAAAGGGAATGTTTTCAAAGTAGTTATTTTGAATATAAAATGAAATTATTGTTTAATATATTTTACTGACCTGATCAACTTTTGAAATTTAATTACTGATTCTCATTTCTTTCTTTATATCTTATTCTCTTGTGTAGACATTGTGTATCTTGTAGTCATTGATATCTTCCTTGAATAAAATCAGTGTTATCACTTCAATTCTAATGGTGTGTGTCATTAAAATTTAAAACTTTTCTTTGCTTTCATATTAGCTTACACTTATAATCTGATATATAATTTTAGGAACAAATATCAAGTATTATTCTATTAAGTTTATATTTTAAAAGATAAATGTTTTTGAATTTTAAGAAGAAAATATTTTCTATTTAAAAGTTTTATAATTTTTGTACTTAAAGTATTTATTAATAAATCATAGAATTTTAGAATACCAAGGTACAATAAAGTTGATTTAAACTATTTTTCCTGATTTTAAGATGTAGAAAACTGAACCTTAAGAAAATTAAGTAGCTTACTAAGGCTTAGCCAGTTAATGAATTTTAAATACCAAGTTGCTTTGATTTCTAGTTGTGTGTTCTAAGTACCATTCCACTTCCCTTTCATTCTGCATAACAGTGGTTTTTATTCATGCCTGTCACAAGCATTTGGCTAAAGAAAACACACAGACTGAGAAGACACAGAAATGAACACTATGATTAGTGTCGTATAAACATCATCTAAGATTCAAGATAGTGTCTTTTGTAATCTTGAGTTTATTATTAGAAGTTACATTTAATTGCAATATGTGTGTTTGGGGGAGGGAGTTTTAATATTGTAGAATCTTATTTGATGTTTATACTTTGCAGAAGCTTACCAACTTTATAATTGCATAAGTCAAGTCAATAAAAGAGGAGTGCTCTAGAAGGGAGTGGGAGAAGCTCTTTGCAGATGGATCTAACCCCAGTGCATTTTCAGAACCACAATTTGAAAAATGGTTCCCTCTTGCATTGATTTATGTTTAAATAAGTTTTAAATTTATATAAGGTGAATGGATTTTGTGAATTTCATATACACAGTTTTAAGAGCATAATACTTCCCACCCCACTTGGGCCCTCCCCTGCTTCTATACTCCCTCTTCCTTCTTTTCTTATTTTTTTTTAATTTTACTATGACGTACTTTCAATTTTCTTTATAATTACAAGATTAACTATTCACTAAATAAAGAACTAAACAAGTAGTAAGTAAAAAAAATACCACTCTTCTTTAAGAGCATAGACAAGCACTATCAATAATAATCAAATCTCAAAATGTCAATTTCACTCATATGCATTACATTTTTATTGTACTCTGTGTGTTAGTTACACAAATCAGGAAAAACATAATATTTGTCTTTTGGGGATTGACTGATAATAGTATCCAGTTGCACCCATTTTGTTGCAAAAGACAGGATTTCATTCTTTTTCATGGCTAAGTTAATGGACACGTAGGTTGATTCCATATATTACCTATTGTGTTTTGAGTGCTATTGGCTCAATATACAGATAATACTTTCATCATTACATTCATGCTGAATTCATTTCATTTGAGTAAATTCCCAGGAGTTGAATTGCTGGGTCATATGGTAGATCTGTTTTCAGATTTCTGATAAATCTCCAGACTGCCTTCCATAATGGCTGTATAGTTCTAATTCCCACCAATGATGTATTAGGATACCTCTTTTCCAGATGCTCATTAGCATTTGTTATTTTTTAATATTTGAGTGATGGCCATTCTAACTGGGTGTGGTGAAATCTCATTGTGGTTTTTATTGGCATTATCCTAATGGCCAGTTATTGTGTACATCTTTCCATGTGTCTGTTGGCCATTTGTATTTCATCCTTTGAAAAATGCCTGTTCAAGTTCTTTGCCCATTTCTTAACTGGATTGTTTGTTTTGTTGTTGTTGAGTTTTTTGATATAATATATCCTGGATATTAATCCTTTATCAGATGTAGAGCTTGCAAATATTTTCTCCCGTTCTGTCAATTGCTTTTCTTTACTTTCTTGAGTGTTTCCTTTGCTGTGAAAAAACTTATTGAATTAATGGAATCCTGTTTGTCTATTTTTTCCTTAATTATCTGTGCTTCTGGGGTCTTATCCAAGAAGTCCCTGCCTACACTAATGTCTTACAGTGTTTAACCTATGCTTCCTCTTATAACTTAATACTTGCAGGTCTTAGATTTAGATATCTGATGGCTTGTGAGTTTATTTTTATATAGGTTGTAAGTTAGGGCATTTGTTTCATATTTCTGCATGCAGAGATCCAATTTTCCCAAAGCTATTTGTTGAAGAGATCGTCTTTACTCCAGGGATTGATTTTAGCTCCTTCATCAAATATTGGTTGGTTGTAGATGCGTGGATTAATTTCTGGAGTCTCTAATCGGTTCCATTGGCCCACATGTCTATTTTTGTGCCATTACCAGGCTGTTTTGATTATAATCACCTGCTAATAACCTTGAAATCTGATATTGTTATACCTCCAGCTTTATTTTATTGTTTAGGGTTACTTTAGCTATTTGGGGTCTCTTGTGATTCCATATGCATTTTAGGGTAATTTTTTTCCAGATCTGAGAAGAATGTCTGTTTTTTTTTTTTTTTTTTTTTTTTGGTATATCATTGAATCTGCAAATTCCTTTGGGTAGTATGGACATAATGATTATAATAATTCTTCTAATCTATGAACCTGGACAATTTTTCCATTTTTTATGTGTCTTTTTTCATTTCTTTCCTTAATATTTTGTAATTTTAATTGTACACATCTTTCACATCCTTGATTAAATTTGTCCCAAGGTATTTAAAGTTTTTGTAGCTATTGTGAATGAGACTGAACATACAAGTTCTTTCTCAGCCATGGCATTGTTTGTGTGTACAAATGCTATTGGTTGTGGTTTGTTGGTTTTATATCCTTCAACTTTGCCGAACTCTGTTAACAGTTCCAGTAATCTCTAACTGGAGTTTTTGGTTTCCCTATGTATAGGATCATATCACCTGCAAACAAGGATAATTTGATTTCCTCCCTTTGATTTTTCTTTTCTTATCTAATGGCTGTGGTTAAAACTTCCAGAACTGTATTGAATAGTAATGGTGAGAGTGGGCATCTTTGGCTGGTTCCAGATCTTAGTAGAAATGCTTCCCACTTTCCCCCCATTCAATTTGATGCTAGTTGTGGGTTTGTCATACATGCTTTAATTGTGTTGAGGAATGTTCCTTTTATAACCAGTTTGCTTAAGGTATTTTAAATCATGAGGATGCTCTATTTTATAAAATGCTTTCTCTGCATCTATTGAGATAATCATATGGTTTTAATTCTCCAGTTTGTTAATGTGATTTATCACATGTATTGGTTTGTGCATGTTGAACCATCACTCCAGGAGTAAATCTCACTTGATCTGGATGAATGATCTTTCTGATGTGCTGTGGGATTCAATTAGTTAGTATTTTGTTGAGGATTTTTGCATATCTATTCATCAGAGATAATGGTCTATAGTCCTCTCTCTGCTCTATCTTTTTCTGGTTTTGGAATTAAGGTGATGCTGGCTTCATGGAAGGAGTTTGGGAAGGATTCCCTCCATTTCCATTGTTTTGAATAGTTTGAGAAGAATTGTAATTATTTCTTTTTTAACAGTGTGGAGGAATTCAGCAGTGAAGCCATGAAATCCTTGGGTGTTCTTTTTTGGGAGGGTCATTATTACTGATTCAATCTCTGTTTTGGTTATTGGTCTATTTAGGTTTTCTATGTCTTCATGAGTGTATTTCAGTAAATTGTGTATATCCAGAAACTTATCCATTTTTTGTAGGTTTTCCAATTTGTTCATATATAGCTAATTCTATTCATTCCTGATGAATCTTTTTTATTTCTGTGGTATCCATTGTAACATCTACTTTATCATCTCTGATTTTATTAATTTGGACTTTTCTCCTGTTTTTGTTTGGTTAGTTGAACCAATGGTATGTCAATTTTATTTATTTTTTCAAAAGTAAAAGCACTTCATTTCACAGATCTTTTATATTTTTTTAGTTTTAATGTTTATTTCTTTTCTAACTTTAATTATTTCTTTCCTCCTGCTAATTTTGATTTGGCTTGTTCTTGTTTTTTAAGATCCTTATGATGCATTGTTAGATCATTTATTTGATACCTTTCCAATTTCTTGATGTAGTCATTACTTGCTACAAACATTCCTGTTAATACTGCTTTGGCTGTGCCCACATTTTTTGATATGTTGTGCTTCATTTAGAAATCAACTTAACCACTGCTGTTATACTTTATTTCTTATACATTGGGTGATAGCGTCATGCTCATGCAACATGGACAGCCTATTTTTATTTGAAGAATTGTTCTATGTTTAAACAAAATTTGTTTTTCTATTATTTTTTGCATTAATAGTCTTAATTTTGAAATAATTTTCAATAGTATACTTCATTAATTAATTTATTGCTCTTTTAAGGGTTTTTTGTCAAAGGCTTATTTTTTGGAATGCATTGTGTAAACTCTTTTATGGTTTTACTCAAAATAGAAATTTGCAGCATAGTAGTGAATATTGACTACATACACAAAAAGCTATTATCTGAGAGATAACGTAAGGCCCCTAAATGTGATAAAAATAGGATTCTGTGGAATCTTAGAGAAGAGTGTAATGTGCTGTGTTAGACACTCAGAGATAACTGCCTGATGTTAAGGCCCTCATTCTTTATGAGGGTGCACAGCCCAACAGCTGTACCTCTGCTCAGGAATTGCCGTGGTCAGAAGAAAATTGCTCACTGGCTTCCTAGAAGCATCTTGTACCAAATTAATGGCCACTGTAGAGCTAAAGAGATCCATATGTTGTCCCTCAATTTGAAAAAAAAGTCTGAAAGATCATTGTGACAACAGCCTGCCCCACTGGGTCCCTTGAAACAGTTATGTTTTCATCACAATTTCCCCTCCCCCTCCCCCTCTGCACCATCCTCCCTGACTCTCTTGCAGGTGCTCTTAGGAGCATATCAAGTAAACCTCTTGAATGCAAGCAAATATCCTTCTCAGAGCAGTTTCCTGGGTAACCTGACTTAAAAACAGAGAATAGACTAGTAAACATTTGCATGGAGCTGATAGTATCTAAATGGAAATAAGAAAACTAGCCTGCTTGAGATATGTAAATCCATGTGAGGAGGAGATCTCAGGTGGTGAGTGTGCTCTAACTGAGGTATCTAGTGGAAGAAATCATAGATACAATAACAAAAGTAATTGTTTGGACTGCAAAGAAATTGAGGAAAAGAATTCATTTTGTTTGTAAATGATACTAAAGAATTTTTGGATAAAATCACATCTGTGTTTTAGAAAGAATACCTGTGATTTTTTGTTTAATAGAAAATCTAAGAAAAAGATTACATTCAAAATATGTGATTACATGTAAAACCAGTGACCACTTCCTATGGATTCTGCATGAGCAAGCCAATGTATATTCTTTACATTTTTAAATCAGACATTTCCGCATTGGCTTTAATTTCTGTTAATTCCTATGGTATAATTTTATTCAAAACTGAATGTGAGAAAATAAAGACACCTGTGTTTGTGTAGTATCCCATATCTTTAAGTACTGATATGTTTTTCTCATATGGATATATATTGACAGCTAAAAGATACAGGGAGATTGCAAAAAGTTCAACTAAAAACTGCACATGGATTTTAATATTTTGTACCAAAATAAGCTTATTTTTAATTTCATTTTTCAATCATATTAATATCTTAAAGAATATTAAATATTAAAATTATTTCTATTTTGTATGTTAATTTATATATTCAAAAATATTCATTGCATACTGATGCCATATGCCATCCTGTGACATCACAGAATAAGGAAGAAAAATAGAAATATCAAAAATAATTACAAATGTGATCAGCTCTACAAAAGAGGAAACACCACCTGCCCTAGAAATATGCTACTGGTAGACCTCCTGGGGTCTAAGATTTACAAGATACTTGAATTTGTTCAGGTTAAGCAGGCAGTAGCCATGAAAGGAAAGGGAAGAACATTCTAGAAATGAGGAAGGAAGACGCTTTCATGCTAGGAAAGAAGAATGTTAGCTGGGTTGAAGGAAAGAGAGCTTGGCACATTTAAAAGTCTGAAAGAAAACCAAGAGAGGTAGAATAGAGAGAACATGGACATGATCCTTCATTAACTTAGAGGGGTACACAGGGGAAAGATCCTTAAGTGTTGGGTAAGCCATATCAAAGTTCTAAGCTTTATTCCAGGAGGAAGGTGACAGAGTGTAACAATAATGAGAATACCCTATGGTGGCTTGTTGGCAGCCACTCGACAAACTAAGCGAAGACACAGTACTCAGTCCGTTCATCAGCGTTTAATGCCTTGAAGCTTTCAAGCCAAGGTAGGGAGCTTGGCGACAAGGGACCGGAGGCTGCCTTTTTGAGAGGCTCTTCAACCACCGGCCCCAAGCACAGCAAGAAACAAGTATATATACCCACAGCCCCACAAGCTCAAAGATGGTTTCACAGAGTCAGTATAGCATAACAAACAAAAGGTTACATAAAATTCAAACAACCGATAACATCAATAACATCCTGTTATGCAGTTAGAGGTCTAGAACACCTGCATATCTCAGGCAAGTCTTGGCGTAAACAGGTTGCCTTAACCTGAGGTTAGGGCTAGGTATGGAAAATTCCATATGACAGTGCTATATGTGGGGGTAGCTCCCCACAGTGGCTAAGTGGAGAATCCATCTGCAACTGTCTTTGATTCAGAACAGAGTAGATAAAACACCCCCAGTGAAGAGGATAACGCTCCTACATGGAGGAGGCCTGGGCAAGGGTGTAGGCTGTGAGATGGATAGGAACATCCATGACCACCATCCCTGCCTTCCCAGGCTCATTAGCAGGGAGCGGACTCAGAAGTGGAGCAGCTCTGACTGGAGCCAGCACCCTGATATGGGATTCTGGCATCTCAAGTGGCAGCTCAACCTGCTGCACCACAATGTTGGCTCCCACACTAATATTTTTAACTTTATGAGCTCACTTATTTATTTGGAGCCCACATCCATGATATTCGTTTTTCTGTGCTTGTCTTCCGTGACTTAACATAATGACCTGCAGTTCCATCCATGTTATTGCAAGTGATAACACTTCACCACTTTTTATTCCCTGGGGTCTAGGTACCACATTTTCTTTACCAGTGGGTGGTCATTTTGGTGGTTTCCTAAAGAGTGCTGCAATAAACATAAGAGGGCAAATGTCTCTTTGATAGACAGATTTCATTTCCCTTGGATATATACCCAGAAATGGTATTGCTGGAGTAGTTCCGTATTTTAGATTCTGAAGATCCTCCATATACTTTCACAATGGCTGTATTAAATTGCATTCCCACCAACTGCTAACATGTATTGTTCTTGGTCTTTTTGATAATAACCCAACTTACTGTAGTGAAATTGTATTGCGTTGTGATTTTGATTTGAATTTCTCTGAAGATTAGTGCTATTGACCGTATATTCATGTACTTGTTGCTCAGTTGTTTTCCTTTGAGAAATACTTAGAGATATATATTCTGGATATATTTCCTTGTCAGATGGAGAGTTTGCAAATATTTTCTTCCACTTTGTAGGTTATCTATCTTCTCTGTTAGTTGCTTTGCTGGGCAAGAGCTCTCTAGTTTGATGAAATCCCATCTATCTGGTTTTGCTTTTATTTTCTGTGCCCTTGGTATCTCATCCAGAAAATCCTTGAAAATTCCAGTGTCCTATTCTGTTTTCTTCTTTTGTCTCAAAGTAGCATGTTTCACATTTATTACAAAGACCATTTTTTCCTAGTGTATGTTCTTAGAAGCTTTGTCAAAGATCAGTTGTCAAATATCAGATGAGTGGGTTTACTTCTAGGGTCTCTTTTATGTTCCACTGGATTATGGATCTGTTTTTATGTCAAAACCATGTAATTACTGTAGATTTGTAAAATGTAAAATGTTTAATTATCAGATTGTAATGCCTCCTGAGGGTTTTTGTTTGTTTTGTTTTGTTTTTGCATAAAATTGCTTTGACTATTTCAGGATCATTGTGGTTCGTTACAAATTTTAGTAGTGCTTTGTCTACCTCTGTGAAAAGTATCATTAGCATGTTGATAGTGGTAGCATTAAATCTCTAAATCACTTTGGGTAATATGCACATTTTAATGATACTGATTCTTCCAATCCATGAGCACAGGGTGTCTTTCCCTGTCTTTGTGTTCTCTTCAAGTTCTTTCATCAGTGATTTATAATATTTGTTGAAGAGCTCTTCCACCTCTTGGGTTAAAAATACTCACATGGATTTTATTTTACTTTATTAAGGCTGTTGGAAATGAGTTTGTGTTCTTGATTCCTTTTCAGCTGTTTCCCTATTGGTGTGCACCCATGCTCCTGGTTTTTGCTCATTGACTTTGTATCTTCCAACTTTGCTGGATTTGTTTATTAGTTCTAACAGCTTTTTTGTGGAATCTTTGGATTTTCCTATATTTAAGGTCATGTCATCAACAAACAGTTTGACTTCCTCCTTTTCAATTTTGATGCCTTTTGTTTCTTTCTCTGGCCTAACTGCTCTAGCTAGGAACTCCAGTATTATGTGTAACAGTTGTTTGACAATACAGATAGTAAGTTGAATTGAATAAGAGTGACGAAAGGGGCATCTGTGTCTTGTTTCAGATAGCATTCATTTTCTTCCCATGCTATATATGACCTTTATTATGTTGAGGTATATTACTTCTATTCCTTATTTAGTCAGAGTTTTCATCATGAAGGAAGTTGAGTTTTATCAAATATCTTTTCTGCCTCTATTGAGATGATTGTATGATTTATGGCCTTCATTCTGCTGATTGACGTGCATATATTGAGCCAGACTTGCATCCCAGGGTTGAATCCCACCTGATCATTGTGACAGATCTTGTTAATGGGCTGTTGGCCTTGATTTGCTAGTGCTTTTTGTTGAGGATTTTTACACCAATGTTTATCAAGCATGCCGGCCTGTAGCTTTCTGTTTGTTGTGTCTTTGGTTCTCATACCAAGGTTAATGCTGGTCTCATAAACAAGTTTGGAAGAATTCCCTCCTCTTCAATTTTCTGAAGTAATTTAAGGATCAGTGTTTTTCCTTTTTAAATGTTTGGTAGAATTCAGTAAAAATTCACCTGGTCCTGGGCTATTATCTAATGTGAGGGTTTTTTTTTTAATTAATTTATTTATTTGAGAGTCAGAGTTACAAAGAGAAAGGAGAGGCAGAGAGAGAGAGAGAAAGAGAGAGAGAGAGGTCTTCCATCTGTTGGTTCATTCCCCAGTTTGCTTCAACGGCCAGAGCTGTGCCGATCCAAAGCCAGGAGCCAGGAGCTTCTTCTGGGTCTCCAATGCAGGTGCAGTGGCCCAAGGACTTGGGCAATCTTCTACTGTTATCCCAGGCCATAACTGGATCAGAAGTGGAGCATCCGGATCTCGAACTGGTACCCATATGGGATGCTGGCGCTTCAGGCCTGGGCATTAACCCATTGCACCATAGCACCGGCCCTAATGGGAGATTTTTAAATTACTGATTCAATTTTGCTACTTGTTATTGGTCTTTTCAGATGCTGTATTTCCTCATGATTCAATCTGAATAAGATACGTGTGTCTAAGAATTTACCCTGTCTTCTAGTTTATTGCATTTTTCCCCATATGCTTGTTCGTTGTAATGTTTAACAATCATTTGTGTTTCTGTGGTGTTGTAATGTCTACATTTTCACCTCTAATTCTGTGTGTTTGAATTGTCTCTTGATTATTCTAGCCATGGGTTTACCAATTTTGTTTATTTTTTTCAAAGAACTAGCTCTTGATTTCATTTTTTGTATAAGTTTTTTAGTCTCTAAGTAATTTATTTGTGCTTTGCCTTTTATTATTTCTTTCCTTTTTCCAATTTTGGATTTTATTTAACCCTGCTTTTCTAGTGCCTTGAAGTAAAGCAATAAGCTCTTTATTTGAGATCTTTCTAGTTTTTTTGAGGCAGGCATTGATTACTATAGATTTCCCACAATACTGCCTTTGATGTGTTCCATATGTTTTGATATGTTGTGTTTTCATTTTCTTTCATCTCAAGAAAGTTTTAAATTTTCTTCTTGATATCTGCCTTGATCCATTAATTGTCCATTGGTAAGTTGATTAATTTCCATGTATTTGTATTATTTCCAAAGTTCCTTCTTGGTGATTTTTAGTTCTATTGCATTGTAATCAGAAAAGATATCCATATTGTTTTAAATCTTCTAAATTTATTGAGATTTATTTTGCAACCTACACTCTGTCCTAGAAAATGTTCCATGTACTTTTGAAAAAATTATATTCTACAGCTGTAAGATAGAAAGTTCTGTAGATGTCAGTTAGGTCCTGTTGATTCGGGGTGCAATTTATCTCTGCTGTTTCTTTGTTGATTTTCAGGCTAAATGATCTGTCCCTTTCAGAAAGTGGGTATTATTCTCTCCTACTACTATTGTATTGGATCCCATCTACCTTATTCAGTCTATTAATATTTGCTTTATATAATTGAATGCTCCAATATTGGGTGCATGAATATTTATATTTTATTTCCTCTTGCTAGATTGAGGAAATCATTATATAACGATCTTCCTGCACTATGTTTAACTGCTTTTCATTTAAAATCTATCTTATCTGATGGAGTATGGCTATCCATGCTTTCTTTTGGATTCCATTTTCATGGACTATCTTGTTCCAACCATTCAGTTTCTGTCTGTGTATGCCCTTAGAGGTGAAGTGACTTTCTTGAAAGCGGCATAAAGTTGGGTCCTGCTTTTTTTTTTTTTTAATTAAACTTTTATTTAATGAATATAAATTTCCAAAGTACAGCTTATGGGTTACAATGGCTTCCCCCTCCCAAAACTTCCCTCCCACCCACAACCCTCCCCTTTCCCCTTCCAATCACATCATGATTCATTTTCAATTCTCTTTATATACAGAAGATCAGTTTAGTGTATATTAGGTAACGATTTCAACAGTTTGCCCCTATATAGCAACACAAAGTGAAAAAAAATACTGCGAACTCTAAAGGCTTCCATAGCCCTGGCAACTCATGACTAGAGCCTAGGGAGATTACTGACGCCATGAACAGGAGTGTCAAATTGTTAAGTCAGCAACAGGAGTCACTGTGTACTTACATCCCATGTGGGATCTGTCCTTAATGTGTTATCTAATGTGCAGTGATGCTATAACTAGTACTGAAACAGTATTTTTACACTTTGTGTTTCTGCGTGGGTACAAACTGATGTGATCTTTACTAATTAGATGCTGAATCGATCTTCTGTATATAAAGATAATTGGAAATGAAAAAAAAAACAACCCTGGTGTTAAATTGAAAATGGCATAGAAAATTAATTAATTTTTTTTTAAAAAATATTATGTAGGATCTCTGTCTTTAATGTGCTGTACACTCTTATTTAATGCTATAACTAGTACTCCAACAGTATTTTTTTTTCACTATGTGTTGCTATATGGGGGCAAACTGTTGAAATCGTTACCTAATATATACTAAACTGATCTTCTGTATATAAAGAGAATTGAAAATGAATCATGATGTGATTGGAAGGGGAGAGGGAGCGGGAAAGGGGAGGGTTGCGGGTGGGAGGGAAGTTTTGGGAGGGGGAAGCCATTGTAACCCATAAGCAGTACTTTGGAAATTTATATTCACTAAATAAAAGTTTAATTTAAAAAAATACTTTTGGAGTACTAGTTATAGCATTAAATAAGAGTGTACAGCACATTAAAGGCAGAGATCCTACATAATATTTTTTTAAAAAAATTAATTAATTTTCTATGCCATTTCCAATTTAACACCAGGTTTTTTTTTTTTTTCATTTCCAATTATCTTTATATACAGAAGATTGATTCAGTATATAATTAGTAAAGATCTCATCAGTTTGTACCCACGCAGAAACACAAAGTGTAAAAATACTGTTTCAATACTAGTTATAGCATCACTGCACATTAGACAACACATTAAGGACAGATCCCACATGGGATGTAAGTACACAGTGACTCCTGTTGCTGACTTAACAATTTGACACTGCTGTTCATGGCGTCAGTAATCTCCCTAGGCTCTAGTCATGAGTTGCCAGGGCTATGGAAGCCTTTAGAGTTCGCTGACTTTGTCTGCTAGTACTAACTGATAGAATCAAAAAGGGAGAGAAAGATCCAACATGGGAAGTGGGATACACAGCAGACTCATAGAATGGCAGATGTCCTAAACAACACTCTGGCCTCAGAATCAGCCCTTAAGTCATTCGGATCTGGCTGAAGAGCCCATGAGAGTATTGTAGGCATGGAAAGCCAAGATACCATGGAAAAGAAAAAAAGAAGAAGACCTAAATGAAAGATCTCTGTGAGTGAGATCCCAGTGGAAAGAACGGGGCCATCAAAGAAGGAGGTACCTTTCTCTGAAGGGAGGAGAGAACTTCCACTTTGACTATGACCCTATTGGAATAGGGTCCTGCTTTTTAATCAGACTGGTCATGGTATGTCTTTTAATTGGAGAAGTTAACCCACTGATGTTTAAGGTAGTTATGGATAGATAAGGTCTTATTATTGCCATTTTGTTCCTTTTAAAAATTTTTTTCTAGTTTCTTTTTTTGTCTTTTTCTGTAAACTGCAATGTTCATTCATGGTTCAGTGATCTTCTCTAATAGTGCATTTTGATTTATTATTATTTTTGGTAAGTCTCTGTTTAGGTTTTGCTTTGCAGCCACCTTAAGGTTTACAAAAACTTGTTTGTTTTAATATGCTATATTTTTAAAAAGATTTATTTATTTTGAAAGCCAGATTAACAGAGCAAGAGGGAAAGACAGAGATCTTCCATCCACTGGTTCACTCCCCAGATGGCCACAATGGCCAGCACTGGGCGAAACTAAAGCCAGGAACCAGAAGTTTCATCCAGATCCCACATGTGGGTAATAGGGACCCAAATTCTTGGGACATCCTCTGCTGCTTTTCCCAGCCATTAGCAGGGAGCTGGATTGGAAGTGGAGGAGCAGGGACATGAACTGGCACCCATATGGGATGCTGGTATCACAGGTAGCAGCTTTACATTGAAGGGCCAGAGTAACTATGTTTTGATAAAGTGCCTCCATTTGGAGAGGCAGGCCGGACTTCCCATAAAAGCAGCGTCACTCTGGGGAAACCAAAAGTTACAATGGAACAGCTTGCTAGCCTTCACCATATAAGGAAATCTCCTGGGTCTGACCCAATCAGGAACAAGCACGTTCAATCAGGAAGTACCAGAGGTGACCCCAGCCAATCCACTGTTACCCCACACCCCTCAATGACATAACCCGACTTTAAAAGAGGCTCCCAAGCACGGCTCAGGGCCTTCCTCTGCCCTCCGCTGTGGGATTGAGTAGATGGGGTCCCTGCTGCAGCTTGTACTTCCGAAATAAACCTTGCTCTTGCATTTCAGTATGTTCAAGTCTCTGGCAGTGTTTGGGGATCCAACGATTTAGGCGCAAAATGCTATGCCACAAGCCACGGCCTGCAGTGCCGGCATCCCATATGGGCGCCGGTTTGAGTCCCGGCTGCTCCACTTCCCATCCAGTTCTCTGCTATGGCCTGGGAAAGCAGTAGAAGATGGCCCACATGTTTGGGCTCCTGAACCTGTGTGGAAGACCTGGAAGAAGCTCCTGGCTCCTAACTTTGAATTGGTGCAGCTCTGGCTATTATGGCCAGTTGGGGAGTGAACCAGTAGATGGAAGACCTCTGTCTGTCTGTCTGTCTGTCTCTCTCTCTCTGCCTCTCCTTCTCTCTCTGTGTAAATCTGACTTTCAAATAAATAAATAAATCTTTTTTAAAAAGTAGGCAAAGAGACAAATAAGAAACAGAGTAATAAGTTGTAAATAATCCAAATAAAGGTCTCTACATTTTTATTCCATTTCTCCCCACATTTGGATTTTTTGATGGTACATTTGACCTCATTCTATATCACCTGTATCCCAACATTTTAATATAGTAATTGTAATTCTTCTTCACAGTAAAGATATGAATTATTTACAATGTTAGAGCATTCTGAATTTGCTCATATAGTTGCTATGACCATTGAGTTTCCTACCACCTGGTATTTTCTTCTTACTTGTCAGCATCTCTTTCTTTCTAATTGAAGAAATTTCTTTAACATTTCTTGTAACACAGGTCTGGTGGTAAGAAATCTCTCAATATTTGTTTATTTGATAAATCTTTTTTTTTTTTTACTTTTTTTCAATTTTTATTTAATAAATACAAATTTCCAAAGTACAACTTTTGAATTATAGCGGCTTTTCCCCCCATAACCTCCCTCCCACCTGTAACCATCCCATCTCCCACTCTCTCTCCCATCCCACTCTTCATCAAGATTCATTTTCAAATATCTTTATATACAGAAGATCAACTTAGTATATACTAAGTAAAGATTTCAACAGACTGCACCCACACAGACACACAGAGTATAGAGTACTGTTTGAGTAGTAGTTTTACCGTTAATTCACATAGTACAACACATTAAGGACAGAGGTCCTACATGGGGAGTAGGTGCACAGTGATTCCCACTATTGATTTAACAATTGACACTCCTATTTGTGACGTCAGTAATCACCCGAGCCTCTTGTCATGAGCTGCCGAGGCTATGGAAGCCTCCTGGGTTCACCAACTCTGATCTTATTTAGACAAGGCCATATTCAAAGTGGAAGTTCTCTCTTCAGAGAAAGGCACCTCCTTCTTTGATGGCCCATTTTTTTTTCTGCTGGGATCTCACTCACAGAGATCCCTCGTTTAGGTCTTTTTTTTTTTTTTTTTTTTTTTTTTTTTCCACAGTGTCTTGGCTTCCCATTGCCTGCGAAACTCTCATGGACTTTTTAGTAAGATCCAAATGCCCTAAAGGCTGATTCTGAGGCCAGAGTGCTGTCCAGGGCATCTGCCATTCTATGAGTCTGCTGTGTATCCTGCTTACCATGTAGGATCATTCTCTCCTCTCCAATTCCATCAATTATTATTTGCAGACACTGGTCTTATTTATGTAATCCCCTCGACACTTAATCCTATCTTTTTCATCAGTTGTGAACTGAAACTGATCACTTTAACTAGTGAGATGGCATTGGTACATGGCATCTTGATGGGATTGAATTGGAATCCCCTGGCACATTTCTAGCTCTACCATTAGGAGTAAGTCCAAGTAAGCATGTGCCGAACTGTAAATCTTTATCTCTCATATCTGATGGATAGCTTTGCTGGATACAGTGGTCTTGTTTGGCAATTTTTTTCCCTTCAATACTATAAAAGTCTCTCCCCACTCCTTCATGACTGTAAGGTTTCTGTTGGGAAATCTGAAGTCAGGTGAATCAGAACCCCTTAATGTGTTATTTTCTTCTTTTCTCCTGTGGTTTTGGGAATCTTTTCTTCATATATATCCTTGGAGAACTTGATTACAATATATCTTTGGGTAGACTTGGTTGGGTTGAATCTTGTGAGTTTTGACTTGTTTATAACTGGACAGCTGTATTCTTCGTAGCTTTGGGAAATTTTCTGTAATTATCTCTCAAGATGCTTTCTACTTTGTCATTCTCAAGTCCCTCTTGAATCTCAATAACTCTAATATTTACTCTTTCAGTGCCATCCAATATTTCCCATTCTCTTTCTCCTCCAACTGTGTATCTTCAGATAGTCTGTCCTTGACCTCACTGCTTCTGTCTTCTGTTTGATCTATTTTGTGATTGATGCATTCTATCACATTTTCAGTTTCACTTGGTATATTTTTCAGTTGAAGGCTTTCTGCCTGATTTCATAATTTCCAATACATAGCCTCTTGTCCATTGCCACGTTTATCTGTCAAGGTTCAAAGAGAATGATAAAGGTGGCCCCCTGGCTGCTCTGACTGGCCCTAGGCTGGTCATATCTGGGTCCCACAATCTCTGGCTCCACAAAGTCCTGGAGTGCCTGCCAGATACACCAAGGCTGCCATTGTCACCAGCCAAAATGAGTCCCACGCACCAGAGAACAGGTGTTAGCCTGACGCTAGGCAAGTCTGGAGGCTCCATCTGAGAGCAACTCCTGGTGGTGGAAGCCATTGGGTTTTATCAGGTGCCAGGTATCAGCCTCACAGGCCCAGCTTGGACATCTGAGGCATGGTCCTAAGCTCCATTTCCTGGTCTTTCTGCATAGCTGAAGTCCAATTTCTGGTGGTGGGAGAGGCCAAGACCACCTGCCTGGAAAGCTCCAAATATTCACTCCATAGGAAAGGGCAGGGGGCAAGGGTCAGTGGGCTCTGCCCAGTGTATTTTTTACAATAAGTCTGGAATGGGGATTCAGTTTACTCTCCCTCTTCCAAGTAGGAGACATCTCTTCATGCCTTGTTCCTTGGAGCTGGGGAACAGGTAATACAGGTAACTCTTTCCTTCTTGCTTTCCTCAAGGCAACTTTTCTTAAGATTATAACAAGATGAGGTGCTGGGATCTCTCACCTGGCTTCTGAAGCTCTTGTGAAAGTGACTTGGTGTGTGCCTAGATGTTCAAATTGTGGTCTGTGGGGAGGTGGTCACTGGAGCTCCTTACTCATCTGCCATCTAGGCTCAGCCTACTTCAACATTTTTTTAAGTGATCCACTATACACATGTTAAACAGGACGTAGTTTGTACAGTGTAGAGGAAACAATATAAGGCACAAGATGAAGGATTCCATTTTGACTCCGCAATTAGTGACTAGTTGTATAGGCATCACCTTTCTATTAAGATAGAGATAGCATGATCAAAATGCTAATAGTACCCTAAATTGCCACAATCCTGCAATAGGAATGAATATTTGAGTGTGTGTGAGCATGAGCTTGTGTATAATAATACTTCAAAGGTTCAAGCAGAATGGAAATAAAAGATAAGTTTATTTTGGTACAAAATATTTTTGAAGCCCATGCATAGATTTTTTTTTTTTTTTTGGACAGGCAGGGTGGACAGTGAGAGAGAGAGACAGAGAGAAAGGTCTTCCTTTGCCGTTGGTTCACCCTCCAATGGTCGCTGCAGCTGGTGCACTGCGGCCGGCGCACCGCGCTGATCCAAAGCCAGGAGCCAGGTGCTTCTCCTGGTCTCCCATGCGGTGCAGGGCCCAAGCACTTGGGCCATCCTCCACTGCACTCCCTGGCCACAGCAGAGAGCTGGCCTGGAAGAGGGGCAACCGGGACAGAATCCGGAGCCCCGACTGGGACTAGAACCCGGTGTGCCGGCGCCGCAAGGCAGAGGATTAGCCTATTGAGCCACAGCGCTGGCCGCATAGATTTTTCATAATGCATCTTCCCCACAAACTTTTTGAAGACCTCTTATATACATGGATTTCAACCTTTCTGCCCCAAAATAAACTTAAATGTATCTTTTAATTCCATTTCCATGAGCCTTTTGGAGTCCCATCATCTTGTATAGACATTATATAGAAACTCAAATTTTCCAAAATATTTCACATACATTAGGCTTTTTTGTGTTTATTTATTTATTTTTGCATCCTGGTATTACCCAATATTACATTTCTTTGCTGGGTAGACAATATCATACTTTGTACTGTCAGGGAGTGTTTGTGAATCCCGCGGTGATGGAATGTAGACACTGGGGCACTGAGATACCACCGAGTCTGGCATCTCTCAGTCTGCTTGCTGCCTGGCTAGGTTCAGGATTATTTAACAGAATATCCTTGGTTACCAAGTATGTCTGCAGGTTACAAAGGGCCTAGGAGTACGCATGAGGAAATAAGGAGAGAACAATAAACAATGTTCCATATGATCCTCTTTTTTTTTTTTAAAGGAATAAAATAGTAAGTTGTTCCTCAACAGTCTAGACAAGGGCTGTTCCTGTCATTGTCTCTCATAGTGTCCATTTCACTTCAATGGGTATCATTTTAGATGCTCGTTCTCCCTGATCATATGATCCTCTTGTAGTGTATCTAAGTTACCTTGCAATTTCAAGTGTAGGGGATGATTGCTTAGCCTCACAAACAGAATGAAAGTATTAGTGAAGATATTTTCTTGTTTGTTTCCAATTTATCCTATCCATAGGAGAATGACAAATCTTTGCTTTCATAAATTTAATATCCATTGGAAAATTATCCCCAACCTTTGATTCTCTTTTTAAAATTTTGTTCTTTTTGCTGTCTATATTTGATAGTCACTGATATCTCTGTATCAGGTGGATAGGATAAAATCCAGTCTAATTTTACTTGGTATTTGAGAAAGGACATACTCTGGCAGCAATTTTGCTGTCAATTCAAAAGACATTTAGAAATTATTTGTATGTGTTATTCATGCTGTCAATGTCTCGTTAACTTATTGTGTTTAGAATATGCTGCATCACCAAGAGAGAAAAAAATACAAGCATGCATGCACAGATAATGAACAACATTCATTACCACCTGGCCAGCACACATTTATACCAGAGCTTTGTCTTCAAGGTTAATCTGGGGATAGATGTATAAAGATTCAAAAGCACTGGAATTTTCTAAAGCTATCAAAAATCGGAGGGGTTAAGTCTAGGTGAGGTAAGCAGGACTTTCATTTAAAGGTTTATTTGCTTAAAATACTGACCTCACAAATGTCCCTGACATCTTCATGAGGGAATGTTTCGCTGATTAAACACTCCAACAGCTCATTAAGAGCAGAGCATAAAGAAGATAAATTACAAAGTCAAAAAGGTGAACAAGCAAGTGAGGGCCACAGCAAACTAAATGCAAGTCCCCTGATTTATTGCTTTTTGCTCCTTGTCCATTGTGAGTATGATAAGTCACTTCAGTGGAGCTACGAACCAGGCATACAGATATGACCCAGTGTGGCCGTAAGGGTTTTGATTGGGAACATTAATATAAGAACAGGCACTCTAGTGCTCAACTCTCAAAAAATGCCAGTGCATTTTTCCAGAGTATTTTTGCTATGTAGTAATCATATTGATGTACAATCTCCATTTCATAGAAATAAAGTATTAAAATAGAAATTTAAGATACTGGTGTAGGTATATGATTGAGGACAAGAAATCTCCATAGAAGTTTTTGAGTTCCAGCAGTTTGGATTTATGTATATTATATAAGCTGTTTTTCAGTTAAAATGCTACAGTATTTGCCATTCACTGTACTTATACCAAAATTTAAAATATTAAGTGATATTTGGATATTTTGAGATGTTAATACTGAGCAAACACATGTATCAAATTAACTTGCAAGAATCATTTGCATTACTTTCATCAAAGATATAGGTAAGCAAGGGGCACAAACACAGGAGAGAGTATGGGACATTTTGCATGGTTCCCAGGTCATTTTTTCCCACGCTAGACATGTACATTCTTTCTCCAAGGAAGGTTTTGCAGGTTCTCCTCTCACCATAGGAAGCATTTATATTACAAAATATCGCAAATTTTTCCTTAGAAAATCATAAAGCTTTAGGACAATTTTGAGAGAGCTACAAATCATCAGTCTGTTATTATAATGGATATATTTGATAGAGTATTTTGTTTTTCCTTCTTTTTTTAAAGGTATATTTATTTATTTGAAAGGCAGAGTTACACAGAGGTAGAGGCAGAGAGAAAGAGGTCTTCCATCCACAGGTTCACTCCCCAGATGGCTGCAATGGCTGGAGCTGGGCCAGCTGGAAATCAGGATCCTGGAGCTTCTTCCAGGTCTCCCACATGGGTGCAGGGGCCCAAGGACTTGGGCCATCCTCTACTGCTTTCCCAGGTGCACTAGCAGGGAGCTGGATCAGAAGTGGAGCAGTTGGGACTCGTACCAGCACCCGTAAGGGATGACAGCACTGCAGGCTGCGGCTTTACATGCTATGCCACAATGCCAGCCCCTAAAGTATTTTCTTACCCAGGGATATCTTTGTAAGAGCTTTGTAAAGACTTCTTTCTAGTAAATATAACTACTTTATCTGAAGTTCTAGCTGACAAAGACATTAGACCTGCTCATTATACCCCCACCCTACACGTACACCAGAGGAGTGAATATATCCTAGACAAGTTGCTTTGACTCTTTTGCCTCCAAGTACTGATCAGTGATGTATAAATTCAGTTGCATTTCATAAAAAACAACTTCCAAAGCCATCTAAATTTTAAGCATATAGTGAATGTTGGAAAACCCAGTAACTCTTATTGGGGGAAAAAAAAAAAAACAACCCAAGACCATGTCTACATTTTCTAGAACTAGAAAGCTTTCAACATTAAAGGGTGAAATACTGGAGGAGGTTATGATGATAATAATAATAGTAATTAAAAGTCTTGCCATATATCAAGTATTCTATATTCTTTACAGGTATCATAGTAAGAATATTAATTTGGGGGATAGGTACTATTATTATTCCCATTAGACATATGGATAAATTGATTCACAGTGAAATTAAATGGCATACACAGCAAGTAGATTCTGATGCTACTGATGAAATTCAGGAAATGTGGTCTGTTGCTGTGGATTCGTTCTGAGAGGAGGAGCGTGGTAGGGGCAAGAGGTGCAGAGTCACCACAGAGACCCCTGGAGTTGGGGGAAAGCAAGCCAGAGGTGAGCAGCTACAGACTCATTTATTTCAGTTGGTATAGCAGCTTAAATAGCCAAGGCAGCCAATCCAGTCAAGGGGCAGTTTATGCCCTAACCAATCACAGACTGTTGCTAGGCAGTATCTGAAGCCATCCAATCACAGCCTGTTGCCAGGTGGGTTTCAAAGCCTTTCCTGAGTAACTGACGCTCGCTTGCCAGCGGCCATATTGGCATGGCCTTCTCATTCCACCACAGTAGTCAGAGCTTTTTATTGCTAAATCATTTATGAAAATATCACATACCTATCAAATTCAATAGATTCTTTACTCTTAAATCTGGATTATAAAAGAAAAATTAGCTGATTAGGAAATAATAGTGGATAAATAATTGTTTATTATTATTGTTGCAAAATTAAATAGATTAAATGTTGAAATTAATGAATAGGGTAGAAAAACATCCATCAGTAGTGGTCTATTGAACTCTTATTATGAAGAGTAACAGGCTACATGACATAGATGAAGTAGAAGATATAGCAGACAGTTTAACATCACCCCAAAAAGACTAGAGTGGATTACAGATCATGACAAATGGGATATTGTTAAGTATCAACATCGTTGAGGTGATAATTGAAGGAACTTACAAACTGAGATAGTTTGTTGTCCAAATAAATGTCATTATCTGGCCAAAATTCTAACTTAGAGATGCTTTAGTAATGAAGTGACTCAGTGTGAGATTTTTCTTTTGTAAACTCCTAAATAATATGAAGGCTAATAAACTGAACTGAGGAAAGGATGGTAAATAAGAGAGAGAAGTATGAGCCACATTGCCATCTGTTGGGCAGATGAACATCTGTCATGTTGGATGTCAAAACTTCCTAGTCAATCTTAGCAGCCAGAAGAGCAAGAAGAGATTTCAAGCTGAAATTCGCTTTCCTTTTTCTTTAAATTTGGAAAATAGGTGTCAAGAAGGAGGGAAAATAAGCCCTCGATATTTTATAAATCATGGATTTTAGGATTCCCAGGTATACTTGAAAATCAAATTTGAATGGGATTATGCTGAACCAAAGGATACTGTTACCAAATGTTATCCCCAGAGTAAATTTGATATTTTTCCGAAACATCTGGCTTTCTGATGAATGGATCCATGCAAGTCACAAAATATGGGGACAAGAACTCTACCCTTGAATTTCGTCTCAGCTGGTTTCACTTTGAGGACTTATGTGACTCTTTTGAGTGTACATGTCCTTGTCTGTATGTCAAGTGGAAGAGATTGATTTAAGTGATTTCCAAGGTTACTTTCAAATATTCTTGTTCATGCTGTGAACCTATTTAATAACAGCCTGTTAATAATGACATGCTTGGCATATTGGTTTAATAGACTGAAGTTCCTAGAACCTTATTCTCTTATTATTATTATTATTATTATTATTATTATTTTACTTCTGAAATTTTACTTCAGTGTCTGTTCTCTCCTGTAGGGTGGAGTTAATGGGTTGACTGGAGAACTAGAATTTGGAGAAAATGGAGGAAATCCCAACGTCCACTTTGAAATTCTTGGAACCAACTATGGAGAAGAGCTTGGCAGAGGTGTTCGCAAAGTAAGACCAGACATACTGATAAATATATTGTTTATGATTTTTGTCTGATTGTTCTCTTTGCAATATGATTGCACTACACAGTAAAGTCCATATTGTAGTTTGAAAGAAAAAGGAGAAAGAGAAACTGGAAGGGGTGGGGAGGGGAGAAGGGAAGAGGGAGGGGGGGAGAGGAAGAGAAAAAGACAAAGAGAGAATTATGCATTGAAATGACCGTAAATACTCTCCAGAAGTATTCTGTAGTACATTCTACTTATGCATTAGAAAAATTGAAAGGAAAAAGAATAATCTGATACTTGCCTAGGGAAATTGCATCAGCTTTCATTATTAAAATCATAATTTTTATAAAGCAGTGAATTTAATATTTATATAATGCATAGCTGCTTGGTTTTTAATTTGTAACCTGCACAAAATCAGAGTAAAGAGTGTGGGTAAATTTTGTACAATAGAATATCTACTGTAAAATGTGGCATTTCAGTATTTCAACTGCTGTATGTGGCATGTTGTAAATAGAACGCATTCTGTAGGAAATGAGCTCTTGTTATAGACCACAGATTACTTGTAAGAAGTTAAGTGGCAATAAAGGATGGTTCATGAAATACTAGGATAATAACTTTCTCACGAAAAAACAGAAAAACCCTTGGAAAATGACTTTTCTATAGTTTGTATATGCCATTTATGTATGTTTTTGGTAAGGAAAATCCTAACATAATTGAGTGAGCTGATAGCTATAAATTTCCAACTGTATCAAGTTGACTGCACTGAAGGTAAGAGATTCTTCAATAGGGTTTTCTTTCCAGTGATGAGATACAAGCTGCAGGAAATGCTTGACAAAATGAAGTTAGGAGTTATTCTTATCAGCAATAAAAATGTCTCAATAACTTATGCTAGGGAGATTGAAACTGTCTTAATTGATTTTATTCTTTGTTTTATGGTGAAGAATAGCCAACATATAGAAAACTGCATAAAACACAGGGATAGCTTAGTGAATTATGTTAAAGGGAACAACCACTTCTATGGTTAATAAAATACACCAAACATCCCTAAACAGCCTCACATGCTTCTCTCTGATTCCATGCTAGAACCCTGTTCTCATTCTGTGATTGTTAATTTGTATTTTGTTATACTCATTTCATTCTGTTTTAAATACAATTTTCTTCCTTATGTTTGCACCCTTATATTATTGTTAATACTTACACTTAATAATGGATTGAATCTTGCATATATTCTTCTTGCTTATGTTCAGCACTATGCCTGTTATTCATCTTTGTTGTTCTGTGAGTTGCAGTTTAGTCATTGATTGTGATTCATGTAATATAAAATGATACAACACTATCTACTACAGCATGTTTCCATTTTTAAACTTGTATAAGCAATGCTGTTATAAACTATCTTGAACATATGTTTTGGATATATACTCTTGTTCTTTGCATGGATGCCTGTAGGTTTTATATGCATAAGTAGAATTAGCGCAATACAAGAAAGCATTTCTTGAATTTTACTAGATGAAATGAAACTCATTTTCATAGAGACTTACCAGCTTACATACCACCACCAGTGCTGGTAAGTTCTCATTTTACCATGTTCTAACCAAATCTCAGATTTGTCAAACTTTTAAATTTTATTAATTTATTGAGCATATAATGATATATCCTCATGTTATCAATTTACATTTTCTTGATTATAAAAATATTCTGTGTCTTTTCCTATTTTTTTTTTTTTTGCTTTCTTCAGATTTCTCAGTGACTTAGTTGTCCACTCAAGTGTTTGGCCATTTGCAGGAAGGGGGTATGATGTCCTTTGTTTCTTAAAATTGATTCTAGAATTTTTATATATATCTTGAATATTAGTTTTTTTAATTCAGTTATGTTACAAGTATTATTGTCCTCTCTGTGGGTTTTATTTTCATATCCTTTTAGCACCTTTAATTTTTGTAAATTTGTGAAAATATTTCCTTGTGCTTATTACTATTTAGTCCTGTTCAAGAAATCATTCCTGGGGTTGGCAGTTAAGTTGCCCTTCCTATCACTTACAATAACCATCTCCCATATTGAGTGCCTAGGATAGAGTCCTGGCTACACTACTGACTCTGGTTTCCAGATGGTGTGCACCCTTAAGGCAACAGATGGCGGCCTCAGGATTTGTGTGTCCAACACCCATGTGGGAGAACCGGATTGAGTTCCCGTCTCCTGACTTATCCCATTCCAGTGTTGACTGTCGCAGGTATTTAGAGTGTAAACCAGTGGATAGGAGCACTGCATCTCACTCACTCTCTCTCTCTAAAATAAATAATAACAAAATTTCTTCAAGTTATTCCCTCCCCTTAGAATCATATAGATATTATACTCAACTATTTTCCAAATATTTCATAGTTCTGCCTTTTAAATTGAGATCTTTGTTGTGCTTGGAAGATCTTTTTTTATATGTCTGAGTGAGAAAAAAGTAAAATATTTACTCTTCAATATAATATCTTGTTTGTTTCAATTAGACCATTGAAATACAATAAAATGCACACATTTTAAACATGCAGTGGGTTTTAGTAATTGTGTGTGCTCATTGTGACCATCGCCCAAGACAGGTTATAAGACATTTCCATCACCGAGAAAGCCTCATCTCCCCCATTTCCATTCTTAACATCACAGAGTGTTCACTGAGTTTGGAAATTCATTGAAAAGCAACATTGTACATACTCATTTGTACCTTCATTCTCTCAACATTTTTAAGACCCATCTTTATTTTCATGTATTCATGTGTCAGTAGTCTGGGTTTTCTGGACATATTTCTTTATTTATTTAACTTGAGAGACAGAAAGATAGATCTCCCATCCATTGGTTCACTCCTCAATCTGGGAATGGCCTGGTGCTGGAGCCAGCGGCCAGGAACCCAGTCCAGATCACCCACGTGATTGGCATTTCAGGAAAGTGAAGTCAGGATCTTGAGCTGGGAACCCAGGTACTCGGATGTAGACCAGTCATCCTCACTGCTAGGCTACACCGTTCCCTGGTACCTTTTATATTTCCATTTTCTGTTTGCTGCTGCCATTGGAGAATAACACTAATATTTTCTGTTGATTTTATATTCAGCTTTCTTGCTAAACTTTTTACATTTTAAAACTCATCAATAGATTCTTATGAAATGCTGTAATTTGTCCTATTATCTGCACACACCTTTTGTGTCTGCTTGCCTCAGTGCACTGACTAGGCCATCCAGAACAATGTTGAGTGGAAGTTATACTGGTAGGTGCTACTGGTTCATTAATAATCATGGAGGAAAGTTCTCAGTGTTGTACTATAAAATATATCATGTTTTTCTTTTTCTTTTTTATTTACTTTGATCACACATTGTTAACACACTCCACACATTCTTGGGTTACACTCACATAATTTTTATATAAAAATCAGCTTTACATTTATATACAATTATAATTGTGTTTGTGATTACATAAGAATTCTTTGATTTCCTGTCACCTTTCCTTAGATAGAAACATTGATGTTTATGACTGAAGTTGCAGAAAGTTTGCTACTAAGGTGATCCTGGCCTAACTTAATATGAAAGATCCACAAGTGTGCCTATTCATCAAAAGATGTTGCTGCAATTAAGTATCATTAACGAGCTATATCTCAGTGGCATGATAATATTATGTATTTGAATATCAACCCTAGAAAATCAGAAAAGAAAGTGAGGAAGTTAACCCATTTGGACAGTCAGTAAGTGGTTCTGTGAAGTTGAGGGGGTGAATTTTTAGAATATAAATGAATTGAGTATATTATTAGGTCAAGCCAGAAGGGTGGGAAAAAATGAGGATAAAGAACAGCAAGGTGATTATGAATAGAAGTTTGGGTGAGTGGAAGAAGTAAGAGGGTTGGATCCACAATTGGATGGGGTACTCAACCATAAGTATGGGAGACATTTTCCATAGTTTTGAGGGAAGAGGTAAGGAAAGACAGTATGTATGTAAATTTTCATGATGGGTGTGAGGAGGTCAGTGGATTGTTAAGAAACATAGTATCTTTCTTTGGAGAAGTGAAAGGTGAGATTATAGGCTAAGATCAAAAGTTACAGAGGCTGGACTTCTAAAGACAATGAGGAAGTTTCAAAATAGCCACTGTGTCAAACAGGAGATAGTAAATAGGGAACCATGGACAAATTTCCAGGCAGACTGTAGATTCATACAAGGTTGGAGATTGAGTGTTCATTGTAGCACTAATGTACACGGCTGTGTATTTGTCCAGCATGCTTCGGTAGACTGGATGAATTGGAACTGATGTAGGATTGGAGTCTCATCAGGCTGTTTTGTTTTGTTTGGGTTTTGATAGTGGTACAATGATGCAAAGAGATTGATGTGAAAAGCATAACACCCAAATGCCACAAGGATGGCAATGAGAACAGCAGGAGTATCAACAACAGAGACAAAGTATGGCTCAAGAGGACATAGTCTTCAGCACATCTGAGGAACCTGTGTATTGATATGTATTAGTGAGAGAGCTTCAGAGCTAGGAAGTTGCTTCTGGGGAGAAAGACATCTGAATTAATGATTCCAAGGGGGCATGGGTTCCGAGTACTCACCAAGTCATGTTTGTGAGGACGACAGAGGAGCACTTCATTCATCCTTTTAAGATTGCTATCATTCCCTGTGACTCTACATCCGAGGTAGCTCTTTCACTTGCTCTGAATTGAATTCAAGTCTGTAATTTGTTACTTGTGCCATTATGGTGACAGTGAGTCATATACATTATATCTTCTTTATTCTTAAGTAGTATTAAATAATTCCTATAATTATTTAATTGCTTATTTCCCCATACTCTGACTCCCAAACTGCATGAAATGACCACATGATCTGGTTCTGAAGCCACTTATCAAGATGTACTCTTTTACATTACGGAGACTATAAAATTATGTATTCTCATTTAAAAACTTTGAAATATTCTTCATTTTAAAATATTTGTATAACTCAAATTGTTGACTAAATTACTATATCAGTCAATTAGTGAATTGTAAAACTTCCAAATCTATCACTCAAGTAATTTCAAAAATATGGGGTGAGCATTTAATCTAGCCATTAAGACACCAATTAAGATGCTCATGTCCTATAGTGGAACTGGGTTCAGTAGGCAGCTCCAGCTTCTAACCCCAGCTTCCTGCTAATGTGCATCCCGGAAAGCAGCAGGTGATAGCACAGGTAGCTGAGTTCCTACCACTCAACTGGGAAAGCTGGACTGAGTTCCCAACTCCAGCTCTGGCTGGGGAATTTGGGGAATAAACCAGTGGATGGCAGCACTCTTTCTATCTGCCTTTCTCTTGGTCTCTCGGATTCTTAAATAAATACTTCCTTAGAAAGTATCATTCATTAATTTTGGGGATTTTCAGCTTTATTTTTTAAATGGGGCAGCTCCTTCATGTGGGCGTTAACATACATAAGAATGTTTGTCAAGATAGTTATTGAGAGACAACATTACCATGTAAATAATTGCCATCTAGATTTACTAGACATGTGTCCAGTATTAAGGCTCCACTTCCAGTTTCACCATGTCACAAAAAAAGAGGGAACGGCTTTCCAATTGATGAGCTGTCAAGTTGTCAGTGTTTATTCTGCTGCCAGTGGCTAAGTGTATACAATGCCTGCAGCCTTATCACCTGGAGCAGGGATACTGTCAGATCTCATAAACTGAGCAGGTTTTTTCTGCTTAGGTTTTGACCAAGAATTCACACTTCCAAATTTTGGACTAGTTCCTGCTCTCTTGGCATTGTGTGAGTGAAGGTTTCATTTTGCTGAAATTCACAAGGATGTGAAAGGATTACTTGATTTTTACTGATGTTGATCAAAATGAAGAGCTTTCCTTCTTTCATATTTTTGCATGGCCTTTTACTTTGATGTATACCAGTGTTTTATTTTAGTGGATGGTATATTGAAAGTGTTAGCATACTGTGAATACTTGAACATAAATTCATGTGAAACTAAAAGGCAAATATTGAAATCATCAAGGTTTTTTGTATTATTAAGCATTGAGAAAGAATATGGTTGTTGCTGTTTCTGTCCACCACAATACAGAATTTCCAAGAAAAAAATAATTTGAATAGCATCAAATCATCTAAAATTGAATTTATAATAAGACAAAAAAAAACTAAAGACTAAATTAAATAGTTTTAGATTTGAAGAAGCAATGTGTGTTTTACTCATAGAAGAAATGTTCTACCTAATTACTTTTTTTTTTTTTTTTTTGCTATTTTGTCTGATTTTTGTTTGGTTTGCTTTGCTAATGCTACACATTTTTTTTTTTTGGTAAAGACTGAGTTCCAGCATTAAAATTTAATACCCTGGACTTAATGTCTGAACTTTATCACAAACAGCAAAATAAGGCTAAGAAAAGTAGATTAAAGCTGATTTCACAACCAGTCTTAATTGCATGGTGATGCTCAGTATCTTCATAAAAGTGTTTGCTCATCAGTTGATGAAATGAAATGGCACAGCAGAAATACACATTCTAGCTCCTAGGTAGAAATGGTTTCTTAGCTAGCTTTTAAATGTTTACGCAGATCCTCCAAAATTAAATTCACAAATATAAAATCTATAGTTTCCTATTCTTGGGCAAAACTAATATACTCTTTTGACAAAGGATACGATATAGCTTGTTGATGGTCCATTTCTAATGCCTTATACTTTGAAAGAGAAATGAACATTGCCTTCAGACAGTCAATGATTAAATATTTTACTGGCATTATTTAGCATTGTAATTTTATTCTGATTTTGGAATGTCTAAAAATAGTTTTTACCTTTTGCATTGCCCTGCTTTATATGTTTGTAGCACTTTTAAAAAACATTGGTATTGTGTATAGACATATAATATTATTATCTGTATTTAAATATAATTAATTTTCTGGTTCATAGTCTGTCTTTTCCATTGCAATATAACTGATGAGGCAAGAACGTTTGTTTGTTTCCGATTGTATGTGATACATCCCTTATGGCAGATACTTGTTAAGTATATAATGAATCAATTAATGAAAATATGTACATACAAACTGATATAAGAATCCACAGAATTCTTCCTTGCAATTGTAAGTTTAGCTGCCATATTTTTCCTTTATTTCAATGACAAATAGTAGTTTTATACGTGTTAACTAATTGTTGACATGCAGCATTGGAATGTGAGTGTGAGTGATTACACTCTTTTCATCGCTATATATTCAATGCCTAGCAGAGCTGGGAATTGTATCACCAAAATCGTGATTAATGATTTAATGGTTACTAAGATATATGCATGACGTACTAGCAGGAATTCATAGAGAATAGGGAAAGAGTAGATAATTTGATCGATTATCCCAGGCAAAATGGTAGGATCCATTAAAGTACAAGCTCATTAGGATTATTGTTATTTGAAGCTTTACAAAATTTTCTGACAATCAGGTTAGAATCATGTATTTTAGTGGAGAACATTTCACAACCTTTGCTGTGACAAATACATGGGTTGAATTCTGACTATCATTTACTGTATGTGATTTTCAGATTTCCAAAAAAGTAAGTATCTATTTATAAAATGCAAAGAGTAATACTTATCTTTCAAGATTGTTGTATGGATGTTGGGAAATTATACTTGCAGAGTAGATCATGCAGGGTAGTTAAAATAATACCTAATAATACCTGTTTTCCAATGGAAAGTAATCTATGTGATTTTTTTTCCAAGCTGACACAAAACATAAAGTGTATCTGCTCTTCTGACAGAGGTTGCCATGTGCAAGGTGGGAAAAGAGTAACTTCATTTTATGTGTGTGCTTGACAGAGTATTTTATATGGGAGTCACAGTGATAGCATGAGACACTAATCTTTTTGTTCCCTGTGTCCTTTCCGATTCCAAGATTTCACAAGTCTGTTCATCAACTTGGGGTGATATTATCAATAATTACATGGAAATATAATAGCAGAAAATCTTATAAACACAGTCTTTATCATTTAAGCTATTAGTTGGAGAATCTACCATCTTTATTTATTGTCATATTCTGACAATTATGTCTAAAGTTGATATAGTAGAATCTAAAAATGTTGTGAACCAACGACTGATGTTTCTCCAAATCTCATGATAAATGTAGCTTCATCAAACTTTCATTCTAATGTATCCTCAAGAAAATATTTTGAATCAAAAAAGCATGTGATCAATATTCAATCTAATACTTTATAAAATGTCCATTGTGTTAGATTCTCAGACACATTGATCCCGACATTCTCCTACTGGGTAGGAGAACTGTATGCAGTGTAAGACTGCATCCTCCTCTAAGGGTGCCAATCCGCGATCACTGCAGAGTAGAGAAAGTACCCGCACCTGCTGATGCTTAGGGTTACTCTGACTTTCTGAAGGAGTTAGCTGCTGCTTGGATTCAGACCTCTTCTGGAAGAGTTCTGCTTCAGTTGAGCAGTGTCCCTTGCTCTGGGAGAGAACAGGTGCTATCTCTTATGGTGATTGGGATAACGCTGTCCTCTTCAAAGTGGAGCAAAGATACCCGATAGAATACAATTCCAAGGTCTAGAAATAGAAACAGCCACTTTTCTGGAAAGGCACAAAATTTAAACTCTTAGATGTGTCTGTTAATTTTATTTTCTCTACTTGACTGGGCTAAGGGAGGTCTGGATAGCTGGAAAAGCATTCTTCTGGGTGTGTCTGTGGTGTATTTCCAGAAGAGGTTAGCACATGAATTAGTGCACTGAGGGAAGAAGATGCCTAGTGTTAGGGGGCATCATCAATCTGTTGAGGGCCTGAATAGAACAAAATGGCCGAGAAACGAATTGGCTTCTTGTCTCACTGGCACATCCATGTTCCTCTACCCTCCAACTTGGGCACTCCTGGTTCTCAGGCCTTCAGACTCTGACTGGGAATTACATCATTGGTCCCCCAGTTCTTGGGGACCTTAACCCCACACTGGGACTATGCCATTGGCTCCCCTGGTTCTTAGGCACATAGGTTTGGACTAGATACCACCCATTTTTCTAGTTCCCTGTCTTGTAGGCAGCTGATCTTGAGACTTCAGCCTCAGTAATTGTGTGAGCCCAACCTGCATAAAAAAAAATCTCTTAATATGGTATATGTTAGTATTTACATATACTGATAGGAGATATAGCTAAATCTGTATACATTCATCTACATCCACCTGTATATTTGTTTGAAGGGGTGTCCTTCATTCAAACTAATGAATATTATGTATATAAATATATCACTAGGATCTGTATATTATTGATATATTAATATATTGATTAACATATATATTGATTAATTGGCTCTGTTTCTCCATAGAATGTGCACTAATACACTTGGCTGGGATTATTTTACCACCTTTGAGAAAATTGCTTATTCTGAGGAAAATAGCCGCTTTGGCAGACACACTCGGGATATTTGCCCTTGTGCTCATAAGGAGAGCTATGAGTTTGTGTTGTCATCTCTACTCCATGTAGTGGTTATTGGTTGCACTGAGAGTTCAAGACCATACCTGATGTAGAGGAGGCAAGGGAGAGTTTCCTTCCTACTCTACAGGAGAGCACCCCAAATGAGACACATGGAGTCTGCTTTACCCCATCCTCTGACAGACTCCCATACCCACACCCCCAAACACCATCACCACTGCCGCTCACCACCACCATCACCACTGCCACCTCCACCCAGGAAACTCCTGTCCAGCTTGAATTCACCAATGTAAACATATTGTGGTGGTCCTTAGCTCTCACTGAACTTCCTTATTCCTACTTTCAACCATAGATAATAATTAATGTCTAGGATGCAGGGGCAGGGTAGTTATTAAAGAAAACTATATTGGGTTTATGCAAAATTGAGTTTTGTAAGGTCTCACTGTTATGATTGAATGTTTAGTGGCAGATAAAGAAGGTTATTTCAAAGACATTGTATGAATGGGCAAATGGTGGCAAGAAAGGACCAGTGAGTCATTTGCCATGTATGTTGGAAACTCACAGCGACTGATTATGTGATGACATTCGTGGAATGATGGGTTCAGTTGAAACATGGTCACAGAAGCTTGTCATTGCTCCTGAAGCTCTCTCTGCCTTCTCTTGCCTCTGAATCTCTCTGTAGTCCATTCGAGTATACGACTGAATGTCTTTCATGGTGCTCCTCTAGGCTTCTCTGGACTTCACAAGGGAATAACAATTCTTTAGCAGAAATTGGGTTTTATACAATTGGAATAACTATAAAAAAACTTGGAATAGTTCTGAGAATGGAGTATCACCAAGTTTACTCGTAGAGCTTTCATAACTCATTTGTTATTATGTCCATGTCAGTGATGAATAATGGAAATTGTAATCATGGCTTTTGGCAACTACTGACTGATTGTGTTTCCTCCTTCCTGCCTTCTTTTTTTTCTTTTTCTAATAGTTTTATTTTCCCTCTTCACCAGGGCACCTGACCTGCAAGAGCTAGTCAGACACCACAAAGACTTCAGTCCTAATTAAGCTGTTCTGCAGTGACTGAAAAGTGATTGATATTTGTTCATTTGTTGTTATTAGAAACTACAGTCATGAGAAAAACTTGTTTGAGACTTTAATGTGCCTTAGATGTGTCCTTTCCATTTCTAATATTAATTTTGGTACTGCTTACTCCAAGGTTTCTTTTTTAATAAAAGAAAGGAGGAGTGCAATGAAGTACAAGTAATGCATACTGTGGTTGTTCTAAAGAGCAAAGAGATTGATTTTTATACTAAAAGTTATATATATAATAAGAGAAATATGGTTTTTGCAACTGACCTCCTAAAGCAGGGAGACTACTCTGACATGGTTGTAGGACAGGTGCTTAGCTTAGAAGATGCCCACATACCACATCACAGAACATGGGCTGCATTCCTACTTCCAACTCCTGATTCCAGCTTCCTGCTAATGCAGACCTTGGGAGGCAACAGTGATGGCTCAAATGATTGGGCTTCTGCCACCCATATGGGATATCTGGATTGAATTTCACCTCTTTGCTTCCTCTCCAGCTGGACCATTGCACACATTTGGAGCGTGAACCAGCTGGCAGGAGTGTATTCTCTTTCTCTCTGTAAAAATAAGCACATACATACATACATAAACTTTTAAAAAAAAATTAGGAAGATTGGCTGTCAATGAAAAGAATATTTATCATTACAGTCCTGGTTTTTCAAGGTAGATTATTTCAAATATACAGTGTTATAAAATATCCATATTTAATTGATGTATTTCTGTTATTTATTTACTTAGTAGCAAATATTTCTGACCTATAAGCATGGTTTTCTTTGAAAATGTGTGCAAATCTGTGACTTAGCTTCAAAGAAATACTCATTTCTAGCTATGAAAAATGACATAAATAGCATTTATTTCTGCAACATTAATAATATAGTTCATATTATAATTCAATATTTTATATTTTCCAATTGTTTGTGTTTTTGAGGGATCTAAATATTCCTCAGAGTTTATCAGAACTGGGCGAGTAATTCAGGCTTTTGGAGCAAGGGTTTTCTTCCTTTTGATTGAAACAGAATCTAAAACTGCCATTCTATAATTTTTACTCCAACACTAGCTTGCATTCATAAAGAATTCCGAAGCTCTATTTTTTAAAGTGGCAAAAATAATTTTTATTTTCAGATAATGCCTATGTCACTAGGATAAGCAATTTATATTATCTGGAGCAGAAATAATTTGTAGTCAGACTTAGTAAATATTCCAATTATAAATTAGAGCAAATATCTAATTTTACAAAATGACAGTTTTACATATAGTAATAAACTTCAAAATCTTTGCCATAATCTAATTTATTTTAAGATATGAAATTTACCTTTGAATGATCTCCTTTGGTGAAGATTTGAATATAAGAATCCTGAAAAATTGCCACAAGAGTTATATATTTATTTGTCTTAATTTTTTAAAAGAATTAGTGTTTGAAACTTTTCCCATTAAATTTAATGTTGCTTATATTTCATATTAATAACTAATTAAGGTTAAATAACCTGCAGTTTAAAAATTGCATATTATCAGTAAGGTCTTATGAAGACATCAATGTCCACATTGTTTTTCTTTTTTTTTTTCACATTGTTTTTCACTTGAGATAAGTGATCACGCTGAAACCCAAATGGCTACTAACCATTAAGGAAGTATATAAATCATTGAATAAGTAATAAAGAAACCAAAAACTTACCCATATCTGCAGTTTGAAATTTAAATCAAGTTTATCCATCTTTTTCCAAATTCTGAAAGACTCTGAAGCATAGATTTTCAAGGTGATAGGTAAGTATATTTACTTTTAAGTAAAGCCTTATACTCTGGTTTCTCTTCAGTTCCTATAAATCTTTCATCTTTTAAGTAGAGCCTTACTATTCAGATGTACAACATTATTACTGTTATTATGTGTATGCAATTGAATGACTGATATATGTTCCCTGGATTATGCTACTTTCTCTGCTTCTTTTCTCTTGGCTATTTATGGATGCTACAAATGTTATTTTGATGAACTTTTATTTTGACCTTAAGTTTTCTGCATTTTGACTAGTGTCTTAAATCTGTTTCTATTATATGCCCTATGAATTTAATAAATTATCTGTAATAGTTGGGAAGAAAGCTAAATTTCCTCAGAGCTATTTCCAACATGGAAAATAAATGGTTAAAGACACTGTGGCAACAAATGTCCTACATAAATGATCTCCATGGGTGAGACCCCAGTGGAAAGATACATACATCAAAGAAGGAGGTACTTTTCCCTGAAGGGAGGAGAGAACTTCCACTTTGCTTATGAACTTGTTATGAACTTGTCTAAATACTGACGGACTTTGTGGATTCAAAAGGTTTCTATAGCCTAGGTAGCTCATGTCAAGAGCCTCAGGTGGTCACTGATGTCATACATAAGAGTGTTAATTGTTAAATTAACAGCAAGAGTCACTGTGCACTAACTCCCCATGCAGCACCTCTGTCCTCAAAGAGTTGTTTTATGAGAGTTAACATTAAAACTTGTTCTCAAAGATTTATTTCGTTTTAGTGTATGAAGTGGAAAATATGAACAGCCCTTGTCTCAACTGTTGAGGAACAGGGTTTTTTGTTTTGTTTTTTGTGCAAATTGTTGAAATCTTTATTTAGTATAGAATTGGTCTTCTGTGTATAAAGTTAATCGAAAATGGATCTTAGTGGAGATGGGAATGGGAATGGGAGAGGGAGATGGGGCAGGAGTGTGAATGAGAGGTGAGTATGGTGGGAAGAATCACTGTATTCCCAAAGTTGTACTTGGGAAATACTTGTGTTCTTTAAATAAGAAGTTTCTTTGGGAAGAAAATAAATGGCTAGAAATGGAGATACTTTTTGAATATTTAGAGGTACTTTTATTAGCCATAGTAACTCAATTACAATAAAATAGTTTTGTATTTCTTGTTAGTGAATTTTTATTAAATTCTATTTCTTTAACTTAGAATTTTATTTTTTTAATTAAAAATTTTAACAGACATATAAAAATTGTACATATTTATGGAGTAATATGTGATGTTTTGTTACATTTATATATGTGTTATGTCTAATCAGTGAAAACATACTTATCCTTTCAAGAATTTAATGTTTCTTTTTAGTGAAAGCATCCAAAATTCTATCTTCTACATTTTTATAAATTGAGAAATATACAGTAGTTTTTCAGGGTTATTAAATACCATTAAAAAGTAGTTCCTTTTAATAATCGAAAGTAAGAAATGAAGTCAGCTTTTTTCACATAATTCTATAAACATCTTCGATTAATGTAGATTGTGCTTCTTTTGCAATGTTTAATTAATATAATGAATGCATCTGCCTGAATATGTCATCCTGGAAAAGTTTCTTGATGCTCATGAGTAGAAAATCACTTATCTACTGAAAATTTTTTCAAGCAATTCTCAATCAGAAGCTGTGGAAGATTTTATTACTCAGGAGTACCTGAATAAAAGTAGTTTTATGGTTTAAATGGAAATGTGTTTGAAATGCTTTGCTTGAGAATTTCTTTTGACTCTTTCAGGCTTGATATGAATCTATATCCCAAACTGAGATGAGCAATCTTGCAGTCTCTGGCTCATGCATTGCAGAATGTCTGATGATATCCATCTGGGCAATAATACGATTTGAATAAATGTGCTATTATTAACGGGAGAGCGTGTCTTTTTAGGATCGTGAACAAAAGCTATCATATTTCTTTCTTTCATGTAGAAGGTGTTCTACTATTATATGGTTTTGCTTTCCAAAGAAAATTAGAAACTGGACAATTATTCTTGATATAAACACAATGAATATGACACAGATTGGGTTCTCATCCATGTGATTTTTGTTTGTTGAAAATCATACAATACTTTCTATTTCATTTTCTTTCTCTTTGTGTGATTTTAGCATCCTCAATTTCCTACAAACAAGCAAGCAAATCAAAAATTACTGGATCCTAGATGTTATTTCTTTTCTAGCTGTTTCATTGGTACTTGATAAATTAATTATATAATAGTCTCTTCTTGGAGGTACCTTTCTATGAAGGGAGGAACTTCCACTTTGACTATGACCTTGTCTAAATAAGATCAGAGTTGGCGAACTCAAAAGGCTTCCATAGCCTTGGCAACTCATGACAAGAGGCTAGGGTGATTACTGACGCCATAAACAAGAGTGTCAGTTGTTAAGTCAACAACAGGAGTCACTGTGCACTTACTCCCCATGTAGGATCTCTGTTCTTAATGCATTGTACAATGTGAATTAATGCTGTAACTAGTACTCAAACAGTACTTTACACTTTGTGTTTCTGTGTGGGAGCAAACTGTTGAAATCTTAATATATACTAAATTGATCTTCTGTATATAAAGATAATTGAAAATGAATCTCGATGTGAATGGAATGGGAGAGGGAGCAGGAGATGGGAGGGTTGCGGGTGGGAGGGAAGTTATGGGGTGAAAAAGCCACTGTAATCCAAAAGTTATACTTTGGAAATTTATATTTATTAAATAAAAGTTAAAAATAGTCTCTTCTTTACAGTTTTTTAAAAAATATTTATTTATTTGAAAATCAGAATTACACAGAGAAAGAGGAGAGAGAGAGAGAGAGAGAGAGAGAAAGGTCTTCCATCTGCTGGTTCACTCCCCAGTTGGCCTCAACAGCTGGAGCTGTGCCAATCCGGAGCCTGGAGCCAGGAGCCAGGAGCCTCTTCCTGGTCTCCCATGCAGGTACAGGAGCCCAAGAACCTGGGCCATCGTCTACTGTTTTTCCAGGCCATAGCAGAGAGCTGAATTGGAAGTGAAGCAGCCAGGACTAGAACCCGCACCCATATGGGATGCTGGCACTGTAGGCGGCGGCTTTACCCACTACGCCACAACACCGGCCCCTTTTCTATACACTTTGTTAGTGTTTTATAATATTATTTGTATCTACTTTTAAAATAAATTCACACATATGTCACTCATTCTTAAACATATTCAGGTTTTTCCAAGTGCATGATTTTCTTGTCTGCCTCAAACATTTCTGAAGGACTCACAGTGAGGAAGAATTAACAATTTGGTACAACATCACACTATTCTGCATGTATAAAGTGCTGAATTTTGGTGGGTCAAAACTTGGCTTGGCTAAAAACCTTTCATTTGTTAGAAGAATTAGGATTAGACTTCTACTTAAATATCCTTTCCACTGTATCACAAGCTCTTCCTCCCACAATTCCAAAACTATTATTTTAGTGATTAACAGTAAAGATGAAGTCTCCAAGAAGAATGGAATCAATCTCTCTGGGCCATTGCTGGGGCGCAGCGGGTTAACGCCCTGGCCTGAAGCGCCGGCATCCCATATGGGTGCTGGTTCAAGTCTTGGCTGCTCCTCTTACAATCCAGCTCTGTGCTATGGCCTGGGAAAGCAGTAGAAGATGGCCAAGTCCTTGCACCTGTGCACCCGCATGAAAGACCAAAAGGAGCTCCTGGTTCCTGGCTTCGGATCAGCTCAGCTCCAGCCATTGCAGCCATCTGGGGAGTGAACTTTCAGATGGAAGACTCTCTCTCTCTATCTCTCCACTCTCTGTGTAACTCTGACTTTCAAAGAAATAAATAAATCATTTTTTTTTTTGTAAAAAGGAACAGAACCAATCTCTGAGTGTATTTATAATTATCCCATAATTTTTTGGTTCTCAGAAGAAAATCTATTTAAATCCCAAAAAATTACTCACATTTTCCTACAAAGTAGCATTGATTCTGTCATGTTTTTCTCTTGGAAATACTGGTTGTTAAAATATGGGTTTAGGGGATTTGATGGCATTCTGCTTGTGGCTTTCCTCCACAATGCTCTATGTAGTATTTAATTTTTAGCACTTCTCCATTTTGGTGTCCAAATTTTCTTTTTGATAGAAGAGATAATATTTTCATTCATTTCTTCAAGGCTTTCCTTTTCTTTGTTCAAATGACAGCCATATTTTGCATCACTTCAAACTTCACATTCATTTTTATCTTACTATTGTTAGAAGTGTATTTTGATGAAAAACAAGTTGGTGCAAATGAAGTTCAAGATGAGATTTAGATGAATCATGGCATAGGAAGTTTAGCTCTATGTTGAAGAACAGAATCACAAGTTACTTAAAAACATTGTCAGAGTTTTGAGGATTTGCTCTTGGTAGAGTATATTTTGTTTACAAAATATATGATAAAATGATTTAGATAGATACCAGAAAGATGGTATGGTTATAGATACTGGAAAGGAGAAATATAGATACAAAAGTGATGTAGATCAAATATATACTTCATTAATAATATATACAGAGAGGGAAATAGGTCAGTTATATTTTAAATGATTTCTTTTATACTGTTTGCTGTAGCTTCATGATAGACATATACACAAAAATTTCTGACACTGCTTTGCATCTTGTACTTACATAGTGTCGTAGCAAAATATGCGGAAATCTAAAGTCATGCAAAACACAAGATTATGCTGTACTTTCATGTTGACCTTATAGTTTTATGAAAGCATCTGATTTGAAAAGAATTTGCTTTTTTGCTAGGTGCACTGGCACAAAAGTGAAATAGCAATAATAATAGAGGAACCACAGATAATTCCATAACAATGTTAAAGTCAATAAATTGAAAGTATGTTATCACAAAAATTAAAAGGAAAAAAGCAAGGAGGGATGAAAGCAAGCAAGCAAGCAAGGAAGGAAGGAGGAGGGAGTGTGGGAGGAATCATTATGCACCGAAACTTGTGTAGATAAAATACAAGAAATCTGTTTTCTTTATATATAGAAGTTTTTTATAAACAGGTAAAAAAGATACAACAGAAACAGCAAAAAAAAAGTCAATAATAAGCAGGCAAATAAAAATGAAACCCATTATGGCTGGTTGGTTTTGAAACATGTATGTATAATACCTGGCGTTCTAATATGATTGACTGCATGATATAAACAACACAGCTTGCCTCCAAATATAAAAGATACCAAGGAAACTAGAAGAAGCTTTGACTATCTGATACCCAAGCTTGGTTGCAGTCACTTATAGACCTTTGAAGAAAAAGAATCACGTATTCCTATTGCATTACAATGAGCAATGATTTTTCTGTATAATGTCATCATCACACTGTGTTTAAGGATAGTATTCAGGAAGAAATGAAAACCAGGAATTTGTTGGTTCGTCTACTGAGAGTAATGTTAAAGAAATGGTATAGGTTAGAAATATTTCAGTCATTTTTATTTATAGAGTACTGATTTTACAAATATTGATATTGTGTCTATGAATAGAGTTTTTAAACCTACAAGAAATAAAAATGTGTCTACTCTTACCTCTCGTTAAGAATTCTGTTAATCCTTCTATCAGGTTCTATTTGCCTCTCAATCAGAAAACTTAATTTTAGCTTAGACAGCACCTTTCTTAGCTCCTCTAATAATGACTCTGTCCTTTGTTCTAGGCCCTGTCTAGTGCACTTGGGCCTCATTCCTTTGTAATCATAACCTCTACTCTACCACCAATGGCTCTACTCCCAACATGTGTGTACTGATGGTCCTCTTCCCCACTTAATGCTGTATAATGGTTCAAACCTGGTAAATGCCACTCTTAGGATCATTGGTTACTATCCTCACTCTGTCTTTTATGACCTTGTCTAAATATGATCAGAGTCGGCGAACTTGGAAGGCTTCCATAGCCTTGGCAACTCATGACGACAGCCTAGGATGGTTACTGGCGCCATAAACTAGAGTGTCAATTTGTTGGGTCAACAACAGGAGCCACTGTGCACTTGCTCCTCAGGTGGGATCTCTGTCCTTAATGTGCTGTACATTGTGATTTAATGCTGTAACTAGTACTCAAACAGTATGTTTCACTTTGTGTTTCTATGTGGGTGCAAACTGTTGAAATCTTTATACTAAATTGATCTTCTGTATATAAAGAGAATTGAAAGTGAATCTTGATGCAAATGGAAGGGGAGAGGGAGCGGGAGAGGGGAGGGTTGTGGGTGGGAGGGAAGTTATGGGGGGGGTGAAGCCATTGTAATCCATAAGCTGTACACTGGAAATTTATATTCATTAAATAAAAGTTTAAAAAAAAAAAAAAAGATAACCTTAAAAAAAAAAAAAAAAAGGAAGTGTTAGGGATAGAGTGTTACAATGAGCTTTGTACTTCTTATGTTAAGGCTGGTCTTTAATTTTGGTAGGATTTTATAATTGATCTTTTTTATTTTATAAAAATATACTTTTTGAATGATAGCGTGATGTGTGAATGCCCTGCCTGGTAATGTCTATTTATGATTTTCCTCTTTCACAATTTTTTTCATACTTGAGCAAAGCATAGGAACAACTATTATTTATTGTTATTGCTTAGAAATGATTGTCAATATACAAAATTTAATTTTACTGAATTACTGCCTCTGGATATAAATATATATACAATAGTAATACTATAATTAATTATGCACCATACTTTAAAATATTATTTTCATGGAAGCACAAATTTTTTTTAAAAATTGATTTTTTTTATTTGAGCGGCAAGAGATAGGGGAAGAGGTAGTGAGACAGGGAGAGAGAGAGAGAGCTCCCTTCTGCTTGTACATTGTCCAAATACCTGCAATGACCAGGGCTCCTCCAGGCCAAAGCCGAAGCTGGGTACCCAATCCCGGTCTCCCTTGTGGGTGGCAGAAACCCAACTACCCGAATAATTATCCACTGCCTCCCAGAGTCCACATAATGAAGAAACTGGACTCAGGAGCTGGAGACAGGACTGGAACCCAGACACTCTGACATGGCATGCTGGGGTCCCAACCAGCATCCCGACTGCTATGCCAAAAACTTGACCCAGAAGCATATAATTATTAATTAAAATGATAACATTTTACTATACTTGAAGAATGAAATCTTTACCATTAGTTAAATGATATCTAATATGCCTTAACTAAAGTTACAAAAATGTGTTGGACAGAAATAAAATTCAAACTATTCAGTGCAATAAGTAAAAATGGACAATGATAAAAAATGGTAATGATATTTCTTTTAAATTAAAAAAAATGTTAGTTCACCATAGGTCAAAGAAATAATGAGTCTGCCCAAATGCAGGTGAAACTTATGAAAATCATTAAGAAAACTATGCTTCAGGAGAAACCCAAGAGGGAGTTAAAGATCTTTAGTATTAACAAAAAAAGTCATATCAGTATGCCATTTATGTAATAGCAGCCAGAAGGGAAAAGAAGTGAAAATATTTTATGTCATTTCAGGAGCATAGTTTGAATCAAAGGTTCAAAGTTGTGAGCACAGATGGCTTTATGTGTGGCTCCTTTAGCGCAGTATAGTGACACTGGAAAAGCAGCAGATTGATGCTCACCCTGACCCAGCGTATCCACAGGGCACTTGATCTTTCTCTTAGTTACACAGAGCCTTAGAGAGACAACAGCTCTGAAAATCATCTGAATCCCGGAGGGCTATCATTTGACCCTGTAATTAACCACTCCAGCTAATGCATAGATTTTTTTGTTACATAGGTTGTTAAGTAAGTGGATGAGGTAGGAGGGAGGAACCAGACTGTAGGGACCTACTGGAAGATCATAGGGATGTACTGTGAAAAGTTGGTCCTCGGTGAAAAATATCAGTAAGGACTGAAGAACTGAGTGATGTTGCCATTAAGGCAGTGGTACTGGGAATGAGGGATAAGTCTTCTGGGAAAGAGACAGAAGAAGCTTTGCCTGCTGTACCTTTGTGCATCAAGTTGACCTTGATTGCCTTCTCAAGTTGTAAATATTTGTTTAAGTCATGCTGTAGGAATATATTGAAATTGTTTGATGATGGAGACAGTTGGTTTTGCAGTGACTAACAGTGACGTGTAGAATTAAGATTTCAAACTGTGAGAGGATTTAACTTGTCACCAGATTATCAATTATCAGTACTGCTATAAATACAGTTAATAGGGATGTAGGGGACCATGCACTTGGACCATCCTCTGCTGCTTTCTCAAGTGCATTAGCAGGGAGCTGGATTGTAGGTGGAGCAGTTGGAACACGAAGTAGCGCCCATATGGGATGCCAGCCTTGCAGGCTGCAGCTTTACCAGCTACACTGTAATGCCAGCCTCTCAATGCTCCTTTTTAAATCTCCTTGGATATCTTCACCATCTTGATTTTTGAAATGATTTCACAAGTTCATATAAATATCAGATCATTTAAAATTTTCCTTTTAAAACTATGAATTTATGCTCTGTCAAAATTGTAAAACTAAATAAGTAAAATATCTTTGGTCACAAAAACTTATACCTTTAATTTCTATATAAAGCTATTAATTATCCACATGTGTTGAAACATAAGAAGGAAATGATAATGATATCCAATTACAGATTTTACTCATATTTCATAATTTCACATGTGATGTGATCGGTACATTCATTTTGTAATGGAAAGAGTAACTAAATAGTCTTTTTAAATGCTGATATCATCAGTCTCCTGGGATTTCAAATGCTTTTCTTTTCTTCTGAAGGTAGCTCATCTAAGTGATTTGAGGCTGGATGTTAAAAATATACCCATTTTCCATTGTCTTTGGCAAAACTCAGCCAAATGACTAAGAAGGGAGATACGTTTTTCCCCAAACGTAGCTTATTGTCCATGTAATATTAGAATTTGTGTTTTTCTCTATTGCTTCCTGTGGAAACATTTTTAAGGGAATAAATTTTATGTACTATGTTTTCTAAGAACTATAAATGAGCTATTAAATTATTCTAGCTTAAATTGTGACTTAATGCATACTTACTTTAGAATTATAAGAACCATTGGCACTTTGTCATTCTTGAAAGGGTGATCTCAATATAATTCTGATTGACTATAAATCTATGGTATTTATTACAAAATCAATTTTACATTATTTTTGAAACAAATTTCCTTTACAGTCTGAATTGCTTTTTATTTCATATGTAGAAGAGCTGATGAAATATAGAACAAGGAATTTTAACAATCGAAACACACTTGTCTGGGCACATTGCTTGTATTTCCTTTCAAAAAGTCAAGGACACTCTGTAATGGAGGGAAAAAAAAGATTATTAAAACAGTACAAGAAAGAGGACACAAATACTTATTTTATTCATTAGAGATTTATGACTTAAAGGGTGACAACCTTTGCATTCCACTACAGTAAAACAGTTTGGTAAATTTAAGTGGAGCACAACGGAAGAGGAAATACAGCACTAGCTGTTATTTATTCTGAAACGTCTGACTGCTTTGTGCTGTGACATTTGATCTTTGCAAAACATTCAAGTTCAAATCATTGTTTGGCAAACTGATATCTTTAACCTGTAGTAGTGTGCATACTGATTTGTATCAGAGGGTCAGAGATACTGCTGCCTTTGTTAACAAGCCAATTACAGGGTATGAAGGTTTTTTTTTTTTTTTTTTTTTTTCACTTATGGTGTATTTAGGTTAACTGGAATACAAACGATATTCTTTGAAATTCTCCAAATGTAAATACTGACAAACAAAAATCTGGGCTGGCAAAAACTGCTCTGCAGAGATCACCTTACTCAGGCGTTGACATCCGGGCTATTCCTAATGGAAATGTTGGCTCCTAGAAACCAAAGGGCAAACCTGCTGAGGCCTAACAGGTACAACAGCTCTGAGACGCCTGGAAGTCATTCTTGAGAACAGTGAATGCTCAGTGCTGGGGCTGACTTCCTGGTCAGCGTAGACCTCTGGGACTAGGAGATGTAACTGTGCTCTAACATAGACCATCTGGAGTGAATCAATAAGTGTTTGTCCACCTTCCCAACGTTAGTAATAACTAAAAATCACTTATGATGCATGTCAAAATTACCCATTCTCAGGCCATGCCTGCAAAGATTATAAGTGGTTGCTTTCAAGGGGAGCTCAAAAATCTGTGTTTTTCACAAGCTGGTGTCAGCAGACCCACAGGAAACAGTGGTGCACAGGAAGCTGGCAGTGTGTGAGGACACACTGAACACTACTAAGAGACCTGAGATAGGATCCCTGCTCAGATGGTTTGTAGCCTATTTGCAGGACAAACTGTGCACAAGGTAGCGTGCACCAGAGTCTCGGAACATCCCATTACGAGGTGTGACTCCTCTCTAAGATCCTAAGAGTCAGTGATCACAGAAGCTTGGATCTTTAGGGAAATCTTGGAATAATGAAGACAGTTTGAGAAGATGTCATGTTTATCATATTGCTGCAATGAACTTTTTAATTTCTTGTGTTTTGTCTTCAAAAACAAGTACTTCAGTACAGTCCAATTATTTTATTTGTGATGTCTTCTGCTGACTTCCATGCAGTGAAAGCCTTAATGGGTAGGAAATCAGATGTACTCACTTCTTCCACTTTGTGGTTTCAATATGTAAAATTGCCTTTTCAATCAGTCTGAGATTCTTTCGCATGGTATTCTTTAAAGAAGGAAATGATCATTTCGTTCTGAAACTGTTGAAGCTTTTTTTCATATTTTCAAAAATCTGGCCCTTCCCTTTGATGACTTTTTTTTTTTTTTTTTTTTTTTTTTTTTTTTTTTGGACAGGCAGAGTGGATAGTGAGAGAGAGAGACAGAGAGAAAGGTCTTCCTTTTGCCGTTGGTTCACCCTCCAATGGCCGCTGCGGCCGGCGCATCGTGCTGATCCGAAGCCAGGAGCCAGGTGCTTCTCCTGGTCTCCCATGCAGGTGCAGGGCCCAAGCACTTGGGCCATCCTCCACTGCACTCCCGGGCCATAGCAGAGAGCTGGCCTGGAAGAGGGGCAACCGGGACAGAATCCGGACCCCCGACTGGGTTTAGAACCCGGTGTGCCAGCGCCGCCCTTTGATGACTTTTGATGCATTCAATAGTTAAAGATTCTGCAGTTCAAATAAGCTAAACTCCTGCTGATTATATTTGAATTAAATCAATATCTTGACCTGCCTTCAAGCGTTTGTTTCTCAATCCAGTTTTATGTGCCATATAATTATTGGATCACCTTCTCAGTGTCTAGTTGACTGATGGTCTTGATTGTTTAAACGTTGCAAGTTTCCATTTTCTTATGTTTCTTTTAGGTGTTGGAGTGAGTAATTTGTAAAGGCAGTGTCAGAAACAAGACAAAAACCTTTGTAAAAAAAGCCAATCATTGTATCCTTCAAAAGCTGGCCAGGACAGGTTTGGGACAGTGACTCTATAGCATTATCGAGAAATTTGCTTATCTTAATTACTGTGAAATGGGAGCGTAAAAGTCAACTGAAAGTGGTTTCAAGTCATTAAAATGAATTTGTTTGATTTAAGGCAGTTCAGAAAAGAGTCCTGTTTTGTGTTGCTTGAAATTATTATCCGATCTGCGATGACCAGTCTTGCTGAACTTGTGTTTTTCAATGTTATTAAAATGCAGGTTACATTCAGGCAGCTAACGATAGGCATTCTAAGTTGAAATCGAGTTTAGTACAGAAAGAAACACAAGATTTTGTCCCTGGATTCAAAGAACTGTGGTCATTAAAATGTACAAATAAAAGATTATTTTTGGCTTGCTTGTAACTTAGAGTACATACAATATTAAGGGCAATACCACCACTTATTCTTCATTAAAGACTCCACAAAGAAGACAGTAGTTTAGGTAGTTTATGGGCACAATAATGGTTCTGTCATTTTTAAGGAATTTAACTTCTTTCTTTGACTTAGATTATAATGTGATTTTTTTTCTGGGTAAAGTCCCAGCAAAATTGTGGTTAACGAGGTGAAAATTATATCCTTTTAGGCTTTAAACAGTGGCAAAATAACCTTAATTTTTTAATTTCAACTTATGGTTTTCAGTGAAGCAAGTTATTTGATGATATATTTTTAAACCTGAGGTGGAAAAGTCTCTTGGGTGTATCATATCTAAAACAGTTGTACCCAGCATAGAAAACCTGGAAGAAAAGAGCATGATGTTTGACATCTGGTTTCTGTGTTCCCCCAGTTACTCTCTTCCTGGGACATGCTTTCAAGGCCTAGGTTTATTCTTATTATGGGTACAAACTGAGCACCCCTAGGAGCTATGTTTAGATGTTGAGTGTGATCTGAGTGTGATTTTTAAAATGTAATATAATTAAAAAATGCACAAAGAACTGATGATCTTTTCAGCATTTCATTCTGTAGCATAATGTTAACAAACGTAACAATTTATCTGTTGCCTCATCAAACTGTTAAAAGCTCAGTTAAGTTTTATTTACATTTGTCCAGTGAGGAAATATAAAAATAAGGTCCAGGCTTCCACACAGTGGGGACATATAAAAATCTGTTTCAGTTTAAAAAAGGGCCATTACAACAGTTTGGGAGTGAGGGTTGGTAAGAGGCTCCCTTCTGCTTCTACAAGTTAGGAAAGCTCCTCTCCATGCGTTTCTTCTTTACTTCCTAATCTCATCGATCTAACCACTTCACACATATTTTGGAGAATGACCTTATCCAAGAGTGGGAAGTGATTAATTTAGAAAGTGTACAGGATGCACACATACACATTCTTACAGGGTTAACCAACAAGGAGTCTCTGATAAAACTGGCTCTAGGAGCAAGAAAAATTACCATCACCCCAGACATTACGTAAGGCACCTGTTTCATATACCTGGACCCACACCTCCATTATCTTTCATCTGATATCCCTCTCCACACACACACACATAACAGTTTAATTCCATTTGTATGTACATTTGGCAGGAAGTTTGTAGTTCAATGTAGTATGGATAAAAGCTGCCACCTTTCTAAATCCATTTCAAGAAAGGCCTTGAAAATTCCTGATGTTTAGATCTCATTCATTCTTTAAACCAGTCGTAACCATAAAACTAAAGGGTTTTTTTAAGGTCTAAATAGGTAATTTAACTGTCCATCATCCAAGACCCAACAGCCCCAGTGACTGGGTATCTGATGAGGGGGGCAAATGGCAAATAGCAGAGAGCACACAGAGGAAAGGATCATGTGGGTGGCCAGGAAAGCAGAGCCCATGGCTGGGCCCACCTCAGGCGTTTACAACCAATCCTCTTGTGAGATCCACCTTCCAAGAGTACAGCCCTCATGCCCTCCCTCTAGGCCTACCTCCTAAACAATATAACCTTACTAAGTTTGCACCCTCTTTGTCCCGATAATTATGACTTTGAAGATTAAACTTCTGCATGAGTTCAGGACACACATTCTGTTCTGACTCCAGCCATCTCCCCACACCATTGCCTGTATTCCAGCATGCTTACCATGTGCCAGTCATGGGCTAAGCACTAGGGACTGAGATGAATAGCACTACATTGTCTGCTTCACAAAACCTACCACCTAATGAGAGACGCAGGTGAATAGTACACAGCCTACAAACTTGCTTCAGATTGGGCTGCTGTAATAGAATACCAGCGATTGGCTGTGCCGTAGAGTACTATGCCAGGAATGCTTTGCCTCACAGTTATGGAGCCTGAAAGCAGAAGATCCAGTCAAATGCCACTCGGGCTGCTGTCTGATGAGGACTGTTAAAGAAAGCTTCCTTCTGGCTGTGTGTGCAAGTGACTTTCTTTTGTGCACATGTGAAGAGAAAAAGCATGAGCATTTTGGTGTCCATTCTTAGGACATTCTTAGGAGGACCCTAATCCTGCTGACCCAACCTTATGACCTAATTTCCCTTTTGCCACCTCCTCACATCCCCTACCTCAAAATGCATTGAAAGTTAAAGCTTCAACATATAAATAATGGGAAGACACAAACATAATGCAAACTAGAGAGTAATTAATTCCTTAGGATAGACTTGGGCCTTTACAAGAAACTCTCACAGTGAGTTTTGTGAAATGAGTGTTGACTTCACAAAGCATGGATTTCATGATTTTCTGCTACCTCCTGCATGTTCCACTTCAACTGATTCAGGCTACAGGGCTTGCAGAAGGTGTAACTGGACACATGGATACACAAAATACCCAGTATACATAAGGGTCAAAGACTTATTGAACTGTAGCCATGTACCTCAAGTGACAGCTGGTGTCTATGCTGCAAAAATATAAAAGCACCCTGCCAAAGCACATCCATTTTATCAGCGAGCTGGATTAGAATGAGAATAAAGAAATGTTTGTCGCATGATCTTTGGAGCACATGGTTAATTCTGTGATGCTGATGGAGAACCTAGTAAATGATTCTGCCTTTCCTGTGCCTATGTTCAACTGATGGGGAGAAAGACAACTTTTATGGCTGCAAATCATAAAACAATGATCAGAACTGAACCTATTTCCTGAACTTAGCCCTTATAAATCTGTAATTTTAAAACCTGAAGTAAAAATGTAAAAATTAAATTGTCATATTTTTAAATTCAGGGCCACATTAAGTCATAATTCAGAAGAATTTTAGGCAACATTGAAAATTCTGCAATGTCTATGTCTAGAATAAAATTATGGATAACCTAATACAGTAGCTTTCAGGCTTGGCTGTGTGCTACAGTTTTCAGGGAAGCTGTTAAAACCTACCCAAATCAATTAATTAGGAGTCTTCATGGAGGGCCTGGCAACTGAAAAAACTTCCTAGATAATGCTACCATAGAGAACCACTGGCCTAATGTTGAGAAGCAATGGTCCATGCAGCAGTCTGTTAAATTTCTTGGTCTAAAATTAGAAGGCCCAGCGTGTGTGGGCCAGCATTATTCTTGTTAGCCAATATTTGGGTGTAGAAATTTGACAAAGAGTGACAAAGGTCACTGAAGACTCATGAAGACAGATCATCAAACAGAATTAAATATTACTGAGTGGCAACCGAAGAGCTAAGCCCACACTTGGGAAGGTGCTTAGGCAAGTGCTGTTTTCTGGGACAACATGAAGATTATGAACATTCAGTGTGCCTTTCTGTTTGTGAACTCCACTGAGGGACTAACTCGTACTAATTAGTCCCCTTTGAAAATGTAATTGGGAAATTTAGTCCTAAACATAACTAACACTGGAAATTCGCTGCAACTTAGGACCTGAAATTGAATGAAACATACCTTCAGGGACACAAATCTGCATCAAAGAATATCCTGTATTCTCTTTGGCAGACACACAGGGGAGAAGAGGAGCCCACCCAGGGCTGCCTCTCAGCCCACCACCAAGCAGGCTGTGAAATTTCTGGTTGTGATTTGTCATAGATACTTGTTTTGTGTGTTTCCCAGGGTTCTAAGAATTTGCATATGATTTCTGTAACCCTTTAGGGATGACTTTGCCATAACCACTTCTGTTTGACCCTCCCAAAAGTGGAGCTGAAGGATGCTGAACAGTGCAGTTTTCTTTTTTTTTTTTTTCCTGGTAAGCAAGCAAATCCATTAAAACCATCTTAGCAATTAAGTTTAATGCATAGGAAAGACTTAAGGAAGCTAACTCTGGGAAGATGTGGTTGAAGAAGGAGAAGAAATAGGCGAACAGATCTGCTAGAATACCTTGGTAACTACTATCCCAAGGCAATGAGGACTTCAAGTTAAACCAAACACACATACACAAATACACATGAAGTTGCAGGATTTTTACTAGAAATGGAACAGAATGATAAATGGAAAACTTTAGTGGTGGAATAACTAAAATACATACAACATAAAATACAAATGACAGTCCAAATTGGATAAAATGCTAAAATGACAAATTTTCATATGAGAGTATAGCAAATGATTATACTTTCTTTATAAAACAGCTTTGGTCTATATAGAGGGTATAAGCATGCCATAAGTTAAAGAAGTTTAAGGAGGTTTCTTTGGAAGAATGAAAGTCCATAGTTAGCAAATGGACTACTTCCATGCAGCTCCCATCCCATTAAGGAGAGCTGGAGATGGTTTCAGCCTTGACCTCTGCCAGGAGAAAGGGCATGAAGAAGTCTAATTGGAAACATAACGTATAGTTCAGGAAGGTTTGAGGACACAGAGACCTTGCGACTGATTCAAGCCTAGAAAATCTGAAACATGAACAGCTGCCTAGCTGACTACTTCAAGAGGTGGTTGAAACAGGTTGAGGTTACATTAAGCAATTTGAACTCTCTCTGTTTATAAGAGAAATTGTGTGCCCCACGGCCCAGATGTAAACTCTATGGAAGGCAGACTATCTCCTGCCTGGATCATCCCAGATTGCATTCTATAGGCCACATGCAGGCCTCATTTAGAATCTTGCAGTAACACTAGAATTCCAGGACTTAGGGAAGATGCTAGAATAAACATAAGCTCTCTGAAGGGAACATCCATGACAATCTGTGTGCTGGGGACTGAGGAGGACTGTGGTAGTTTCCAAAGAACCCGTGGACTTTGTGAATCTGAGACAAGGAACAAACAACATAGGAACTTTAGAGCTCTGTTATTTTTCCTTCCTGTCTTTCTGTGTTAGAACCCTGAAGGAACAAGCATCTCCAGATAGAAAGCTGAGGGAACAAAAATAGAATAAATGATTTGGTAACAAGTAAATACATCAGCTTTGCTTCCCCAGCCATAGATTTCCTACCTGCTACAGGCCCGAGTTGGAAGAGGGTAGAGGTCAAAGACTCAAATTTTACTAAGGTTAGAGATACTTAAATTACTAGATTAAATATATGGCCACAAGTCACTTTATTGTTTAAGATTAAACAGCAAAGTCATGAGACCTGTCTGAATTTTTATCTAAGAGTAGAAGAAAATTAACCCTGCAGAATAAATTTAAAAGGGTTCTGAGAAACAAATAACATTATTTTTATTGTACTTTATGATTTATGCAATCTAATATGTTATAAAACCAGAAGTAAAGAATTATAAGTGGTCAATAAATGCACAGAATAATCACATTTTATAGCTTTATAGTGTTTTATGATTCATATATATATATTCTTATTTTATTCTAAATATACTGGAGAGATTGAAATCATTTTCTCCATTTTACAAAAGACTAACCTCAAGATCAAGGATAATAAATGATATGCCCAAGAAGTTATACACAATGAATTAGACTGTGAAGTAAGGACTAGAATCTAGATATATTGACTCTCAATTTTGGGCAAGAAATAGCCTCAAAATTTCCCTAAAATCTATTTTCATTCATTCCTTCAGTAAAAACTGCTGATCTTCTACCATGCACCAAACATTGTTGAGGATTCACTCTGAAAGCAATCAGAGCATTCCACTGGGCTCACAAAACTTGCATTCTAATATAGGGAGGCAAACAATAAGCAAATAGAACAAACAAAAGGATACGTCAGGTAGCAAATTTGGAGAAAATATAACTATTGCAGAATATGCAGGACAGTGAGTATTAGGAGCTGGAATTGCTGTACTTAATGTGGTCCACAGGGCTGCTGCTAAGCCATAGGAAACAAGGCAGGTGTGTGCTGACAAACAGCCAAGTTCACATGGCTGGCAGGTGATGGTCTAAGCAGCATGGGGGTTTGAGGAAGAAATCATACTGGGCCTTCTGTGACCTGGTGAAGAGTTGGATTTTGCTGTGAAACTTTGCAATGGGAAGCCATGCAAACATTTTCACTGAGAAGAGATTTCACCTGATTTAGCATTTTACTTGTTTTTAAAAACCAATCATCTAGCTGATGGGTAAGAACAGACACTTGCAGGTAAAGATAGGTATGGGAAAAGCATGGGAGGCTGCTGGCAAAAGTCCAGGCAGGAGCTGGGCTCCTAGGGGAGATGGTAGAAGTGCAAAGACCGGTTTGTCATTTTCTTCACTTCTTCTTCTGCAGGTTGTCCCTTGCCAGCCTTACACTGCATTTCCTTAGGTTCTATTTGTGCAATTTTTTAAATTAAAAAAAATCAGAGAGGCAGAGCTAGATCTTCTATCTGCTGCTTCCCTCCCCAGGCCGAAGCTTTGAGCTCAGAACTCAATCTGGATTTCCCATGTGGGTGACAGGAACCCACATCCTTAAGTCATTGTCTAGCTTCTTCCCAGGGTGCACACTAGCAGGAGATGGGATTCTGAAGCAGAGGAGCTAGGACTAGAATAAGACACTCTAATATATGGCAAGTGCTGCTTGTGCCAAGAGCCCCTCCCCTTTGTGTGTAATTTGTAATTATGGATATCCCCATAACAAAAACTATTTTCTCATTATGCCCAAGGATCCTTCACTCCCTGCATTTTGAGATATTAAATCTTCCAGCTTATTGCCCTTTATGCTAATCCTTGGTGACCCCTCCCAGTTCATACTCCCTCTCCACTTCACCTGTCTGCAGATTTCTCATCACAGATTGTTCTTCCGTTTCCTTATAACATTTGTTGCAAGTTGTGATTGTACAAGTATTTATGTTTGTGCAGTTATTGTTGGTTTTTCTCACTGGGCTTTAGGCCTGAAGAAGGCAGGCTCTATTTTCATTTTGTTTATTTCTGCATACTTAGTATCTAGCCTACAACTTTACACAAAAGCATTTAACCAAAAAATATATTTTGAACAAATGTGCAAAAATAGTTTCACCATATATTTTCATCCTAAGGTGTCCTTGTGATCCTTCTCTTGTCTCTATCTGCATCAAAAAGCTATTGATGAACATAATTGACTGATCTCATTTTTTCAGAAAATTTCTGTAAAGAACCACCCTCCCACCTCCTTCCTACTAATTTGACTCTACTTTAGCGGCAGCCAGGACCTACCTATAAGTTACACTCATGGGGAATGCAGTGGGAGAAGAGGAAGGAAAATAGCAGGTGGAATTAGGGCTGCTCCTCAGGTGGTGTTAGAATGGGGAGATTAGTGTGGGTGATCAGGTGAGCTAAATGTAGCCGCATGTGCTCTAAAAGGGAGGAGGGCCTCAGAGAGGTGCACCCTTAGGAGGTGTGGTGCAGGGATGCCCGACAAGATGGAGGGAGCAGGCCGCCATGAGGGAAGGGTTGTGGACACCGTAGAACTGGGAGTGGCCCTCGCTTCAAAGACCTGAAGAAAAGAGGCTCTGAGTCCTACGGTTGGGAAGAGTCTGAATTCTGCCAAGAACTGGAACTTGTAATCAGCAAACACTGAGCTCTTTGCGTTCCTGAGGAACGCAGCCTTGGCGGTGCCTTGCGTTTTGGCCTAATGAGACATATACAGCACGTCTGACCTTCAGGACTGCAAGGCAAATTCATTTTATTTTCACTTACTAGATTTGCTTTACTTTGGCATGCCGGCAGTAGAAAAGGTATAGTATCCATTTAGCTATCTCACTTTATTTAGATTCACTGCAGAATTTTTACTACAATGTGAATTAAGTTCCTTTTGTTTGGCTGACTTTTTTCCTTAGTTTTTAAACTTTGCATATTGCTTGCACTAGTTTGAGCAAGGTAGTTGATAGTATTGGAATATAATTGTACTTTAAAAACTATTTCCTTATATTTTAATTATAAGACTAGTAGTAAAACAATAGTGATAGTGAATGATTAAAATCAAGAGTTAAGTTTTAAAATGTTAGCGATACAGTTAAATCTTACTCATGTTTTTTTTTTAACAAGGTACTTTCTAACTTGTTGCTTTCTTGGAGTTTTCATAGTTGTATTATTATAGCTTTATCTTAAAATTTTCACTCTTGCAGTTGTTAATCATCAAGATTGGATTTGAAAACATGAGAAAAGTTAAAAGGCAACTTGAGTGTGTTCATTACTGTAACTTCTCAGAAATATTACTAGAGGATTTAAGAGAAAAGAACTAAACATGCTTAACTAGAATGAGGGGTCTGGATAATCCACAAATTTGATTTCACTGCACTTTCCATTTCGGCAAGGTTTTCGAGAACTTGAGGGCTCATAGACACCTGGCATTCTCCTGAGTGGCAGTAGTATCCTCTTGTCTTTCCTCCACATTCCAGCAGGAACTAGGATAGTGAGAAGCATAGTCACAAAGAACTGGTTTTCTTTGGTAGGGAGGGAAGCTGGCTCCTGCTGCAGGGTTAGAATCTAGAGATGTAATTTAGCTTTTCAGAAAGAGACATTGTGTGTGTGTCACAAAGTATAGCTTCTGAGAATTTATTTTGTTATTTGCTGAAAGAGGAATCTATTCTGTTTCTAGAAGCAAGTGCAGATATTTTAAAAAATAGAATGCCTTTACTGAGTTATAAATCAAATACTGTAACATTTTTCCTTTTAACATCTAGAATCCAGGGGTTTAGTACACCCACAGAGTTGTTCAGCCCTTACTATCATCTATTTTAAGGATGTTTTCATCACTCCAGAAAGAAATTTTCCCAGTAGCAATCCTTCCCCATGCCCCCTCTCTTTGACTTCCATCTACCATTAGAATACCTTCTCTCTCTCTGGATTTGCATGTTCTAGAAATTTCACACACGGAATCATGGAGAATGTAGCTTTCTATGAAAGACTTATTTAAATTGCCCTCCTGCCCCCCCCCCCCCCAATTTTAGTGTAAACCAATGCTTCATTCCTTTTTATTGATAATTAATACTCTGTGGCTTGGATATGCCACATGTTGTTTATTCAGCAATCAGTTGATAAATTTCAATTGCTTCCACCTTTTTGGCTATTATGACTAGTGCTGCTATGAACTTCTATGAGGACTTTTTTTCATGTCTAGGATATTTCTTTAGGTGTGGAATTGAATGTGGTAACTGTGTTTAACATATTACGGAATTACCAAGCTGCTTCCCAAAGGAACTGTAGTGGTTTAACCTCCCTACCAGAAGATAAGAGGGTTGCAATTTCTCCACTCCTCACCAACCCCTATTTTTCGTTATGTGTTACTGTTATTGTTGTTTTTGTTATTAGTATTATGGCAATGCAAGTGGGTGTGAAGGGATACCTTGATGTACTTTGATTGGCATTGTTGTACTAACTCATAATAAGCAACTTTAAAGTAATTATCACCAATTTGTTATAGCTTCTTTGGAGAAGTGTCTGAATCTTTTGCCCATTTTCAATTGGACTGCTTATCTGTTTTATTTTTAGTTGTGAAAGTTCTTTATATATGCTAGATACCAGTCCCTTATAAGACATATCATTTGAAGATATTTTCTACAATTCTATGGATCATACTTTTACTTTACTGATGGTATTATTTGCAGAACAAGAGTTTTATTTTGATGAAGTTTATTTTATTTGGGGTTTTGGTGTATTTTTTAAAAAATTATCTAACCTGAGGTCACAAAGATGTTATGTTTTCATCTGAGATTTTCATCGGTTTAGCTCTGACATTTGTGTGTTATTTTGCGTCTGGTGGGAGACTGGCCCAATTTTATTCATTTGCAGTTGTTTGAGCACTGTTGAAAAAGCTATTCTTGCCCCATTGAATGGTCTTGGCACCTTTGTTGAAATACAGTTGGCATTAAATGTGACTTTATTTCTGGACTCTTGATTCTATTCCATTGATATGTGTGCTAATGCCACCAACTTGATTAATGCAACTTGTAGTAGGTGTGCAATCAGAATGTGTGAGTCATGCAACACTGTTCTTATTTTTCAAGTTTGTTTTGGCTGCTTGGATTCCCTCACATTTGCATGTGAATTTCAGCTGTGTTCTGTAAAGGAGATCGGATTGGAGAGTGTTGACATCTTAACAAAATTAAGAAGTTCAAGACATGAATATGTGCTAGATTTGTATGTATTCAGATGTTCTTAAACTTCTTTCAACAATGTTTCATAGTTATTAGTGTATAAATCTTTGTTTTTAAAGATTTATTGATTTAGTTGAAAGAGTTAAAAGGAGGGGGGGGGGGCTTTCCATCTGCTGATTCACTTCCCAGTTGGTTACAACAGCCAGAACTGGGCCACACTAAAGCCAGGAGCCAGGAGTTTCTTCTAGGTCTTCCATGTGGGTGACAGATTCCACTGCTTTTTCCCAGGCCATTAGCAGGGAGCTGGTTAAGAAATAGAGCAGCTGGGACACGAACCAGTGCCCATATGGGGTGCTGGCATTGCAGGTAGCAGCTTAACCTGCTATGTGCCACAATGCCAAGCCTCCAGTGTACAATTCTTACCTGTATTAAATTTATTCCTAAATATTTTGTTCTTTGTGATGTTCTGTAAATGCAGTTCTTATTGCTAGTTTATAGAAGTATAACTGATACTTACACATTTTTGAGAGAGAGCACGCGCTCCCAATTCTCTAATTTACTCCCTATATGCCTGCAGGGGTAGGGAGTGCCGAATTTGGGAGCTGAGAACTGAATCCAGGTCTTGCATGTATATGACAGAGATTCGAGCACTTTGCAGAGTCTGTATTAGCCAGAAGCTAGAATCAGGAGCCAGAGCTAGACATGGAATCCACTCTTTCCAATGCAGGCTAACCAATATCAACTGCTAGGCCCACCCCAAATCTTAGATAGTTAATTTGTATTCTGGAAGCACGCAAAAGCAAATATTCTCTTAATTTTATTTATTTGGGAGTGTGGTCCAAGGAGGGGGAGAGAGAGAACGCTTCCATTTACTGGTTTACCACTCAAATGTCTGCAACAGCTAGGGCAGGGCCATGCTGAAGCTGAGAGCAGAAAATCAATTTGGATCTCCTGCTTGATTGGCAGGCAGTCAGCTATTTGATCCATGACTTGCTGCTTCCCAGGGTGAACGTTAACAGGATGCTGGAATCGAGAGCAGTACTAGGTCTCAAATCCAGGCACACTGATATGGGCTATGGGAATCCCAAACCAGTGTCTTAACTACTAGGTCACCATATTTGCTTATTTAAAATCAAGTATGGGGTGGTTAATAAAACTGTTAATTAGACCTTATAAGTATAGGAGTATTTACCTAATACTTTGTTTCCATAACCATAAACACTTTAATGAAATGCTATACAAAGCAAAATAGTTATAAAAATGTATCCTATATTATCCTTAGTCTAAGTTTGTTATCTGATGTACAAGGTGGTATAGATACATGAAATCTTTACATGCAATGCCCTGGGCCCCAAAGTTGATGTATACGAATGAGTAAGCTATCTGTTTTTGTTCTTAGGGTAAATCTACTTGCCCTTTGATACTTATAAAGGAAACTTGTTTTGTGTTTTGCTTTAACATAAAAGTTTCATTAAGTAACCTGTGAAATTAGGATAATGTGTTCAATACTTCTGCTTGCAAAGTAGTAATATGATACCACGATGAAAATGTAGGTAGAGACATGAAACTAACAAAGTAAGCATAATCATAAGCAGAGGATTAAAAATGAGTCTACTGTAGCTTTCTTTTCACTATAATTTTTAGAGAAGTTTTTTATTTGAAAGAGTTATGGAGGGAGGCAGGGAGAGAGACAGAAATCTTCCATCTACTTGGTTCACTCCCCAGATGACTGCAACAGCTGGGACTGGGCCAAACTGAAGCCAGGAGCTTCCTCCAGGTCTCTCATGTGGATATCTGGGGCCCAATCACTTGGGCCATCTTCTGCTGCTTTCCCAGGCTGTTAGTAGTGAGTTGGATCAGAAGTGGAGCAGCAGGGACTGAAACCAACGCACACATGGGATGCCTGCATTGCAGGCAGTGGCTTTACTCCCTGTGTCACAGCGCCAGCCCCTCACTATACACTTTTTTAACTAGATTTTTAATTCGTGAAATGTAGTTGACTTTAATATAGCAGAAATCATAAGATACTTGGGCTTTAAGGCTTTCGGCTGTCTTCCTTTAATAATATAAGTCTCTCTCGTTAATGAATATGTAAAGCATACTGGCTATTGTGAAGATTTTAAAATATTTCTAGTTAACTTTGAAACATACTGATAATTTCAAAATAGATCTACAATGTAGTTATCCCTTACTCTTTAGATACATAATAAGCACATTGGAGAATAAATGTGATACCCATACTGTCACTACATGTCTTAATAAAGTGAAGCCACTGTAAGTCATGTCCACTACTCTCATCCCTACGTCATCCCCATTCATGTGACATGTGATTTCCAAAAGTGTCTGCTTACATTTCCATCATTAGTTCTTGTTACAATGTCTAGCATAGTATGAGTTTATAAAATCTTTCACTTTAAGATTTTACTTATTTATTTGAGATGTAGAGCTATAGATGGTGAGAGGCAGAGGCAGAGAGAAAGGTCTTCTACCCAATAGTTCACTTCTTAAATGGCTGCAATGGCTGGAGCTGGGTGGATCCAAAGCCAGGAGCCAGGAGCTTCTTCTGGGTCTCTCACATGGGTGCAGGAGCCCAAGCACGTGGTCCATCTTGTACTGCTTTCCCAGGCTATAGCAGAGAGCTGGATTGGAAGTGGAGCAGCCGGGACTCAAACCTGCACCCATATGGGATGCTGGCACTGCAGGGGGAGGATTAACCTATGCCACAGCGCCAGCCCCTAAAATGTTTCTAATGAATGAACAAACAGAGGAAACATGTAGTAAACTTTAAAGAAAATCATCAGGTTCAAAGTGATCTATTTAAGAGGGAAATTTCCAAAGGAACTTTCAGTAATGAAGAGACACACAGGACTCTGTCAGAAAAGACAGAACAGGACATCTGAGGTGTGAACAAGGTACAGGGACAAAAGTGTGATGAAACCTTAAGAAAATCAGATGACTTTGATTGGGTTCGACATGGGTGTGGGCACTCACTGGCTCTCCTGCCCAATCTGCCCTCCCCCCAACCTGTTTTTCAAATGAAGTTTGATCTAAATGTTACTGCTTCCATTTGCTGCTTCCCTGCTGTAATGGTGGTGGTAAGTAGTTGTGATCCATTATAGTCCACCTGGCCCACAGAGCCTAAACTATGGACTGTGGCTCATTATTGGAAAAGTCCCATCCCTGGATTGGTGCATCCATGAAAGCAAGTGTGGGAACCGAGATGATGGGGTTAGCGCTGTGTTAGACTACAGAGCATTCCGATTCATGACTAAAGATTGGACTCCATTTGTGCTTAAGTTTGTTTCAGAGGTGTGAATATCAAGTTGGTAAATTGCCCCTTCAGCAACACCAGAGGTAGATTGCAACAAAGAGGGTGGACCCCCAGGAAATTAGTAAGCCAGCTGCCAACTGTGGGAGATGGTGAAGGCCTGAGCTATGGTGGCAGAAGCTGGGGGAGGTGATTGTGGGAGTGTTAACAGAGTAAATCACAGACAGACAGAGAAGTCCTCAAAGGCACTTACTGAGAGTGGGAGAAATGGACCTAACGTGGGAAATGTGCGCTGTGATTCAAGTTTTCAGTAGTAGGTTACTGGAAAAATAATGCTGCTTCTGCTGGAAATTGAACATCACAGACTAAGTTAGTTTTGGAGGAATAGCTTGGACCTTTAAAAAAAAATCCATGTTATTCGATGAGGACATCTGAATAGAAAATGTAAGGCCAGGTAGTCAGAAATGTGAAACAGGTGGTCAGGCAAACGCTGAAGTTGTGGTACTGATTGGACAGGTAGTGGTTAAAACAGAAGGTGAGACTGGGAATAGTGTATGCAGGGTGCAGAAATGAGTCTTAGCTCCAGGGAATGCCCACTCTTAGCGGGCACGAGAAAGAAATGGTGACACGGGAGAGGTAGCAAGAGTTTTATGGACAGAGCAAACCATTGCATTATCCAGAAAATTGTTTCAGGATGAAGAAGGCAATTAATTCAATTAAACTTTATTTGAGTATATAATGAATGTACAAAATAGGTTTTAAACAGCTCATGGTCTACTGAAGACAGCAGAATTTTAAACAGAAAATAAAGAAGTTTTACAGAGATGGGAAAAATCTCATTACAAGATTATAGGAATGGGAACAACTTTGCATAAAGAAGTTAAAGATGGTTTCATAATGACTTTTTGATGCCTTTTAAAGGTTATTTTTGTGGGCAGAAAATACAATGTAGGAAATGCTGTGACTTTAAAAATTAATGTACAATTTATTAAAGCTACAAATCAAAAAATCTCTCACTAAGCTTCTAATAGGAATTTAGGCCCCCCACTTTAATGGTTTTTATATCTTTGAATAATGTTTTATCTCATTTAACAGTTAAATAATTTCAAACATAGACTGCAAGTGTAAATTAAATATATTTGGTCACCTTTTTGAAAAACTATACTTCAGTTATAAGATAAACAAAAGTTTTCAGCTACTCAAGTAATTCTAATAAATGTTTAAATATGTTTTAAGTTTGTTTACAGGCTGTAATAATATGTAAGAACTTCAAAAAGTTCATGGAAAATGGAATTAACAAATTGTGATTTGAGTGCAAAAATCTATTGAAAGTTATGCATGGCTTTTTCATGATATCCACTTCCATGAATTTATTGAAGACTTTTCATATATTCTAATAAAATTTCTACTTTAACATGACATGTCTAAATTATTCAATTGTATGAGTCTATTACTCCATTTGGACACATTACGAGGGTACAAAGTATTAAACTTTACTAGCACATAAAATAGCAACATATTTAAAAATCAAGATATTATTGCCTAGTTTTATTTTGTTAAATTCATGTTAGTAATTTGAAATCTCTCTGGATGAAAGAAGCCTACTCATTAATAAGTAATTAATAATCTGAAACAGTTTGGGGGATATTCAGCAAAGATACTGGCAGGCTTTTGTTCAGGATTATATTGGAGTATATCCAATAATATATTACATTAGAGATATCCCTAATGTAATTGTATTAACTTGGAAGGACTCCTGCAATCTGTGTCCCCGATCCAGCTGGGTCAGTCTATATCCTTCCCACACTTTTGCACATGATTGCATTTTATACATTTTTGAATCCTAATATAGTAAATGCCATTTCTCATCTTAGGGAGCTTCAGACTTGATGGAAGCATTTACTTTTTTTCATGTCTACTAAATCTACACAATTAGGATGTATTAAAAATGACACTCAAGTTAATTCTGAATGCCCTTGCAAGCCATGTGGGAGACCCAGAAGAAGCTCCTGGCTTCAGATAGGCCCAGCTCCGGCTATTGTGGCCCTTTGGGGGAGTTAACCAGCAGATGGAAGACCAACCTCTCTCTCCCTCTATCTGTAACTCTGTCAAATAATAAATAATATCTTTTTTAAATGTCATAAAATTTAAAAAAACAATATGAATAAGAGAAGAGTAGTAGATAAGGACGGAAGAATTAGTTCATGTTTGGAAGGGCATTGCGTGCCAAACTGAAGACTTCAGACTTTATCTTGTGTGAGCTTTTTGTGTTTTGAAAGACAGACAGACATGACAGCCAGGTGAGGGCAAGGAGTTGTGAAGTTGTTGCAAAAGTACAGTTAGGAAATAACAGATACTAAGGTTAAAGCTGTGGAACTGGAGAAGGCAGGTTTTTGAGATATCTGTGCTAGAGTTTCATGACCTATTCGTTGCAAGGCTATGGATAAAGATAAATGAAAACAATATAGAGGGGCAGGAGTTTGGCTTAGCAATTAAGTCCTTGGCCATGATTCTGGGTCCCATATTGGAGTGCCTCATTTCACCACCTGGCTCCAGTCTCTGATCCAGCTGCCTGCCAATTCTCAACCCTGGCATGCAGCCATGGTGGCTCAAGTCATTGTGTAGCTGCCACCCCCGTGGGAGACCTGGACTGGGCTCCTGACTGTAGTGATTGATTCCAGTCCAGCTGTAATGGGTGTCTGGGGAGTGAACCAGTTGATGGAAGCTGTCTTTGTCTGTCTCTCTCTGGTTCTAAGCAAAACTTTTAGATTTGTACTTTGGAAGCTTTGGTAAATGATGGTATCATTAAGCAAACTCTCCTTAAGGAGATCTCGGTGGCTCACCTCCCTGCCACTGCACTAGCAAATCCTTATGGCTACCCCACCAGCCATGTAACTTATTTCATATCTCATTTTAAGGTTATTATTGCTCAGCCGTAACCAACTATGTAAATACATAAGCACTGGTTCTCCACATGGAAATTGAATCTCCATGTTACTTGCAGTCTTAATGGCTTCTGTGAAATTATGAAATGATAGGCTGCAAACAATTGCAATTTTAAGGTTTTGAAAATGTTTTCCCAGAAAAAAATGGTGAATTGAATATTAAATAAATTTCCCCAGGACAATTTTTATGTGTTTGTTATGATGCTGAACTCTTGGTTGTCATAAATCTTGGTTTATGATTCCATGTTCTCTCAGTTACTTCATCCACCTCCCCCTTATTGAGTAGGTCTTTGCATTTTATGGCTTAAATGGGGGAGCAGGATTTTTATTTTCTGGCTGACTCTGGCTATCGGTTATGTCACAATCAGCACTTCTATTCTCTCTGAAGGATCTTCTATAAAATCTGATTTTCAAAGATAGGAATAATTATTTAAATATGTTAATGTTGCAAGTTAAAGTGCTTTGCGAGAGGCTCAATTCCCTTCAGATGTTATCTGGGCAAAATTGGCTCATCTTTTTGTGTGATCTGAGGGAAACTAAGTATAAAATTCAACAGTTAGCACAAACTTGACTCCTGTTACATGCCAAACACTGTTCTAGACACAGTGGATGTCAGGTGTACAGATGACGTGCAAAAAAAAGCCTTGCAAGTCCTTAACCTGGAGCTGAGGTAGGGTTTACATTCTAGTACAGGTAGATATGTGGATTTTATCACACACTCATATGTATGGCACATGATACTTATTTGACATTTATGACACTGGATACTGATTTGACATTTTAATGCTTTAGAGAAAAATCAGATAGGGCTAATCAATGAGGAGGCTCAAGAGGTAATGAGGGTTTTAGTGTAGTTGGAGAAGATCTCAGAGAAATGAGACCTCTTTAGTTGCAACTGGAAGGATATGAGGGGAAATAAATGAAAGTGACCAGAGGAAAATACCCTGCAGAGACAGGAAATACCAGAGACTCAGTTAAGGTGTGCCAGGCCAGGGGTCCACAAGGGAGTCATTACAGCTGCTGTGAAGAGGGTAGTGAGAGGCAGGAATGGGGAGAACCCACCTTGCATGACTTCAAGGCCATTGTCAGGATCCTAGTTTTCACTGTGAGTGTGAAGGCGGGCACTGGGAGTTTTTGAAAACGTGAATGACAATATCCGAGTTAGATTTTTAGCAGCTTGTCTCCAGAGAAGTTGACCAGCTGACTCTGGGAGCTCCATTAGGGCTGTAGGAGGGTACACGGGGCATGGTGTGAAGTTTATGTATACCACACGTTCCTGATCTATTGCCTACATTTTCCAAGAAAGTAAAGCCCCAAAGGTAGTTGAGCAAGCAGCTTCAGCTTACTTGGAAAAAGAGTGAGCTGGAAGTTTAGTGACCACTGAACTTACTATGCTTTCAAGAGAACAAATGAATGCCAATAGTCTCATGGAACTCATGAACATATCAAAACTTAATCTCAAGTAGTAGTTTCTACACTGGAGAAACCTAGCTCAATCTCTGTAATGTTTTATGCCACAAAAGTATATTAATGGCTTCACTGTGTAGTTCCAAATATTAAGCCTTTTATAGTTAGGTTTCACTGTTCATTACTTTTGCACTAACATTCATTTTTTTCACATCGAGTTTGATTTGGCTTCCCTTACAAGATGACAGATTTTCTACGGTTTCCCACTTTCTTACTGGCAGTTTCTTGTCTCCTTTTATTAATGTTTAAGTCTTCAATTTGCTGCCCTAATGTACTCATATTAGAATAGCTTGATTTATCTGTATCAAAGGGAGAAAATGAAAATACAACAAGATATTCTGGCTTTGTTTTACTTCCTAGTTCTTTAAAAAGGAATGGGAAATATTTGAGGGTAAAATTCAGCTCCTAAGATTTTCATCACAGGTGTAAAAGTGCCTCATTTTCTGTTGTTAGCATAATAGCAGGGCTAAACTTCAGTGCTTTGCATCCTTCTTTGAAGATGGGGGCAAATCTTACAGTCCACAAATATACATTGACTTTGTTTTATTGAAGACTTATACCAACTTCTACATACATAGTTATAGAATTTATACATTATGTGGACATAATAAATATATAATCTTTAAAAATTTGTATTGATTATAAAGAGAGGCAGAGACAGGCAGCAGACAGAGATCTCCCATCTATTGAATCACTCCCCAAATGCCCACAGCTGCAAGGGCTGGCCTAGGCTAAAGCCAGGAGCTTGGGTCCAGGAACTCAATTGAAGTCTCAGTTGTGGGTGGCAGGGGACCAATTACTTGAATCCTCCCAGGATGTGCTTTCGTAGTAGGTTGGAGTTGGGAATGGGACAAGAACTCAAACCCAGGTGCTCCAACATGAGATGTGGGTGACCCCAATGGAATCTTAGCCTTGATGTGAAACTCAAACTGTAATTATATATTTTTGTGAAAACTAGATAAAACATAGACTGTTAAGAATATACTTTGGTACATTTTGGTGTCTTGAAGTAGACTTTCCTCCTTAAACAAAAATGGATCTTGCATTATATCTACACTACCTGGACCACATAGTGGTCCTTAATAAATACTGGATAGGGGCCAGCATTGTGGCAGAGAGGGCAAAGCTACTGCTTACAATGCTGGCCACCCCTATTGGAGAGCTGGTTCGTGTCCTGGCTGTTCTGCCTTTGATCTGACTGAGTTAAGGTACCTGGGCAAGCAGCGGAAGACAGCTTCAGTGCTCAGCCTGTGCCATCAATGTGGGAGATCTGGTTGGCGCTCCTGGCCCCCACCTGGCACAGTCATTTGGGGAGTGAACCAGCAGATAGAAGATCTCTTTTTCTCTCTGTCACTGTGCCTTTGAAGTACATAAAATCTCTACCAATAAATACATAAATGTTGAATGAAAGAATGAGTGGGTAGGTAATTAAATGACAGGATACTGTGTACATTACTTCTTGTCACCCAACTGCAAAACAGGAAAAGCAGTAGGTCACTTTTATGTTTGGATTTTTGGATTTTATTTAACCAAAGAAAAGTTTTCAACTACTTAGTGTCTCATCTACCAGTAATCACAGGCAAAATGGCATAATTAAAGGCACCCCATGGAATTGTGTATCTAACATGAAATAACTACTTTCTTGAAAAAGCAGGTTATAATAAAAATATTTCCCAGGTACGTTTATGTGACTTAACCCACCTGAATGGTATTTCACATCATTGCATGAGTCTGTGTGCTTCAAATACCCTTAAAGTTCAACTCTTTCACAGAATAGTAAATGTATTCAAGGCTGAGAAGTCCTGTCTGGCCTGATATTTCTTCCTTAGTCAACACTGTGTCTGGGTGCTGCTTCTTATTTTGTTTTTCTATGTAAGACAAATAGTGGTTCTTTTACATCATCATGAACTGCCATCATGAAAAATGAAAAAAAAAAACATGCTTTTAAAAATAAGAAATATCAGAAACTACACATTTAGGTCTTAAGTCTCAAATTTGCCTATCTGACATTAGCTGATATTGCACAATTCCAACTAAGTTTAAAACATGAATGAGTATATAATTTTTTCCTATATTTACTACTTTTGTAAAACGTTAGGGGCAAGGATGGGAAATTAAGTATAACTCTTAATATGTCTAAATCTAAATACTTAAGTTAATGGCAAACTGAAGCCTTTAAAAACTTGTTTAAAATTAGTAAAATCACAGTATTACAAATGCTAAAACACAAATTAAAATTCAGTCTTTTTAGCAAATGTTTGGAGCAATACAAAAGTCAGAAGTTGACAGTGACGGTATAATTTTCCTTACTATTGCAGGAATAAGATTGCATAATTGGTAATCAAGGCAATTTTGTTGCTTGGAAATAAAACCCTGCACCCTGAATAGGATCTACAAAGACATCTTTCTAAATTCTGAAAAAATGATTTTTAGTCTACTTAAATTATTTTCTGTTAAGATTTTAATAGGCTTTAAGCACCAATAAACTGTAGCTTCTTTGCAGTGAAACTATAATTTATGCCTAAATGTATCTAAATTTCAACTAGCAATAAATGTCAGGAGAAAAAGCTTTTTTCCACACATAGAGAATATGCCCTTGAATTTACATAAAATACTGCAGTGAGTTGTGACTGATGTAAAAACAAACAGCAGAACTATTGTATAAGCAGAGGACTTGAGTACACTGTAAAAATACGCTCCGAGTACTATATAAATTGGAATCTGAAGTCCTCAGTTGAAAGTCAGGGTGATTAGAATGTTGACTTGACAGTGATAAATGGCACCAAATGTAGCCTAGTAAGAGGATGGATTAACCAGGAGGCTTAGATTAAACCAATAAAATCTGTACTAGGGATTGACTGCCGGTACTATGCAGTTAGATTATTTTTTTTTCCTAAATTCAGTTTAAGTATCATTTACGAATTCATCTTCCTCCAGTCTAAACATACATTCTAGTTTCAAGAACTGCATGTTTCTTCCCGACTCTAACCCACTCTTTCTCACCTCCTTGCCTGTGCTTGTGTAATTCTGGAAATTTCTTCATCGCAGCTTCCCAAAGCCTCCTGCTCCATTGCACACAAATATTGCTTTACAATGAAGCATTCTACCTAATCATTGCTTTACAATGAAGCATTCTATCAAGAATCATCTCACGACTTTCTTCTCCTTCGTCTCTCCTCTGAGCCCCTCAGCCACAAAAAGCTTGTTTGGTTTGGGCTTGCAAGGAACTCCACACATCAGTGGATGTGGGATTTATCTTAATCCAACTAGCATTGTATATTATTATTACATTAGCTCCTCCCACAAGACTAATACTTGCCTCCTGAAAGATTTTTTTCCTGTTGAAGTCTTTTGTAAAAAATCATTCCTCTGAATGTAATAGAGGAATAAATTCTTTGCAGAATAAAAGCAGGCATAGTAGATGATCACTGCTTCCCTAAACTTAATTCTAACAAGTTTTCTTAATAATCATAGGATTACTGTTAAGCTACAATTGGAAAAATATATAAGTAAAATAGCCAGAACTATCTTTCCACCATAGTAGGTACTCGGTAAACTTTCTTTTGTTTCTTGTATCTTAAGTGAAAGAAGAATAAAAAGAGGTGAGCTAATGTTGTAGTTTAGAAACAGAACCAATCAATCACCTTGTTGGGAAAGAATATTATTATGAAGTTGAAAGAGTCTTAGGAAGAAAGTTAGAAAAAATTTTGTCCTGAAAAATGTTGTCCTGCTTCACTACTGTTTTATAATAGTAGAAAAGAGTCTGGAATAGAAAGAAGGAAGAAGAAGTATCAGGCTTTCCCTGAATTATCTATTCAGGCAGAGAGACTTCAGAGAGGCCAGGGTGAGAGTGATTGTAGAAGAACTAGAGCCCAACTCCAGACAGGCAGGAAGTTACCAGAGAGTGTCCAGTGCTATCCCAAGGCACTGTCTGCAAGAAGCTCAACAAGCAGATTCCAACATGCCCTCTGCAATTCCATTAGCTCCATAGCTCCTGAGAGAAGAGACTGCCTTATGCATATTCCCCATGCCAAGAGGGAATTCAGCGAGGTTACACGGAATTTATATGAGATTATAATAATTTTGTTAGAAGATTTTCTCCTCTTCATTTTGCTTTGAAGGGCATTTAAATTATTTTGCTAAAATATAAACTTGCCACGTTTAGCCAAATGGCTATCTTATTCTGTTGTTCAACTAAAAAAGGCTGAATTCCCGTAATGAAGTGAATTTATTCATTGTTTTATTTGAAGCTTGGTCTGATATTGTATTGCCAATTCCAGAGACAAAACCTGGATAGGATTCCATCATTAAACAGATTTCATAAACAACAATCTGTCTGTTAACAGGTGTAAAAGCTTAGAATGTGTTCTGTGTGAATGGTTGAAAGGATAACTATTTAGATGAGAAGACACTATTCTCTGCTTGCCCAGCTTTACCTTCCCTAAGAACTGAACTCAAATCATAATCAAAGCATCTAACCTTGAGAAATTATCTATATCAAAATTTCATAAATTTTTAAGATTTAGTTATTTGAAAGGCAGAATTACAGTGAGGCAGAGGTACAGAGAGAGATCTTCCGTCCACTGGTTCACTCCCCAAATGGCCACAATGGCCAAAGCTGTGCTGATCTGAAGCCAGAGCCAGGAGCATCTTTGGGTCTGCCACATGAATTCAGGGGCCCAAGAACTTGGGCCATCTTCTACTGCTTTCTCAGGCCATTGCAGAGAGCTGGATTGAAAGTGGAGCAGTGGGGACTTGAATCTGCGCCCATACGGGATGCTAGCACTGCAAGCAGTGGCTTTACCTGCTATGCCACAGCACTGGCCCCCTCTAAATTTATTTTTAGGATTTGTCTTTTCTGCCAAGAAAGATAATTCCATTAGACTTGCTAGGTTTTCTCAACATGTTTTATTGGCGTAGTCTCATATGGTAAGACCTTGCTTCATTGAATGCCTCTCCCACTAGAAATATAAATACAGGAACCCTGTTCTATACTCAATAGTTTAATCCTAACATCATTTCCAGTAAGGTCATATCCAGATGATGCAGAGTTGGATTCATGTAAATGTAGGAAGGTTTCAAAACAATAAGAGTGCAATCAAGGTTGTACTGTGTACTTGAGCCACCTCCACACAGAACACTTCTTTTCACACCAAGTGTCAGCTGGGTATCTGGTGCTTAGGGTCCAAGACTTTAGAGCTTGTGCTAAATGTTTGCACTGCCTGGGGCCTTGCTAGTGCTATTGGTGATGGGCAGGTGGTATCCTGCCCCTGTGCATCGCAAGCATTGCCCTTGGATGGCCACCATCTTGCAAGAGCAATGGAGTCTAACTGCCTTAGGGGTTCCATCTGTCCATGGAGAATTGGCTCAAATGTAAATCTGAGCTTCCCTACTGACATCCTTTTTATTACATGTGTTAAAAATGACACTTTGTCCTTTCACGTACTGGTATGTTTGTACTGAGCTGCCGACTGTCCACCACCAACTTGTATCATACTAAAAGTTTGCATTAAAATAAAAATTCTTCCTTTTGGGAAGGTTTGAAGATATGTTTTTGTGTGGGTTTCCCAAATTTGTTTTCCTGTGTTTCCCCTAGTAACTCTTATTTTCTTAATTTTCAAATTTTGCCCTATATTTGTGAATCACAGGCTTGTTAAAATGAGAAGAACTTTTGATCTTTTGAAATATTGGATTGGTTTTCTATTCCTTCACCCAATCTTTCTTGGTGGTCTAAATTGTTCCCTATCATTTGCTTCAAGACATATGCCATATTTATTTTCTTAAGTGTGAAACAACATGAATTCTGTTGCCAAAAAGGCTGTAATATAACAAGATGCCTTTTAGAAAGTCAAGTGAAACAACAAGTATTTATAAAACCCAAATTCGTTGTATGCATATCAGTTGATCGTGGACATTCATGGTCCTGCAGTTTCAGGTGCAGAACTGTGGCAAAGCAGCTGAGTTTCTAGATGATTAACCCAGCAATTTTGTGTGAGAGCATAATGGACCTTTTTGGCTTCTATTATCATGCTGAATGACTCAAATTTATGGGAGAAAATGTTAAAGTATAGAAAGTAGGGATAGATATTGCTTTTTTAATTTTTTAAAAAGATTGAATTCAGTGCAAGTTCAAACAAACTGTTTACCAACTGCATCTGTTTCTCTACAGAGCAGATTATTGGAATGCTCTGGGACAAGTGGCAAAACGAGGCATTAAGCTACAATAGAGAGAATTACTTGAGGTACTGACTACAGGTTTTTTCCCCAATCTATAATAAACAGTCTTCTTCCAAGTCAACTATCAAATGTTCACAGAGATTGGCACCTGTACATGTTCTTTGAGAATTTAAAAACACAAGCTATAGATTTGTTTCTACAGTGACAAGAGCTATGTGTAAAACATGGGTTAAAAATCAATTTACAATTCCTTTTTATTAAGAATTAGTAGTCACCATTAGTGTGTGTTGCTGAGCATCAAGATGCCTGCTGCTTGATTCAGAGTCCTGGATGTCATTTGTGGATGAGTCCATGTAACCTACATGTATCTTGAAAAATGGAAAAGGACTTACAAAGTACTCACTTGTTAAAACAACTAAAGATAAGTGAGGAAATCAGGGTAAAAAGTCAATAAAGTAAGAAAACTCTGAAGCTAAAACATCCTTCTTTCTAATGGCCAAAATGGAGTCCTGTCAGTTTGGGGATTCTACTTTGTACTTAAGTACTTAGGGGCGCAATTATTCCAGGAACTCGGAGATAAGTGTTTCCTTTAAATCTTTATTAAAAAAAACTCACTGTACCAGTCATTGAGTCACTTACAGTGCAAAATCTATAGAAGCTGCCTGAAAATTCATAAGAATGGCACTATCTTTGTAATATATTAAAAATAAATGTTATGTTAAAGTTCATCAGTGTTAACTTTTGGTTTGGTGGGAACATATCTGTGGTATTTGCTTGTGTGTGTGTATGAGTCTATTTGTTGTAGAGAGAACTGTTTGAGTACAGGTGGGTTTGGAGAAGGGGTACCGTCAAGGAACACTGACACTAAAACTCTAGTCGGCAACAAAACTCCTCTGGAAGAATGAGGAAAACACTGTTATATTCGGAGCACACTAAGAATCTTAATCTTTGCTTATACATATGAAGGAATTTCTAAAATATTTTGGAGAATGAAATTGAGCGATGATTAATTTGGCAGGAAAAAATGTTTGAAATCCATGCATAGTTTTTCATTACATGCATTTTCCATGAACTTTCTGAAGACCCTGTATATGTTCACATGTAATCTTTAATGTCACATGTTGGTCTTTAATGTCAGACGTTCAATTTTTCATTTTTTTAAATTTGTTTGACAGATAGTTAGACAGTGAGGGAGAGAGAGAGAAAGGTTTTCCTTCTGTTGGTTCACCCCCCAAATGGCCGCTACAACCAGCACGCTGCGCCAATCTGAAGCCAGGAGCCCAGTGCTTCCTCCTGGTCTCCCATGTGGGTGCAGGGCCCAAGCACGTGGGCCACCCTCCACTGCCCTCCAAGGCCACAGCAGAGAGCTGGACTGGAAGAGGAGCAACTGGGACTAGAACCCAGCGGCCATGTGGGATGCTGGTGCCGCAGGCAGAGGTTCAACCAAGTGAGCCATGGCACCAGCCCCCAATTTTTCATTTTTATTTTTTGTATTTTTATGGCTTTTAAAATTTATCAATAGTCATCTGTGCATGCCTTTTTATAGTCTTCTTTTTCTATAATACACAAGCACATGAAAATTTACATATCATGGAGGTGTTTTCTGTTTTTTCAATCGCTTATCATCTCACCTCTCATTCTTGGCTTCCTACTTCAAAAAATATTAAATCCCACTGCTTAATCCGTATTTATCTCTGTATTCATGTAATACATAAACACATGTACTGAATATACACATAAATAAACAGATATGGACACATATCCCGATTTACGTATTTGATATGTTTTGGTCATCGTTTATTTTACAAAAAAATCATACTGCATACATTTTTTGATATCTAACTTTTCTCAGAATTCTCTCATGAACATCTCAAAGTGTCCAGATTGTCAGGCAGAGTTCCAACTTCATCTTTCCAATGATGATATGGTAGTCATTGAATGAGTATGTCACACCCTGCTCATCCATCCCACTATTGAGGCACAGTGACTTTTTTTAAATTTACATTTCTTGACTACTTCAAAAAAATTCTACACTGAGCATCATAGTCTAATGAATGCCCTTATTGGAATAAGTTGGAATTGTTTTCCAAAATGAAATTACTCAGAGGTATGCATAATTTTAGTTTCAATAGATGTTGACAGATCGCATGCCTAAAAGGCTGTAACACTCCATCTGTCCACTAATGATGTGTGTTAACACCTCTTATCCCTACCGACTTGCAAACCAAAATATCATAGGTCTTAGTAAAGATGCTGATGGAATGGGCGAATATAGAAAGACCATGTTACTTTGTTTTTTCCTCTTCCTGAAGGGGTACAACTTTTCATACGCTTTGTCATTTTATTTGTTTACTGAGAATTGTCTCATTATACCGCCAAGGCCACTGCTTTCTCGTTTTCATCAGTTTGAAAGAGTCCTTTCTTACAGAAAGTTATTGCTTGTGTGGCATCTAAATTACAGTACTTCACCCAGAACTATTACAATTCTTTTGATTATTTTAGCTTTTTTTGTAAAAAGTTTCAAAACATTTCAAAAATGCTTAAACATATAATGTCTAATTTTTTTATAATTTTGTGTTTCCAGTGTTACTTTAATAAAATCCTCCAAAACCTGATTCTGTACTTAGTCTCCTAAATTATCCTGGAATAATTTAACTTTAGACTTTAGCTCATCCATAATTATATCTATGAAAAGAAGATATTCACTTTAGTTTTCTTTCCTTTTAATCAACTTATTAGGCAAATGAATAAATGTACCCATTGAACAACAAGTACTGGTATCATTGTCAAATATTGACTTCCTATTAGGCTGAAAGATACTGTACTATGAACCTGTGCATTCTTTTTTTTTTTTTCTTTACCAATGTGAGGCTTTTATTTTTTCTAAAAGATTTGTTTACTTATTTTGAGAGGCAGAGTAATAGAGGGAGGCACAGAAAGAAAGATCTTTATCTGCTGGTTCACTCTAGAAATGGCCACAGCAGCTGGGGATGTGCCAGACCAAATCCTCGACTGCAAAACTTCATCCAGGTCTCACATGTGGGTGGCAGAGGCCTAAGTTAGTGGGGCCCTCCTTCACAGCTTCCCCGGGCCTATTAGGAGGGAGCTGGATTGGAAGCAGAGCAGCCAGGAATCAAACCAGTGCTCTTGTGGGATGCTGGCATCCCAGATGGTAGTGTAGACCACTGTGCTACACTACCAGCCTCCACCATGATTTTTAGAATTTAATGGTTTCATATTTAGTTTGATAAAGCAAAACAACTATCCCTATTCTTTTAGTAATTCCTTTAGGTATAGTGGGACATATATTTTTCTGTGTATAGTTTAAGATTATGCTATCCAATTCCTAATAAAATACTATTTCAATTGAAATTATTTTAATTTATATGTTAAAGTTACAACCATTGATATTACCAAAGTTTACCAAATATTCTATATAACTACTGAATCTGACACTGTAGACTATAGGCAATCTAATGAATTAGATGGGAGAGATAATACTTTAAAATAGAGATTTAGAAACAAACATCCCAAAATATATCTGTGCTCTTCCCTAACTCCTTAGTAATTATAGTACAGTGAGAGGTGTGCTCAGCTTTGTATATATTATTTTATTACTATGTTTTGGTGAAAATTTTTTTCAATTGACCTTTGCTTTGTTTCTGTTGATTATCCAAGAACTACATTTATGTTTAGAACAACAACAACAAAAAAATATGGACACCAGGTTCTAGTCCCGGTTGCTCCTCTTCCAGTCCAGCTCTCTGCTCTCGCCTGGGGAGGGCACTGGAGGATGGCCCAAGTTCTTGGGCCCCTGCCCCTACGTGGGAGACCGGGAGGGAGCACCTGGCTCCTAGCTTCAGATCAGTGCATTGCCGGCTGTAGCAGCCATTTGGGGAGTGAACCAACAGAAGGAAGACCTTTCTCTCTGTCTCTCTCACTGTCTAACTCTATATGTCAAAAAAAAAAAAAAAAAAGTAGAACAAACATGTCTCCTCATTGGTGATTGGTATAGCTTACTTGATAAACTGGCAGGTCCATTAGGGCAAGGACTATGTCAGGTTTTCTTGTCACTGTTTCCAGACCTCGTATTGTAATGCCTAGATTGAAGACAGTGTTGTGTATGTATTGACATGATGAATTAAATGTGACATTAAAACTGCAACAGATAAAAGGACTGCAGTGATACTTCTTTTATGATAATACTAAACCACTGTTTTTTAATAAGAAAATTGTTTAATGGAAAAAACATGCATGCATAAATTATAATAAGTTTGAATTAAATTAGAAAAGTAATTGGATACTTATATCTTTTCTAAAAAAAATTTACTGGAACTCAAAAATTTCCATGAAAATAGTCTTTTAAATATTTACTAATGTCTTTGTGTACCCAGTATCTTGACAACAAAAACTGGCTTTTACCATCAGCTTGCTGAAAGACAACTTCACCCTTCTGAGAATTTGGAGTCTTAATTCATAAATACCTCTGCTTGTTTTTAATAAATTTTTAGTACTAATAAACAAATTCATGGATTTTTTTTTGAGCTCCTTATATATCCTAGACATTGATCTTTGGTCTGATACTTAGTTTGCAAATGTTTTCTCCCATTCTGTTGATTCCCTCTTCACTCTGGTTTCCTCTGCAGTATAGGTGCATCTTAGCTTGATGTAATCCCATTTGTCTATTTTTGCTTTTATTGCCTGTGCTTCTTGGGTCTTTTCCAAGAAGGCTTTGCCTATGCCAATGTCTTACAGAGTTTCCCCAATGTTTTCCTCTAGTAATATGATGATATAAGATCCTAGATTTAGAACATTGGTCCATTTTGACTTGCTTTTATATAAGATTTAAGATAGAGGTCATGTCTCATACTTTCGAATTCCTAGATTCAGTTTTCCCAACACCATTTATTGAAGAGCATATCCTTTCTCCAAAGATCTATTTTAGCTTATTTGTCAAAGGTGAGTTGATTGTTTATGTGTGAATTATTTTCTGGGGATTCTATTCTGCTCCATTGGTCTACATGTCTATGTACCAGTGTCAGGCTGCTTTGATTATAACGCCTCGTAGTATACCTTGAAATCTGGTATCGTAATGCTTCCAGCTTTGCTTTTGTTGTTTAAGATTGTTTTAGCTGTTCAGGGTCTCTTGAGTTTCCAAATGAACTTTAGCATCGTTTTTTCTGCATCTGAGTATAATGTCCTTGGTATCTTGACTGTGATACCATTGAATCTGTAAATTTATTTGGGTAGTATGGACATTTTGATGACATTCTTCCAATCCATGAACATAACAGGTTTTTCCATTTTTTTGTATCTTCTATTTCTTTAATTTTTTTTAAAGATTTATTTATTTGAAAGAGTTACACAAAAAGGAGAGGTAGAGAGGGAGAGAGAGAGGTCTTCCATCTGCTGCTTCAATCCCCAGCTGGCCACAACGGCTAGAGCAGTGCCAATCCGAAGCCGGAAGCCAGGAGCTTCTTCCGAGTCTCCCATGTGAGTACAGAGGCCCAAGGACTTGGGCCATCTTCTGCTTTCCCAGGCCATAGCAGAGAGCTGGATTAGAAGACTAGCAGCCAGAACTAGAACCAGTGCCTATATGGGATGCTGGCGTTAGGGCTTTAACCCGCTGTGCCACAGAGCTGGCCCCTATTTCTTTAATGTTTTATAATTTTCATTGAACAGATCTTTCACTCCTTGGTCAAACTTATTCCAAGGTATTTAAATCTTTGTAGCTATTGTGAATGGTACTGATCTTAGTGTTTTTTAGCCATGGCATTGTTTGTATATACAAAAGCTGTTGATTTTTGTGTGTTGATTTTATATCTGGTAACTTCACTAAACTGTCTTATGAGTTCCAGTGGTCCCTTAGTGGAGTCTTTTGGTTCCCCTATATTTAGGATCATTTCATCTGCAAAAGGGGATAATTTGACTTCTACTTTCCAATGTGTATCTCTTGAATTTCTTTTGCTTGCCTAAAGGCTCTGGCTAAAATTTCCAGGACTATATTGAATGCTAATGGTAAGAGTAGAGATCCTTGTCTGGTTCCAGATCTTAGTAGGAAGGCTCCCAACTTTTCCCCATTTGATAAGATGCTGGCCATGGGTTTGTCATAAATTGTCTTGATTGTGTTGAGGAATGTTCATCTATACCCAATTTGCTTAAAGTTGTCTTCATGAAAGGATGTTATATTTTATCAAATGTTTTCTCTGTATCTATTGAGATAATCCTATGGTTTTTATTCTTTAGTTCGTTAATGTTATGTATCACATTTATTGATTTGTATATGTTGAACCAACCATGCATACCAGGGATAAATCCCACTTAGTCCAGGTTTATGATCTTTTTGATGTGTTGTTGAGTTTCATTAGCTAGTATTTTGTTGAGGATCTTTGCAGCTATGTTCATCAGGGATAATAGATGTGGTTCTCTTTCTTTATTGCATCTTTTTCTGGTTATGGAATTAAGGTGATGCTGGCTTCAAACACGGACTTGGAGAGGATATCCTCTCAAATAGTTTGAGAAGAATTGGAATAGTTCTTATTTAAAAGTTTGATACAAATCACCAGTGAAGCCATCCTGTGCTGGGCTTTTCTTTGCTGGGAGGGCCTTTGGTACTATTCAGTTTCCATCTTAGTTATTGGTCTGTTAGATTTTCTATGTCTTTAAGACTCAGTTTTGGTAGATTTTTCTGGTAGGTGTCCAGAAATCTATCCATTTCTTTTAGATTTTCCAATTTGTTGGCATATAGCTGTTTGTAGTAATTCCTGATGATTCTTTCTGTTTTTGTGACATCTATTGTAGTATCTCCTTTTTCATCTCTGATTTTATCAATTTGGGTCCTCTCCCCCCTCTTTTTTCTGTTAGTTGGACCAATAGTGTATCACTCTATTTTTTCAAAAAAACAGCTCTTCATTCCACTGATGTTTTGTGTTCAGTTTTTGTTTGTTTCAACTTTTTATTCTATAATTATTTCTTGCCTCCTACTAATTTTGGATTTGGATTGTTGTTTTTCTAGGTCCTTGGGATACATTGTTAGGCCATGTATTTGATGACTTTCCAATTTGTTGATATTGACACCAAGCGTGATAAACTTCCCTCTTGACACTGCTTTTGCTATATCCCATAGTTTTGATATGCTGTATTGTCATCTTTGTGTCTAAGAATTTTTCTATTTCCCTTTTGATTTATTCTATGACCCACTGTTTATTCAAGAATATGTTGTTCAGTCTCCATTTGTTTGCACGTTTTCTGCAGTTTCTTGTTAATTTTCAGCTTCATTCTATTCTGGTCAGAAAAGATACATGGTATAAATTTTTTTTGCATTTGTTGACACTGGCTTTGTAGCCTGGCATATGGTCTATCATAGATAATGTTCTGTGCACTGATGAAAAGAATGTGTCTTCTGCAACTGTGGGATGACATGTTTTGTAGATATCAATTAGATCTCTGTGATCCATAGTGGGCATTAACCCTGTTTCCTGTTGATGTTGTTTTTGTCTAGTTGACCTGTCCATTGATATAAGTGAGGTGTTGAAATCTCCCATTATTTTTATATTGGGGTTTATGTCTCATTTTGGATCCATGCCTTTAAACAGCTAGGCATTCTGGCATTGGGTGCATATACATTTAGGGGAGTCACATCTGCCTGTTGAATTGAGCTTTTAATCACTAAATGATGCCCTTTGTCTCTTTTAATGGCTTTTGTGTTAAAGTCTGGTTTGTCTGATATTAGGATGGCTATCACTGCTAGTTTTTCTTTCTGTTACCATGGAATATTTTCCCATCCTTTCACTGTCATTCTGTGTGTTTATCTTTGTTGGTGAGTTGTGTTTCTTATAGGCAGCAAATAGATGGGTCTTGTTTTTTAATCCATCCAGCCAGATGGTATCTTCTCTTGGGGAATTTAGGCTATTTATATTTAAGGTTATTATCGATAAGTAACAATTTGGCCCTGCCATTTTTCCATAAATATTCCTATTGTTTGCTTTGGATTTTGTACTTTTACTAGGAGATTTTTCTGCCATCATATTCGTTTATAATGACTGCCTTTCTGTGTTTCTGTGTATAGTACATCTTTAAGTATCATTTGTAAGGCTAAACAAGTGGTGACAAGTTCTTTCAATTTCTATTTATTTTGGGAAGTCTTAATTTCACCTTCATTTATAAACGAGAGCTTTGTTGGATACAATGTACTGGGTTGACAGTTTCTTTCTTTTAGGTTTTGCACTGTATTTTTTTCATGCTCTCCTAGCCTATAGGTTTCTGATGAGAAATCAATGTTAGTCTAATTGGAGATCATCTGAAGGTAATCTAGCATTTCTCTCATGCCTGTTTTAGAATCTTTATGTTTACTGTTGAAGGTTTGACTGTAATGTGTCATGGTGAAGATCTTTTCTGGTCATTTCTTTTTTTTTTTTTTTTTTTTTTTTTTGACAGGCAGAGTGGACAGTGAGAGAGAGAGACAGAGAGAAAGGTCTTCCTTTGCCGTTGGTTCACCCTCCAATGGCCACCACAGCTGGTGCGCTGCGGCCAGTGCACCGCGCTGATCCGAAGGCAGGAGCCAGGTGCTTCTCCTGGTCTCCCATGGGGTGCAGGACCCAAGGACTTGGGCCATCCTCCACTGCACTCCCTGGCCACAGCAGAGAGCTGGCCTGGAAGAGGGGCAACTGGGACAGAATCCGGAACCCTGACTGGGACTAGAACCTGGTGTGCTGGCATCGCTAGGTAGAGGATTAGCCTGTTGAGCCACGGTGCCAGCCCCTGGTCATTTCTATTAGTAGTTCTATATGCTTCCTGTACTTGAAGGTTCCTATCTTTCTCCAAATGAGGAAAGTTTTATATTATTTCAATGAATATGGGTTTTGATCCATTCGTGCTTTCTGCATCTTCAGGAACTCCTAAGAGGTGTATGTTTGGTCATTTGATAGTATACCTTAAATATTGAACGCTGTTTTCAGGTTTTCTAATTTTTCTTTTTTTGTGTGTGTCTGTTTCCAAGAATTTGTCTTTTAGCTTAGATATTCTTTATTCTGCCTCGCCAAGTCTGTTGTTGTGGCTTCCCACTGTATTTTCTATTTGACATATTTTTTAAAGGCATAGTGAATGATAGAGCAAAACAGCAAGCAAGCTTGGAGGTGGGGGGAGACAGAGTGATAAATCTTCCATCTTCTGGTTCACTTACCAAATGGCTGCAGTGTCCAGAGCTAGGCTGATCTGAAGCCAGAAGTCAGGAGCTTCTTCTGGGTCTCCCACATGGGTGCAGGGAACCAAGGACATGGACCATCTTTTATTGCTTTTGCAGGTGCATTGGTAGGGAGTTGGACCAGAAGTAGAGCAGCTGAGACTCGAACCAATGCCCATTTGTGATGCCAACACTGCAGGCGGCAACTTTACCTGCTACACCACAATGCTGACCCCAATGTATTGAATTTTTCATTTCTAATATTACAGTTGGATTCTGCTAGCAGAATTTTTCAACCATGTTTATGGATTTGTTTAATCATGTATTTGCTTCTCTGTTTTGGAGTAATGTTATCATTCTTTAGAATTCTTTTTCAGTCATTTCTTTTTTTTTGTATTTTTAGAAAACTTTTATTTAATAAATATAAATTTCAAAAGTACAACTTTTGGATTATAGCAGTTTTTCCCCCCATAACCACCCTCCCACCTGCAAACCATCCCATCTCCTACTCCCTCTTCCATCCCATTCTTCATTAAGGTTCATTTTTAATTATCTTTGTCTACAGAAGATCAACTTTGTATACACTAAGATTTCAACAGATTGCACCCACATAGACACACAAAGTATAAAGTACTGTTTGAGTACTAGTTATACAGTTAATTCACATAGTGTAACACATTAAGGACAGAGACCCTACATGGGGAGTAAATGCCCAGTGACTCCTGTTGTTGATTTAACAATCGACACTCTTATTTATGACATCAGTAATCACCCAAGGCTCTTGCCATGAGCTGCCAAGACTATGGAAGCCTCTTGAGTTCACAAACTCCACCCTTATTTCGATAAGGCCATAATCAAAGTGGAAGTTCTCTCCTCCCTTCAGAGAAAGGTACCTCCTTCTTTTAAGGCCCCTTCTTTCCACTGGGATCTCACTCACAGAGATCATTGATTTAGGTCATTTTTTGCCACAATGTCTTGACTTTCCATGCCTGAGAAACTCTCATGGGCTTTTTAGCCAGATCCAAATGCCTTATGGGCTGATTCTGAGGCCAGAGTGCTATTTAGGCATTTGCCATTGTATGCATCTGCTGTGTATCCTGAGAAGCTGCATTTTTATTTTTATTTTATTTTTTTTAACTTTTATTTAATGAATATAAATTTCCAGTGTACAGCTTATGGATTACAATGGCTTCCCCCTCCCATAACTTCCCTCCCACCCGCAACCCTCCCCTCTCCCGCTCCCTCTCCCCTTCCATTTGCATCAAGATTCATTTTCAATTCTCTTTACATACAGAAGATCAATTTAGTATAAAGATTTCAACAGTTTGCACCCACATAGAAACACAAAGTGAAACATACTGTTTGAGTACTAGTTATAGCATTAAATCACAATGTACAGCACATTAAGGACAGAGATCCCACATGAGGAGCAAGTGCACAGTGGCTCCTGTTGTTGACCCAACAAATTGACACTCTAGTTTATGGCGCCAGTAACCATCCTAGGCTGTCGTCATGAGTTGCCAAGGCTATGGAAGCCTTCCAAGTTTGCCGACTCTGATCATATTTAGACAAGGTCATAAAAGACAGAGTGAGGATAGTAACCAATGATCCTAAGAGTGGCATTTACCAGGTTTGAACAATTATACAGCATTAAGTGGGGAAGAGGACCATCAGTACACACAGGTTGGGAGTAGAGCCATTGGTGGTAGAGTAGAGGTTATGATTACAAAGGAATGAGGCCCAAGTGCACTAGACAGGGCCTAGAACAAAGGACAGAGTCATTATTAGAGGAGCTAAGAAAGGTGCTGTCTAAGCTACAATTAAGTTTTCTGATTGAGAGGCAAATAGAACCTGATAGAAGGGGCTTGATAATAATCTGGTGGGCTTTAGGCCTTGTAAATTCAGAGGCCCAGACCTATCTATCTCTTCACATGGGGTATATCCTAAGGGAGGTGTGAACCTCCTAGGGGAAGGCACTCTGTTGACTTTCATGACTTGGCTGGCCTGGGAGGAGAGCTGGCCAGGTAAAGGCAGGGGGCATCTCTAACAAGAAATTTACAGTTCTTCCTGCAATGTTGCTGACCCTACTTGACCATCCCCTCAGCTGCAGTGGTCACTTTGGAAGTTGGGCTGAGTGAAGGGCTTTTCAGCTTAGAGCCAATAAGATCTGTGGCTCTGACCTGGGCATCCTTCGACTCCAGGGCAGGTCCATTTCCAGTGATCCAACTCTTGGCAGAGCTGCCAGGGCTCTTCACAAGCTGACTTCTGCTGAAGCCCAGGCTTACCACATTGAAAGCCACTGCAGTAGACTGGCCTGTTGGGTCTCCTTGAGGGCAGATCACTGTATAGATCAGCCATTAATAGGCCTGCCACCCATTGCTTCTGATGCCGAGCTTTCTTTTCCTCCTGGTTTGTGTTAAAGCAGGCCAGAGGATGCAAGTCAAGGGAGTGCCCGTGTCCCATCTCTAATCTTCGGTGGCCTGAACTACAAGTCTATAGTCACAGGCATGTTCTGTAGTAGTTTTTCTAAGGTAGACAATGCCCATAAGGAAAATTATATTCTCACTTTAAAACTTTCTTTCCCTTTGGTCTGAAAGGGAGGTTTTTTCTACTTACTGTATACTTCACTGATGACGAAGTGAATCTAGCTATGAGATTATTATTTAAGTTCTTATTTTGGCTATGCTATTGCAGAAAAATGTTAGCCATCTCTTTTATAAGGTCTAAAGATTAAATTGTGCATCCTACAGATTCCTTCATAATAGAATTAGTTTCCTACCTTGAAGAGAATAGAGAAATGAAAGAACAAGTTGGGCTTAGAATAGAGAAATGAGGGAGCAAGTCCTAGATCGCTTGCTGACAATAGCAATATCACATGAATACTTAGCAAACCGTTTCAACCATTAGATAACAACTTAAGAAAACATTTGCCAGAAGGTCCAATGCCTTCTATAAATTTTAAGAATCATGTATTTGAAAACACCTCTTAAATATCTAACATGGTGTAGTTTGTTTAGCCAGTAAACTTAAGCACAAGCATCTAAAATGTTTTTAGTTTCTTTCTACCAACAAGTCTAAAACATATGATACACAGATTCAGGTCCCACAAATTAAAATGTATCTTTGATTGCTTTTAGCAGCTTAAATTTATGGACAATCTTATCTATAAGCCATTTAAAATAAAACTCTTAATAAAATTTCCCCATGTGGACATACAATATGTACACACATATAATATAGCATAATAGACCAATATAGCAATTTTAATAATAGCTTTTAAAATCTTTAACTCTTTTTGTAGATTGCCAATTGATTTGAATTGCTTTTTGTTTTTAGTAACCTCAGTTAACCATACTTTCTCTCAGTTGGTACTGTTAATACATTATTGGCTTCATCTGTTTACAGAGCCATCCCAAAGTACTGAATACAATAAAAGTGGCTGGAAAAAGTCCATAGGAACCTATAGGAGGACAGCTAAACACAGAACCAACAACGCTTTAGTTTTATGAGCAACACATCATACATAACTGTGGATGACAAAAGACTTTAAGTCGCCATGTTTAAAATTATAAACTCATCAACCAACAAGAGGCACTTGCTTACTTCACAGTATTTTTGAAAGAACCTGTAGGATTTTATAAGTATTTAACCCTAAATTTAGGCCTCTAGGGCTTTCTCATTAAGGTAACTATCATGTCTAGTAACACAAGATCATTAGACTTTTTAATTCTCAAACATTTGTATTAATAGCATTTTCCATTATAGAAACTTAAAGTCTGGTACCACATCACATCTTGACAGTCCTTCTAATAAAATCCAAATAGACTGATTAGTTGGTGTGTCTATAAGATGAGAGACATAGGTCCTTCGATTTTTTTCAGTTGGGCCCAAACTGGAAAAACCAAAGTCCAGGATTTACTGGAAATTTTAGAGACCAGATTGTTTGAAACTTTGATTTTTTGAATGCCTGTCAAGAATGCCAAGAAGGCTCAAAATCCAAAATATCTGGTTGAAATAAGATTCCTTAAAATCATGACATAACATAGACCAAATTTGATCATTGTTACAAGGTGATTATTCAAATCTTTGAAAATAAGCACATATTTAAATAACCCATAGCTCTTAATAAAAATTCAGCTGTTTTTGAACAATTAGAATTTAACAGACATCAAGAGAACATAATAGATTACTTTAACACATTGCTTTAACAGAGCATCAGAGTTTAATTCTATGTCAAAGAGAAATTGAGCTTCCTGTGATCTTTTGCTGTGAGGTTTCCTTCCTTTACCTTCTTTCATATTGGTGACCATGTTTCTGTGTTTCTGTGTGTAACACATCTTTAAGCATCTTTTGCAGGGCAGGATGAGTGGCAACAAATTCTTTCAGTTTCTGTTTGCTATGAAAAGTCTTAATTTCACCTTCATTCACAAATGAGAGCTTTGCAGGATATAGTATTCTGGGCTGGCAGTTTTTCTCTCTTAGTACCTGGGCTATGTCTCGCCATTCCCTTCTAGCTTGTAGGGTTTCTGATGAGAAGTCAGCTGTGAGTCTAATTGGAGATCCTCTGAGAGTAATCTGGCGTTTCTCTCTTGCACATTTTAGGATCTTTTCTTTATGTTTCACTGTGGTGAGTTTGATTACAACATGTCGTGGTGAGGATCTCTTTTGGTCATGTTTATTAGGGGTTCTATAAGCTTCCTGTACTAAGATGCCTCTGTCCTTCTCCAAACCTGGGAAATTTTCTGCTAGTATCTCACTGAAAATGCCTTCTAATCCTTTCTCCCTCTCCATGCCTTCAGGAACTACTAGAACCCAAATGTTGGGTTTTTTAATAGTATCCTGTAGATTCCCGACAATATTTTTTAGATTTCTAATTTCTTCTTTTCTTTGGTTTGCCTGTTTCCTTTCCTGTTCTCTGTCTTCTAAGTCTGATATTCTCTCTTCTACTTCGCCCATTCTGTTTTTAAGGCTCTCTTATGTGTTTGTCATTTGATCTATTGAACTCTTCATTTCATTATGATTTCTCGTCACTATCAGAGTCTCTTGTTCCACTAGTTGTTTCATTTCATTTTGATTCCTCCTTAATATTTCACTTTCACGAGAGAGATTTTCTATCTTGTCCATGAAGGATTTCTGTAGTTCAAGAATTTGTTTTTGAGAACTTGTTAATGTTCTTATCAATTTTTTGAGATCCGCTTCTTGCATTTCTTCTATCTCATCATCTGCATAATCTTGAATTGGGGTGTCTTTTTCATTTGGGGGTGTCATAGTGTCTTCCTTGTTCTTGTTAGCTTGGTTTTTGCGTTTGTTGTTTGGCATGTTGGAGATATTTGGTTTCTTCACTGTGGTGTTTTTTCTTGTTACACTATGGCTCTATATTAAGTGGACTGTCTACTTTCAGTGGAGCCTTAGGGGCTTGAGATGAGTGTGGACTGAGAGCTGTGTTTGGTTCCTCAGGGTTGAGGGTGTGTCAAAGATGACACTCCCAGGTTAGGTGTGGTAAATCTCTCTTTCTTTTTTTGATTCAAAAGGGAAGTAATTGCACACAGCTGAACGTAATTGGAGGTAGTTAGCAGGCAAATGATATACCCACAGGAGCCAGAGATAGGAAGCTCTTTCCCAAGGACCACACAGGGAATCTGTGCTGCTCTCAGTGTGGGCTCCAATTCTCCTGCAGTCTCCCACTGGGTTGCCAAGTTAGATGCTAATCTCCTGTTATTTCACCCCTCCCCCCAGAGTCAGGTTTTTCTGCTAGGCTCAGGGCTGGTGCAGACCTGAGGTCGCCCTGCTTATGACGTATGTCCAAAATGGCGCCTGCTCTGTCTTGCTCGCCTTTGAGAGGTGAGCTGAGAGAGAGAAACTTGTGTCTGTATCGGTCACTTTTTAAATTTTTTTCATATCTCTCTTCTAGTTAGCCTGGTGGACTTTTCCCCACGGAGTTTCAAGCCTCGTTCCCTCTAGCCTCCTCTTTCCGCTTGCCCGCTGGTGTCTCGGGCTATTGCGGTTCAGCTCACCTCGCGTTCCTAGCGCTGGTGTGTTGAGTCTGTCACTGGTGTCCCGAACTTGGGCTCCCACGCTCTCCACGCAGGTCCACTGTGAATCACTAGTTCCGGAAGAGTTTCCTCTGCTGTTTCATCCCCTACTCTTCCTTGACCCTGCAGTATCTCCACTTATATTAAACTTTCTTTCCCCCCCGACTAATAGTGTGCTCCCTGCCTATTCCGCCATCTTGCCTCTCTTTTCAGTCATTTCATCAACGTCTTCATCTTCACATTTTGATATTGAAGTTTTGTATTCCTTTTGAGGAGTCATATTGTCTTCCTTGTTTATTTTCAGGCATTTATGGAAACATTTGTTGGTTTTCTCCTCTGATGGCTTTTATCTGAAATCTGCCTTTGTGGCTTATTGGAATGTCTTCTCCTTCAGTGGATATCCAAAGGCATGTTGTGGATGGGGCCAGGAAGCTCTGCTTAGTGCTCGAGAGTAGGGCAAGAATGCAACATGACATCCAGTTGAGCCTGGAGGATCTCTTGTCAGCAGGGGAGGGCATGGTCGTGTCAGCTGTCATAATCACAACTTCACCTCCTCTCTGCCAAGCTGGTCAATGCTCAGGTGAGCCCACAGTGGCTACACATCCCACCCATGCAGTTGCATGAGCCATCCTCAGTGTGAACATGGAACCCACTGCAATGAGCCACCCCTGACACCCAAGGAATTCAGTCTCTGAAGCCAGACACAGTGATTGTCCACAGTTCCAGCTACATCCCACTCCCTATTGTGCAGTCATAAAATTTACAGTTATGGCACATAAAGCTCCCGCAGTCACAGGGAAGGGAGCAGAGTATCCGCTCTCAGCCCTGATAGCCTGCCCTTCCCACAGAGAGAGCCGAGGCATTCCCAGAGCTAGCTTCCTGTCGGTGCTCTGCCTTGGCAGTTTTTTTTTTTATATTTTTATTATGCTGTGTATTATTTTTATTTTTAAGTTGATAATTTTCCCTCCTTATGTGATAATTCATTAAACTTATATATTATGTGTTGATTAAATCAATTATTGAGGTTATCCAGCTCAAACATTTATCATTTTTTTTTGTGATGAGAACATTCAAAATTTTCTTTTAGGTATTTTGAATTAAATGATACACAGTATTGCTACCTGTAATCTCCCTTCTGTGTAACACAACACCAGAAGTTACTACTCCTATGTGGCTTGACTTTGTTTTTTTTTTTTTTTAATAAACTTTTATTTAATGAATATAAATTTCCAAAGTACAGCTCATGGGTTACAATGGCTTCCCCCACCCAAAACTTCCCTCCCACCCACAACCCTCCCCTTTCCCGCTCCCTCTCCCCTTCCAATCACATCATGATTCATTTTCAATTCTCTTTATATACAAAAGATCAGTTTAGTATAAATTAGGTAACGATTTCAACAGTTTGCCCCCATATAGCAACACAAAGTGAAAAAAAAATACTGTTGGAGTACTAGTTATAGCATTAAATAAGAGTGTACAGCACATTAAAGGCAGATATCCTACATAATATTTTTTTAAAAATTAATTAATTTTCTATGCCATTTCCAATTTAACACCAGGTTTTTTTTTTTTTCATTTCCAATTATCTTTATATACAGGAGATCGATTCAGTATATAATTAGTAAAGATCTCATCAGTTTGTACCCATGCAGAAACACAAAGTGTAAAAATACTGTTTCAGTACTAGTTATAGCATCACTGCACATTAGACAACACATTAAGGACAGATCCCACATGGGATGTAAGTACACAGTGACTCCTGTTACTGACTTAACAATTTGACACTCCTGTTCATGGCGTCAGTAATTTCCCTAGGCTCTAGTCATGAGTTGCCAGGGCTATGGAAGCCTTTAGGGTTCGCTGATTTTGATCTTATTCCGATAGGGTCACAGTCAAAGTGGAAGTTCTCTCCTCCCTTCAGAGAAAGGTACCTCCTTCTTTGATGGCCCCGTTCTTTCCACTGGGATCTCACTAACAGCGATCTTTCATTTAGGTCTTCTTCTTTTTTTTTTCCATGGTATCTTGGCTTTCCATGCCTACAATGCTCTCATGGACTCTTCAGCCAGATCCGAATGCCTTAAGGGCTGATTCTGAGGCCAGAGTGTTGTTTAGGACATCTGCCATTCTATGAGTCTGCTGTGTATCCCACTTCCCATGCTGGATCTTTCTCTCCCTTTTTGATTCTATCAGTTAGTATTAGCAGACACTTGTCTTGTTTGTGTGATCCCTTTGTTTCTTAGACCTATCCAAGCCATCGAATGTGAACTGAAATTGATCACTTGGACTAGTGAGATGGCATTGGTACATGCCACCTTGATGGGATTGTAATGGAATCCCCTGGCACATTACTAACTCCATCATTTGGGGCAAGACTGATTGTGCATGTCCCAAACTGTGCATCTCCTCCCTCTCTTTTTCCACTCTGAAATTTAACAGGGATCACTTTTCAGTTAAAATTTAAACACCTAAGAATAATTGTGTGTTAATTACAGAGTTCAATCACTAGTACTAGAACAACAACAACAACAAATACTAAAAAGGATAAAGTATTACATTGTACATCTAGAGTCAGGACAAAAGCTGATCAGGTCATTGTTTCTTATACTGTCCATTTCACTTAACAGGTTTCCCCTTTGGTGCTCAGTGGTCGCCGATCAGGGAAAACAAATGATATTTTTCTCTTTGGGACTGGCTTAATTCACTCAGCATGATGCTTTCCAGATCCCTCCATCTTGTTGCAAATGACTGGGTTTCATTGTTCCTTACTGCTGTATAGTATTCTATGGAGTACATGTCCCATAATTTCTTTATCCAGTCTACTGTTGATGGGCATTTGGGTTGGTTCCAGGTCTTAGCTATTGTGAATTGGGCTGCAATAAACATTAATGTGCAGATGGCTTTTTTATTAGCCAAATTAATTTCCTTTGGGTAAATTCCAAGGAGTGGGATGGCTGGGTTGTATGGTAGGGTTATGTTCAGGTTTCTGAGGAATCTCCAGACTGACTTCCATAGTGGCCTAACCAGTTTGCATTCCCACCAACAGTGGGTTAGTGTCCCTTTTTCCCCACATCCTCTCCAGCATCTATTGTTGGTAGATTTCTGGATGTGAGCCATTCTCACCGGGGTGAGGTGAAACCTCATTGTGGTTTTGATTTGCATTTCTCTGATTGCTAGTGATCTTGAACATTTTTTCATGTGTCTGTTGGCCATTTGGATTTCCTCTTTTGAAAAATGACTATTGAGGTCCTTGGCCCATCTCTTCAGTGGGTTGTTTGTTCTGTTGTTGTGGATTTTCTTGATTTCTTTGTAGATTCTGGTTATCAACCCTTTATCTGTAGTATAGTTTGCAAATATTTTTCCCATTCTGTCGGTTGCCTCTTCACTTTCCTGACTGTTTCTTTTGAAGTACAGAAACTTCTCAATTTGATGCAATCCCAAATGTTAATTTTGGTTTTGACTGCCTGTGCTCCTGGGGTCTTTTCCAAGAAGTCTTTGCCTGTACCTATATCTTGCAGGGTTTCTCCAATGCTCTCTAATAATTTGATGGTTTCGGGTCGTAGATTTAAGTCTTTAATCCACGTTGAGTGAATTTTTGTGTAAGGTGAAAGGTATGGGTCTTGCTTCAAGCTTCTGCACATGGAAATCCAATTTTCCCAGCACCATTTATTGAATAGGCTGTCCTTATTCCAGGGATTAGTTTTGGATCTTTGATCAAATATAAGTTGGCTGTAGATGTTTGGATTGATTTCTGGTGTTTCTATTCTGTTCCATTGGTCTATCCATCTGTTTCGGTACCAGTACCATGCTGTTTTGATGACAACTGCCCTGTAGTATGCCCTGAAATCTGGGATTGTGATGCCTCCGGCTTTATTTTTGTTGTACAAGATTGCTTTGGCTATTCGAGGTCTTCTGTGTCTCCATATGAATTTCAGCATTATTTTTTCCAGATCTGAGAAGAATGTCTTCGGGATCTTGATTGGTATTGCATTGAATGTATAAATTGCTTTTGTGAGAATAGACATTTTGATGCTATTGATTCTTCCAATCCATGAGCATGGAAGATTTCTCCATTTTTTGGTATCCTCTTCTATTTCTTTCTTTAAGGTTTTGTAGTTTTCATCGTAGAGATCTTTAACGTCCTTGGTTAAGTTTATTCCAAGGTATTTGATTGTTTTTGTAGCTATTGTGAATGGGATTGATCTTAGAAGTTCTTCCTCAGCCATGGCATTGCCTGTGTATACAAAGGCTCTTGATTTTTGTGGATTGATTTTATATCCTGCTACTTTGCCAAACTCTTCGATGAGTTCCAGTAGTCTCTTAGTAGAGTTCTTTGGGTCCCCTAAATAAAGAATCATATCATCTGCAAAGAGGGATAGTTTGAGTTCTTCCTTCCCGATTTGTATCCCTTTAATTTCTTTTTCTTGCCTAATAGCTCTGGCTAAAACTTCCAGAACTATATTGAATAGCAGTGGTGAGAGTGGGCATCCCTGTCTGGTACCAGATCTCAGCGGAAATGCTTCCAACTTTTCCCCATTCAATAGGATGTTGGCCGTGGGTTTTTCATATTTTGCTTTGATTGTATTGAGGAATGTTCCTTCCATACCCAGTTTGCTTAGAGTTTTCATCATGAAAGGGTGTTGTATTTTATCAAATGCTTTCTCTGCATCTATTGAGAGAATCATATGGTTTTTCTTCTGCAGCCTGTTAATGTAGTGTATTACGTTGATGGTTTTGCGGATGTTGAACCATCCCTGCATACCAGGGATAAATCCCACTTGGTCTGGGTGGATGATCTTTCTGATGTGTTGTTGCATTCTATTGGCCAGAATTTTATTGAGGATTTTTGCGTCTATGTTCATCAGGGATATTGGTCTGTAATTCTCTTTCAATGCTGCATCTTTCTCCGGCTTAGGAATTAAGGTGATGCTGGCTTCATAGAAAGAATTTGGGAGGATTCCCTCTTTTTCGATTATTCTGAATAGTTTGAGAAGAATTGGAGTTAGTTCTTCTCTAAATGTCTGGTAGAACTCAGCAGTGAATCCATCTGGTCCTGGGCTTTTCTTTGTTGGGAGGGCCTTTATTACTGTTTCAATTTCTGTGTCAGTTATGGGTCTGTTTAGGTTTCCTATGTCTTCCTGGCTCAATTTAGGGAGGTTGTATGTGTCCAAGAATCTGTCCATTTCTGATAGATTTCCCTGTTTGCTGGCATACAAGTCCTTGTAGTAATTTCTGATGATTCTTTTTATTTCTGTGGTGTCTGTTGTTATGTTTCCTTTTTCATCTCTGATCCTATTGATTTGGGTCTTTTCTCTTCTTTTTTTAGTTAGTTGGGCCAATGGGGTGTCAATTTTGTTTATTTTTTCAAAAAATCAGCTCCTCGTTTGGCCGATTTTTTGTAATTTTTTTTGGATTCAATCCTGTTGATTTCTTCTTTGATTTTAATTATTTCCCTTCTTCTACTGGGTTTGGTTTGGTTTGCTGCAGATTTTCTAGATCCTTGAGATGACTTGAAAGCTCATCTATTTGGTGCCTCTCCAATTTCTTGATGTAGGCACCTATTGATATAAACTTACCTCTTAACACTGCTTTTGTTGTATCCCATAGGTTTTGGTATGTTGTGCTGTTATCCTCATTACTTCCAGAAAATTTTTGATTTCTCTTTTAATTTCTTCTATGACCCATTGTTCATTCAGAAGCATGTTGTTCAATCTCCATGTGTTTGCACGTGCTCTGGGGATTCCCGAGTTGCTAATTTCCAATTTCATTCCTTTGTGGTCTGAGAAGTTGCATGGTATGATTCTAATTCTCTTGAATTTGCTGAGACTTGCTTTATGGCCTAGTATGTGGTCAATGCTAGAGAAGGTTCCATGTACTGCTGAGAAGAATGTAAAGTCCTTAGATGTAGGGTGAAATGTTCTGTAGATATCTGTTAGATCCATTTGGGCTATAGTGTCATTTAAATCTGCTGTCTCCTTGTTGATCTTCTGTCCTGTTGATCTGTCTATCTCTGAGAGTGGAGTATTGAAGTCCCCCAGTACTATTGTATTGGGGTCTAAGTCTCCCTTTAAGTCCCTTAACAAGTCTTTTAAATAAGCTGGTGCCCTGTGATTAGGTGCATATACATTGATAATCGTTATATCTTCCTGTTGAATGGATCCCTTAATCATTAAATAGTGCCCCTCTTTGTCTCTCCTGACAGTTTTTGTGGTAAAGTTTATGTTGTCCGATATTAAGATGGCTATGCCTGCTCTTTTTTCATTTCTGTTGGCATGGTATATCTTTTTCCAGCCTTTCACTTTCAGTCTGTATGGATCATTGTTGGAAAGATGAGTTTCTTGTAAGCAGCAAAAAGATGGGTTTTGTTCCTTAACCCAATCAGCCAATCGGTGTCATTTAACTGGACAGTTCAAGCCATTAACATTCAATGTGACCATTGAGAAGGAGTAACTTTGCCCTGCCATTAGCCAAAGATACTTTCTAATATATGGTTTGAGATTCCTGTGATCTTTTGGTGTGAGGTTTCCTACCTTTACCTTCTTTCATATTGGTGACCGTGTTTCTGTGTTTCTGTATGTAATACATCTTTAAGCATCTTTTGCAGGGCTGGATGAGTGGCAACAAATTCTTTCATTTTCTGTTTGCTGTGAAAGGTCTTTATTTCACCTTCATTCACAAATGAGAGCTTTGCAGGATATAATATTCTGGGCTGGCAGTTTTTCTCTCTTAGCACCTGGGCTATATCTCGCCATTCTCTCCTGGCTTGTAGGGTTTCTGATGAGAAGTCAGCTGTAAGTCTAATTGGAGATCCTCTGAGAGTAATCTGGCGTTTCTCTCTTGCACATTTTAGGATCTTTTCTTTGTGTTTCACTGTGGTGAGTTTGATTACGACGTGTCGTGGTGAGGATCTCTTTTGATCATGTTTATTAGGGGTTCTATGAGCTTCCTGTACTAGGATGTCTCTGTCCTTCTCCAAACCTGGGAAATTTTCTGCTAGTATCTCACTAAAAAGGCCTTCTAATCCTTTCTCCCTCTCCATGCCTTCAGGAACTCCTAGAACCCGAATGTTGGGTTTTTTAATAGTATCCTGTAGATTCCTGACAGTATCTTTTAGATTTCTGATTTCTTCTTCTTTTCTTTGATTTGACTGTTTCCTTTCCTGTTCTCTGTCTTCTAATTCCGATATTCTCTCTTCTGCTTCACCCATTCTGTTTTTAAGGCTCTCTATTGTGTTTGCCATTTGATCTATTGAGTTCTTCATTTCATTGTGGTTTTTTGTCACTATCTCAGTTTCCTGTTCTACTAGTTGTTTCATTTCATTTTGATTCCTCCTTAGTATTTCATTTTCACGGGAGAGATTTTCTATCTTGTCCATTAAGGATTTCTGTAGTTCAAGAATTTGTTTTTGAGAACTTGTTAATGTTCTTATCAATTTTTTGAGATCTGCTTCTTGCATTCCCTCTATCTCTTCATCTTCATAATCTTGCATTGGCGTGCCTTGTTCACTTGGGGGCGTCATAGTGTCTTCCTTGCTCTTGTTACCTCGGCTTCTATGTTTGTTGTTTGGCATGTTGGAGATAATTTATGGTGTGTTTTTTTTGGTGGTTTTTTTTTTTTTTTTTTTTTTTTTTTTTTTTTTTTTTTTTTTGCTGTGGTGTTTTTTTTTCTCGTTATACTATTCCTCTAAGTGAGCTGTCCGCTTTGTTGGAGCCTTAGGGGCTGTGATGGGTGTGGCCAGAGAGCTATGCTTCAGGTAAACTCTTCAGGTTTAAGGCTGTGCAAAGAGCGTCCCAGATTGCTCACTCCCTTGCTCCTTGCTGGCTCGCTTTCTCTCTCTTTTTTTTTTTTTTTTTTTTGACTCAGTTGGGAGTGGAGTTGAGGGTAGTTGAAATCTGGCCTCTGTGAGTATTCGTTTGTTCTACCCCTGGGACCACACACAGAGTTTATGCAGCCCTCAATGTGTTCTCCAGTTTCGCTAAAGTTACTGAGTTTGGCTGCACTTTACATATGTAAAATCGCGGTGCTCTTTGTTTTGCTTTTTGAGTGAAGGGAGAGGCCTCTGTCCCCCCTCCCCCCCCCCCCGAGTGTCTCGGGTTTCTGAGGTCTTTGTCTTACCCTCCTCGGTTCCCGCGCTGGCGAGATTCTGTGGCTCTGGCTCGTCTCCCGCCACTCGTCTCGTCTCGGTTGGTTTTCCACGCGGTGGGCTCCCTGTAAGTCCTCTGTGTCACATCCACAAGATCCGGAAGCGTTTCCTCTGCAGTTTTTTTCTTGAGTCTTTTCCTGAGGCTACAGTAATTCCACTTTTATGAAACTTTATTTTCCCAAACTAAGGCGCACGTCCTCACTATCCGCCATCTTGGCTCCGCCCCTGACCTTGGCAGTTTGAGTTCAGGCACCCATGATGGAATGAGGGAAGGGGAGCGCCTCCTAGGCTAAGTGGACACCCTACCCTCTGACAGCCATCCAGTCCAGACTCAAAGGCAGTGGGGACCATGAATTTAACCCTCTGATAAAATGCCCCATTGTGCATGAGCCTGAGCCACAGCAGCCTCTACATGCCTTATGAAGATGGCACTTCCTCCCCGCTAGTTGCTGGTAACCTTGTCATGGAATAAGAAGTAAGCAGTGCACTCTCACTTCATGTGGTTAGGTGGGCACCCTTCCCTGGGCATGTGGTCCACAGGGTTCTCCCTGGGACAATATCACCAGTGACACAGGCTGCCGCAGACTCTTCTCACTTAACTCCAGGAAGATGGCGTCTCCTCTAGCCCCGGCTGCAGGAATCTCCAGTGGTGTCTCTGCTCACTCTGCATGTTTGTACCGTCCATGCTGCTCCACAGCATCTCTATTCTTTCTGTAGAATTTCCACTGCACGCTGCTCTCCTGCTCTCCCTTGGACTACAGTCACTCTGCTTTTCTTCTGTTATCTTCCTGTGGTCAAAATCAGCATGTCTTTTCCCTATTTAGCCATCTTAAACCACTGTTTTTTGAACATTTTTGGCTATGACTCTCATTGAGAAATACAGTTCAAATACAACTAAGAACACATACACACACACACACACACACACACACATATATATATATATATATATTTGAAGTAATATTTATCTGTATTTGAATTCTAACTTACTCTGTTTTGTATGATGGTGTATTTTTAATGCATTTAAAGAACAGTTAATTTCGTGACTCAAGAAGGGTTATAATAGTTCAAAAAACATTGCTTTGAACATTGTTTGCATCTAAGAGAGAGAATGCCACTAAGAATATAATATTCATAAGGCACACTCCATGCCAGGCACTGTGTCCTGTGTTTTCCATGCACTCTTTTTTTTAAAAAAATATTTTTATTTAATTATTTGAGAGGTAGAGTTACAGATAGTGAGAGGGAGAGACAGAAAAATGTCTTCTGTCCATTGTTTCACTCCCCAAATGGCTGCAATGGCTGGAGCTGCACTGATTCGAAGCCAGGAGCCAGGTGCTTCTTCCCAGTCTCCCATACAGGTACAGGGGCCCAAGGGCTTGGGCCATCTTCTACTGCTTTCCCAGGCCACAGCAGAGAGCTGGATTGGAAGTGGAGCAGCCGGGACTAGAACCCAGTGCCTATATGGGATGCCGGCACTGCAGGCAGAGGATTAACCTAGTGTGCCATGGCACCAGCCTCTCCATGCATTCTTTCGACTCCATGTGTAGTGGTTTCATGGGTGCAGTTTTTCGCAAAAAACATGGAGAACAAGCAGGTAAAGTAAATTGATTAAAGCACAGAAAGTAGTAGTGATGAGATTTGAGCCAAAGAATATCATTCTAGAATTGCTGTACCTGTCTGCAGCTGTCAGTTGTCTCGCTATTAGCAACATTCTGGCCTCTAGTGTCATTCTAGTGACTTTATTCATGACAGTGACCAGGAGCATTGGTGTTGGATAGATTATTAAGGCATGTAATCCAAAGAAATGAAAGATCTGATACAACCAGTGCTTACCCATTCTTCCATCTAGTTATGCCTGTGAATGCCAAGTATCCAAACTGGGATATTACTAAATAAAGCTGTTCCCAATGTAATAATGATTTCTTTTCTAAGTAGCCATGATTTGGGGCTTGCTTGTGCACTGTAGTACCCTTTAGGGATCAGTAATGTTTAACTCGATAAAGTAGTAATTCCAGATTCTGTGTGTGTGTGTATTGCATATATATATATATATATATATATATATATATATATATATATGGTGTTTGTGTATAAGGCTCCCACAGTCACAGGGAGCAGAAAGGTGATCCATATGATTAGTTGAGAGAAAATCAAGTTGAGTAGTCAATTATATTAATGTTCTAATATGTTATATTTATTTTGAGTCCACAGTAATGTTTTCAAATAATACTCTGAATAAACTTTATAGACTAAGATGCTTCATTTACATCCATGTCAAGAGCATTCAGGTCACTTTTAGATTACCTTACACATGTGCAGCTGAAAGCTCTAGGACATTGTGTCATTTCATTTCTCTTATTCCCATTGTCTCAAATGTCACAAAGCACCAGGCCCATGGTTAGAAGTACAGCCTTTCAGGTGAGGGACAAGGTGTCACTTTTGCCTCTACCATAGAGTAAGTGTGTTAGTTTGGCCAAATTATTTAATATCATTAAACCCTGTAACCTGTAAAATGAGGAAAATGATCAGTCTTAATATTAGATTTTGTTGGGATTAAGTGGTCCTTAGAATGTGTGGCATATAGTAAACTATAAATTAAATATTAACCCACTTACAACTTCCAAACAAGTTTCAAAAGGTGAATTAATTAAAAAGAATATGATCATGTGGAAGCTGAGATAAATGCTGCTTGCCTTTTCAACACTGATAAAAATCATTTGGGATTACTAGGTGAGTTAGCAATGTTGTGACTGAAAGCATTTAAAACATCTATGTCATTTGCTTTCCCAACCATTTTTAAATAACACGCTTATCTTGATAAAGTAACAAATGCATGGATTTTACCCATTCTCTCCTCAATATACTTTTTTTTCAAAATGGGCTTTGAAAATTTCTCTCTCTATTTCTTTCTCTTTCTCTTTCTCTTTTTCTCTCTCTCTCTCCGTGTGTACGTGTGTGTGTATACATGTATTTTTCTGACTTCCTTATTTATTGGATAGTCAAGAGACAGAGAAAGAGCCCCCATCCACTGATCACTCTTCAAAGGCATGCAATAGCTAGGTGCAGCTATGCTGGTGCTGGAGCTGGAAACTTAATCCAGGTCTCCTGTGTGAGTGGCAGGAGACCAACCACATGAGCCATAGACTTCTATCAATACTATAGCAAAAAATATATACATGGGCATATGCTCATTTTGAAGTTGTTCCTGGAAATGACACTCAGGAATCTCTCTGGTTTTTGTACTTCATGATTTGTATTTTTACCTACTTAAAGGAAAAATTAGAACACTTGCATTGTACAATTTATCAGGGTTTTTGTTTTGCATTGTTTTTACTGTTCCATTTGCTTCTAGGGAAATGGCCATAGTCTATCTCTTCACGTATCTCCAGGGCAGAAATATAAGGGGCAGGATTGTAGTCTTCCCCCAAACCCTCACAGTGCCTAGCTCTGTGTCTTGAACTTCATGATCTGTAAATATGTTTTCCTTTCCCAGATGCTTACTGCAGGTCAACTAAATTCTTTGCATGGTTCTTGATGCTGTGGAAAATTTAATGGGTGGAAAATTAATGGTGTGATAATGGGAGAAGATACAGGGTATGAACAGGACTAACAAATAAGGGATGATAGGAGTAAATTCTTGATTCTGTTATTGCAAAAGAGCAGAACCATTGTGGGGGGCCTTTTTCTTTCCCAAGTAGAATTCTGGAGTTACAACAAAATTGGACAGTTTGCAAACTCCTGTAAATTTTGTCAGCAAATCATTTTCCCATCCAAACAGAAAATGCCAGTCACTCCATCCTGACTGTCAAACTGTGCTTAGATGGAGCTTTTAAAGATTTAAGTTCAAATTTTAGAAAATGATGAATTTTACCTAAAATGTTTTTTGGCCCCTGAGATTCAAAATAGCCACATTGTTAAGGAAGAGGCCGTTACTAGAACATAAAGTTCCTCTTGCAAGTTCACGAGTGCTTTCCCTGCTTCCTTTGCTGCTTGCTATAGGTCCCCTGAGCTACATTGTAAGGCATAATCTCTCTTAGAACTGCACAAATACAGTAAGCCCTGGTAAAAACAGACGGTTGGTGCGATCATTTTTAACAGCCCTGGAGATATCCATATGCTATTCAGTGATGTGGCATCTGCATGGACTCTTTAGCTGTGGAGTGTACTTTAAACACAAGCATTTTTAAGCAACAAGGTGTCACGCTGTTTATCCTTGTGGGGCAAATCAATCCTGTTGCACCCCTGAGTACAATCAGCAAAAACCCTTAGAGTGCTCTTAACCACCCATCCTCCCCTGGCATGCAGTGTGTCCTTTCAACAGAGTTACATTATTGTGCCTCCAAGTCAAAAAAAAAAAAAAGTTTTGTGCAGTAAAATACTCATTCAATTAACACGAGAGCCTGTAAGCCACGGCTGTACTGGCTTTTCCCACGAATGACACATGGGAACATTGATCTATACTTCCTTTTTTGCCTCTCATATAGCTATACACTGCCAAGTCTCATATAGGTACCTTCTAAACTAGTATGTAAATTTTATAGGATAAATAATAGAAGTTTATCCAAGGAAATTCATAAGCACCAAGATTCAACTCTGATTCTTCTGTCTTGGTTCTCTGTCAAAGTCTTGCCTTCTGCTCTAAACTCCATGTCCTCTCTCTCTTATCTTCCTCCATCCTTGCTTGGAATTTTAACACCAAAAAGGAGGTCACATAGGTAATAGTTACATCCTGGTGAACACATCATTGAAAAAATTAGCATGCCAAATAATTGTTGAAGTAATTTGTGAGATAACCAACTCAATACATACTATGACAACAATAAGTCAGAATGGCTGGGCTTGGCAAAGACTGACCCATTAAATGGTCTTATACTGGGACCCATAAAATGGTCACAGTAGTTTACGAATCCAGTCATAAGCATGAGAGCATTCATCCACCCAGTCATATACTCTACATTGAATGCCTACTGTGCACCAGTCTGTACCCCCAAAAGAATTTCAGTGAACAAAACAAAGGTGTTTGACATTAACAGACTCATCCCATAGTAATCAGTGCTATGGAGGAATAAAAAAATTGAGGACCATAGAAAGAGGAGTGACTGCAAAGCAGCTATAACTTGAGTAAACAGGGAGGGCATGGCTGAAGAAGGGATATTTGAGCAGACGATGGACATGAAGTAAAGAACAGTTACTGGAACCTAGGGTGGAAATGAAGAGAATAAGTGAGGGATCTGCACATACAGAATCCTTGAGCTTTCATTGCTCAAGGAAAAGCTCAAAGACTTGTAGGGCTGAAGGGAGGAACACAGGAAAAGGTGACAAGGGGAGAGATCGGAGGCAGGTGAAGTAATTGAAGGACTCTGGTTTGTGTTTTGATAATAATATAAGTAAAAGATTGTTATTTTTGAGCAGGGTAGGATAAAGTAGCCCTATGTGAGATAAATTTCAAAGGTCCATTTCATTTTTTTTTGACATATTGGATAGGAGTGTGAAATAAATGGAAAAGTGAAGTATGATTCCAAAGTTCTGGCCCAAATAGCAGGAAGGATAGATAAGACGTACGAAGAAGGGGACGACAGTGATGCAGACATCCAATATCAGAACACCTGTCTGAGTACTAGCTGCTCCACTTCCAATCTGAATACTGAGCCCTGGGCTTTCCAACTTTAGGAGGTAAGAAATAAGAGCAGAAACCAAGGAGACCGAAAAGAATCCCTGGAGAAATGGAAGTGAAGATGGGAGAGTGTGGTCTCCTAATGCTAAATATCATGGAGATGTCAAAGTTCATAGAAAAAATGAAATTTATAAAGTTTACTTGGAAAAAATTGATCTATATATTTTTAAATAATATGTATTTTCCAAGAATCTTTGAAGATCTCACATGCTGGATTTCATACAGAAAAAAGAAACTGATGTAAACATATGAAGACTGATTATAAATTTGTAAGATTGGGGAAGCTAGACAGGCAAATCTGAAATCTGGGCAGGGTGCTTAGATTGGCAGGTTGGAACTTTTGGATGGGAACTGAAAATACAGCCCACAGATGAAATTGTTTCTTCTACTCCTCATCCTCTTCATCTTCCTCTTCATTTTTGTTCTTCAGAAAGTCCTTTCATTTGTTCTTCAGGGCTGTTAACTGATTGAATCAGGACCACCCAGATAATCTGTGATAATCTCCTTCAAGTAATGTCTATTTATTATAGACTTTAAATCAAATCTTCACAAAATCAGCTAAACCAATGTTTAATAGGAAAACCAGGGCTCTGTCCTAGTTAAATTGGCACATAAAACTGCCCATCACATCAAACTAAACGATAACAGAGATGAGCCCTGTTAAATGGTGCAGAGCCCGAGTGTACTGGCTATTGGATTTAGCTACCAAGAAGTCATTGGAGAATTTGTCTAGAGCAGATTTTTTGGCTGCTGTAGTAGATGACCTCAGGCTAAATGGCTTAAAGTAACAGAAATATATTCTTTCATAGTTCTGGAGGCTAGAAATTCAATGCTGGTTTCATTTGGCTGAAATAAAACTGTTTGGCAACTCATTTTCCCAGGAGAGCCAGCCTCTTCCATCTCCCAGTGGCAGCTAGCGTTCATCATCAGTGGACATACAGCACCCAGTCCATGCCTCTGTTATCATATTACTTCTCTTCCTTTTTCTGCATGTATCGAATCTCCTGCCTCTCTAGTGTAAGGAAAAATGGCTGGATAACCCAGATAACCCAGAGTAACCCTCCCCATGACAGAATGCTTGGTTGAATCATGTCTGCAAAGAACCCTTTTCCTTATAAGGTAACATTTACGGATTCTGAGCACTTTCTCTGCGTGGCTACTTTTCAGCCTTCATCAGAAGCAAAGCCCGATGAGAGAGGTCACTTTCCTAGGCCCAATCTCAGAATATTTCTATAAAGGGGAACAGAGAAATGAGGGGCAATGACTAAGGGAAGGGTGGGAATTTTATCCCCCAGTCAGTCCCAGAACTTCCATCTTTTACACACAAGCATCCTCCCAACAAATGATTTCAACTTCATATATTTCACTCTTGAGCCCCACATATCCATTCATCTCACATATTTAGTCAAAGCATTTATGGCATAGTAACATTATTTACTGTGCATGTAGATATATGAATGTACCTACAGCACAAAAGATACTTTATGATTCTAAATATTACTTGGCAGTCTTTTTTTGCCTGTAGGTAGATCTTTGTTCTCAAAAGTCACAATGAATACTTTTTGAAAGCATTGCATAATTTATCCCAGACCTCATATAATATTTGAATGAGTGTGATCACCCTGTATTATAGCCCAAAACTTTTAATTTTTACTATTACATTCTTAAAATAGGTATACTGGAGTTTCCAATTAAAAACTAAATTCCCCAAGTGACTATCTTTCTTTGCCTTCCAAACCATTTAAACCCCAGTCATATGGCATATAATTTAAAAGAGATCTGGGAGAAAAGAGAGGTGAGATAAAAGGATTCTTATATTTTTATTTTTGGAATTCATGACAAGAACTAGGAAGCTTTGATTTATTCTAAATGCCTCTTCCTAATGTGCATGGTCAGTAAGGAGCCAGGAGTAGTATTTGATACATGTATAGGTACTCAGTAAATACGATGAATAAAGAGGTTAATGACCAGTAAAATTGCTAATAAGTTCTTTTAAATTGTGTTTATCTATATTCAAGGAATTTAAGCACAATTTTAACTTATGTGTATTTAGGTGAGAAAACTTAAAGAATAATTACTTATCAAGATTATGGCTTAGCAAGTTTGAAAGAATATCTTACTTTGTTGAGAAAAGCATACAAAGATCTTGTCTGAGACCATTTGACTGCCCAATGTTCTACTCAAAAGTAGTGAAATATAGTGGTGAAAAAGAATTTAGGCTATAAAATGAGACAGACTTGGGCCGGTGCCATGGCTCACTAGGTTAATCCTCCACCTATGGCACCAGGACCCCGGATTCTAATCCCGGTTGGGGCGTCGGTTCTGTCCTGGTTGCTTCTCTTCCAGTCCAGCTCTCTGCTGTGGCCTGGGAAGGCAGTGGAGGATGGCCCAAGTGCTTGGGCCCTGCACCCGCATGGGAGACCAGGAGGAAGCACCTAGCTCCTGGCTTCAGATTGGCGCAGCGCAACGGCCGTAGTGGCCATTTGGGGGGTGAACCAACGGAAGGAAGACCTTTCTGTCTCTCTCTCTCTCTCTCTCACTGTCTAACTCTGCCTGTAAAAAAAAAAAAAAAAAAAAAACAACAAAACTACTTAATCTATGTATCATTGATGTTTTAGATTTGTGACCTTGAACTGATTGTTTAATATGTCTATTCCTTATTTCCTATTCCTGTTTCCTCATTTTCCTCTACCTGATAGGAATATGTCTAAATTAATGAGGATAATGCATAATAAGGGCTTCATAATGTGTTAAACACATAGCATTGGCTACTATATTTGATATAATCATCAGTATCACCTATCCTAATCATAAGCGACTATCATTTATTCAGGTTGGATAGAACAACTGGTCTTCCTAACTTTCTATAACATGAATATTCTCCTTCCCTTCAACAGTTTTCTGCACATAACTTATTTGAAGCCTCATAAATTTAACTTATGATAGCAGACTGAAAATAACAAAATAAATATGGTATTATCAGAATCCATGAATTATTTTTTTCTCTAAACTGTCCCATACCTAGATGAATCCGTTAACTACAACTTAAATCCTAGGCTCTGAAATCCAGATCCCCATATTTAATTGGTTTCTTGGCTTTACCATATGAATTATTTAAAGGCAGCATATTTAATCACCAATTAGTGATATCCTTACCTACTTATGGCCCAAGTCTTTTCCTCTTGTCTCTCTCTGAAGCAAATACTGCCACCGTCCATCCTGCTGGGTGAACCATGAATCTAGCAGTTGTTCATGTCTACCCCTACCTCATCCATTGTCTGAGTTTGACCTGCCACAACAAAGTGCCACAGATTGGGCACCTTAAGAACATAGAAATGTATCTCTCACTGTTCTGGAGGCTGGAGGTGCAAGGTCAGAATACCCAAGGTCAAGTCCAAGGTGGGATTCTACTGAGGGTTCATTTCCCAGTTGCAGACCGCTGCCTTTGCAGTGTCTTCACACCTCGACAAAGAGCGCTGGCGAGCACTCTGGGTTCTCTCTTACAAGGGCACTAAGCCCTTTTGTGAGATCTCTGCACTTATTATCTAACTACCTACCGAAGGCACAACCTCTTCCAAATGTCTTCATATTAAGTGTTAGGATACCAATGTGCGAATGTGGGAAGCAGCTGGCCTTGTGGTGCAGTGGGTTAGGCTGCTGCTTGTGATGCTGGTATCTTACACTGGAGTGCCAATTCAAGTCCTGGCTGCTCACCATCTAATCTACCCCCATGCTTCTGTGCCTGAGAAGGCAGCATCAGATAATGGCCCAAGTGAGTGGGCCCCTGCCACCTATGTAGGATACCCATGTAGGCCATGTCGGGAGCGAACCAGTAGATAGATTGAAGATTTCTTTGTCATTCTGCCTTTCAAATAAATAAATCTTTAAAAAAGTCAGTACTTAATGTTCTCCATACCTAAATTCTCACAAAGAAATTCTCTCTTGTAAGTCATTTTCAAGATTTACTGCACCATTTCTTTCCTTACCTCGCCCCCGCCCCACCACATACACACCAGTAGAGGTCTTCTCTGGCATAGAACCTTCTGGATTCCCTGTACCTTTGCTTTGCAGCAATTACAGATGGGGCATTTTTACATTGATTTTCAAAATTATTTGATTTAGATTTATCTTACAACCTTTGAAGAAACGTGATGTCTGTTTTAGTTTATCACTTTATCTTCCAAACCTAGTGGTTTTCAAAATGTTATTTGGGACCCATTAGTGAAATCAGATTAAAGGATGCTATAAAATGTATTTTGTGAATGAAATAGTGTAGGATAAAATGGAGTTTTTTTCAGTCAAAATATTCAAAACATGTATATTATATCCTAAAGCCTTTTTTTTTAGGCTTAAGTATTTCTGTGTATTCAGACATTATACATTTGTATATGGGTCTTCATTAGGTCGAATATATTTCCTGCTGCAGGTCTCAGCCAAAACTTAGTATACATGTAGGGACATGACCCTTAGTTAGCATTCAATAAGAGTATCCAACACATCAATCAATACCTTTGTTACCCTCTTTGTATTATTCACTTTGATTATTTTTAGGCTGCACACTTAGTAGGGTTTGAAAATGAAGTGACATATTTCTGTATACATTACACAATATGTATTGGTTAATTCACAAGGTTTGGTGGAAAACATTTCTACCTTAATTTAATGCTGGTCCAGGCAATGAATATAAATATGGTTGCTAAGAAGCCAAATAGTTTAACTTTGTTATTAATGACTTATATAATGATGTATTAGATTTAAGTTTTATTCATTTTCTACCATTGCCTTAATTGGTATTCATATATTCCTTATTAGTAGTTAGATAGAGTGGATTTTTAAGAATACTGGCAACTTTGTGTACTTATTTATTCCACAAACATTAATTGGGTACCTACGTTATGCTAGGCATGCTGCCAGAGCCAGTATAGAGTAAAATGAATTTGATAACTTTAAGGAGCACTTATTTCTGAAAACTAATGAATTAATTCCAGAATTATCCATTGAGTACTTATTATGTCCCAGCAACTATATCTAGATATGAATAATACAATAGTGATGAAAAATATAGTCTCTGTCCCTGAGACAAGATTCAAGTGCCATGAATTTGAGAAGTGATCCCAGGAAGCATTGCGGAAAGTAGGGAGTAAGAAGAAGCAAGGTGGTCAATACAGAGTGTGCCTTCAGCCAGTTACCATTGTATGTAGCTGGAGCTTAATCCTGCTGGCATTCTTAAGTGATATCCAGCTTTTTGTCTTTTCCATTGGTCATAAAGAATGTGATGTCCACTAGCAGAGTTGGTACCTAGATTGGCTCAGTGCTCAGGGCTGCCTTGTTACCACCATTGTTTTGGTACATCAGTACCAAACAACACAGAACCCCCAAACTAGGTCCACTTACTCAACCTGCACAAAGCCAGTCCCTGGCATCAGGATGGCAGAAGAAAGTATGTATTTATTGCCAAGGGCAGAGCATGAGCCAGCAACTATTGCTTAATTCCCAGGCTGTTGAGGAGTTTGGGGTGAAGGTTCTTATAGGTTGAAATTGGGGCTGAGAGGTGCAAGATCAGCTCATGTCCAAGTTCTTGCTTGGTCAGCAGTGCTCACGACCTTCCTTTGACTGGTCGGTGATATCATGCTCTTTAGGGAATTTATGATGACCAGGTGGGCTCCAGTTGGTCTGGGGTTTATGGGAAGGTGGCAGCTACATTCTGCTGGACCTGGAATTATCCTACATAAACCCCTTCAGACAATACTGGCCATTAAGGTTCTTACCTATTGGAGAAGCAAATGACTCTGAGTCTGTAATGCCAAAGACTTGGGCCATCTTCCACTGCTTTCCCAGGTCATGGCAAAGAGTTGGATTGGAAGTGGAGCAACTGGGGCTTGAACCAGTGCCCATATGGGATGCTGGCACTGCAGACCTGGGCTTTAACCCACTGTGCCATAAAGTCGGCCCCTCCCCTAAATCTTTTTAGTCCCCAGTGCTGAGGGAATGGGGCGATGACTGCTCTGCTTCAGGCTGTTTATAGGATGAAGCGGGAGTGTTTTCAGGATCAGAGAGAAGTTGTAAAGAAGCTCCCTTGCCCCAGGTTCAGCTGTGGAGATCCTCTGCATCACCATAGTTTATCTCAGCCAGGCCCTGCATTGCTTTATCTTGCTGATACCATTCCATGGCAGCAGCAATAAAGGCAAAAAGAGACTAGCATTTCTATACCAACAGTGAAAGCCAGAGAGATTAGTAATTTCTCCCTCCAGAAAACTTCTGATCCTGAACCAGGGTAGAGACATTGATTAAGAGTGTGTAGGACTGTCGCCATTTTAAGATGGATTGAATATCATTTGTCACTGTCTTACTGAGCAAAACCATGCTGCCCATCTTTAGAACCAAGACAGCAAGTCATTGCACCAGTGGACAGCAGACCTGTTCTATCTGTAAAGCATGTTTGGGAAATTGGCAGACTTTTGTATGTTTTTTTTTTTTTTAATGTCCTTTGAACCCAAGGAAGGCCCAAAGTACATCTTTTCTCCTATGCTGGGGGAAGCCAGGGCCACGAACATTTCTCCCTTACTTAGAGTCAGTGTGGGTGTTTACCATCTTATCACTTTTAAGGCAAAAGGCACAGGTGAGGACTTTGAGTTCAGTCTGCTCAGCTAAGATACCTGGTGGCAATGCTCTTATTTCTAAACTTTACTAAGGAGTAACCACTGCATTCCCAGCCCTTGATTTTTCTGGTCCATGAAGCTGTTTCCATTCAAGAATGTTTCAGATCTATAATTTCAATATCATTCAGATCCAACCTGCTGGGACACACCTGTTCGATAATCTATCATCAGCCATGTATAGGTTCCCAGGAAGCTCTGGGGACAAGGTGGCTAGATAAAAAGGTAATACAGTCTTAGTGTAACTATTTAGTTATTAAATTATATGTCTCTCAAATAGCCAGAAGTGAGCAGAAGTAGCAGTACACAACCAGATATATGCACTGTGGTTGGCTGTCTAAAAATGAACTCTTCCATCTCCAGTAGGCCACCACAAGTGACTGTTATTTTCAGATACATCAGGCAGCTTTGGGTAGCAATGATCAGATCCTATACGATTTTATTTTTGCCAAACTTTGGATCATTAATCATAGTCCTATTCTCAAGTAAAAAGAGGTCAAAAAGCATCCTCAGCAACTCACTGTGGGTGCTGTATATAGATTCCAGCGTCAGGTGTGAGAATACCAAGTATCATGTCTGGTTAGCATCTCTTTTGAAATGAGAGCCTTCTCCAAAGGGTATAGTTCTAGCACAATCTTCTGTGACAGTTACTATCAACCAGTCGCACATAAGAACCCTTCCTTCATAACCTCTCAGCTTTAAATCATTTGGTTTAGGGCTGACACCAGTGACTGAATCCTGATTTTTATCTACTCCTTGGAATCATGATCCATTTCCAAAATGACAGCTGATCAATCATGTTCCATTTGTAAATCATTGCCAGGTTGGATTTGACTTGGCTTTTGATCAAGTTCCACATTGAGAGGATCAAGTCCCATGTTGATCTGATGACAGTGTCAAAAGGCATATTTTAGCATCAAAGAGGTTTTGGAAGGAATGGTCCTTATACTAACTTCACCTAAACAGGCTTACAGTCTAATAGGAGACTTATTATAATTGAATAATCATGTAAATACAGCATGGAAGATTGATAACCATAGAGTAATCAGATCCAGAAAACTCTGCAAGTTAACAAATCTAAAAACAATGAGCAGTTATAATCTAAAAATGGGTATACTATAATTCATTGATATTTGTATTAAGTGCACATAATAATCTCAGATTTACAGACTCTCAAAGTTAAAAGGTGAATCCAAGGCAGACTTAGAGTTTTTAAAATCTATCCTTTGACATTTGCAGGGGCACAAAGAGAAATCTCAAAGTCTGAAGAATTCAGAATCTTGATTCTTACAAAACCTATCAAAGATGCCAAGAGGCTTTAACATATCTAGTTAAAATAAGATTCCTCAATATCATAAAATAATATCCATCCATTTAGTCATGGTTATTCAACCAGTTTTAGATGAGATCAGTGGGTTGTAAGAAGAGAGCTCTTATCATCCATTGCTCTTGTGGCAAGATCTGTTAAACCAAGTTATAAATCAAGTTTGGCAAGTTACAATGCAATTTCTCAAGGTAGTGTCCTCTCTAGCTCTAAAGTGGAGGAATCCCTTTAACCTAATGTTCAGGCAGAGCTGAACCAAATTAGTGTGAGAGATATTACCCTGGACCAGAGATATTATGTTAGCATCATCATGCACAAGATTTCTACTCACCAAAGACGTCTCTCTAGATCTTAAACTGTTTAGGGAGTTAATGATGACCAAGTTGGCTCCAGATGGAAAGGTGGCAGTTGGACCCGAAATTCCCTGAAAAATTCTGGACTATACTGGCCATCAAGGTTCTTATCTGTTGGAGAAGCTAGTGGCTTTTTGAGCATGGTGATTAGAACCATATAAAGCCAGATGGATCACCCCCTCAAGTCAATGAATTCCTTTTGGTAAAGCACAGGCAAGGACACTGTGGGCTATGGGAGACAGATAAGATACTGGGTTCTGTTTTTACTTTGTAGGTGTTCGGTTTTAAGTGTTCAGGGCAGTCTTGTTGACACCATTGTTTTGTGCATCAGTACCAAAAGCCTGTGTACTGAAAAAGCAATATGCACCCTACTGTTATCATAAAAATATATTTGGACTTGAACTCTTCAAAGCTCTTGCAGTCACATTTTGATACTGCCAGTCCATAATAAAAAAAAAAAATCCCTAAACATATAAATGAAGTATTTCCTCATAAGAAGGAAATATTCTGTCTTATTAAAGAAGATATTAAGTGTTTAATCCTAAACTGCCCTTACTTCCTAAATAACCTCTTTTTGCTGTACTATTAATTAATTCATCTCAATTTTTTAAAAAATAATTGAATGTATTTAACCTGTATTTAACAGGGGAGTAACAAGCCCATGCACTATGAGACTTTATAAATTAAAGAATTGATACTATCTCCTTTTTTCCACTTTCATATTTAAATAGATTTGTTCAGTGTTAATTAATTTAGGGGACTTCAGCATATTTGTGGAAAAGCAGATTTAAACATGAGTTTATTTTGGTGCTATTTTTTCATAATATGTGGAAAATGTATACCTTGAAAAAGCTGTACGTGGCTTTCAAAAAAACTTCTAAAGATTTTATTATTTATTTGAAAGGAGAGTTACAGAGATAGAAGGAGAGAGGAAGAAAGATCTTCCATCTACTGGTTCACTCCCCAAAAGGCTGCAATGGCCAGGGCTGGGCCAGGCTGAAGACAGGAGCTAGAAACTTCATCTAGGTCTTCTACTTGGGTGTCAGGGGCCCAGGCACTTGTTCTATCTTCTGCTTTCCCAGGCCAATAGCAGGGAGCTGAACTAGAAGTGGAGCAGCTGGGATTCCCATGTGGGATGCCAGCATCCCTGGCAGTGCTTAAGCTACTGTGCCACAACACGAGCCCCTCAAAAAACCTTTACACAAAATAAATCCATACATTGAATCCAATTTGTCCACAAAGTCTTTTTGAAATATCTTTCTTCAAAGAACGATGTATTACAAATCATTTAAGAGGCCAAACGTGTTTATAATGTTCTATACATCTGGAATACTTATTGAGATACTTGCTATGTTTAAGAAAATAAGATCTTAATGATAACAGAAAACAAAATAGAAGTGTTGGTCATCATCTGCTTAAATTTACTTTAAAACAGCAACCATTTAAATAGAGAATTCTATTTTATATTTTATCAAAGTATTACCCAGAATGTTTTGATTCTAAGTTACAAAATCCAATGTGTTGTTAGGTCAATGCTTATAATATTATACAATTATTTACTTTGGCTCATATTATCCATCTATTATTGGATTAAGGGTGATTACAGCTATTTCTTTTAAAGGTGTGTTCATTTAGATAGTCAATTGTCAGAAAAGTTATGGTGAAAACAAAAATAAGACTCATTAATTCAAAAAATATTTATTGGAAGCCACCTACATAAGGCTCTTTGTAAGAAGCTATCGTGTTTCTAATTTTGTTGCTAAGTAACCTATAATCTACTAAAGATAACTACAGTGTAAAGTATGAGAGGAGCCTTGAAACTCACTAAGAAAATATTCTGTGATCAAAAGAAGGAAAAATTACTTGCGAATAAGAAAAAAACATGTATTTCCCAGAAATACCAAATTGGTTTTTACATTTTTAGTTTCCAACCATGATTAAACTGTCACCTTTCTTCAGTTCTCACAACTCGCATTCTTAAACCATTTTTACATGGGGTTCAAAGTATTACAGACTTGTCAAGTACAACATAGAACTCCACATACATCCTAGAGCAGGTTTAAGTAATTGGAACAGTTGAAATGCTGTCTTCTCAGTAGGAGATAAAGGTAAGCACTCAATTGAGTAAAGCCCAATTTTTACAGCATTAACTTCAAATACATTGTGGCTGCAAGCCCCATTGCCCTCATGGATACAGCACCAGGGGTCTCAGCAAGGCTTACGTTTCAGTTTTGTTCCATCATCATTAATGACAAAGTAACTCAAACTGAGCAGCACAATGTCCTTATTTTCCTTTTGCAATGTTTATGACAGATGTGACTTCAACACTTTTTTTGCATCAAAATAAACTTGTCTTTTTATTCCATTCATTTTTTCACAAACTTTCTCTTCATAAATATATTCACATACACACACATACACATGTACACACACATTCAAACATTTGACATTAAAGGCAAATTTTATCTTCAAGTAATTTAACTATACACAGTCCTCTTCTGTATGTTTATGAATACAAGTACAAAAACCGAAATTTCAGTAGCAGTTTAGTAAGCTATTTTAGTAGATTTATTCCCATTTCCTAATAAAATGAACAATATATTCAGCTGCAAATTATTTTAAAGAAACTTTAAACTGTTAGTAGATAATTTGAGTATTTTCATGTTTCTGGGTAGCCTGGGCTTTCTGAACAACAAGCTAGCAAAACTCGGTTAAGGGATACTTGAATAGCAAACATGTCCTAGAAGCTGGCAAATTAATCTTCCCCAGCACCAATCATCTACATCCCAAGGACAAATGGAGAGAACATGCCCTCTGCTGCACAGAGATTTGTTTCTATTCTAGAACAAGGGTCCCTCTCTGTCTAGGGCTAGGATGCACCAGTGTGCCAGCTGCCTTTTGTAGGCCCCTGTGGTTCAACACCACACAGGATGATTTCAGGCTCCCATCCTACATCCTGTGGTCCTCAGGGCACAGGTGCCAATGCTGCTATGCAATGTGAATGATAAACGGTCTGTTTTCTGATCCACAGACCTGTGTTTCTGGTCAGGGTATCTGACTTTCCATCTGTATCATCCACCCGTCCATTCATCTATGCATCTAAACTTATCACCATGACTTAGGGTACCAGTTTAGATTATTCATAAATCTTACGACTATATCTCTTTCTTCTTAGCTTTAACAAACATGAATTCCTGACAAATGACATAATATTATAGTTTTATAAAGAAAATATTGCTTTATAAGTTTCACTAATCCTATTTGAAGGTTTTAAAAAGAATGCTTCTCTAAATTAAGTACATTAATTAGTTTCTATTCTTCTTTCCCCAGTGTTTATATTGAAGTCACATTAAGCAACCTCAAAGTGTTTATTACAAAGCATTTAAAAAGTGTGTGATAAATGAATTTATATATATACATATTAGCAGTAGTTATACTGATCTACTTAAAACCTACATACTTAATTTCATTTTCATGAAGTCTTAAAATTTTAGAAATATTTTCTGAATTAAGAAGTACTATGAAAATTATATTTTCAATGTGCCTGTAAGAGAATTTCGTTATCTGGTGTATATCAACTGGGAATTTAATATATCAGGAAAGCTATACAAAGAAGAAGGAAGTATAGAGAGTTAAATACTAGTCAAACAGACAAGACAGCATGACATGTGTATGATCCTTACCAGAGGTACTGATTTTTTTTTTCTTAGGAAAAATGTAACTTCTCCTTTGGAAAATTGAGAGTGGTCACATTTCACAGCCTTTGGTACATACTTTGATGCTCAATAAGAAAGAAAAAAAATGTTACCTTTGCAAAGAGCATCAAGAAAATAATACCAGCTCCAGCAGAAGAATATTCTTTTGTATATTTTACCCCACACTACCAGGAATGTAAAGAGATCCTATTTCTTAAACTAGCATACACATTTGTTGTTTGAAAACAAGAACATGAGAAGAAGCTGACTAAACAAACAAAACAATATAATAATTTCGTTGTGTATGGTAGACAACCAATCATTTTTAAGCTGAATAGAATCTTTTTCCTTATAGGAGAAAAATATCAACGTAGAGAACAAAGAGTAGAATTTAGTGTGTACATTAAAAAGAGAAAAGATCTTATGAAAGCATAGATGTTTTTGCTAAATTTAAGCACTCTAGAAATTTCGCTGTTCTGGACTTTTCTATGGATATAATTGACAGCTTTGATGAAATGTCTGTTTGTAATGAAGTAGATAGTCATGGATATAAAAATATGGAACTACTTATTAGCAAACCTCTTTAAGGGCTTCAGTGGAACTGGCAGCTTTGGATAGTAATCAGAGTTTTAATTTTCTCCCCAGTAGGGCACCTGCCTCTTGTTATAAGGCAGGAAGTCTTAGCGTAGAGCCTACAGAAATGACAGCTATAGCAGAGGCACCTTTCTCTCTTAAAGCTGACTGCTGACCAAGGGGTGAGTATGGCTATAGAATTGAAACATGGGAAATAATTGCAATACCAAGTGAAAGTAAACACAAATTCATAAAAACTTCAAAGGAAGTCAATATCCACAATCTCTGGGTAAATTTATTTAATATGCTAATATGTATGGTGGGCCAAGTTCATGGCCTAGAGAGATGAGCTGAATTTAGAATGGAGGACATAGGACATAGTGGTACCATGTGGGTACCACTTGGGCTGAGGATTTTGGGAGTATAATGCAGAGCTGTTTAGAGCTTCCTGCTGTGTTCAGAGAGGTTTCATTGAAGAACATGCATAAACTACCTTGTGAGGAAAAAAAAAGTTCCTAGGAATAACAGGGTTTTTTTGTATAGAAAAATATCCAGTAGAAAAAATATAAGAACAATTGAGAGTTGTTGGAATTTTAGGTGTAAATAAAAAAGGAAACCTCCATCTGAGGACCAAGTAAAGGCTACTCAAACCAAGCTGATAAAATGGAACTTTGAGCACAATTCTTCCTCGCTATGGTGATAATAAAACAGGCCTTCACTCGCTCTGCCTGGATCATGCTAATTTTCCAACAGAGTCCTCTTAGATACAATATGGGGTACTTCAAAAGTCTTGGGGAAAAAATAGGAATAAAATAAAAGTTTTTCTTGTAAAAAAAAATTGAAATCCACAGTTTTATCATAATAGGCATTTTCCATGAATGTTTGGAATACGTCCTCATCCTCTTCTAAGCCATCCGTAATATTTAATTTGGTAAGCTGTAACTTGTGAGTTGAACTTTTTCCAGAGTCAAAGTCTAAATCAGAAGCTAATGAATCTACTTATAATTCAAAGCTCAGAGGACCAAAACCACATCCTCAAGCTTCCTCATCTGGAATTAATCCTGCTTTTGCGTTCCCACAAATTTTACTTGGATTTTTATTTCCAGAGTTAATTTAAGGCAGCATACACTTGGTGTCTGCTAATGTACATGGTTCTTGCACAAAGTTAGAAACTTCCTTATGTTAAGACTTTTCTTACTAATAATTTAGTTTGCTTGCCTTAAGCACAATAGGACAATAAAAAATTCTATTTCTGAAAAAGAGCTTGGATCAAACCAGAGAGAGGCCGGTGTTTTGGTACTCAAGGTCAAGGCCATCATCCCATATCAGTGTGCCTGTTCAAGACCGAGCTGCTCTGCTTCCTTTCCAGGTCCCTGCTAATGCATCTGGGAAAGCAGCAGAAGATGGCCCAAGTGTTTGGGTCCCTGCCACTCATGAGGGAGATCCAAATGAAGTTCTGGGTTCTGGCCTCAGCCTGGTCCAGCCTCAGTCCTTGCAGCTATTCAACCAGTGGATGGAAGACCTTTTCCTCTCTCCCTCCTACTCTCTCTATAACACTGTCTTTCAAATCTTAAAGAGGACAAAGACTTTAAGAAATAGATTGGGGCTACAGGAAGAATAGTAACAGTTCTGGGGATTGGACCTTCAAGTGCCTTTCTGAGTAGACAGAGTCATAATTTTATGGTGACCTTAGAAACTATTCATTATCAAACCTTTTCCAAATTAAAGACAGCTTGTTTCATTCACTTTAGTAGTTTAGGTTATAAACTCGGCTACATTGCACTGAAGACCAACTTTCAGTTCTGGAATACAGTGACCTGGAGGCTAGGGGGATGTGTCAGCAGAGTAAGAAGAAGTGGGGGGAGTTGGATATTCACCTAAATTGTGGTTAGCAAGGAAAAGGAATTGAGGAATGGAGTGAGAAACCTTTCTAGAGAAGTTGCCCTGCCCCACAGGTGGTGATGTGAGGTGACAGAAGAAAGGATTACCTTCAGCAGACAAAGACTTTCATCTCCTTTCAAGTTAATGACTTTAAGCTGGCTCTTCAACATCTACTACTTTTTTTGTAAGATTTTATTTCTTGAGAGGTAGAGTTACAGAGAGAGGGAGAGAAAGAAAGTTCTTCAATCTACTGGTTCACTCCCCAAATGGCTGCAATAGCCAGAGCTGGGCTGATCCAAAGCCAGGAGCAGGGAGCTTCTTCCGGGTCTCCCACACAGGTGCAGGGGTCAAAGCATGTGGACCATCTTCTGCTTTCCCAGGCCATAGCAGAGAGCTGGATTGGAAGTGGAGCAGCCAGGACTTGAGACAGTGCTCATATGGGATGTGGGTACCGCAGGCCAGGGCTTTACCCACTATACCACAGTGTCAGCCCCAAAGATATTCTCTTGGATATCCAGTCCAAAGAATCAGTGACACTTTTGATCATGTTTAGATTCTGTATAGTGCCTTAAAGAATGTAAAAATATGCAGCAGGTAGTGGAGACGCAAAGGAATGTTTATGTTTTTAAGAAGACCAGAGTAATTTTTTTCCTTTTAGGAAATGGGATAATAATAGATGATATTAAATATCCCCTTTTTGTCTGGCAAATCATTAGCTTCTTAATTTTATGATTTTCCTCCTTTTGCCACCAGTTTACACTAAATCACCGTAGAATTTACATTAGTGTATAGCACTTCACTGCTTATTTAAGTAAGCCCTGTTTGAGCTGAGTTTTGCTCTACATTATTCTCCCTAACCACTCCTATTGGAGTTGTTGTGCTGAAAATCTTGATGCAGATTCCTCAGTTAATAACTCTAGATTTTTTTTTAATGTTCATTTATTGTCTATTTTTGTCTACTTGAAAGGCAAAGAGAAAAAGAGAAAACCCATTTGTTGGTTCACTCCCCTAAATACCTGCAACAGCCAGAGCTGGACCAGACCAAAGCCAGGAGCCTTGATATCCCACTAGGTATCCCAAATGTACAGCAATGACACATTCACTTGAGCATCATTCACTGCCTCCTGGGACACATTCACAGGAAGCTGAATCATAAGTGTACCAACTGCATGCAATTTGAACTGACACTGATATGGGATGTAGCCATGACTCACCCTGCTATGCCACAACCCTCATCCCAGTAACCAGATTTTAGTCTGAAAATGAGAACTATTTTGCTACCAAGAGTTTTAATTGTAAAATGTGGAAAGAAAGAGACAGAAGGGATGACATTGTAGTGTAGCTGGTTAAATTGCCACTTGCAATGCCTGCATGCCCTACTGGAGTGCTGGTTCAACTTCCAATCCAGTTCCCTGCTGATGTGCCTGGGAAGGCAACAAAAGATGGTCCAAGTACTTGGACCCCTGTCATTCATGTGGAAGAGCAGGATGAAGTTCCTGGCTCCTAGTTTTGGCCTGATCTTGAACTGGCTATTGTAGACATTTAGGAGTTGAACCAGCAAATGGAAGCTAGCTTGCTCATTCATTCTCTCTCTCTCTCTCTCTCTCTCTCTCTCTCTCTCTCTCTCTCTCTCTCTCTCTCATGCTCCCTCTTTCTCTGTTACAGGAAGGATGGAAGGAGGAAAGGGATATTTTAAAATATATGTGTGTATATGTAGTTTATTCTAAATACAAATTTAATGATCATAGTCAACTTTCCAAATTCCCAATCTATTTTAAAGATTGTGGACATTAAGTAAAACCACTTTATATATTCTATTATGTCCCTAAATATATGTGATAAAGAATATTCACCTAGGTAAAGTGCAAACTGCATAACTTTATTAACTTATTAATAACTTATTAGTTAATATTCATTTTTTAAAAAGACTTATTTATTCGAAAGGCAGAGTGACAGAGAGAGACGGAGAAGAAAAGATCTTCCATCAGTTGGTTTATTTCCCAAATGGCTGCAGCAGCTTTGGCTGGTCCAAGCTGAAGCCAGGAGTCCAGAACTCTGGGTCTCCCATATGTGTGGTAGAGATCCAATTACTGAGGCCATTATCCACTGCCTCCACTGCTGGGAGCCATATTAGAAGCAGAGTAGCTGGGACCAGAACTGGTGCTCTGACGTGGGATGTAGGCATCACAGCGGCACTTTAATCCACAGCCAAAACACTGGCCCCTGTGTATTAATTTTTTTCAAAGTGGTATTACACATGCATAAATACCCTCATTGTATTAATTGCATTCTGATTTTGTTAAACCTTTCTTGACATTTCGTGGTCACATTGCACATCCAGTCTATAAAGTAGAGCTCACAGTCAAGTCAGCAGAGTGATCTCAGTGGCTTCAATTAAGAAGCACATCTTTGGCCGGCGCCGTGGCTTAACAGGCTAATCCTCCGCCTTGCGGCGTTGCCACACCGGGTTCTAGTCCCGGTTGGGGCACCGGATTCTATCCCGGTTGCCCCTCTTCCAGGCCAGCTCTCTGCTGTGGCCTGGGAAGGCAGTGGAGGATGGCCCAAGTGCTTGGGCCCTGCACCCACATGGGAGACCAGGAGAAGCACCTGGCTCCTGGCTTTGGATCAGCGAGATGCACCGGCCGCAGCAGCCATTTGAGGGTGAACCAGTGGCAAAAAGGAAGACCTTTCTCTCTGTCTCTCTCTCTCTCACTATCCACTCTGCCTGTCAAAAATAAAAAAATAAATAAAATAAATAAATTTTTAAAAAAAGAAGCACATCTTTGAGCATCTTTAACTTGTACAGAGCACTTGTCAGACAAAATGATGTAAATAGCCAAACATGGATTTTGCACTCCTCCTACTCCCCCCTTGTACCCCACCCCACCCAGGTGCTCCTGCAATCTGAGGAAAGATAGCCACAACTAATTGAGAGCCTACTTTCTCTACTTAGGAATACTGTCTGACCAGACAGCTGATTTCATTGACATCCTTTGAGAAAGACTTATCTTAGCTTGCTTTTGTTGTTTTGCCTAAGCTGTGTTTTGTGGTTACCAGAAGTGGCTGAGAAGACCTGTGGCCAGATTGTTGTTCTGAACCAGTTCTTTTCCTTTTTCCCTAAATCACATTCATTTCCATGAGAATTTGGGGCTTGATGGAATGGCAGTTTTTTCCTGAGTGTTGATTCTGGTTGATTGAAACATCTCCATGAGCAAGCTATGTTACATATGCTGTAAACTAGGTACAAGTGGACCTTTGGTGCAGTTTTAACATTTTTATTTAATGGAAACGAGCAAGTGTCTCTGATTTCCATACATTGCTAAAAGGTTTCTAAAGCCTAAAAGTGGGTTTCAATAAATTTACCTAATGGAGCAAGACATTGATTAAAAAAAGAAAAGAAGAAAAACAGAATCAGTACTTTGTGACTACTTCAGAGAATTACTGAGCGCTAGACTTTCATGGTTGTCAACTATGAAAGAGCATTTGCCAAAAGTTGCTGTCACAAATGTAGGCGATTGAAGTATTGTTTTTCTGACCATATCATATGATTAAAATAGCTCAGGAGAAAATTCTCCTTGTAAAGGGAAATTCTGTACTCTGCAACATCGTAGGGCAGATGAGAGTTATCATGTGCAAGAGACAACAGTGGTTGCCTACTCCACACAGGGCGACTGTCTCTTAAAAAAATCTATCTAAAATGTTGAACTCTCTCCCACACATGAACACCTCCTCTCTCCTTTCTCTGCTTTATCTTTTCACTTTAGCATGCTATGTATTTTCTTCATCTAGCAATATGTGCATATACACATAGATGCATATTTATCATGGTTCTTTTTCTTTTCTAAAGTAAGGTCATTTTTATTTTTAATTAAATATGGGGTACATTGTGATATTTATGTACATATACACAATATGTAATTATCATATCTGGGTAATTAGCTATCTACCTCAAACATTTATCAATTCTTCATGTTGGGAATGTTCAAAATCCTCTCCATTTGAATTACATAATACTGGAAACATATAAGCTGTCAACCATAGTAACTCCTGTGTGCTACAGAACATTAGAAGAGATTCTTCCTAACCAGCTGCACCTCTATATCCATTAACCATCCTCTCTCCATCTCCACCATCACCACCATCCCCAGTCTCTCCTGTGCTACTCCCTATTTCTATGATATGCAAGCAAGCATGTGCAGTATTTGTTTTCCTGTGCCTTGGTTATTTATCTTAACATAACATTCTCCAGTTCTCTTAGTTACTGCTCAAGTGACAACTTCATTCTTTTATTATGACTGAATAATGTTCTGTTGTGTGTGTGTATATACACACACATGCGCACACACACATATACCACATTTTCTTTAGCCACTCACCAGTCAATGGACCCATTGGTTTGATTCTGTATCTTAACCATTGTGAATAGTATAGCAATCAGCTTGAGAATCCAGACATCTCTTTGATACCCTGATTTTATTTCCTTTGGATTTATATGAAGTAGTGGGATAGCCAGGTGATATCCCAATTCTATTTCAGATTTCTTGAGGACCATCCTACCATTGTCTGTAATGTCTACACAAATTTGCATTCCTACCAACAGTGTTTGATAGTTCTCCTCTCTCTGCATCCTAGCCAGCACTTGTTATTTTCTGTCTTTACTTTTTTGAATCCCTCACTGCACTGTTCGCTCTTTCAGAGACAGAAATGTTTTCCTTTGGGTTCACTGTTGCTTACTCAGCTGCTGGACAAGGACAAGGAGTGTGTGTGTATGTGTGTGTGTGTATAAAATATGAAACCACAGAGTGTGCTGCACAGGGAATCCTGAGGTCATTATACTTCTCTCCCAAACAATGAAAGATGCCTATCAATTCCAGAATGAGGCACCAGTTTTTGAAATTAGACATGGGCTTGACAGAACCAAGTGGCAGTTTCTCTAACAGTTGCACCAATAGTTTTAAGAGCTTAATAAATGTTGGTGACATAAGTATGGAAAGGGGGTGTGGGTCTAGTCACCACGCTGAGAAAAGCATTTATCTTTTAAATTGTTGATGAGTTGGAACCACGAGAAAACAGATAAACAGTCGAGGAATTTGAAGTCTATGAGCACTCTGCAGAGAGTATGTATCCTTTCTGCCTGCAGGAGGGACCTGGCTCCCTGCTGACATCACTGTGCCTGGCCTCCCTGGGGTGAGGAGAATGAGACACTATAAATTACCTGTGAATACCTGTCTTATTTATTCAGCTAGTATTTACTGGAGAGGTAGAACAACTCAACTTGGTAGGTCCAAAAAATCAGTAAGGGAAGGACCTATACATTTTTGGTTTGCAAAAGTTAGATGGGTTTATGATATTGGGCAAAGCTGAAAGATGGGCAGATTTGTGTGGAAATTCCTTAAATGTACTCAGGTCAACTTGAGTTGCAATTGTTGAATTCCCCAGATTATCACTGGAACATCTGTTAGTACAGGGAAACTAGATGTGTTGGAACTTACCACGGGAAGAAACCGACCTGAGCCTAAGTATCTCAAAATGGGGAATTGGAATGCAGTACTTATTAACCTTTGGGATCTGATCAAGAAGTTTAAGGTGGGTATCTCAAGGCAGGGAACTAGCTGGAATTGGACAATATGCATGACATAATAGTTTAGGATGTTGGACACCTTTCTATGTAAAGTTAGCTGGAAAAAATGAGGACAGTTTGGCTTATGTGGTCTCTGTTCTCAGGAGTATTTTTTAAGTCATCTGATGTGTTGGAGCTCAGAAGGATATTATAAAATATAGAAGTGATTATATAGATTACAAAAACTATCTGGAGATGGTTCTGTTTAAGATAACCCAGGGAGAGACTATCTGGTAAGGAAAAGTCTAGGGCTGAGTATTGAAACTTATCAACACTTCATAGCAAATTATTGGCAGATGCATATTCAGAGTGGATAAGAAATAGTCAAAAATGTAAGTGGATGAATAGGAAAGCCTAAGGAGTGTGATTCTAGAAGGAAAGACTAATCAACATGGCTACTCCTGCTCAATGTTAAAGTAAGGTGGAGGTACAGAGATAAACATTTAATAATTTGAAAATCATTGTTAATCTTACTTTGAGCTATTTTGGTTAAGTTGTGTAAGCAAAAGGCAGATTAGAAAAGTGTGAAAAGTGCATAAGTGGATAGGAAATTGAAGGTACTTCAGGAAATTTTAGCTGAGAAAGAAAACAATAACTTGGTAAATGTAGGAATGTGAGAGTTTAATTTTCTTTAGGTTGGAGAGATGTGAATGTCTCCATGCGTATGCTGTGCTTCCAGGGCCACTCACTTATTCTAGAGGAAAAATATAAGTGAATCCTTTCTTCTGTTGTCCTTCCTTCCTTCCTTCCTTCCATTTTCTGATTTGTTCATTCACTTCACCCAGCGAAGGTCAGACACAGATCTTGGCCTACAGTCATTTACAGTCACACGGAAGACCCAGATGTTGAGGGAGTGGGGGCTGTGCACAGTATACAGATGTCCTATCCTTGCTATTGCACTGTTACTATGCATGCAGATTAATGCAGATTTTTGTTATACTCCAAGGTGATGAGTTAACATCCCCTTACAGTGCTAGTATTGGGCTGAAAATTGGGTTGTGTTTTGATGCCTCTGAACTAAATTTCCTCCAGGCATAGCTAGATCATAAGGGGAGAAAAACTTTTGACCTTGAGCTCGTTAGCAAGATGAGGCAATCAAGTGAACTAAGAGGTACAAGCTTAAGACAAAAAAGTACATCAATTTTTGATTAATTGTAAATGCCTAAGTTGAGAGTGGGGAAATAAAATTTCAATTTGTGGAGGAAGTGTGCACTTTAAAATTTGTCTGAAATTATTCATCCGATCCTACTTCTATTTTGTGCTAAAAATATTCATTCTCCCAAGCCCCTTACACCAGAGGTGCTGTAAATGAAGTAAAATACAAATAGAAAATCATACTGCATCTTCCTGTTGTTAATTGGAATTTTGATGAATATAATATAAAAGCAAGACGAGACAAGAGAGAAGTATTTCCATTAGCTCCACTACCCATGTTTCTGCATGTTAATCAGGGCCTTGTTAATATTTAAATATGCATCGAAAGTCCCAAGTGTATAGGAAGACATGGAAGTTTCATTAATAACTATAATTTATATAAAGGAATACATACTAAAGATAAATGCTAAAGTATAAAGTTTAACTGAAGTTTTGATAACTTATTCTGTAGCTCAGGAAATGAACAACAGGAAATGAATTTATGTTTAGATATTAAGATGCAGTGTGGTTTATCACTTATGGAGAATAGTTAAAATGTTTTCTTACAGTTATTTCTCCATCAGTTAAAAACCACCATTGGTTCATGTAAGGCTATTTTGAAACTAGAACATGGGAGAAGGGTCTACAGGGAAATGATAGTGACATCACCTGAAATGCTGTCTATTCTGCAGATCTCTGAGCTATGCAGCCTTCAAAAGGGACATAATGGGGCAGAGAGAGCTATCACTCTAGAGCTGTGACTCTTTTCTCCTTCAGCAGTCACGCTTCAAATGGTCCTTCTGCAGAGGAATGGCTTGAAGTAACAATCACCATTTGCTTCTCACAGCAGTCAGCCACAGAACAAAACTTCCTGTAATAATACCAGAGGAAGTGTGGAAGTACCTCATCCGTATATCCACAAAGAGACTTACCTGCTTCTTCTGGGTTCTATAGGAGAGCCTATAATTTTTCTTACCAACAGCTTAAAATCTCTCTTACAATGTGTAACTGGATTCTTTTATTAACCAGGGAAAGAAATCAGAGGCTCTCAGCACACAACAGACACATTCTAACAGATTTTCATTCTTAGCACGAGCTCTGATTAAAATATCATTTTATATTAACTGCTACTATGGAATGTGCATTCACCATTAAATTCACAGAGAATAGGATGTATTTTTGAAGTAATGCATATGATATGTTATTAGATATTCCCAAAGCTGTTATGCAAAGAAGCAAAAGCCAGGCATTAAACCAAAACCATATTGAGTTCTTAAAGCTTTAGCAAGTGGCTTGGTTGAGAATTCCTACCAGGCATAGCTGGTTAGATGGTTACTGGTGTGATCCTTTGACTTGATGCACAGTCTGTGAAAGTCAGCCCCACACCTAAGCAGCTACTGTGGGAGTGTGAATAGTCTACCTGCTTCAAAGTGTGACTCTCACTAGGATGCCGCGTAGTATTCTATCTTGGAATGACTGTGAGAATAGAAGCCCAAGTTTTTCCAATGCCCGAAACCTAAAGGCACAAAGCCTCCCTGCCCCCATTCACATCTCAACTCTCAACCTTTCCCTTTCTGTATCAAGTACTGCAGCTGCAGGCTACCTTGCTGGTCATTGGAATACTCTCCACAATCCTTTCTAAAGATCTTTGCTTGGAAAGTTCTTTGTCTAAAAAGGAACTTTTCTAGTTTTATTACCTCTGTCATTGTTTCTTTAAAGTTCACCTCCTTATTGGTGAACTGATTATCTTACTGAATTATGCAACTGCATCCCTCCTTTTTTTACATTTTGTATTCAGCTTTACTGAGGTACAACAGATAAAATTGTATACATTGAGGTGTACAATATGATTATTTGATACAGATATACATTATAAAATGGTCATCACAAAACAGTTAATACATGTATCACCTTATCTAGAAACCATATTTGTTTTTATTTTGGGGTGAGAATTTTTAAGATCTACTGTATTAGAAATGTCCAAATATGGGCCAGCGCCACGGCTCAATAGGCTAATCCTCCACCTGCGGAACCACCACACCAGGTTCTATTCCTGGTCAGGGCGCCGGTTCTGTCCCAGTTGTTCCTCTTCCAGTCCAGCTCTCTGCTGTGGCCTGGGAGTGTGGTGGAGGATGGCCCAAGTGCTTGGGCCCTGCACCTGCATGGGGGACCAGGAGGAAGCACCTGTCTCCCGGCTTCAGATCAGCACGGTGCACCGGCTGCAGTGCGCTTGCCGCAGTGGCCACTGCGGGGTGAACCAACGGAAGGAAGACCTTTCTCTCTGTCTCTCTTTCACTGTCCACTCTGCCTGTCGAAAAAATAAAAATAAAAAACGAGAAATGTCCAAATATATTACAGTGCTATTAACCATAATCAAGACACTGCACACTGGATCCTAGAACTGATTCATTATGTAACTGTACCCTTCGGGCAACATCTCCCCATTTTGTCCACACCCTATCCTCTGGCACCCACCATTCTAGTCTGTTTCTGTGAGTTCCTGCTGCCCCTTTCCCCCTGCCCACACACATCTAATTCTTGCTTTATCTACTCTCATATTCTGTCATACCACTTGCAAATATCTAACATGAAATCAAAATTTCAAATTCATTATGACTTTTCTTGTCGATGTCATTCCCTGCATGAGAGCACAGGCCCTCTCCATGTAATCTCTCTGCAGTAACCCTGGTTTTGTTCCTAGTTGAATCCCAAGTGCTGAGACGGTGCCTGACACATTATAGGAACTTACTAAATATTTACTGAAGGCATTAATGAACCGTCTTCTTTTCTCATTAACCTGCAAAACACTAGTTTCATACTCTGCTATGCAACGTTGTAAGGAGAATTGATTTGGTAATTTCATTTCCTATTTCCAGAGTAGTTTCCTGAAGTTCAGGTTCTGACACCAGGAGATCCTTAAAATAATACATTTTGATTACTGAAATGAAATAAAACACTGATGTACTCACTGGTAACTACAGGCATGTGCATTTGTCCAATTACCTGAACCATATTAATAGAGCAGGTATCCAAGAGAATCAAAGTAATAGCATAGTGTTTGATGAGAAGACTTGAAAAAAGAAAGTTTGTTGTTTAGTATGGTAAGGAAGAGGAGAGGATGTAGATACTCCAGGCCACTCCAGAAAAAGAGAAAGAAAGAGAGAGAGGAGAACTCTGCATATGAATTCCAGTTTGGGAAGCTGGGATAAACACAGTAGCAGAATAATTCTCCATCAGAGAAGAATAAACAGAAGTAAAAAGCGGTTCTATTTCTACAGTTTTAGCAGCACCAGCCTGGTTTGTTCCATTTCAACAAGGCTTTGGGAAAAAAATCTTTGCTTTTCATCAATTTAGAAGTGAGAAATACGTATATCCGAAAAAGGGGGGGGGGGTGGAATTCACACCAGCAAGGAAGTGCATCTACCTAGCCATTCTGTGACAGAAGGAAGAATTGAAAAGGAGAATTTAGTAGATAGGTGATTAGAGCTCTGATGGGGGAAAAAAAGAGAAAAAAAAAAAAACACTGAAACTCAGGATTTGGGTCTTTTAAGATCAAATGCATATCTTTTCTCCCCCAACTCATTCACCAAAGTGCTTCGAGTCAAGTGATCAATAATTCTGGAAAGTCGAGTTCTGTGGTCTTACTAATGACCCAGAAGGAGTCAGCATGCATTTTTCACCATTCCTATCCCAATGACAGATGACATCAGCCCAAGAGCTCAATATCTCCTCTAAAAATGCTTTTGAATACATTGAATGAGTTCACTCAGTTTATTTTTCCATTCCAAGATACCCCAAGTCCTGACCCAATTCTTTATATTAATATATTTCCCTTTCTAAGAAACTGGACCATCACTAGGAAGGGATTCACATAGTGAGAAGTCTGCAGCTCATTACCTTAATTTCTTTTTTTTTTTAAATAGATTAAGCTTTGCAGGATTGTTTTTGAGATTCTAATTTTTGATGTAATATTTTATAATTACCAAGGGAATGTGAGTCTTTGTTATCTGAGGTGATTTTTTTTTCATTTAAATCAATGTGTCCATTAAGGAATGTATTATTGTACACCAGATGGAATTAAATGAACCATTGTGTGAACTTGGCATTTTCTAGTCAAGTTACCTGGATGCAGTTCTCTGCAGACAGTTTCTAAATATGCTGTTCATAAGGAATTAGCTTTCATGTAGAGATTCTCTACCGTCGCCCTCATTTTTTTCTTCCTTGCAATGCTTTCAGTCATTTTGTCTTTCCTACCATCATGTTCTGCTGGTGATAATGGTGAGAATTAATCCTTGACTACCAGAATTGAGGATTCAGAACAAGTCGACAGCTGTTTAAAAAACAAACAAATAGACAAGGGACAGCTTACAAAGAGAGAACATTTTGGTTGTATGCCATATACAATTTGAATTGTCTACCTCAATTCTAATAATGCTGAAATTTGGGGAAATTTCTCTGTGCCTTAAATAAGTTTTTTTCCAGGAATGTATCCCCAAGCTCCACTGCTGCGTTGCATTTCCTGTTGTTATTTTAAAATCACATCAGTTGAAGAATCTGAATGTCTGCACATTTTGTATCCCACGTCATTGTGTTTGCACTGTGAGTTTGCAGAATTACATTTCTGTGAGTCATCTCTGATAGGCAGCACTTCCTCTGGGTGACATTATTATGGTGACAATCACCTTCTTATTCTGTCTCCTCGAGTAGCGAGTGGAGGTTACGCGTCTGTTTCCCACGTGGATGCTAAGTGTACAATTTCCTCTCAATAAATATATATTTAGACTATTTGAGGAAGTAGGAATTCAGAACTCCATTTTACTTTCTCAGCACTAAGTCAGTTTTATCTTTCTTTTTACAGTGAGTTCTCTGAATTGTTTCTCAGACTGGAACTACTCTCTCAAAGCAGTTTGTAAAAAGCATCCAACCAGGGTCTGGGTAGCATCAAGTTAATAGGAAAAATGTGATTTATGATTTCACATTACTTCATATACCATTTGCTTATGTTTTATGAATCTTGCATTCTGCCAGTTAATTCAAATGAGCCAAAATAATAAATATGTCCTTTTGTTTTTTGTAGGGAAGGGGTGACTAATGTTATGTTGCCCTTAAAAATCAGCTTTCAGGAAATTTATTAGTATCATGTTAAAGAATACATGATGATCCAGAAAAGAATGAAAATGAGCATAACCTTGAAGAAATTAATTACTAGGATAACTGTAGATAATCAAATAGCTGCTCTCACTTTGTGAGTTAATATTGGAGTATGTTGACAATAGGTCACTTTGAAATAAGAAAAAAAAAATAGATTGTTATTAGTATAGACCTGAAACTGACAGTATATGTGTTATAGTGTACTTTTTTTTTTCCTTAAAAGGTTGTTTATTTCAAAGGCAAAGTGACAGGGATAGAGGGATCTTCCATTCACTGGTTCACTGCCCAAATGGCTGCAACACCTAAGGCTGGACCAGGCTGAAGCCAGGAGCTAGGAATTCCATTTGGGTCTCCTATGTGGGAACTTGAGCCATCATCTACTGCTTGCCAGGTGCATTAGCAGGGAGCTAGATCGGAAGCTGAGTAGCCAGGACCTGAACTAGCACTCCAATAAGGGACATAGGCAGCTCAGGTGGCAGCTTAACTTTCTGCACCACAATGCTGCCTCCAATTTTTTTTTTCATTTTTAACTGAAATTGAAAAAGTATATATATTTGTGTGATATCATATGACATTTTGATACATGTATTCATTCTGAAATGTCTAATAAGGATAAACATATCTATCTCCTCAAACATTAAACAGTTCTTTATAGTGAAAACATTCAAAATCTTTTCTACTAGTTTTTTAAAGAGAAATTTCTTTTTTTTTTTTGCCATTGTCTAGAGATATCCTATTATGCAACAGATCACCATAACTCTCTTTCCCATCTAAATCTTAGTACCTATTAATGGTTCTCCAGCCTTCCTACCCCCTACTACACCCAGTGTTATCGTGTCTGGCTTGCAAATCAACAAAAAGGCTTTGGTTATTTTAAGCAAAAAATAATTTGTTGAATAAATGCTGGGCGCATTAATAAGAGTCTCAAGAATTAAGCCTGAGAGCAGACAGAACAGCAATTGCTTTGGGAGGCTAGAAAGTAGGGATGACAGGATGATCATGTAGCATACTTTTGCCAATTTATTGGGATATAATTCATATAGAATATGATTCACCCATTGAAACTGTGCATATAGAATGATCCACCATTCTTTCTATCCTTATATAATTATCTTAAGAGTAAAATCTTCCTTTAAAAAGAAAATATTGATTGATTTTTTAAAGGTAGAGTTACAGAGAGAGAGGGCTTTTTCATCTGCTGGTTCATTCCCCAGATGGCCATAATGGCCATGGCTGGGCAAGGCAAAGCCAGGAGCTTCATCTGAGTCTCCCACAAGGGTGGCATGGGCCCAAGTACTTGGCCATCTTCCACTGCCTTTCCCAGGCCATTAGCAGGGAGCTGGATTGAAAGTGGAGTAGCCGACACAAGAACCAGCACCCATATGGGATGCTAGTATTGCAAGCGGTGGCTTTATCCACTATACCGCAACACTAGCCCCAAGAGTCAAATCTTAGAGAAGCATCCAGTTGTCCACACGTGCACCATTGTTCCTTCTGTTGGTGTCAGAGCTGGTGAGGAGAAGGGATGGCTGGAATTGTAGCATGAGGGAATGAGATACGCAGAAGCTACTGGATTTACTCTGCCAACAAGTAAAATGTAAACCTGAGGCAAAGGTTATTTGCAGTGGTATGCTCCTCAGTGCTTAATAACTGGCTCTCCAAATAATCAAGTAGTAGTAATAGGGGTGGGGTTGTTGCATAGCCTGCAATGCTGGCTTGAGTACTGTTCCACTTTCCATTCACCTCCCTGCTAATGCACCTGGCAGAGCAGCAGAAAATGACCCAAGTCCTTCAGCCCATATGGGAGACCCAGATGGAGTCCCAGGCTCCTGGCTCTGGCTTGGCCCATGCCATTGCTGCCATTTATAGAGTGAACCAACTGATGGAACATCTCTTGAAAGATCTCTCTTCCTCTCTCTATTGGAAATTCTGTCTTTCAAACAAATCTATTTTTTTAAAGGAAACTTTAATAATAAAGTCCTATTGAGAAATTTTAGTGACTGGTATGATGGCATATTTAACTGAAGTTGCAAAGGGATGCAACAATCAACCCTCATTGGCTGAAACAGCCAGTTCTGTCACTCCAGTAAATATCCCCCAAAAGCATATGCATGTTTAAAGGAAGAGGGAAGGAGTGCTAGGCAATGAAAAGAAGGAGAGAGGGAGAGTGGGAGACAAGGCAAGTATTCAGCACAGATGATACTGACCCTAAACATAAAGCGATTTGATGATTTTTTTTTAAAGATTTTACTTATGTATTTGAGAGGCAGAGTTACAGAGATGGGGAGAGACAGAGAAAAAGGTCTTCCATCCATTCATTCATTCCCCAGATGGCCGCAACGGCCAGATCTGAGCTTATCTGAAGGCAGGAACTATGAGCTTCCTTGAGGTCGCCACACGGGTGCAGGGGCCCAAGCACTTGGACCATCTTCCACTGCTTTCCCAGGCCATAGCAGAGAACTAGATCAGAAGAGGAGCATCAGGACATTAACTGATGCCCATACGGGATGCTGGCACAGAAGGCAGAGACTTAGCCTACTATACCACAGCATCAGCCCCTCAATGATTTAAAAAAAAAAAAAATTAGTAACTCATTAGATAGGAATTTGTATGTGGACACATTAGAAACTACTGTGGTATTTTGTTCATAGAAAAGAAAGAGTGGCCACTGTTCCTTGTCAATGTTTTCTAAATTTCACTGGGGTAATCAAAGGGGCACATATGAATATTAAGAGAAATTTTTAAACTTCCTGTGGGAGGAAGAACTCTGAGTTACCCCCCCACCCACTGATGACACTCACCTCTGGTTTTATTCATATGTGTGTGTGTGTGTGTGTATTACATTACCTGGAAAAAGGAATCTCACAGATGCAGTTAAAGTAATTGCTCAAGCAAGTTTAAAATAGGAAGAGTGGGCTTGACCCATCACAGGAGCCTTAAGAAAGTACAGTTTTCCATAGTTAATGGAAGAGGAGGAAATCGGACTTGAAGCATAAAGGGGTTCAATGCAAAAAGACATGATTGCATATGGAAAGCACCAGAGAGCCAGACCACCCCTCTGACAGCCATCAAGGAAAATATGACCTCATTCCTACCACTGCAAAAAAAGAATTCTGTCAACCATGAGAATAAGTTTGGGAGTGAGTTATCTCTTAGATCCCTAGATAAGACCCCAGCCTGCCCAACACCTGAATTTTCACTTTTAAGACCCTAAGCAGAGAAATTACAGGGCCTGCCAGATATCAGCCCTACAGAACTGTGAAATTACAAGAATTTGCTATTGTTTAAAGCTAAGTGTGTGGCAGTTTGTTACACAGCAATAAAAAACTAATAAAACTGCCTATAAGGAAGTACATTAAAGGAATTTTAGTGCTACCCGCCCCTGAAGAAATAAAGAGATTTGTATGGAATAAAGCGAATGAAAGGTTTATAAACACCAGGTCTTGAACCGACTCTTAGAAAAAAGTTGGAATAAGAAACATGAAGCAGTAATTGGATGAGGGGTGGGTTGTAATCATTGCCTTGAGGATTATTAGCAAGAGAAATGATTTCATGGAGTCAGCATTTAGCCTAGTGGTTAAAGCATCAGAGTGCCTGGCTTCAAGTCCAGGCCTTGCTCCTGACCCCGAGAGGCAGCCATAATCGGTCAAGTGACTGTGTTCCCCCCACACACAGGAGGCCTGGATTGAGTCTCCAGCTTAGAACTGACCCAGCCCTTGCCATTGCAGGCATATGGGGAGTGAACCAGTTAATGGGAGCTCCCTTTCTCTCAAACAATGTCTGTTCTTCCTCCCTCCCTCTCTCCCTCATGTCTCTCTCTCACTGTGTTCCCTTCTCTTCCCCTCCTCTCCCTTCTTTGCTGTCTAAACAAATAAACAGAATTTAAATAATTTATAGATAGATGTTGGCATTCCTTAGAAATCAGTGTTCAGGTCCCATCTCTTGTAGTTAAGTCTCCTCCGGATTATCTTATTCAATACTGTCCTTTAAATGTCATCTCTGTACTGGTGACACCAAGTGCATATATTTCCGACTGTTCTCTTTTGTTCCAGATTCATTTTTTCCAGTTACCTACAAGGCATTCCTCTCTGGAAATCTAGAAAACATCTTAAACCTGGGAAGTCCCAAACCTAAATCTGACTCAATCCAACTCACTCCCAGTTGGTTTTCCCCTCAGATTTTTCTTCTTCAGTAAACAACACAATTCCTTATGAGAATGAATTATGAATTATGCAGAAACCTAGAGACTTTTTTTTCCAGGGTCTCCAATATCCACTCGACAAAATGTCCTGTCAATTCTATACCAAATGTGACTACTTTTCAAGATTTTCACATTCTTTTTTTTTTTTTTTGACAAATGAGATTTTATTAAGCTAAGAAGTTTCTGTCCTGCACATTCTCATACTAGTCTAAGTTACCATCATTTCTTTTTCTTTTTTTGGATTGAAAAACAACATAAATTTATTCTATCACAACTGTAGAAGTCAAAGTCTAAAACCAAGGTGTTGAAGAGGTTGGGTCCTTTTGAAGGAGAGTGTGTTCCGGGCATTGCTCCCAGCTTCCGATTACTGCCAGCAATTCTTGGTATTGCGTGGCTCTGTTACATTGCTATAGTCTCTGTGTTTGTCACTACGTGGTATTCTTGTGTGTTGTCGTATTTTTGTGCCCACATTTCTTTTTCATATGAACATAACAATTCTGGGCTTCAGTAACTGGTCAAGAGAATTCTTGCATATCAAGTAGGTGACTGAGGAATCTTAACTAGTTTCTCCTCCATTCTGTCCCTTTAAAACCCGTTTATTACTAACCAATGTACTCTTGGAAAATCAGATAATGTTATCACTGGACTAAAACAGCCAGTATTTTTCCATCTTACTTAGAATAAACAACAAATACTTTGTGTCACCTGCGCATGTTTGTCTCTGAGATCTTTGCTCTGTGATATAGCTTGGCATTTTCTCCTTTGCACAGTCCATTCTAGTTTTATTGATACTGTCTCTGGTGTGTGGGAAAAAGTCCATTTCATCTGGAACATTCTCTAGGGCTTTGATTTTCCCACTCTAGTACTTTATTCTATGCTCAATAAATGTCATCTCTTTTTTCATTTTTATTTATTTTAGTTTTAGTTTTTGACAGGCAGAGTGGACAGTGAGAGAGAAAGAGACAGAGAGAAAGGTCTTCCTTGTCCATTGGTTCATCCCGCAGTGGCCGCTGTGGCTGGCACACCGCGATGATCTGAAGCCAGGAGCCATGTGCTTCTCCTGGTCTCCCATGTGGGTGCAGGGCCCAAACATTTGGGCCATCCTCCACTGCACTCTCAGGCCACAGCAGAGAGCTGGACTGGAAGAGGAGGAACTGGGACAGAAACTGGCACCCCGACCAGGACTAGAACCCGGTGTGCCAGCGCCGCAGGTAGAGGATTACCCTATTGAGCCGTGGTACCGGCCCAATACATGTCATCTCTTAAGTGACCTTTCTTAATACCAGATGACAAAAGCACTTTTACATAATTCTCTAATATTTTACATACATAGTTTCTCTCTGGCATTTATTACAATACAGAACTATTACATATTTTTCCACTTTTTTATTGCCTTGCTATTCAAATGTATTCTAAATTTGATGAGGACCAGGTCTTTGCCTCATTTTGTCCACAATTATAGTCCATGTACATGTTGAATAAGTAGATGGCTGGAAGGACAGAAGATGAACAAGACACTACACAAGAGCCTGTGACTTATGAGGGAAGAACTATGTCCCAGAGAAGCACCTGAAAGATTACAAATTATAAAGAACTGGACTTACAAGTCATTCACTACATTGGATGTGGTCATCCAGAGACAGTGTGGTAAGGAGAGAAATCCAGAGAAGGTCAATACTTACTGTCTCCTTTATAAATAGAGTTCTTATATAGTAACTGCACCTGGCTTAGTACTTCACATGGAAGACGCCCAATAAATTAGACTGACAACTATTTGACACTTAAAATTAGGAAGAAAAGCAGAGAGGAGAATATGAAGCCAGCGCCGTGGCTCACTTGGCTAATCCTCCACCTGTGGCGCCAGCACCCCGGGTTCTAGTCCCGGTTGGGGTACCAGATTCTGTCCCAGTTGCTACTCTTCCAATCCAGCTCTCTGCTGTGGCCCAGGAGCGCAGTGGAGGATGGCCCAAGTGCTTGGGTCCCTGCACCTGCATGGGAGCCTGGGAGGAAGCACCCAGCTCCTGGCTTTGGATTGGCGCAGCACCAACCATGGCGGCCATTAGGGGAGTGAACCAATGGAAGGAAGACCTTTCTCTTTGTCTCTCTCTCACTGTCTATAACTCTACCTGTCAAATAATAAAAAAAGAGAATATGAAGCAGTAACTGCAGTTGTAAGTGGAGAGCCAAGGAAGTGTTAGTTGAAGGAAACTAGAAAATAAAGGGATTTTGAAAAGGAAGAAGTGGTTGAGAATCTTAAAATCTATAGGAAATTCAAATAAGAAAATGTCTACCAAAGGCATTAGATTCAACAAGTAAAAGGTAAAGGTGTCATTAACATCAGTAGCAGTTAGAAAATATTTGTCTATAAGTGTAACATATTGCTTTATATCAGTAAGCAGCCTTAGTATACAGTATGAAAATGCTCCTTTCAATGCATTGTAGTGCTTCCTAGGTGTGAACAATGTCTCTCCCTCTGTTTTTTATATACTTTTGAGAATGACGTATCCAAGATTCCTCTTTGGATTTAGGCTCTGAGTCATGTTATGAATACATTGATGTCACAGTATCATGAAAGAAAAGTAGTAACAATTTGCAAGAACCTAATTAAATGTTGAGAAAGGTAGTACAAAATAACCATTTGAAAATAAATGAGTAGATGACTTCGTTACTGCTGAATGGGAGGAAATGGAAACTTTGTGAATAAGTCCCCAAATGACTCTGGGATAGGAACCATACAAATGCAGAATTTCAAGAGTTAGAGAATCTCAGGAGGAGACCACATAAATGCAGCTGCTAAATATTTACTCAAGGACACAGGACCTAACAGAAATAGGATGGCTACCCAGAGCCCACTGTGAAGCAACGATCTTGGCAACACTCTGGATATGGAGGTCCCCTACAGAGCACAGCTACTGCTGTCTTGACAAAGCTGAGTCTGCCAAGGAGAGAAGACTGCAGTCAGAATTTCAATCACTTCTCCTTCATAGAGTGGTTGTAATACCATTCTATAATATGCACATTAGCAGCCCATGAGGTTCTGTTTAAGGGAGGTGTTTCCCTCCCTCTCTCTCCCTCTCCCTCCCTCTCCCTCCCCCTCCCCCTCTCCCTTTTCTCTCATTTGCAAGGTCAAACACAGCAAGGGGAAGAACCATACTCCATAATTCTCCAGAGAAGAGTGGAGAGTCAGGAGACTCCATCTCCTGGCTGTGTGATTGACAAAAGATAGAATTTGGTGTCTTTAGAGTCCAGAGAGAACATCTACATACCAGAGGATGTCAAAAACCCCACGGAGGGGGCAGTGTCATAGTGTAGGGGGTGAAGCTACCATCTGCAGTGCCAGCATCCTATATAGGCACCAGTTCAAGTCCTAGGTGCTGTACTTCTGATCCAGCTCCCAGCTAATATGCCTGGGAAAGCATTGGAGGATGGCGCAGGTTCTTAGGCACCTGCAACTACGTGAGGGACCTGGAAAAAGCACCTGGCTTTGGCTTTGCCCAGCCCTGGCCATTGTGGCTATTTGGGGAGTGAACCAGCAAATGGAAGATCTCTCCTCTCTCTCTCTCTCCCTTTCCTCTCTCCCTCTGTAACTCTGCCTTTCAAATAAATGATAAAAATCTTTTTAAAAGTTCATGGGAAATGGAATTAAAAGATAAATTTATTGGTGGAAAAAACACTTTGAAATGCATGTGTAGTTTTTTCCATAATACATGTTTCCATGAACTTTGCGTAGACCCCTTGTACAAGTATTGAAGTAAGTATTTTCATTTCATTCAAGTGGGTATTTTATTTGCCAACTGTTTTATCAGGTATATTACTTATAAAGGTAATATCAGCTTATTACGAAAATCAAAGGAGAAATTTATAAAATAAAAACTAAGCCCTAGCTAAGTCCTTCCCCATTCTTCAACCTAACTCTCCCTGGATTGCTACTGTGAATGCTTTGGGCATTGTCTCCCTTCCAGGTACTCCCATGGAAATGTCATACACAAGTTATCACACTGCCCTCTGTGAAGACCACTTGGGTTAGGCCATTCTCTTAGACTCTTTCACACCTTCTTTTCAGTTGCAGATCTTTGTCTTCTGAGGTTTTCTCAGGTTTTCTCCCCTGCACTGAGTTGGTGGGGAGAGTTAGTTCCCAGCACATATGCTGATGGAGTCAGGAAAACAGCAGCTGGTGCCCTTATTTAAATCTGCTCCCTGAAGTCAGAAACCCGAAAGGCACCTTCTCGGAGCTGCCTCACTTCTTTGGACAGTCTATAGATGTAGAGAAATTCTCTTCATAGGTACATCAGATGGTGTCTTTTCCTCTGTTTAAAGCTCTCCAAAAGCTGCTCACTTCAGAGTGTGAAAGCAAAATGCATACAACAGCCTCTGCCTGCTGGGAGCTGCTCCCCGCCCCAGCCTGCCCCATCATTGCCTCTCCTGTCCCCTTTTTGCCTGCCCTGTCCCACAGACTCCACAGACACTGTGTCTCCCCCCCCCCCCCGAGAAAATAGATGCAATCACGTAAACAATTGCACTGATCTCTACTTGGGAACCCCATCTGATCTCCAATGACCCCATGGTTCATTGGTTCATTTTCTGACCTCTGTCCATTCTTTGCTCAACCATGACCCTTTTGGTAAGTTCTACCCAGTCCACCCAATTTAAATCAGCAACCGTGGCCTTATGCTCCTGATCTACTAACCTGGTTCTGTTATAGTTCATGGTATCAGTTGCTTGCAAGGTGGCATATATTGTACTTAGAGATTACACGCATTGTGTCATTCCCTCATTAGAATATAAAATCTGCAAATATAGAATTTTAATCAGTGTAGCCTGAGAGCCTAGAAGAATGGCAAGCAATGTAGCCATTCAACAAGCTTTTGAAGATTAAATGTATAGATGAGCAAATATAAGCACAAATTTAGTATAGTACAGCACAATACATCACTGTGCAGGAAATATAGACTGGTAGGTGCCAACAATTATCTGCAATAAATTGAAGTAATAATTGATTCACAAAAAGTATCTAATGCCTACTTCATAGGATTCTTTTGATGGTTCTGTGAGTGATTAGGTAATAATTAAATATAGCACAGATATTGCCTGAAACGTTAAGTAGTTAATTAATTTAACTATGACCATTATTTTGTTTATGCATAGGTTTAAAAATAAAAATAGAATCATGCAATCTATTTTTATACAACTCAATTTCTACATTGTCTGAAAATATTTTTTTCTTTCTAAATAGCACAATACAGATCATTCATTCTATAGCTTTCTTGAAATGCTTATTTTGTAGCATTTACATCTTACCTATTTTTCATTTTTATAAGTACAGCTTTTACAAATCACCATTTAGTCATTCTCCTAATAATAAATACCTGTATGGTGTTCAGTTTTTGTTATGTTTTCCTTGTAGAGTCATCTAACCAAAATTATAAATAATGAAGTAATAATATTGTCTGCCTTTCTATATAGTTAACAGAACTTTCACTATTACAAAGACCTTATTTATCTCTCCCAGTGTAGAAGTAATTTATATATTGGGTCTATTTCAAAGCCAGTATATTCCATAGATATTAGCTGTCATATTTGGTTGGTCCTTTCTCTTTAAGGAAACTACTCTTCTTTCTCGTCCAAGATATTTGTTTCTATAAAACTGTTGTGTTCTTTATTTTGAGATTTATCTTTATTTATTTGAAAGGCAGTGTTATGGGGGGTGGATAGAGAAATATCTTCCATGCACTGGTTCACTCCCCAAATGGCTGTAACAACTAGGAATAGGCCACGCCGAAGCCATGACCCTGTAACCTCATCCGGGTCTCCCCCATGGTTGGCAGGGACCCAAGCACTTGGGCCATCTTCCACTGCATTCCCAGACACATTAGCAGGGAGCTGGATTGAAAGTGGAGCAGCTGGGATTCAAACCAGCACCCCTGTGGGATGCCAGTGTCTCAGGTGGAGTCTTAACCTGCTGTGCCACAACATGGACCCCAGTTGTCATCTTCTCACTTTCCAAAAGCTTCACGTTCCTGTCAGTGTCAAGGCATTCCTTTACAAGAACCCCTCCAGAATAGCAGCTGATCAGTCCTCAAAGAACATCTGACTGCAAATAAAAAGTGTAGTAGTTTTCTGAAATTTTGAACTTCAGATGAGAGAGTGTATTCCTGACTCCAAGATGAGACAAGGTAGATGCCAACAAGAAAGGGAGGGTGAGTCCCAGGAGAGTTGGACTTCCTAGTCCCAGTTGGTTTTAAGTTCTAGATGGATGCTGCCACATTTTTGTGTAAATTGTTCACAATCTTTGTTGTATTCTTTCAACTAGTGGCTTGCTCCTCTGTTTCCTAAAGAATTTCCATAACTTACAACTAGAGGAGTCTAATGTATGCCATATGTTTTGTTGTAATTCAGAATATTAACATGAAGGCAGAAATGGGGATTTATATATTCTCTACAATATCTACAAGAGAGCTGTTCATAAAGAAATCCATTATAATCTTATATGAATAAAAGACACTCCAATGGCATACCGCCTGGTTATAAGGCATGTTATGGAGATATTAATTAGTTAACAGGCACAACAGTGTGTTCTGGGGTGCAAACGTTCCATACCACCCTTTGAGAACTGGAAAGGCAGACGATAGCTTTCTTGTTCTCTGGGACCTAAGGGCTAGCACTGAACTTCTAATGAGAAGCGTTTATTCATGGGGCCTATCCTGTCCCCAGGTAATTAATCACACACACTCTTCAGAAGTCTGTGCCTGAAACAGGCCCTTTTTGATGTGCTGCCGTCTCCACCAGACATAGCTAAATGTAATGGAAATTTCTCCAACCAAACTGACTTTGATTAAAGACGCTTTGTTCCTAGGAAATTAGGCAACGCAGGCATCATGTATTTGATGATAATGATAATGATCTTTTGATTGTTAGCTTCTTGGTGCTCAAAGCCATCTTAGCTTATGACACAACTTTCACATTGGCCTCGCAGCCATGTGTCCCTGTAGGGAAATAAACAACTCTAGAAAGCCTTCTGGAATTTTCTTTAGCTTATTGGCGTGTAGTGCTTTTGAACATGAGTGTGTAGATGAATTGCTCCAGGATCTTACAAAATACACATTGTACATGAAAAGTGTGGGATGGGGAGCCTAAGATCCTGAAATCCTTGGCAGCTGCCAGGTGATTTGATGCGACTCATCCACAGAGCATACTTCAATGAGCAAGTTTGAGAGAATTGCTTGCTTGCTGTTAGTCCTATTCAGTGCTCTAGTACACTGTCAAAATGCCACAAAGCTGTCAATGCATCTCTCCTAGAGAATATAAGTTCCCCAACCAAACACCCTAGAAGAAAATTCACATGATGTTAAATCCAAAAGCTTGTTGGATCTTCCCTTCTGGGAACTGAAACACAAATGGATCACTGTGATGCAGGCACCATTCATGCCTCTAAAGGTATCCTTTGTGTGAAGGGTCCCCATCAACTACCTAATGGCCAGGGCAAAGAAAACCGATTCCTTTTGTCTGACTAAGTATAAAGCTGTGGTTCTGTGCACATTTTCTTCCTGGTTTAACTTAAATCTTAGCATGCACCTGACAAATGGGAAATAATTGCAAAGAAACATTGCTGGCTTAAGTGTTTGTGCACGTTCACAATGTTCATTGTCACTGATCTGAGAGTTTATGGGTCAGTCAGTAAAATGTGTCCTATTTTTCCCTCCCATGGACATTTACATCTTAAGAGAAATGGAACCTCAACTAATACTGTTCACTGATCCAGTGACTGTAGCAAGGATAGCACCATCACTTGTGGGAAACAACTTGTCTTTTTTTGTGTTAAAGCGCCATGCATAGACAGTGTTAACTGGAACATTAGATGCAGATCCATCTATCACCAAGACTTTGCTAGAAGTCTGTACACATGAGGGATAATAAAAGGACATGCTTTCCCTTGAAGCGGACATGTTACCATGTAATGTCTGTACCCCAGGGAACTGAGAGCAAGATGTAAAACATGGCTCTTCGGGGTCACTTTGAATGCAGCCCAAGTTGGTGTTGATGAATATTGCTAACGTCAACAGCTGTTCTAGTGCTAATGTGAAATATACAGGGGTTTCAGTCTAGTTCTCAAGTGCTCACGCCAAGAAAATCATCACCATCATTAGCGCCCTTGTCTGCAGCATCGGGAGTCTGAAAGCTTTTGAAAGTGAATGCCAGGCCTCCCTAGAGATGAGCCCTGTTACAATCAGTCAGGTTCATCAGAGACTTGTTAGAGAGAAAACTGTTTGACTTCTATGCAGCATCTGCTCTCTAAATAATGTGATTAGATCCCTAGGGCAATTTATGTGGGCCACTAAACTGTCCATAAAATATCATGAAATTATTGCATATTATTAGTTCTCCTCCTTTATGCGTATGAAAGTTTAGTACAAGTGGAGGACCTGGCACTTGTATTGAACCCTAATTCTGTTCCTGTCACTAACAGTATTTGGTTGTACAAAGAACAAATGAAAAGTCCTTGCCCTCTATGCTATCATTTCAGTCAAAATTCAGACCTGTTAATAATTCCTTGTCTTTTACTGCTGGCTTTTATAAACAATCAGTTGCATTATGTTTTTCTAGTACAGCTATATGCTAATTTTCTAACATCGTTGTGTAGTAATTTAATTCATAATTGCAAAAACACCCAATGACATAATAGGCATGCATCTCTCCCCTACAGAACAGTAGCTCCCCACCACACTCTCTAAAAAAAAAAAAAAATCACACAGCCTTAAATTCAAAACCATTGTTGATCTTCCTTCTGGGAACTGAAACATAAATTGAAGAATCCCTGTGATGGGGCATGGTTCTCATGACACATGCAGGGTTTTCACACTCTTAGTGGTGTTCTTTGTGAAGACTACACTTCAGATACTCAAAGAATGAGGGGGAAAAAAACCCTTAGTTCTTTTTCATCTAAGATGTCAGTTATTTGCATTTGTGAACAATGTATGTAGAAATGATGTCATTCACTAAGCATGACCATGCCATACAATGATTTCTTAAGGATGCTCGTATTAGCAACACTTGCACTTTTAACAATCTGGTGTGATATTCATGTGCCTGGTGGGAAGGGGGTATCTCTGACACCACAGGCAACTCAGTAGCAAGGTGGATTTCCTAGTAGTGGCATGAGGGATTTGCCCCAATAGTGAAGGGAAGGCTTGTTATGCTTATTTATACCTTAGGTAAAGGATGGGAAGCAGGGGTCATACACATGTCTAGGCGCCCTTGATTATATACACCCAAATTAAAGAGATTTGGTCATCTCTGCAAAGAGGAGTATACTATTGTGTGGTAATTTTACAGCTCCTAACATTTTAGAATTCCACACTTCTGCACCCAAAGATACAATTTTCCCAGCAAAATTTGTTGAAGAGACTGTACTAGCTCCAGGGATTGATTTTGGTTCCTTTTTCAAACATCAGTTGGTTGTGGATGTGTGGATTGATTTCTGAGGTTTCTATTCTGTTACATTGGTCTACATGTCTATTTTTGTGCCAGTACCAGGCTGTTTTGATTTTAACTGCCCTGTAGTATGTCTTGAAATCTGCTATTTGATGCCTCCAGCTTTGTTTTTGTTGTTGAAGATCACTTTAGATATTCAGAGGCATTTTGTGATTCCATATGAATTTTAGCATTGTTTCTTCTACATCTGAGAAGAATGTTGTTGGTATTTTGATTGGGATCACACTGAATCTGTAAATTGCTTTGTGTAGTATGAACATTTTTATGTTAATTCTTCTAACACGTGATCATGAAATCTTTTTTTTTTTTCTGTCTTATTTTACTTCTCTATTTAACGTTTTGTAATTTTCATTGGAGAGATCATTCACCTCCTTGGTCAAGTTTATTCTAAGGCATTTACATTTTATGTAGGTTTTATGAATGGTACTGATCTTAGAAGTTCTTTCTCAGCCACACCATTCTTTGTGTATACAAAAGCTATTGATTTTTGTGTGTTGATTTTATATCCTGCCACTTTACCAAACTCTAATGAGTTCTGATCATCTCTTAGTGGAGTCTTTTTGTTCCCCTATATATAGAATTATGTCATCTGCAAACAAGGACAGTTTGACTTCCTCCTTTCCAATGTGTATCCCATTGATTTCTTTTTCTTTCCTAATGGCTCTGAATAAAACTTCCAGAACTATATTGAATAGCCATGGTGAAAGTAGACATCCTTCTCTGGTTCAGGATCTTAGTGGAAATGCTTCCATCTTCCCCAATTCCATATGATCATTTGGCATATATTGTGTTGATTGTGTTAAGGAATGTTCCTTCCATACCCAATTTGCTTATTTTTTTTTTTTAAGATTTATTTATTTGAAAGAGTTACACAGAGAGGAGGAGAGGCAGAGAGAAAGAGAGGTCTTCCATCTGATGGTTCACTCCCCAAATGGCAGCAATGGGCAGAGCTGTGCCAATCTGAAGCCAGGAGCCAGGAGCTTCTTCCGGTTTCCCATGCAGGTGCAGGGGCCCAAGGACTAGGGCCATCCTGTACTGCTTTCCCAGGTCATAGCAGAGAGCTGGATCAGAAGTGGAGCAGCCGTGTCTCGAACCAGTGGCCATATGGGATGTCAGCACTACAGGCAGCGGCATAACCTGCCACAACACAGCTCTGGCCCCTGCTTGTGGTTTTTATACTAAAAGGATATTGTATTATATCAAATGCTTTCTTTGCATCTATTGAGATAATCATATGGTTTTTTTTATTATAAAATTTGTTAATGTGATATATCACATTTATTGATTTTTTTTGTATTAAACCATCCCTGTATACCAGGGATAAATCCCACTTGGTCCAGGTGAATGATCTTTCTGATGTGTTGTTGGATTAGATTAGCTAGTGTTTTGTTGATGATTTTTGCATCTACTTTCATCAAGGATACATATCTGTAGTTCTTCTTCTCTATTGTATCTTTTTCTTGTTTGGGGATTAAGGTGATATTGGCCGTATAGACAGAGTTTGGGAAGATTCCCTCCCTTTTAATTATTTTGAATATTTTTAGAAGAATTGGAATTAGTTCTTCAAGGTTTTGGTAAATATCGGTATTGAAGCCATATGGTCCTCAGTTTATCTTGGTTGTGAGGGTCTTTATTACTGTTTCAATCACCATCATGGTTATTGGCTCCTTTAGGTTTATCTATGTCTTCATCACTCAATTTTGGTAGATTGTATATGTCCAGAAATCTATCCATTTCTTCCATATTTTCAATTTGTTTGCATATAGGTGTTGTAATTTGGTGATTGATTATTTTTACTTTAGTGATATACATTATAATATCTCCTTTTTCATCTCTGATTTTAGTTATTTGGGTGTTCTCACTTTTTTTTGTTGGGCCAATGGGGTATCAATTTTTTTTTTCGAAAAATCATGTATACACACTTATTATAGACATATCTTCCTGTTGAATTGATTCCCTAGCAATTACATAGTGCCCTTCTTTGTCTCTTTTTAAAGTTTTTGTTTTAAAGTTTAATTTTTCTGATATCAAGATGGCTACTCCTGCTCCTTTTTGCTTTCCATTAGCATGGAATATCTTTTTTTTTTTTTTTTTTTTTTGACAGGCAGAGTGGACAGTGAGAGAGAGACAGAGAGAAAGGTCTTCCTTTTGCCGTCGGTTCACCCTCCAATGGCCGCCGCGGTAGGCGCGCTGCGGCCGGCGCACCGCACTGATCCGATGGCAGGAGCCAGGTGCTTCTCCTGGTCTCCCATGGGGTGCAGGGCCCAAGCACTTGGGCCATCCTCCACTGCACTCCCTGGCCACAGCAGAGAGCTGGCCTGGAAGAGGGGCAACCGGGACAGGATCGGTGCCCCAACCGGGACTATATCCCGGTGTACCGGCGCCGCAAGGCGGAGGATTAGCCTAGTGAGCCATGGCGCCGGCCAGCATGGAATATCTTTTTCTCCCCTTTAATTTTCAGTCTATATGATTCTTGTACTTGGATGTTCCTTTCTTTCTCAAATTAGGGGAATTTTCTGTTACTATTTCACTGAATAGTCCTTTTAATCCATTTTATCTTCCCATGCCTTCAGGAATCCCTAAACCTTGTATTTTGGGTCATTTGATAGTATCCCATAAATCTTGATCACTGTTTTTAATTTTTCTAATTTCCTTTTTTTCTGATTGAAATATTTCCAAATATTTGTCTTCTATTTCAGATATTCTTTCTTCTGCTTCATTAAGTCTGTTGTTAAGGTTTTCTGCTGTATTTTTTTGACATATTGTATTCTGCATTTCTAATATTTCAGCTGATTTCTTCAATATCTACATCTCACAGGAAATTTTGTCATCCATGTCATGTATGGGTTTCTTTAACTCATGAATGTGCTTCTCATTGCTTTTGAATAGTCATATGATCATTATTTTGAATTTTTCTAGAATTTCAGTAATCTCTTTGTCTTCATATTCCAATATTGAATTGTTGTGTTCCTTTGGGAGAGTCATATTTTTTTTTCATTGTTCGTGCTTCTTCATTTATTTTTAGGTATGTGTGGAACTGCCTTCTTTTTTTTTTTTCTCTGATGCCTTTTATCTTTGAAATATGCCTCTGTGTCTTAGTGGAGCATCTTCTCCTTCAGTGGGTATTCAGAGGCATTTGCTGGGTGGTACCAGAGAGCTCCTGTCAGTGCTTGGGTATAGTAAAGAATCCAGGGGCCGGCACCGTGGCTCAATAGGCTAATCCTCCACCTTGTGGCACCGGCACACCGGGTTCTAGTCCTGGTCGGGGCACCAGATTCTGTCCCGGTTGCCCCTCCAGGCCAGCTCTCTGCTGTGGCCAGGGAGTGCAGTGGAGGATGGCCCAAATCCTTGGGCCCTGCACCCCATGGGAGACCAGGAGCAGCACCTGGCTCCTGCTATCGGATCAGCACGGTACGCCGGCCGCAGCGCACCAGCCGCGGCAGCCACTGGAGGTTGAACCAACGGCAAAAGGAAGACCTTTCTCTCTGTCTCTCTCTCTCACTGTCCACTCTGCCTGTCAAAAAAATAATAAATAAATAAATAAATAAAAAGAATCCAGGGCTACACCCACACTGGGCATGGTAGATCTCATCTGTTGTCAGCAAGGACATCAGCTGGTGTGATCTCTGGCTCATCCCCCCTCTTCCAAGGTGCTCAATGTCCAGGGTGAGCCCACAGTGGCTACACACCCAACCCATGCATAAATAAGAGCCTAAGGATCTGTGTGGTCCTCAGTGTGAGCACAGAACACTCTGCAATGACCCACCCCAGACACTCAGTGAAATTTGAGCCTCTGAAGCTTGACACAGTGATTGCCCAGAGACTCAGCTACACTCTACACACACTTTCGTGCAACCACAGAATTTCCAGTCATAACACGCAGGGTTCTCACAATCTGCTGAAGTGAATCTCCAGGAGGCTGCTGTGTCCACCGAGGGAGCTGAGACGTCCCCAGAGCCAGCTGCTTGTTGGTGTTCTGCCTAGGCATTTTGAGAACATGTGCCAATGATACAGACTGGAGAGGAGTGCATCACAGGCTTAACTCTGCCCCTGCACCCTGCCAACCTTCCAAAGCAGACTCACTGCAGCAGGAACCATGGATTTATCCCTCAGAGTTTGTGTCTTTTTTGGACTTTCATTTATTCATTTTCCTTTTATTTGAAAGACAGGCAGAGATCTTGCATCTCTGCTCACTCTTTCCCCAAATGCCTGCAACAGCCAGGATTGAACTAGGCTTACAGCAGGAGCCTGGAACTCCAACAGGATCTCTCATGTGGATGACAGGTGCCATCCTCCACTGCCTCCCAGCCTGTGTATCAGAAGGAAGCTGGCTTAGAAGCACTTAACCAGGCACCCTGATATGAGATATAGGTGTCTCAAGTGGCTGCTTGTGCTATGCCAAATGCATGACCCCAACATGTTTTATACTTTCATAAGGACACTTACTGAAGAATGTTCAATAAAAAAAATCTAAGAAAAGATACCATGAAGCAAGCAGCAGAAACAATAACAACAGCACTGCTACCACCAACAAAAAAAAATCTTTGTGCTTCCCACCAGCAAAGTAGAAGCTAAATTGAATATTTCATAAAGGTGATTCTCAAGCTTTAAGCTGTTAAAAGTTAGTTGCATTTGTTTTGTTGCTCATTTACCTATTACCTTTCTCATCAAAGTACATTTTTTACTCAATGATTTATAGAGAATTATCAAAAGATTGAAGGCTATTTATATTTACCACATTTGCCTTAAGGAAAATAAAATAAAAATAGCAGGAACATGAAGTTGTACCTGTCTTGTCTTCTCATTATTTTTCATAGAATATGTTGGTATAAATAAAGTCAATGCAATTTTTTGAATTGGATTCCTTTTGTGTAACAATCCGCCAATTCACACCAGAAAATTTTGTATTTTAACAATTTCCAGCAATCATGTTTTAAATTATTTAAAATATCCTTTCCATATATTTTATGCAATTTATGTAGCACTATGTAATTCATTTTTACTGTTACATAACATCCCATTGGGTGAATAAACCACATGAATCAGAGTTTCCTGTTTATGTGATTCTATTGAAGAACCTTGAGGTTGTTTCTCTATTCCACCAAAATAATAATGCTTCAGTGAGTATCACAGTATGACCTCCTCAGGCTTATGTGGGGCATTCTCTGGGACAGGCATGGGAAGCCGCTGCTAATGGCTACTGAGCATCTTCACATTCACTATGTGCTGCCACATTGTTCCACAAGGTGGCTTCCAATTGTCATTCCCAACAGTATCTATGAATTCCCACTTTGATTACTTTTTAATAACTCTTGATATTATTCCTCCTTACCCCCCATGGAAATATAATTATAAATTGTCAGAATTAATTTCCTTCGCCCTGAAACATCAACAAGGATTTTGTGCATCATTTCATACTTTCATAGAGTTTTTATATCCGAGTCTTCTTCTCTTTTTACTTGTTTGGTTCTTTTATTTTTAAATTTTTATTTACTTATTTGAAAGTCAGAGAGACATAAATATGAAGACGATGGCGGACTCAGATCTTCTATCTACTAGTTCATTCCCCAAACATCCACAATAGTAATGCCTGGGCCAGGAGCCCAGGAGCCAGGAGCCAGGAACTCAATCCAGGTCTCCTACATGAGTGACAGGGTTCAAAATTCTTGAGCCATAGGGTGCACATAGGCAGGAAACTGGATTTGAAAGTGAAGTCAAAACTCCACTATAGGCCTCCCGATATGGGATGTTGGAATCCCAAGTGGAAATTTATTTGCCACACCAATGCCAGCCCCAGGTTCTTTCATTTTTATATAGTTATTTTCCTATTTAAATACCGACATTTTTCTTTTAAATGACCTGTAACTCACTTTATGGGAGGATTTTCTAAAAGATATAATGTTCTCCTGAAAAGTTGAAGCAATTACTCTTTAAATTTTATTTATTTATTTGAAATGGCAGAGTGACAGAAATGGGAAAAAGAGAGAGAGAGAGAGAATGAGAGTGAATCTTCTGTCTGCTGATCCAACCCAAAGATACCCACAATAGCTAGAGAGAGTAGGTCATGCTGAACCCTAGAGCTGAGTCACGTGGATATCAGGAACCCAAGTACTTGGGCCATCATCTGCTGCCTCCCAGGAGCATTAGCAGGAAGCTAGATCACAAATACAGAGTAGCCAAGACTTAAGCCAGATACTCTGAAATAGGACTCAGACATCCTAAGCAATGGCTTCATTTGTTGAACCACAATACCTTCTCCTGAAGCAATTTAAATATTTGCTTATCTCTTGTGGGGTAGGGAATATTTCCTTAAGTGATTGTTTCAGTTTATATTACTAAAAATTTTTGGCCATCTCCATATTACACTTAAATTATAATTCTAATTTTATGAAATATTTAGTGAGTAAATATGAAGTAATTGCCAGGGAGAGGAAATAAACTGTTTTATTCTTGATAATTTGATGATTTGAGGGCAGACTCATTGTTAAGGACTGAGAAAGATTAAGTTCTACTCTACTGGCAAACCAAGAAACCCACTTTCCAGTTTCTTGAATACTAGCAAGAGACATGAAATTCCTGGGTCAGCGACAAAGGAATGTGTTTCTTTCCATATAGCAAGTGTGACAAGCTTCATGTTTGAATTAAAACTCCAGCTCTTCTCTCCCTCATTGCCAACATCTGTGGACATGACACAGAGAGGTCCAGGTGAATGCTGAACACAGTAGGTTTGCATTATAGCTGAAGAACTCAAGCTTAGAGATGTCGTTTATAGTAAGTGGCAAGAATGACTGATTGTTTCCCTTAAAAGAGACGCTGTGTTTATTGGGTGGTAAGAAAAGATGCCCTTTGCTTGGAATGTCTGTCTTCCAAGGCTGTCCTCTGTAGAACCATATCTGAAAGGCTTGTGCAGAACAAGAGAGCAACTACTGCCTCTGTGCATAAGATATAAAGAAATATGAGAGGGAAATTATTGCAACTTGTGGCTGAACAAATAAAATTGTCTTTTCATAAGTAAGTGTAAAAGTTTGCTTCAAATTTTTTTTTAAAATAAGGCTTTCCAACCAGACAAATATATGAACATAGTTAAAAAATAACCCAGGGATAGATATTTGGTCTAGCAGTTAAGATGCCCACAACCTGTTTTGAGGTTCAAACCTCAACTCCATCCCTGATTTCAACTTCATGCTAATGTATATCCTGGGAGGCAGTATATGATGGCTAAGGAGTTGGGTCCCTGGCACTTATGTGGCAGGCCTGGATTGAGTTTCTAGCTCCTGGCATCAGCCTGACCCAGCCCTATCCATTTGGGCATTTTGGGATTTGGGGAGTAAACCAATGGATGGGAGCTTTTCTGCAGTCTCTCTGTACCTCAAATGATAATGATGATGGTAACAATAATAATAATAAATCCCATGGTATAAAGGGGCTTGCAACAAAATATAGTAACATCCTGTTGTGACCCTTGCATTCACTAGTCCCACTCTTCAGAAGTAAACACTTTAAACTATTTGGTTTTTAGTCATCTGTTATGTCTGGGACACAAGAAATGTATGATGAATATTTTATGAAAAAAGACCAGGCACTAAAATGGATGATTTTTATATAACATGTGATAGTGGAATGAATTTTATTTTAGAAAAGTGATAACTGGTTATAGAGAGTAAAATCAACTGTGGTACACAGACGTAAGGAAAAATATATTACAAATTACGTTTCTTTCTTAACTTTTATATTAAAACGGAATTAAATCAAGCCTGTTTGTATTCAGATTTTTCAGGCTGACCTTGCTTGAAATTGGAGGCATTTTTAGAATAATTTATGCATCAAGAAAAGAATATAATGCTCTAGTGATGCGAGGCCCCGGAGGGCACAGTATCAAGTAAAATATTCATGAAGCTTAAGTGCAAGAGACATCAGATTTTGTCGCATTTTAGCACTGTATTTCTGTACAAGGGGATTGTAAAAAGCAAGAATATAAGAAAAGATAAATAAAGAAGACCTGTGAAGTGAATTCCTGCTGCTCCAGTTTTGCAGCCCTCATTCTCTCAAGTATGTATGAATGTCCAGCCATATTGGGTCATATCAGAAGTTCTCTTTTATGATCATTATACAAATTGATATTAAAAATCTATATAGATTTGGCCACTCAAGTGTGAGTTTGCCTCTAATTTTCACTTGTGCGGATTACTGGGGATGAAATGTGGTTTCTTGCTTGATTTATTGATTTGTTTATTTGAAAGTCAGTTACAGAGGGAGAGACAGGAGAGAATCTTCCAACCACTGGTTCACTCCCTAAATAGCTGTAACTGCCAGGGCTGGGCCAGGCCAAAGCTGGAAGCTAAGAGCTTCCTCTGGGTTTCTAACATGGGTGCAGGAGCCCAAGCACTTGGGCCATCTTCTGCTGCTTTCGGGAGCTGGATTGGAAGTAGAGAAATGAGACTCGAACTGGCGCCCATATGGGATACCTGAGCTGCAGAGGGTGACTTAGCCTGCTGTAGCACAGCATCAACCCTGAGATGTGGCTTCTTTAATGTTTTAGTATGAAAAAGAAAAAGATGACATAAGTCATAATAGTTGCCAAAGCTTTACAAAGAATTTTGAGTTCCTCTGAATATGGTAGCCTTTCTTTCCTTAATTTACCATCCACACTCAACTGTGCATTTTGTAAAACTCATTTTTTTTTCTGAGTTCGGCGCTGTGGCTCAGCGGGTTAAAGCCCCAGTCTGTAGCGTCAGCATCCTATATGGGCACTGGTTTGAGTCCTGGCTGCTCCACTTCCAATCCAGCTCTCTGCTATGGCATGGGAAAGCAGTGGAAGATGGCCCAAGTGCTTGAGCCCCTGCACCTACGTAGGAGACCCAGAAGAAGCTTCTGGCTCCTGGCTTTGGATCAGCCCAGCTCCGGCCATTGTGGCTATCTGGAGAGTGAACCTACACATGGAAGACTTCTCAATCTCTCTCTGCCTCTGCCTCTCTGTAACTCTGCCTTTCAAATAAATAAATAAATCTTAAAAGGGAGGGAGGATTTGAAAATACTTAATACGCAATAAGTGTAGAGCACTTCAGGTTGAAAATCTTTTCCAAGACTTAAATGGGTAACAGTATTACAGGTAGCCATTCCAAGTAAATTTGTCAGTGGTATCTTTATCTTTCTCACATTGATTATTTTACTCTAATTTGTCAAAAAAATTTTTATACAGATGGTTGAGTTTTTGACATATAATATTGTCTTAGACACACAAAGGTCCACCTGTCCCAAAGACTTTTCACGAGATGCTGGTTCCCCATCACACCTGTGGCTAACTTTCAGATTTCAGATAAGCAACATGCAAAATACTGGAATTCCAGAATACATAGGCCTAGACATTAATTGACTCTACGATATCTTCACTTTATGAGATTCTTGAACATTTAATCTATAGAATATAATGTTATGGTCCTGTGCCATTTCAGACTAGCAACATCTCATTTGATTGTCTTTTTGAAATTCCTGAAACAATGTTTTTCTTTCAGGGTCCTAGCTATAACATGAGAAATTCATAGAAGATCTACCTAAGGCAAAGATTACAGGGAAAGACATAGCAGCCTATGGCAATGAAGAAGTCTTACAATAAATATTGAGGCAAAACAAGTTAATGACCAGAGCTCTCATTGATGGGGTATTTATAAAACTAACTTTGCTTAATGGCCAAAGATTACATAAAGATAAATTTCATATGGATAAACATATTAATATATATATATAAATCATAGCATAGTTTAAAAAACAGATACATTGAATTTGATTTTTAATTTTTTTATATTTTTTTTTCTGCATAAGATCTCATCACATCTTTTTTTTTTTAACTTTTATTTAATGAATATAAATTTCCAGTATACAGCTTATGGATTACAATGGCTTCCCCTTCCCATAATTTCCCTCCCACCCGCAACCCTCCCCTCTCCCGCTCCCTCTCCCTTTCCATTCACATCAAGATTCATTTTCAATTCTATTTATATACAGAAGATCAATTTAGTATAAATACTTCAACAGTTTGCACCCACATAGAAACACAAAGTGAAACATACTGTTTGAGTACTAGTTATAGCATTAAATCAAAATGTACAGAGATCCCACATCAGGAGCAAGCGCACAGTGGCTCCTGTTGTTGACCCAACAAATTGACACTCTAGTTTATGGCGCCAGTAACCACCCTAGGCTGTCGTCATGAGTTGCCAAGGCTATGGAAGCCTTCCAAGTTCCCCGACTCTGATCATATTTAGACAAGGTCATAAAAGACAGAGTGAGGATAGTAACCAATGATCCTAAGAGTGGCCTTAACCAGGTCTGAACAATTATACAGCATTAAGTGGGGAAGAGGACCATCAGTACACACAGGTTGGGAGTAGAGCCATTGGTGGTAGAGTAGAGGTTATGATTACAAAGGAATGAGGCCCAAGTGGACTAGACAGGGTCTAGAACAAAGGACAGAGTCATTATTAGAGGAGCTAAGAAAGGTGCTGTCTAAGCTACAATTAAGTTTTCTGATTGAGAGGCAAATAGAACCTGATAGAAGGGGCTTGATAATAATCTGGTGGGTTTTAGGCCTTGTAAGTTAAGAGGCCCAGACCTATCTATCTCTTCACATGGGGTACATCCTAAGGGAGGTGTGAACCTCCTAGGGGAAGGCACTCTGTTGACTTTCATTACTTGGCTGGCCTGGGAGGAGAGCTGTCCAGGTAAAGGCAGGGGGCATCTCTAACAAGAAATTTACAGTTCAGCCCAACTTGTTCTTTCACTTCTCTATTCTCTTCAAGGTAGGGAACTAATTCTATTATGAAGGAATCTGTAGGATGCACAATTTAATCTTTAGACCTTATAAGAGATGGCTAACATTTTTCTGTAATAGCATAGCCAAAATAAGAACTTAACTAATAATCTCATAGCTAGATTCACATCGCCATCAGCGAAGTATACAGTAAGTAGAAAAAAAAACCTCCCTTTCAGACCAAAGGGAAAGAAAGTTTTAAAGTGAGAATATAATTTTCCTCATGGGCATTGTCTACCGTAGAAAAACTACTACAGAACATGCCTGTGACTATAGACTTGTAGTTCAGGCCACCAAAGATTAGAGATGGGACACGGGCACTCCCTTGACTTGCATCCTCTGGTCTGCTTTAACACAAACCAGGAGGAAAAGAAAGCTAGGCATCGGAAGCAATGGGTGGCAGGCCTATTAATGGCTGATCTGTACAGTGATCTGCCCTCAAGGAGACCCAACAGGCCAGTCCACTGCAGTGGCTTTCAATGTGGTAAGCCTGGGCTTCAGCAGAAGTCAGCTTGTGAAGAGCCCTGGCAGCTCTGCCAAGAGTTGGATCACTGGAAATGGACCTGCCCTGGAATCGAAGGATGCCCAGGTCAGAGCCACAGATCTTATTGGCTCCAAGCTGAAAAGCCCTTCACTCAGCCCAACTTCCAAAGTGACCACTGCAGTTGAGGGGACAGCCAAGTAGGGTCAGCAACATTGCAGGCAGAACTGATTTTTAATTTTTTTATATTTTAAATTTCAACTTTGCCATGGCAGTTACCCTGCCCTCACTTTATTAGATTACTGAAAAAATTGTATATATTCACAATGTGTGACAGACATCTTTAATATATGCATACATCGCAATCTAATCATTGTAATTCCAATTTAACCGTCACAACTCAATCATCTAATTTAATCATTGGAATGGCAATATATGTATACATTGTACTTTAATCATTGTAAAATGATTTAATTGAGGTCATCAACTTACCTATTATGGTACATATTTATTTTTTTGTGGTGAAAACATTTAAGACCTACTTTATTAGCCACTTTCAAGTACACAACACATTATTATAAAATATAGTTAGTTTAATAGCTCTAAGATATATATATATATATATTTAGTTTAATAGATCTGAGAGATCTTATGCATGCTAACTAAAATTTTCCAGTTTTTTACAAACCTCTCTCTCTTTCCACCACTACCTCTCCCAGCCCCAAGCACCATTCTCTCTACATCTGTGAAGTCAATGTGTTAAGATTCCACATATAAATGAGATCATACAGTACTTGTCTTCCCGTGTCTGGCATATTATACTTAGCATCCATTCTCTATTTTAGTTTTTTTTTTTTAAGATTTATTTATTTATTTGAAAGGCAGATTTACAAAAAGAGGGAGACAGAGAGAAAGGTCTTCCATCTGTTGTTTCACTCCCCAAATGTGCTTTCTAAAGCCAGGAGCTTCCTCTGGGTCTCCCACATGAGTGCAGGGTCCCATGCACTTGGGCCATCTGCCACTGCTTTCCCAGGCCATCAGTAGGGAGCTGGATCAGAAGTGAAGTAGCCAGAACTCAAACCAGTACTCATATGGAATGATAGTGCCACAGGTGGCTTAACCTACTATACCATAAGGCCAGCCCCCGGTTCTCCACTTTCATCCTTGTTGTTTCCAAAGTCAGAATTTCTTCTTTATTAAGACTAAGGATGTAACATTGTGAATATCCCATTTGCTTCAGCTTTTACTTCATCAATGAATAATTGATTCTATATCTTTGCTATCATAAATAATGCAATGAACATGAGAGTGCAAATTTATTTTTGACATACTGATTTCATTTCTGATATGATTTGAATATTAAATGTTCCCTGAAGGCCCATATGTTAAAGGATGGTTTCCAGGGTGGTACTATGGGTAGCTGGTAGAGCAGGTAGGAGAAGGGCCTGGTGCGAAGTTCTTAAGCCATTGCATGTATGCCCAATGTTGCTCTCATGTGGCCTCTTGTATTCTCGTGGGAAGATTGTTCTAAAGGCCTGAGCTTAGACCCACCTGATTTGAAATGTGACCATTTACTCCAACACATGCTCCTCCCTTTGCCATCCATTGGCCAAGCCAAAGGTGCCTCCTCATCTCAGACTTGGACCTCTAAAACGATGTGCTAACTATAATTATTCTCTATAAAATTAGTTGCCTCAAGTATTTGATTCTAATCATGAAAAGCTAGAAAGCAGTTTCCTTTGAACAATTTATTTAATCAGAAGTGAGACTACTGGATCATATGGTCATACTATTTTTAATTTTTTGATGAACCTCTTGCTGTTTTCCATAAGAATATGTTCACTTACAGTCTCACCAATAGTTGACAGGATTCTCTTTTTCCACATCTCTGCTGTTAGTAATTGGTTGTCTTTTTGGTAATCAATAATGTGTCATTTTGGTTTTAATTTCTATTTCTCTGATTAATGATGCTGAACACTTTTATCTATTGTATGCCTTTTGTATGCCATGTTTGGAGAAATGTCTTTCAGTCATTTGCCCATTTCCCTACCAAGATTTTATTTTCTTTTGTTACTGAATTGTTGAATTTCTTACATATTTTGAATGTTTACTTGTTAGATGTATGGTTTGCAAGCATTTTATCCTATTTAATAGATTGTCTCTTCACTCTGTTAATTATTTTCATTGCTGTACAGAGACTTTTAGTTTGATGCAATTTCATTTGTCTATTTGTGTTTGTTGCTTGTTCTTTTGTCATATCTGAAAAGCATTGCCCATACCAATATCAAAATTATTACCTCTATTTTCTTCTAGGTATTATTTCAAAGCTAATGTTTAAATCTTAAGTTGATCTTCATTTGATTTGTATTTTTGGTGTGAGATACAAGTATCATTCTTCTAGATGTGCATATCTAGCTTCCCTATTGTGTGTTCTTGGCACTTCATCAAAAGCAGTTGACTGTAGTGCATGGATTTCTTTTTAGGATGTCTTTTCTGTTCCATTGGTCTGTATGTCTATTTTTATGCCAGTACCATGCTTTCTCTTGAGTACTAGAGCTTTGCATTATATTTTGAAATCAATTAATATAATGCCTCAGTTTTGTTCTTCTTGCTCAAAGTTACTTTGGCTATTTGGAGATTCTAATAGCTTCATATGAATTTTAGGATATTTTTTCCAGTTGCCCTAAATTTAAAATTAGTGGTTTGATTGCGTTCTTGAAACTATATGACTTGTTTATGTACAGCAAAATATTTTTTTTACAATTGCATAATGAAAATCAAAGAAGAGAGGTCTGTTTGGTACCTGAACTCTTATTACTACTAAAATTTAAGAAATGTATCATAGTCAGGTATGTGTGTGTAGAAATAACAGATAGCAAAATTGGAGTGCTTCTAGAATCTCTGATTTCTTGATCTCTCACCAGTATAGTACTCAAAGCTGTGTTTCCTCCTTTATCTCTCATAACTCATCTTCTTCCCTCTCCTATGCTCTCTGTTTTTATTCTTTTTTTTTTTCATGCTCTAATCACAGACCAAAGGTGATAAATGAGCACGAGTACAAAGCAAGATCAAATCGGGGCAAACCATGACTTCATTGTTGCCTCATTAAAATCCGTCTTCTCATCAAAGGCTATTCTGTGACATAATGGCCATGAAAACTAGCTCTGTGTTAGAGTAATAGATCGTTCCTGTCCCATTTGAAAGCTGCAGTGCTTAAAGCTGTGATTTTGTCTAGAACTTGGAAATCATTGGACTTTTCTGTTTCTCTCCTCTCCATAGATTTTTACTGTAATTTCAATGGCAGAGAAATTTGAATAGCCTGAGATAAGCCTTGGGTACATGTTAGAATTTCAGAAACTTGTCATTCCCTCTTTACACTTCCATCTAACAATTCCAAAAGAGAAGTCCTGCGAAGTTTTGATAAATAATATCCCTGCAGTGAGCTCTCTGAGCCACTGTCACTGGTTTACTTGCTTTCCAGTTTTCCTACCCCGTACCTAGCAGGGGCCATCTCCAATCCTACTGGTCACCCAGCAGCGGTCCTGCAGCCTTCTTCCCCTCAGCACTGTGGATTCTGAGCTGTCTGCATTGGAGCTGCTCCACTACTCAGCGTCACCCAAGGAGAGGGGTCTAACCCTCACACAACAATGTGAAGCTGAATATATTTTATATTGTCTCACAGTGCAGCCCAAGTTCTTTAAAAAAAATCCGGCACATTTGTAGTCCTCACATATTTAAGGCGATTAGGCATCTTTACTCATTTTCCTTGGTTGTAGGTAATCAGTCATCAGGGTTCATATTTCGTTATTTTCCCCTTTCATCTTCATACAGTTTGAAAGTACTGCAGCACATTTTTTTTTAAAAGGAACATAATTTCATTATAGTTTATAAACATTTTTGATTTAAAAAGTTTATTCTTTAAAAAGTTTATTTTGAAAATTTATTTGAAGGGCAGAGAAACTGGCTGGGCTAAATCAAAGCCAGGAACCAGGACCTAAATCTGGGTCCCCTATGTGGGATACAGGGACACACCTGCCTGGGCTATCAGCGGCCACCTCCCAGAGCACAGTTTAAAAGGAAGCTTTAGTCAGAAGGAGAGTCCGGACTCAAGCCCAGCACTCTGATAGGGAACGTGGGCATTATAAACAGCATCTTAAGTTTTGGGCCAACTGCTCACCCCTATAGAAATTTTATATCATTATTTATGTGGATGAAATAATTATTACAAAAACAAAAATTAAAAGAGGCAATATGCCATATATTTTGCTTTGTAGATTTTTAGAAAAAGCAGATTCCCTCCTCCCTCAAGCGATGGATATACATATACAAAATCTTTTTACAGTAAGTTTTCATTATAGAGCTTAGCATTTGGCTTGACTATTATACCAAGATAAAAACCATAGCACTAAACAGTTTGATTAAGTTTGATGTATGCCAGGAATTCATATAAAGCATCTTCGTGTATTTGCTGATTAGTTGCCTGGAAAGTGGCTACTTAGTGGAGGCACCATCATACCTGTGAAGTAATGTTCATATAAGGCAGATACCATTTAACAGATGAGGAAACTGAAGAACAATATATTGTGCGACTTCTCTTAGATCATTCGTAAAAGGAGCTACGTTCAGTATCAGGCATCTGACGCCAGAGCCTGCCACTTAAGCAACACCCTAAACTGCCCCTCTGTTTAAAAATAAGAGCTAATCACTGCATCAAACAGTAATAAAATAGATGATTTGAATGCTTTTCTATTTTCTAGAATATGGGTAGTTGCATTCTTTGAGAGCAGAGTTCTTGGAGATTTAACAAGTCATGGTACACCTGAGTCCTTATACAGTCATGAAATGTATCAATCTGTAACCCAGGAAATTGGATGTAATTTGATTATAATTTCTGTAAAAGTAGACAATTTGCTAAGAAAGCGTCTTTGATAACTAGCACCTCAGTATGTATTTAAACATGAAAATTCCCAACAATATATCTTCTATATTATTTATCTTATTCAAGAAAAAAATACTTAATGTTATTTGATATAAAATAATGTCAAAATGTGCTAACAAAAATCATATATTTCATATACATGTTATTGCAAATAATATCTGGTTATATTCTGTACCCTGAGTGTTAAACAAAATAGATAGCAACATGTATTTGAACTCAAGCTGGAAGTGAAACAAATCTGGGGAAGGATCCAAGAAAATACAAAAAAAATGCTGCTTTTACAGAGTATTAAATGTCATCTTTATTTCCTAGTATGTGTTCACACACCAAACTTTTTTTTAAGGATCAGCTCCACATGGAAAGTTGCACGCCGTGAGCACTAATGGGCAATCTTCAGACTTGAACAGGAATCTTCCTTCTTGGCTGGCTTTTTACTTATTTATTACTGTGGTTAACTCTGCTGTCTTGCTGCTGAAACTGTCTCCAAGAGCAAAGTCCATTTACACCTTACTTGATAAATACATTCAGTATAGCTGGGGAGAAATAATAGTCGGAGTTCAGGGAAAATACTGATGCTTCTTTATATATACAGGCATATTTTCACACATGCCCTCATTATGTGAAAATGCTCCAAGGAGATCACAATTGTATGTTCATGTGCACATACCCTTGTATGTCATAATTTTCACATGAAAAATATATTTATCTCCAATTTAGTGGAAATGAATGTCAAATACACAGTTGCTATCTACCTCATTCTTTGGGACTTTCTGTAAAATGGGTTCACCAGACCTGTTTTCAACTCAGTAATCTCATGAGGTAACACAAAATTGCCCCTTTGTTTTCTTTTAGCATTTATGATAGTGCTTGAGTGAAATGATCAATCATTTTTCTCATTGCAGAATTTCTTCTGTGTTTTTTTTCCTCTACAGTTCATAAACATTATTAGCATAATACTATCAAACCAGGAGAGTATGCCGGAATATGTATTAGACTTATAGCTCCTTCTGCCCACATAGAATTTAGTCCAGTTGTGCACAAACTAGAAAAATAGAACGTTGAAGATTGAAGAGTCATAAATAATCCCTAACTGTACTGCATTTTTTTTACACAGAAGAAAATTGAAGCTTATATATTTATCTTTGCCAAAGGCCACACAAATGTGAACACACAAATTAGAATGTGAACGTAATTCTCCATGTTTCGCAGCAGGTTTGCTTTTCATGCATTCTTTGATTTGAAAAAAAACAGGAAAAATAAACTAATGCAACAACTACAATAAAAATGTCCTTTCTGTGTCTCAAACTCACATAAGTAGACACACATGATACATTAATTACAACAAAATGAATAGATGCATGAAAATAAAAATGTGTAGGTGAGATAGTATAAAAGTGAATATGATTCTTTAAAAATGTGTGAAGGGTAATGTTCATAATGCTATATGGGGAAGACAGCTATCAGTGGCATGTTTGGAACATTTTGCATCTTGTGTGGAGGATGGCAGAGAAATTTTGTTAAACCTATAAATTCTGCCACTGTCCTCTTCAAACACCCAACTGACTACCCACTGCCTGCAGGAGAAAGGACACACTTCTTAGCACTGTCTATGCAGGCTTCCTTAATTGTTTACAACATGCATAGCACTTTGTTTCCTTCACCCCTTGATAGAACCCACTCTTTGGCAATCTTCAGGACCCCTAAGCTCTTAGAAGCCTGCATTACAAGAGGCCTTTCTTCTCCTCCTTAAAATTTCCTTCCAAGACATTGTTGTAAATATTAGGAAAGATGTGGATGAGATTATAGAGAATTGGAAACATCACTGGGAGCAAAGTCAGCGAACTATATTCAAGAGTTGAGTTGCAGATTGGGATCTTTTTGTAGGGTTATCGACAAAGAATTAAAGAGGTAGATTGGTATAAGGTAGAGAGAACTTAAAAACAGACTATTCTTTGATCATATACTAGGATTATATATGTGTATCTGTATGTCTACAGATATACATATATATGTATACAGATATACATACATATAGGAGCTAATCAGCCTTTTGTGCAGACTGGGAAGCTAACTGTAAAGCCTCATACTTTTTGGTTTTTTTTTGTGTGTGTGTGTGTGTTTTTTTTTTTTTCTTTTTTTTTTTTTGACAGGCAGAGAGGATAGTGAGAGAGAGAGACAGAGAGAAAGGTCTTCCTTTTTGCCATTGATGCACCCTCCAATGGCCGCTGCAGCCGGCGCATCGCGCTGATCCGAAGGCAGGAGCCAGGTGCTTCTCCTGGTCTCCCATGGGGTGCAGGGCCCAAGGACTTGGGCCATCCTCCACTGCCTTCCCAGGCCATAGCAGAGAGCTGGCCTGGAAGAGGGGCAACTGGGATAGAATCCGGCGCCCCAACCGGGACTAGAACCTGGTGTGCCGGCGCCGCAAGGCGGAGGATTAGCCTGTTAAGCCACGGCGCCGGCAAGCCTCATAACTTAATAAGCAACAGAACCAGCAATCAAATCCCAGTCATTACTAAAATAATAGTAAACTGAAAAATTAATTACTATTTGTCATCTTTTTAAAATACAGGAATTGCATGTGTGTTTATACGAAAGTGATTGAAAAAGTTCATGGAAGTGGAATTTAAAGTGTACAGGGTGGGTGGGCACTTGGCTCAATGGTTAAGACACCCACATCCCATACTGGTGTGCCTGGGTTTGATTCCCAGCTTTGGCTTCCCATTCCAGCTTCCCAGTATTGCAAACCCTGGGCAGCAGGAAATCATAGTCTAAATCATTGAGTCCCTACCGCTTATGCAGAGGATCTAGTTTAAGTTCTTGGCCATGACTTCAGTCCTGCCTATTGTTCACATTTTGGAAGTAAATTAGCAGAAGGGAGATCAAGCTATCTGTGTCCTTTCTCTCTCTCTCCTCCTCCTCCTCTTCCTCCTCTCTCTCTCTCTCTCCAAAAAAAAAAAAAAAAAAAAAAAGTTGATTTTGGTGCAAAACAGTTTTGAAATGCATGCATATGAAAAAAGTTCATGGAAATGATGGAAATGCATATTATGAAAAAATTACACATGTACATCAAAATTGTTTGCATCAAAACAAATATCTTTTAATTCCATTTTTTCCTGTGAGCTTTTTGAGGTACCCTCATACAAGCAAGTCCTTCTGTACTCCTTCTCTCCTTTAATAGTTATTTAGTTGGAATAGTTTGCTAAGAAATCCAGCTCTTCATGCAGTAGAGCCTCACAAAGTGACAACACACAGTTGTCACAAAATCCCAGAAACTGATCCTTAGCTTTGCAGGTCCTATGATTGAAACGTCACAAAGTCACAAAATAGTGCATATCAAGAAGACTGGTTGAGGCTCTTATCATTCACAAGAGGCTGATTTACACATTTCTGAATTATTCATTTACAATTAAAAGTACAGCTATCAAGCGGACCGGAAATTGTATGTCTGTTATTCATAGTGTGTTTTCTCCTTGTAGGCGAATCTATAAATTTCAGTCAAAATTTGTTTCATTACAGTGAAGTCAAGTTAGTGAATATGGGGAAGGCAAATGGAAGACTCCATGCATTTTGCTGGGTTGCATTGTAGCAAATTTTTTTAATTTAGATTGTTTTATTTAATTCTCATGATATTATTATGTGAATATCTATTTCATAGAAGAGAGATAAGAGGCTTGGAGAGTTTAAGTAACTTGCCCACATTTACAGAGCTGGTAAGGATCAGAGTGTAAATCTAAACATGGCAAGCATGACCTGTAGTTGTCTACCTGAAACATAAGATAAGCTTCATGAAGGCAGGGAGAGTCTTAACATTAACATCTCTCAGTGGAGGAATTTCCATCACGTGGCCAACATGTTACATTCATCCCCTGTGTCTCAGTCTAATTCCCACATTAAACCTGTGTTATAGATATGCTCATCACTATTTTATGGAAAATAGAAGCTCAAATATGGAATCTAAGGCCATCTAGCTACTGAGCAGCAAAGCAGGAGGACTTACTGCCTCACCTTGAAGCTTGCAGTAATTATCTGCTGCATACTGCTATTCCAAGCCACACATGTGCATCAGATGGTCATGCCTGCCCTCACCATACATCAGAGATCCTCTAGCACTCATATGTTTTACCTTATTTAATCTTCACAACAGTTCTTATAAATGTGAGTCTAGTTATTCTCAGTTGACGGGATAAGTAAGCTTGGTCAGAAAGAAAAAAATTTCCCAGAGTCACACAACTAGCAAGTCTTGCACCTGGGATACAAGCAGGCATACTGGCTCCAGAGCCCTACACTGCACTGCCTGTTGCATGATCTTAATAGCAAATGACAACTAACTTTATGGCCTGATGCATTCAATTTCATTCTAGAAATATTTTATCCATGGGCAGCAGAGTGCCTCCCCTATACAAGGATAAGAAAAATGAATCAAAGAAAGTATATCTAAAGAGCAGGACGATTTTTACTGTCATGGCTTTTGTTGCCTGAACAGTCATGTGCTGCATGATAATATGTCAGCCATTGATGGACTGTATATACAATGACGCTCCCCGAAGATTATAACTGAACTGAAAATTCCTATCACCTAGACATCATAGCCTTTGTATCATCCTAGCACAACGCATTGTTCTGCTGTTTGTTATGATGCTAGTGTAAACAAACCTACTATACTGCCAGTTGTATAAATGTATAGCAGTACAATTATGTACACTATATAACATTTGATAATGATGGTTTTTATTTAGTATTTCCTGAGTATACAGTGTTTACCAAGTCTACAATAATGTGTAGTAATGTCCTCAGCCTTCACATGTACTCAATACTCTCTCACTGAAGCATCTAGAACAAACAGCAGTTCTGCAAGCTCTATTCTTGATAAATGCCCTTTAGAGGGGGTACTTTTTTATCTTTTGTGTCTGTATCTTATTGTGTTTAGATACAAAGGTCCCATTGTGTTACAGTTGCCTACATACACCGGATGGTAATATCTGTGCAGGTCAGTAGCCCAAGAGCAATAGGCTGTACCGTGATGCCTACGTGTATGTCAGACTGTACCATTAAGTTTGTGAAAACACTCTCTGATGTTGACATGCTGAGGATACATGTCTTAGAATGTATCCCTGTGGTTAAGCACCCTGTGGCTGTATTCTGAATTCAAACAGTATACAAGGGAGATGCTTGGATTACAGCTTGCCCTAACTGCTTTAATCTTGCCTCCCTGGAACTTCATCACTATCACTCTGACAGAATTTGAGTGTACCCAACAAGGATATAGGTGGTCAATAGAAGCAGATGAGAAAGGCAGAAATAAAGCAGAGTTCTGAAGAGCTGCATGTGGAAATCATGAAACAAGAAGACACTGTGTGTGGTTCCAATGTGAGCAGAATAAAAATGATGCCATGATAGGATGCACTTCTGGGAGACAGATGAGGATGAAAACAGAATGCAGAGAATCTGGAGAAACTGGCATGGAATAAGACACAGCAATGACTGGAGATGCCACTATCCATTCATAAAACCAGTGTGTGCCAACTGCATAGTTTGATCAATTCTAAACTGAACGGTGGGGGGCCTGACACAAGGTCTAGCTCTTACCATGTAGAGAGGAACTTATTTAAAAAGGAAAAAAAAAATACCAGGGAGTATGGAAAAGTCAATCATGTCATCCTACACTCAGAGTAGGCCAGCAATAGAGGCAGTACATAGAGTCAGCAAAACTCCATATCTCAGAACTTAAAGAAAGAATTGTTAGGAGATCAGGGATTGATAAAGTGAAGATGCCACGGAGGGAAAGGAAGACTGTCAAGATGGTCCTCAGCCCATACAAGCACAAATGGTGCTCAGAAAGAAGCAAGTGCGGGGATAGCTAATGAGTCCAGTGCACCTGTTTAAGGAGTTTTCTGTTAACTATGAGAACATGCAAAATGATGGAAGCAGTTGTTGTAAGTAAGACTGATAACAAATAATATAGATACCTAAGAAAATTGTCAGGACTGGGTGTTTTGCATTTTAGTCAGGATGCCATTTGGGATGCCTGCATCCCAGACTACCTGGTTTGAGTTCTAGCTTCACTGTTGATTCTAGTTTCCTGATAATGTGCACCCTGGGGAAAAGAAGGGATGACTTAAGTACCTGGGGCCCTACCACCCAGATGGGAGATATGGAGTGAGTTCTTTGCTACCAGCTTCAGCCTGACCCAGTCCAGTCCATTGCAGGCATTTGGGGCTGTGAACAAGCAGATGAGAGCGCTGTCTCTGCTGCTGGCTGTCTCCTCTCTCAGCCTGAGGCTGGGAATGACATTGACAGATGACCACAGAAAAGCAGGCATACTCTACTCCATTAAGAGAAGAGAGAGAACTTTCACTGTAGAAAGAAAATGAATCCCATGTATACTGATACGCACCTATGAGCTTTGATTATACCCTATATTATTACCAGGATATTGTTGAACTACTGTTTTGTTTGTTATTGAATAAATGCATATGTGGTAGGCATTGTATGAAAGGGTTTACATTTACCAACATATCACTGCTTATATCAACTCTACACAACTAGTGACCTTTCCATAATTCTTAAAAAATAGAAGGTAGATGTTAAATACAAGGGTGTATCAAGTCCCAAGAAATCCCTGTGAAGTGGCATTAAGCCTTCTGTATGAGGTATTTGGCATAGTTGTATTTACTTAGATCATATTGTCCTAGGGATCCTTATTTAGTGGTCATAAGTTATTCATAAACTAATTTGCATTAATCAGTTGAAGAATCTTAGGCTATTAAACCTACCAAATAATGATATAAATAATGCCATGCTGATCAAATCTTTAGTTCCTACAAGGTTGGGAGTTACAGAATGTTCAGGATGAAGAAAAAGACTGAATGTAAGATGAAACATACTAGGAAAGGAAAAACATTTTTATTTTATGGAAAGGGTTATGTACGTTTGGATTGGAGGAGGCCAAATGTCCTCTGAAGATGATATAATTATGCATTATCAGTCCATGTATCATTTTTATGGATATATAATATTTATATAGCTTGAAAGTCAAGACATCCAAATACTTTTATCCTAAAGTACACTACAATAAGTATAGAGTTCACATTATTTACACTCCTAGGATGGAGTCTCCATACACACATCTCCAATAAAGACCTGCAGAGTGACACTAGACTTCCAGACTTCCTGCGTTCAACACCCAAATGCCTACTGGATAATCTTGAGTGGTTGCCTTTTTAAAAATATATATATTTTATTTATTTTAAAGAGTTACAGAAAGAGGTAGAGTCAGAAAGAGAGGTCTTCCATCCGCTGGTTCACTCCCCAGACGGCAGCAGTGGCCAGAGCCGAGCTGATCCAAAGCCAGGAGTTTGTTCCAGGTCTCCCACATAAGTGGAGGGGCCCAAAGACTTGGGACATGTTCTGCTTCTTTCCCAGGTACATTAGGAGGGAGCTGGATCAGAAGTGGTGCAGCTGGGACTAGAGCTGTTGCCCATGTGGGATGTCAGTACATCCAGCTGGGGCTTTAACCCACTGCACCATAGTGCTGCCCCACGGTTGCCTTTTGAGTGTATGAAACTGACCTTTGTTTTCTTTCTGTAATTTCCAAAAAACTCCTTATTTCTCCTAGTGTATTGTACTTTTATCAAAGGCCACATTAATCTATAACAACCAACATGCAGCCTCAATGCCTTATTGCACTGAAGGTTTATTTTTTGCCAATGCTTTCAAAGGAGAGTTCAGGGCCGGCGCTGCGGCTCACTAGGCTAATCCTCCGCCTTGCGGCGCCGGCACACCGGGTTCTAGTCCCGGTCGGGGCTCCGGATTCTGTCCCGGTTGCCCCCCTTCCAGGCCAGCTCTCTGCTGTGGCCAGGGAGTGCAGTGGAGGATGGCCCAAGTCCTTGGGCCCTGCACCCGCATGGGAGACCAGGAGAAGCACCTGGCTCCTGCCATCGGATCAGCGCGGTGCGCCAGCCGCAGCGGCCATTGGAGGGTGAACCAACGGCAAAAGGAAGACCTTTCTCTCTGTCTCTCTCTCTCTCACTGTCCACTCTGCCTGTCAAAAAAAAAAAAAAAAAAAAAAAAGTTCAGAAAGAGTAAGCTTCTCCCTCGCATTGTCAGTCTTGTTCCTCGATCTCCACTGTTTCCATTACTTATTCCTGTGTAACAAACCATTCCAACTCTGAATGCATGATTACATCTCATGGTTCTGTGGATTGAATGGGCTTAGAGGATTCTCCTCCACAGAATGTCTGGTGGGATATAGTCAGCCAGAGTTTCATTTGGCTGGACTGTCCAACAGGGGTCACTTGCATGGCTGGTAGTTGGTGCTGAATGCTGGCTGGGGACTCCCGTGAGGCTAAACTGCTGGACAGGTTGCATGGAGTCTGTTTATGTATCTTAGGTTTCTCATGTTGTGGCAGCAGCGTTCCTTGAGGTCATAGCCCAAGACTAAGGGGTCCAACAGGGAAGAAGTAGAAGATGCCAATCCCCTGCAGACTATAAAAAAAAATCAGTACTGTAATCAGAGTAGAATAATAAACTCTACTTCTGAATCAGGAGAATTTCTGGCTTTTAGTCCCTAATGACAGAAAAGCTACTGTCTAGAATTTGCTTGGATTCTTGGCAGTTTAAGAAAGAAAAAGCCCTGCAGGCCCTCATATCAAAGAAATTTTCATTCTGAAAGTGACAGATTTCATTTCAACTCAGTTCCTTGCCCAAAATTCGTTCAGTGGCTGCACCCAACCATAAGGTACAAGAAGGCATGAAAGGTATGGTCCTACTCTGCATCTTGAACAGAATATATGGTAAAGAGCACTCATGATAATCATAGCACATCACATCTTGGTGAATGGGATTGCCATCGTCACAAAAATTTAAGTCATAAACCTTAGATTTGGCACCCTCGATCATTCACAGCCCAGAAGCCACCACTTACGTTGACGCAAGCACTTATTACCTATCACACCCTTTTTTTCCTTCTCTCAAATTCCACTACAGCCCTTATTAATCATTGCCAGGATAATAGCACAAGGACTAACTTGTCATCCTTCCTCCAGATGAGCCTCTCTTCAATATATTTTTCAAACTATTCCCCAAAGGACTTGATAAAATGTAAAGAGTCATTTAAATCACCTAAAATCATAAACATAATACATTTCATCTAAAATGTAAATTCACCTGCTTAGCATTCTTCATTAATGCAACTTATATTCACTGAGTACCTCTGTGGACTGGGTGCTGTGTCGCCTTTTGCCAATACAAATTTTACAATTTCAAAGTTATCACTCTGCCATGCTTATCAAATATGAAATCCTTTTTAAAAACCAAAGTCCTAGCCCACTTCTCCAGCTTCATTTTAGGATGAGACTTTTTTCTTGTTCTTATATTTGGATTGGTAATTTTATGTGCCTTTTTCCCCCTCAAATGATAAATTTTGGTTTTGATTATTCTACTTTAAGAACTAGGAACTTGATTTCTTTTTTTATTTTTTGCCTCTTTTAGAGAAATTGCTTTTATGATCCTTTTTCTAGAATATTGAATTGAATGCTTAGTTCATTTATTTTCATTCTCATTCTCCTAATCATAATGGCATTTTAAGGAAATGAATTTAACAGTCGTGAAAACTTTGGCCATCACTCATGCTTTTGTATGTTGTATACTCATTCTAATCATGTATAAAAATAATCTATAACTGCAATTTTTTACAAAGTACCATGTGTAAATGAAAAAGTAGAAAAAAAGTCACTGAAATTCAATTTTTAAAACTTTGACATATTATTGTCTTTGTCCATATTTTTGAGCAGAGTCAATCTTTCATATAATTTTGCAGTTATTTTCATTTATCATCATCCCATGAATATTTTTCATCTCAATAAATATTAATATCTTCCTGTGTATATTTTTATTTTAAAGCAGAATATTTCACTATAAGACTATACCATAAAATAACTGACTTTTTGATTCTCAGGTATTAAAGTTGACTTTAATATTTCCATCAATATAAGTAATTTTGAGTATTTAGATTCATATGTATAAGCTGTTATCAAAGTACTTTTATAAAGCATATTGTATCTAGAATTTGGGGATCAAATGAGTTTTTTGGTAACTTATGAGTTATAATAATTTACTTTCTCACTGGTAAAGAAAATATCTCAGATCAAACTATTTTCATTCTTTTTAAATTTTACTAATCTAAGAGGTAAAAGTGGTATATTTTTATATATAAGTATATATAATATATATAATATTGCTTTACTATGCTTTTCTTTGTTGATGTCACTGAATATTTTGCTCTAATTTTATCTTATTTTGAGGGAATTTTTATACATTCAAAATAAAAATTTCTGTGGCCATCTATATTAAAATATTTATCCCCAATTTTTCATTTATCTTTAAATCATTCCTGTAGTGCTTTTTGCAATACCAAAAACTTTTGAATATTTTATGTAATCAACCTATTGATCGTTCCTTTTTTAGTTTCTACTGTGGCTGTCATATTTAGAAAGGTCTTCATTTCAGTCTCCAAGTTTATGTAAATATAATCTTTCATGTTCTTCTGCAGGAATATAGTTTATATTAAAATGTTTTCATTTAAACATTTAAAACACCTGGGTTATGTTGATGTAAGTGTGAAGCAGGAACCTAAACTACTAGGCAGCTTTTCATTACTATGATAAAATACCTAAGACAAGCTACTCGCAGAGGGAAGAAGTTTGTCTTGGCTCCTGGTGTGAGAAGTTCATTGCCACAATCTGATGGCCCCGTCTTAGCCTCAGCAGAGGATGAGCACCATGGATGAGAATGGTACAACTCTAGTACACAGGAAAGATCCCTTAGCAAGCCGAGAAACAGGGAGCGAGGCTGGGCCCAGCCTGACACGCAGGACCAAGCTTCTCCTGGGAACTGCCATCCAGGGGTCTTCTTACTGGGCCCACTTTCTACACACAATGATTAGATTAAGTTTCCACACTTCCAGTGCCATTAACTTATGATCTTGGGGTTTAAGTGTCTGTATGTGGTCAGGAGCTAAATCTTGTTCAAACTATGGCACCTAACTTTATCTTATTTGTACAACTTCATGGATCAAATATTATTTTTTGAATAATTCTTTTTGTCCACATTTTCATATATAAAAACTCACTTTGTGCTTTTGCTATTTTGTTTTATTGAGCTATTTTAACATGAATAATACAAAGTTTTTTGTTATATAAACTTAATGTATTGTAAGTACAACATCGATAGGGTTAATCTATTTTTCTTTTTCAAAATATTCCTTATTATTCATTGTTTTTGAAGATTTTATTTATTTATTTGAGAGGTTATAGAGAGTTACAGATAGAGGGAGAAACAGAGAGGTCTTCCATCCACTGGTTCATTCCCCAAATAGCAGCTACAGCCAGAGCTGGGCCAATCCAAAGCCCAGAGCCAGGAGCTTCCTCTTGGTCTCTCACCTGGGTACAGGGGCCCAAGCACTTGGGCGATCCTTCTCTATCCTCCTAGGACATAGCAGAGAGCACGATTGGAAGAGGAGCAACCAGGACTAGAACCAGCACTCATATGGGATGCCAGCCCCACAGACAGAGGATTAGCCCACTATGCCACAGAGCCAGCCCCTATTATTCATTTTTATTCTAGAGGAATTAAGAATTATTTAATGATTTTAGTAACATTTTAAGATGTTTTCATTGAACATCTACCAAAGTTTCAGATCAACTTCTGAGTAAAATGACATCTTCAATTTGTTTCATCCTCTCATTTAGAAGGAGGTCACCAGCTTTCTGGATATGCTTGGTAGACAATTATATCCTCATAAGAAATGAAGACTTTAGGGGCTGGCGCCGTGGCTCAACAGGCAAATCCTCCACCTAGCGGCACTGGCACACCGAGTTCTAGTCCCGGTCGGGGTGCCAGATTCTGTCCCGGTTGCCCCTCTTCCAGTCCAGTTCTCTGCTGTGGCCCGGGAGTACAGTGGAGGATGGCCCAAGTGCTTGGGCCCTGCACCCACATGGGAGACCAGGAGAAGCACCTGGCTCCTGCCATCAGATCAGCGCAGTGTGCCGGCCGCAGCGTGCTGGCCGCAGCGGCCATTGGAGGGTGAACCAACGGCAAAGGAAGACCTTTCTCTCTGTCTCTCTCACTGTCCACTCTGCCTGTCAAAAATAAAAAAATAAAAAATAATTAAAGTTTAAAAAAAAAAGAAATGAAGACTTTAGTTCCTATTTTAAATATCTTCTTATTTTGTTTCTTAACTAAAATCATTAGCGATTACTTTTAAAATATCAAATAAAGACTTTATTGTTTTGTTCCTGGTTTTAATGAGAATTGCTACAGCATAATATTGATAGTTTTTTTAACAGTAAATATTAGTAAGATAAAGAATTGCACTTCAACTTTATACTAAAGCATAAAGACAAGATCATATTTATCAAATTGTACTTCAGTGTTCAAGATGAGTTTTTCTCCTTTAATCATCATAGAGATTAATTTTCTGTTTTTTTTTGTGTGTGTGTGTTTTTTTTAAAGATTTGTTTATTTGTTTGAAAGGCAGAATTGCAGAGAGAGAGTGAGGGAGAGACAGAGAGACATCTTGCATCTGCTGGTTCACTCCCCAAATGGCTGCAACAGCCAGAGATGGGCTGATCTGAAGCCAGGAGCCAGGAGCTTCTTCCAGGTCTCCCACATGGGTGCAGGGGCCCAAGGACTTGACCATCTTCTACTGCTTTCCCAGGCCATAGCAGAGAGCTGGATCGGAAGTGGAGCAGCCAGGACTTGAATGGGCGCCCATATGGGATGCCGGCACTGCAGGTGACGGCTTTACCCACTATGCCACAGCGCCTGCCCAATGTTTCATATTATTTTGTCAGGGGCTTGATGCCTGGTTAATATTGGTTGTGTTTAAGAACTGGGAAAAATACTAGTTATCTATTGCCGTAATAATACTGTGTAAGAGACCATCCCTAAATTAGTAGTTTAAAACAACAGACACTTACTACTTATGAATCTGGGGTTAATTGGTTGGTTCTGTTAATCTGGATCAGCTTGGCTCGTCTCCGTGGGAAAGCTGACAGGTCACCTGAGAGAGTGCTGACCTAGAATACAACATCTCTCTTTCTTCTGTCTCTCGCATCCCTTCACCATCAAGGTCAGGGGCGTTTAACCATGCACGTGCCTTTTAATGCTTCTGCTTGTGTTAGATTTGCCACGGCTCATCTTGCTAAGCACATAGCACAGGCACACCCAGCATCAGCCTGGGGGAGTAGTGCTGCCAAAGGGCGTAAACAGAGAGGTGTGAACACTTGGGGTGAAGGATGCAGTCAAGCCTCCCCTAGAAAGATGACTTTTACTGTCTGAAGTACCTTAGATAGTACAGCAATTATCTGTCCCAAGTTCAGTTTTCCCAAGTGTTTTTTCTTTTTTTTTTTTTAAGAAAATGTTGACTCTATAAACTTTCAGTGAGAATATAATCAATATGTGAAGATTTTCAAAATCATTAGCAGAAATTCATTTCTTAGTGAAAAAAAATATTTTTAGCGTTAATAATATTGTATTGCTAAAATTGTTTTGTTTTGCTCATCTTTCACATTCTTAACCAGTCTCATAAAAAACATGCCCATTTTACCAACAATTTAAAGAACCAATTCTGTATTTACAATAGTGTTTCTTTTTAATTTATTTCATTTTTTTTTGCTTTTTCACTTTTATTCCATTTGATATTTACTATCTTTCTTGTTGCATGAATGGAATATTTTGTTCATTTATTTTAATTCTGTTGCCTTTAGTAGAAATACTATCAAAGTACTTAAACATTCATCTCTGATTAGTTTGGCTCTGCCCTGTAAGTACTGACATGGAATGCCAATGTTTCTGAGCATGTGAGATATCCTTTGTATCAGTTCTTTGGTAATAACCTTCACTGAAATCTCCTTGTGGCTGGCATTTTGGCACCGCAGGTTAAGTAAGCCGCCGCCTGTGATGCTGGCATCTCAGATTGAAGCATCAATCATAGTTTGAGTCTTGGCTCCTCCACTTTTTTTTTATTTGTATATATCTCAAAAATGCAACATTAGGGACATAATAATTCTTCCCCCTGTAACCCACCCTCCTACCCACCATCTCCTCTTCCCCTTTCCTTTCCTGTTTAGTGGGAGAAAGAAAAAGAAACAGAAAGAGAAAAAAAAAAGAATGGAATTAAAAAATTAAGAGAAATGTTCCTCAACAGTCTAGACAAGGGTTGCTCTATGTTACTGCTTCTCGAAGGTGATTTCTCTTTTTTTTTCCGCTTCCTTCTTCCCCATTCTTTCCTTTTAGAAACTTAATTGTCTTTAAAGAAGAACTCAAGGATGGCACATATCTTGTGCTACTCCACTTTTGATCCAGCTTCCTGCCAATGTACCTAAGAAAGCAGCAAGTGACCCAAGTACTAGGGCTCTTGCCACCCAAGAGGGAGAAGTGGAGTTCCTGGCTCATGGCTTTGACCTGGGCCAGCACTAGCTATGTGACAACTTGGAGAGTGAACCAGCAGATGGAAGATTATGTATGTATCTATCTATCCATCCACCACCCATCCACCCATCTTTTATCTCTGCCTTTCAAATAAATAAGTATTCTTTAATAAAGAAAATAATCTATTAGTTTTTTTGCTTTTTAAATTTTTGTTTGTCATTTTATTTGAAATGCAGAGAAAGGTAGAGCTCATCCATCTGCTGGTTTACTTTCTAAATAAATGTTCTCCATAGCAAGGTGGTAGGCAAGGCTGAACCAGGGCCAGACACCCAATTCAGTGCTCACACATGGGGGCAGTGACATAAGAACTGGAGCCATCACCTGCTGATTCCCTGAATATGCATTAATAGGAAATTGTAATTCATAGCAGAACCGGGACTCAAACCCAGGCACTCCAATATGGGATGTAAGCATCCGAAACCATGTCTTAACTGCTATGCAAAAAACCTGTCTCCTACTGGTACTTTTTAAGAGAATATCTGTTATTAATTTCTAGCATTAACATGCTTTAGTCAGAAAATATGAAATATCCCATTTATCTCTGTATTTTCCTTGTTTAGAATTTCAGAATACTTATAGGTGCTTTGCATTCTCACACAAGGCCAGTGTTCCATGGATGCTTTAAAAATACTGTATTTTCTGTGAGATATATAACATGTTTGGTCATTAGAAATTCAGTTATATCAATTATAATATTTTTCTATTTATTGTATGTTTTGTAAGCTATAGGAGATAACTAGTGACATTTAAAATTTTGGAGTCCGATGTATATTTTTGTATATATTTCTCCTTGTCTGTATTTCATTGAGACTCTGTATTTCTAAGCTATTTGTGTTATTTTCAGTGGTTAAAATTTCATCTACTTGGGCTGTGTTAACATTTTACTACATTAATGATTTTTCTTCAAGTTTTATTTATCTAATGTCACTAATGCTATACTAACTTCTTTCAACTTTTTCACTAAGTAGTTTATGCTTATTGACGCTTTACTGGGATATACATAACTTCTGACTGACATGGAATAATTCATTTAGTTCTCACAGAACTATGCAAGGTCACTATTATTCTTATCGTGCCATTGACTGGGAAAGTTAAGACATGGAAATATAGGCAAGCTTCTCAGTCACAAAGCTTAATAATTAACTCAACTAAAACTGAACCAAAGATGTCTGACTCCAAACTTGTGTTTTTGTTTTGTTCTGTTCTGTTCTGTTTTGTTGTAAACAACCATACTCTATTGCTTCTCCAGGGATATGCTCAATAAGTTCACTGACTCTTTCCATGCTAAGCTACTAATAAGCCCATCAAAGATATTTTCTTTGTGATGATAAGGATGAGGATGATGGTGGTGGTGGTTGTTTCCAAGATACCATTAGATTGTTTCTGATGGCGTCCATTTCCATGCTGAAATCTCTCATCTGTGTGTGAAGGCTGTGCAGTTTTTCCACTGGAGGATTCATCATATAAGTCATGGTTATTATGTCTTATTTTTATGTTTGAGGTAATTTTTAAAATTTTTTTCCAAAGATAGCCTTTATTTACTGAATACAAATTTCATAAGTATAACCTAAGGAATATTGAATTCTTCCCACCATACCCACACTCCCACTCCACCTGCTCCTCCCTCTTCCCTTGCCAATCCCATTCTCCATTAAGATTAATTTTCAATTAACTTTGTACACAGAATACCAAATCTAAGTAAAGATTTCAATAATTTGCACACACACAAACTGAGAGCAACTTTTACAGTTAACTCTCATAATACAACTCATTGAGGACAGAGGTCCTGCATAGGAAGTTAGTGCACAGTGACGCTTGTTGTTAATTTAACAATTAACACTCTTATATATGACGTCAGTGACCACCCTAGGCTCTTCACATGAGCTGTCTAGGCCATGGAAGCCTTTTGAATCAACAAACTCCATCAGTATTTAGACAAGCCATACATAAGCAAAGTGGAAGTTCTCTCCTCCCTTCAGAGAAAAGTACATCCTGCTTTGATGGTGACTTCTTTCTACTAGGGTCTCACTCACAGAGATCCTTCATGTAGAAAATTTTTGCCAGTTTCTTGGCTTTCCATGCCTGAAATACTCTCATGGGCTTTTCAGCCAGACCAAGATGCCTTAAGGGCAATTCTGAGGTCATTGTTACTTAAAGCGAATGTCATTCTATGAGTCTGCTGTGTTGGCTACTTCTGATGTTGGAACATTGTCTCCTTTCTATTATTATTACCAGACATTTGATCCTATTTATATAATCACTTTAACACTTAATGTGATCACTTTAACAATTAAGATGGAATTTTGGCCAGTCAGCTTAATGGGATTTGGGTTCCCATGTCAAGTTTTTAAACTATACCCTGGGCCGGTGCTGTGGCACAGTAGGTTAATCCTCCACCTGTGGTGCCAGCATCCCATATGGGGCGCCGGTTTGAGTCCTGGCTGCTCCACTTCCAGTCTAGCTCTCTGCTATGGCCTGGGAAAGCAGTAGAAAATGGCCCAGGTCCTTGGGCCACTGAACCCACGTGGGAGACCAGGAAGAAGCGCCTGGCTGGAGGCTTCAGATTGGTGTAGCTCTGGCTGTTGCAGTCATTTGGGGAGTGAACCAACAGAAGGAAGACCTTTCTCTCTGTCTCTCCCTCTCACTGTCTGTTAACTCTAACTCTCAAATAAATAAAATCTTTTAAAAAAATAAACTATACCCTTAGATGTAAGTCTGTAGGAATGTATGCAGAACTATAGAGCTTTATAGTTACAAAGCTCCTCATCCCTCTCTCATTCCCACTCTTATTTTCTAATGAGATCCATCCTCAATTGATTTAATACACATATGATTAACTATGTTAAGAGTTCAAAAAATATTATGAAGAAAAAAAAAACAAAACAAAACAACAACAACAAAAATTTTCCTCGACAGTCAAGACAAGGGCCACTCAAGTCATCAATTTCACTTCTACAGATTTTGCATAAGGTGCTCTATTCTCACAGGTCAGGGAGAACATATGGTATTTGTCCCTTTGGGGTTTATTTCACTAAGTATGATGTATTCCAGATTCATCCATTTTGTTGCAAATGACCAGATGTCATTATTTTTTGCTGCTGTGTAGTATCCCATAGTGTACATATCCCATAATTTCTTTATCTAGTCTTTGGTTGATGGGCATTTAGGTTGATTCCATGTCTTAGCTACTGTGAATTGAGCTGCAGTAAACACGGAGGTACAGGTTTACATTCTTATTTACTTATTGCATTTCCCTTGGGTAAATTCTCAAGCATGGGATGGCTGGGTCATATAATAGGTCTATATTCAGATTTCTGAAGTATCTCCATACTGTTTTCCATACTGGCTTTATCAGTTTACATTCCCACCAAGAGTGTATTAGGGTGCCTTTTTCCCTACATCCTGCTAGCATTTGTTGTTTTTGATTTCTGTATGACAGCCATTCTAACTGGGGTGAAGTGAAACCTCATTGTGGTTTTGATTTGCATTTCCCTGTAGGCTAGTGATCCTGAACTTTTTTTCATGTGTCTGTTGGCAATCTGGATTTCCTCTTTTGAAAAATGTCTGTTTAAGCCCTTTGCCCATTTCTAAACTGAGTTGTTTGTTTTGTTATTGTGGAGTTTCTTGGTCTTTTTGTGTATTCTGCTTATTAATCCTTTATCAGTTGCATAGTTTGCAAATAATTTCTCCCATTCTGTTGGTTGTCTCTTTACTTTCTTATTTCTTTTGTAGTACAGAACCTTCTCAATTTGATGTAATTTGATTTGTTAATTTTGGCTTTTATTGCTTGTGTCTATGGGGTCTTTTTTTTTTGTTATTTTGACAGGCAGAGTTAGACAGAGAGAGACAGAGACAGAGAAAGGTCTTCCTTCCATTGGTTCACCCCCTAATTGGCTGCTACAGCTGGCGCACTGCACCAATCCGAAGCCAGGAGACAGGTGCTTCCTCCTGGTCTCCCATGTGGGTGAAGGGGCCCAAGCACTTGGGCCATCTTCCACTGCCTTCCTGGGCCACAGCAGAGAGCTGGACTGGAAGAGGAGCAACCAGAACTAGAACCCGGCACCCCTATGGGAAGCCAGTGCTACAGGCGGAGGATTAACCAAGTGAGCCATGGCGCCAGCCCCAATGGGGTCTTTTCCAAACACTCTTTGCCTGTGCCAATGTCTTGCAGGGTTTCCCCAATGTTCCCTAATAATTTGATGTTGTTGCATCTTAGATAGATCTTTAATCCATGTTGAGAGGATTTTTGAGTAAGGTGTATGTAGGGGTCTTGCTTCATACTTCTGAATGGGGAAATCCAAAGTTTTCCCAGCACCATTTATTGAAGAGACTATCCTTGCTCCAGGGATGGGTTTTAGCTCCTTGGTCAAATAAAAGTTGGTTGTATATGCTTGGATTGATTTCTGGCATTTCTATTCTGTTCCATTAGTCTATCTGTTTTTGTACCATTACCAGGCTGATTTTATTATAACTGCCCTGAAGAATGTCTTGAAATCTGGTATTGTGATGCCTCGAGCTCTGTTTTTGTTGTATGGATTGCTTTATCTATTCGGTGAGTTTGAGCATCATTTTTCTATATCCGAGAAGAATGTTTTTGGTATTTTGATTGGTATCACATTGAATCTAAATTTTGTTTACGTTGATTCTTCAAATACATGAACATGGAAGATTTTTCTATTTTTTGTATCTTCTATTTCTTTCTTTAATGTTTTATAATTCTCATCATAGAGATCTTTGATATCCTTGGTTAAATTTATTCCAAGGTATTTGATTTTTTTTGTAACTACTGGGAATGGGATTGATCTTAGAAGTTCTTTCTCAGCCACAGCATTATCTCTGTATACAAAGGGTATTGTTTTTTGTGTATTGGTTTTATATTCTGCTACTTTACCAAACTCCTCTATGAGTTCCCATAGTCTCTTGGTAGAGTCTTTTTGGATCCTCTATTCATAGAATCATGACATCTGCAAATAGGGGTAGTTTGAATTCCTCCTTTCTAATGTATATCCTTTTGATTTCTTTTTCTTACCTAATAGCTCTGGTTAAACTTCCAGGACTGTATTGAATAGCAATGAGGAGAGTGGGCATCCTTGTCTGGTACCAGACAAAGAAGCATTCAGTGGGAATGCTTCCAATGTTTCCCCATTCAATAGGATGCTGGCCATGGGTTTGTCATAAATTGCCTTGATTGTGTTAAGGAATGTTCCTTCTATACCCAATTGCTAGAGTTTTCATCATGAAAGGATGTTGTATTTTATAAAATGATTTTTCCATATCTATTAAGATAATCATATAGTTTTTGTTCTTCAATTTGTTAATGTGATGTATTACATTGATTGATTTGTGAATGTTGAAGCATCCCTGCATACCAGAGATAAATCCCACATTGTCTGGATGGATGATGTTTCTGATGTATTGTTGGGTTTGATGGGCTAGGATTTTGTTGAGGATTTTTGTGTCTATGTTTATCAGGGAAATTGGTCTGTATTTCTTTTTCTCTGGTGCATCTTTCTCAGGTTTAGGACTTAAGGTGATGCTGGCTTCATAGAAGGAATTTAAGAGGATTCCCTCTCTTTCAATTGTTTTGAATAGCTTGAGAAGATCTGGAGTTAGTTCTTTTTAAATGTCTGGCAGAATTCAGCAGTGAAGCCATCTAGTCCTGGGCTTTTCTTTGTTGGGAGGGTCTTTATTATTCATTCAGTTTCCATCTTGGTTATGGGTCTGTTTAGGTTTTGTATGTCTTAATGGCTCGATTTACGTAGGTTTTGTGTTTCCAGTAATCGACCCATTTCTTCTAGGTTTCACAGTTTGTTGGCATAGAACTCTATGTAGTAACTTCTGATGATTCTTTTTATTTCAGTGGTGTCTCCTGTTACATTTCATTTTTCATCTCTAATTTTATTAATTTGGATCTTTGCTCTACTTGTTTTCATTAGTTGGTCCAATGGTGTGTCAATTTTGTTTATTTTTTCAAAAAAACAAGCTCTTCATTTCGCTGATCATCTGTATTTGTTGTTGATTTCTTCTCTAATTTTAATAATTTCTTTCTCCTACTAGTTTTGGGTTTGGTTTGCTATTGTTTTCTAGATCCTTGAGATGTATTGATATCTCATTTATTTGGTGCCTTTCCAGTTTCTTGATATAGGCACCAATTGCTACAAACTTTCCTCTTGACACTGCTTTTGCTGTATCCCATATATTTTGATATATTGTATTGTCATCTTCATTTGTTTCCAGAATTTTTTTGATTTTTCTTTTAATTTCTTCTATGACCCAGTGTTCATTCAGGAGCATGTTGTTCAGTATCCATGTGTTTGCATATGTTCTAGAGATTCTTGAGTTGTTGATTTCCAGCTTCATTCCATAGTGGTCAGAGAAGATGCATGGTATGATTTCAGTGTTTTTCAATTTGCTGAGACTTGCTTCATGGCCCAGTATGTGCTCTAACCTAGATAAAGTTATATGTACTGTTGAGACGAATGTGTATTCTGCACCTGTAGGATGAAAAGCTTTGTAGATATCGGTTCAGTCCTTTTGGTTTATAGTGTCAATTAACTCTGCTGTTTCCTTGCTGATTTTCTGTCTGCTTGATCTGTCCATTGATGAAAGTAGGGTATTGAAGTCCCCCATTACTTTGTATGGGAGTCTATGTCTCCCTTTAGAACCCTTAGCATTTTTTTAAATAGGCAGGTGCCTTGTAATTAGGTGCATGTACATTTATAATAGAGACTTCTTCCTGTTGAATTGATCTCTTCATCATTGTATAGTGCCCTTCTTTGTCTCTTTTAACAGTTTTTATGTTAAAGTCTATTTTGTCTGGTTTTAGGATGACTACACCAGCTCTTTTTTTGGTTTCTTTTAGTATGGAATCTATTTTTTCCATCCTTTCACTTTTAGTCTGTGGGCATCTTTGTTGGTGAGATGTGTTTCTTGTAGGCAGCATATAGACAGGTTTTGTTTTTTAATCCATTCAGCCAGTCTGTGTCTTTTAACTGGAGAATTGATGCCATTTACCCTCTAGGTGACTATTGATAAGTAACAACTTTGTCCTCCATTTTTCCAAAAATGTCTGTATTTTTTACTTTGGATTTCTTTTGTACTTTTACTGGGATTCTTCTTTCGCTTTCTTTCATAGTGATGACCATGTTTCTGTGTATCTGTGTGCAGCACATCCTTAAGCTTCTTCTGCAGGGCTGGACAGGTGGTGACATAATCTTTCAATTTCTGTTTGTCATGGAAGGTCTTTATTTCACCTTCATTCATGAATGAGAGTTTTTCAGGGTATTATATTCTGGGTTGACAGTTTTTCTCGTAAGACTTGGAATGTATCTCACCATTCTCTCCTAGCCTGTATGATTTCTGATGGAAATTCCATTGTGAGTATAATTGAAGATCCTCTGAAAGTAATCTGGCATTTCTCTCATGCACATTTTAAAACCTTTTCTTTATGTTTTGCTGTAGTGAGTTTGATTACAATGTGTCCTGGTGAAGATCTTTTCTGGTCATGTTTATTAGGGGTTCTAAGTACTTCCTGTAATTGGATATCCCTTTCCTTTTCCAAATTAGGGAAGTTTTCTGGTATTATTTTACTACAAAGACCTTCTAATCCTTCCTCTCTTTCCACACCTTTAGAAACTCCTAGAACCTATATGTTGGGTCATTTGATGGTATTCTGTAAATTTCCAACAGTGTTTTTTAAGTTTTCTAATTTTCTCTTCTTGTTCTTGGTCTGTTTAATTTCCTGTACTTTGTCTTCTAAGTTGGATATTCTTTCTTCTGCTTCACTGATTCTATTGTTAAGGCTTTCCACTGCATTTTTTATTTGCTCTATTGAATTTTTCACTTCATTTTGATTTCTCTTTAAGATCACAATTTCTTGGGAGAAATTTTTTTTATCATGTCATGTATGGATTTAAGTAGTTTGTGCATTTTTTTCTAATTACTTTTATATAATCTTCAATTTTTTGAATTCCATTTCTGACATTTCTTCAATCTCATCATCTTCACAATTTAGTATTGAAGTGTTGTGTTCTTTAGGGGGCATCATGTTGTCATCCTTATTCTTATTTCTTGAATTGGTGCATTTGTTATTTGGCATTTGTGGAGATATTCATTGGTTTCTTGTTTTTTCAATGTGGGGGCATTTATCTTTGTATTATGTCTCTGCAGATTAGTGAAGTGTTTGCTTTCAGTGATGATCTAGAGACATGTAATGTGTACAGCCAGGGAGCTCTGTTCAGTTCTCCAGGGTGAAGGACGTGTCTAAGGTGACACACCCAGGTTTGGGGCGGTAAATCTCCATTTTTTTTTTTTTAATCAGAGAGGAGGTTTATTCTACTCAGCTGAGTTCCTCCCCTCAAAGGAGACCAGCTCCTGAGCACTAGCTCCAGTAGGTATAATATTTGTCTGCTCTGCCCCAAGGACCAACAAAGGATCAGCACAGTCCTCAGTGTACGCTCAGATTCCCCAGCGATGTCCCTAACCAGATAAGCAGGGAGCCCTGAGCATGTGAAGTCTCCCACAGTAACTGCACAAAGTCCCAGCCACACCATGAGCCCTCCCACAGCCTCAGTTTTTTCACAATCCCAGCACACCTGCATCCTGCCTCCCACAGTCACAAGCACGCAGCCCCCTGTTAGTTCTCCCCACCAGAGTCAGGAATCTTGTCTCAGCTGGCTGCTGGGCATGCACATGAGCTGGCAGAGCTGTTAGGTATGTCCAAAACAGCACCTGCTCTATAGGCTTCTTACAGGATGCCATTGCAGGGTGATGGGGAGAGAGAAACATGCATCTCTCTTTATTCTTCTTCTTCTCTAGTTTGGCAGGTACACTATCCCCCATGGGGCTCCAAGCTGGGTACCCTCTAGGCTCTTCCTGTAGCTTTATTGCCAGTGCCTTGGTTTGCTGCAGTCTGGTCTCACCTCATTCTCCAATGCTGGTGCAGAAGCTCTACGCTACTGGAGTCCACAGTTATCCACACCCTCCACATAGGTCCACTGTGTACCTCTAATTTGCATAGAGTTTCTGCTGACGTTTATCCCTAACTCTTCCCTGATACTGCACTCTCTACTTTTTTTAAACTATCTTCTAGACAAGAGCATTAAGATCCTTCCCTGCTCCACCATCTTAGAAGTCTCCAGAGATAACATTTGTAATTTACAGTATGGTCAAAAGCATAATACTCCACTAAATAAAAAGCTCAGCAAGTTAAAGGTAAAAACAACATAGTTCATCAGGAACATAAGCAATGACTATAAACAATAATCAAATAAAAAAATCTGGCTGGCACCGTGGCTCAATAGGCTAATCCTCCGCCTGTGGCGCCAGCACACCAGGTTCTAGTCCCGGTCAGAGCACCGGATTCTGTCCCAGTTGCTCCTCTTCCAGTCCAGCTCTCTGCTGTGGCCCGGGAGTGCAGTGAAGGATGGTCCTTGGGCCCTGCACCTGCGTGGGAGACCAGGAGAAGCACCTGGCTCCTGGCTTCGGATCAGCGCGGTGCTCCGGCCACAGTGCGCTGGCCACAGCAGCCATTAAGGGGTGAACCAACGGAAAAGGAAGACCTTTCTCTCTGTTTCTCTCTCTCACTGTCCACTCTGCCTGTCAAAAAAATAAAAATAATAAAAAATAAAATAAATCTGTTTTAGCCATATACAATCAATATTATAATAATTGCAGATGATATAAGTCATGGTTATTTTAAATATCCTGTCTTTTGCATCAAGTATCCACATCACATCTGCATCTGGTTGGTGATTAATTGATTTCCTAATAATGTGTATGTTTTCTTTTTTTAATGTTCTTTATTATTTTTGAGTGAAACTAGGACATTATATAATGATAGCAGACACTGGGGCTAATAGTCTGAAAGCCTAGGAATGGATGTTGTTTGTTACAATCAGGTACCACATGCATCAAGTCTTTTCCTGAAATCTATTGCTTATGTTAGGGGTTGGCTCACTGCAGAGATGTTCTCACTGGCGCTCAATGTTGAACTTTCCTATGAGCCTGTACCTGGGTGTGCTTTTCCTCTCACTGTCACGTCTTCCTCCATGGTAGAGAGCTGTTATACTTGAGGTAGTAGAGGTGTAGGAGGCAGTGGCTGAGGCATGGGCAAGCAAACTGTCCCTGGACTGAATGTGTAGTTTTCCTAGTATCTTCCTACCCCGTCATGGCAGACAAACATTCCCTTAGCTATTTGGTAGGTCTTACTCTAGAGAGAAATTTCACCTTTCTAGAATGGTTGGGTTTCTTTTTTTTTTTTTTTCTTTTCTCTTTTCCCATTTTCAGTTAGTTTTCATCTATGCCCTGTAACCACAGGATTTGCTTCCCCTCCTACAATGGCTTAAGGCTTTTTTTTTTTTTTTCCTAACACATATAGAGAAGAAAGAGAGGTAGGTGAGGTTTTAACCCTTTCCCATGATAGAAGCTGCTTCTCCTTCTGGGCCTGCATCACTAACAGAAGTGTTCTACTTTGTTTCTCTTGTCAACATGTGGTAAGGCATTTGAAAAAAAGCCTACAAGTCAGGTGCACATTGCCTTTTGTGCCTGTCACTCCCATAAGTTGTCCACTCTCGTGAGATGTCTCTTAACGCTGTCCTCTCACATAGTGCTGCACTGTCATGCAAGCCCACACTTGGGTTAGGCAGTTAATCGTAAAAATTAGCAGACCCTTCCCTGGCTTTATAATGACCTCATGACCCTTTCACGCTCTGCTCCAGTGAAGCCAGCACTCCTGACCCTCTTTGTCCTTGGAGGAGCTTGAATTTCCTTGTGTTGCCGATAAGCAGGCTGCACTGCTATGTCATCTCTATGACAGGGTTGAGAATGGTTGTGATTTTATAGATTATCTGGATTGTTTTCTCAATAACAAGGGACATATGGTCTTTCTAAATACCTGCATTCCAGAGAATGGAAATCTAGTTCATTTAATCAGTATACCTCCATTATTATTTGTGTATTTTGTCCTTGATTCTTGACTTTTCTGTTATTTGTACTAGCATGCTCCAGTGCTCTATTTTTTGCAATGTGTTTATCTCTTTTGTGACTTAAAATGCATAAATCCTGTTTTTAGTTTACCTATGAAAATATTTGTGATAGAGCATATGCATAAAGTAATGTACCTCATTACAAAAATCAAAACCAAAACAATTAGTTCCTGTCTCTTTTCATTTGCAAAAATTATGATATCCCTTTATTTCCTCTTCATTTTCTCACTTTTAAATTTATTTTTAGAATAAAATATTAGTTGATAGAAAATATACATAATCATCTAAATTATATTTCAAGAATTTTTCCCTTGAATAAAATATTTCACAAATATTGATATTGTCAAAGGCGTACCTTCATTTATGCAATTTCCTCCAACTTCTCATCCAATTCTTTATTCTATAATTTCTACTCAGTCCTGGATTTTGATTCCTCATCTCACAGTAATCTCAACTGAATTTTCTTGCCAAAAGAAAACATGAAAAAATATGTGTTTTTATTCATTGCATTGGGAATGTTTTTGCATTTGCTTTTTCTCATGAATAACAAATTTGCATTCTTGAACAATTTTTTTGCTAAAAATATGAAAACATATATATGCATTTTCATCTGATATTTTCTGCTAAGAATAATGAAGCTACCTTTTTATAAACCTGAAATTATTGCTATTTTTGTTTTTTCATAAATAATTTGTTTTTATGCTTGAATGAATGTAGAAAATTTTTTATTAGGAATTAAAAAGTAATCAATAGATTTGTGCTACAAATGGGCTTCTTAAAAGTTCAGTGTTGCCTGTGATTTAGTGAGCTATTTTTATATATAAATTATCTTTCTTGGATTAGAAAAAAAATTTTTCTATTTTTTCCATAAATATTGAATCTGTTGTTATTGATCTAGTTTCTTCTGGAAAAACCTGAGTTTTAGATTGTGTTTCTTTTGCCATAAGTCATATTTCTCATTATTTTGTTTGCTTTGATCTCTTTTCCTCCTAAGACTTTTTAAAATTCATTCATTATGTCACTGATTGAATAATAATGATGTGTCATTTATATTCTTACTGCTTCTGACTTTTAATTTTTATTATGCAGTTTTCCCTTTTTGCTCTCTGGCCCTCATTTATCAGGTCATCTTTTTATTTTTCCGGCCTTCTCCATCTGTCCTATCTTGTTTAGCCACTGATGATTCACCTGGACTTGAGTTGTTTGGCAGTATCAGATTAAAACACTTTCAGTAAGCGCAGTCAGACTTTTAGTAAGTGCAGGTGAGGTATGCCTGGCCTCTGAGACTTCCAGTTACAATTCTCATTTGTTTAGAATGCAGAATTTTCAGTTGTGTCTATGTAAAATATTTAGGTTCAATCTTTATTTTTCCAACAGATGAGTCATCATGGTTAGAGGCCCCAATAGTCCACTTAGTTGAGATCAGCTTTTGTTTCTCACGTCTAGAGCTGTAGATTGACATGGTCAACATTTAACCAAATTAACCATACCTAGTAGGTATTCCATGTTTAGGTTTCTTCGACTGGGTTTTACTGAAGTTAATTGACCTAATTATGATAGAGTATGCATTCAGGCATCACCTTGTTTATACTACTTAACACTGGGTGACTAAGTCTTCATAAATAAAAACCATAGTCATCTAACTCTCCCTACTTCTGTAACCTTGTAATGGTTCCTTCTTGGGTATTAGACTCCAGATATTTATAGTAAAAGAAAAACTGAGAAGGCCGTGGGTAGTAGTAGGGCAAGACAAGGGCTCTGGTGACTGATGAAGATTATTCCCATATAATATACCATAATTTCTGCTTTCCTGTGCCAAAAGGGCTACAATGAGGCTGTAATGTATGTGCACATTCCAAGTATATTTCTAGTTTTGTTTTGCTAATTTGAAAAATAGTGTGCATGACTGATAAAAATTTATAAGAATACATCAAACTTTTGTGGAAAGTGGAATTAGAAGATTTTATTCTGGTACAAAAAATTAAAAATCCATGTATAGCTTTCTTATTATACACATTTTCCATGACTTTATGAAATACCTTCTGTATATTTAAAAACATTACTGTGCCAGAATATGAGGCATAATCTAAGAAACTATATAAAAAGAATCGATATATTGCTGGTCTCAGTGATAATCTGCATTGTTTTGGTTAAACATGTGAGATAATGAAATATATAGATGAAATATATGCTTTTGAATTCATCTCAAATTTTATTAGAACAGAACATACATACTTTTTCTAATCTGGTTGGACTTCTAGCATTCTCAAAAGCTTTTTGTATGTTAAAATCGTGAGGGAATTTTATTTTAGATTTTAATGATAGTTGTGGGCAAGATTAGTTTACTTTGCATCTTCTTGGTTGTTTCTTCCTTATGTTTGCCCTTTTCTTTTCCTACTTGATAGGATTTGTCTTCCACTCATTAATCTTTCTACAGACTTTGTCCAGTAGTAGCCTAGTGATAATCACCTTGCTCACCTGGACAGTCGTGCCATTGACCTTTTCAATTGCCTTTTTTCAGTGTAGATAATACATTTCTTCCTGTAAGCCTGGACTGCCATGCCAACTTGATGACCTTTATCATGTCCTCACATCGCCTGAACTTCATCATCCTTTCAGATGGCCATAGATTCAATACTGTACTTCTGTCTCTGCTCTTTGGAAAGAAGGGAAGATAGTCTTCCTGCAAATGTGGGAAAGCACATTAGAATTCCTTTTCCAATTCTTGCTTCAGTAAGAAGTCAACAAAGGGATTGAACTACATATTGGGTACTGCTGGTTCAGTATGGCCACAATAAGGGAGATGGTAGGACTTTTTAAAATGGGTGTGGGGGTGGAGATGGACCAGCGCCAGTTGGTGTTTTAAATCTCAGTCCTACTCACCCTTAAATTAAGTCTACAATTTCATGTCATCTTCAAAGTTCAGCTGCTTCTCTTTGTCTTAAGTACTTTTTTTCAATTTAAAGATATCTTTAGAACTTTTTAAGTGACTGATGTGTTCTTAATAATTTTACTTGAGTTGAGAAAACACAAAAGGGAAATGTTATTCTGAAAATGCTACACATTCTGTTCAAAATAAAAGGAAAGCACAGCCATAAGAAATAAATAGAGCAAATAGTTTAATGCAGAGCAAATTGTGCCAGAGAAAGCCAGTTGCTTTTTTGATAGCTTTACAGTCTTAGTAAATGAGCAGAGTGGAATAGAAATAGGTCTAAGAGTCAAAGGGATCAATGCCATCTCACTAGTCCAAGTGATCATCTTCAGTTCACAATTGATCAAACTGATAGGTCTAAGAGTCAAAGGGATCACACGAACAAGACTAGTGTCTGCGAATACTAACTGATAGAATCAAAAAGGGAGAGAATGATCCAACATGGGATGCGGGATACACAGCAGACTCATAGAATGGCAGATGTCCTAAATAGCACTCTGGCCTCAGAATCAGCCCTTAAGGCATTCGGATCTGGCTGAAGAGCCCATGAGAGTGTTGTAGGCATGGAAAGCCAAGACACTCTTGGAAAAAAAAAAAAAAGAAGACCTAAATGAAAGATCTCTGCGAGTGAGATCCCAGTGGAAGGAACGGGGCCATCAAAGAAGGAGGTACCTTTCTCCAAAGGGAGGAGAGAACTTTCACTTTGACTATGACCCTGTCGGAATAAGATCGAAGTTGGTGAACCCTAAAGGCTTCCATAGCCTTGGCAACTCATGACTAGAGCCTAGGGAGATTACTGACGCCATAAACAAGAGTGTCAAATTGTTAAGTCAACAACAGGAGTCACTGTGTACTTACTTCTCATGTGGGATCTGTCCTTATTGTGTTGTCCAATGTGAAATAATGCTATAACCAGGACTGAAACAGTATTTTACACTTTCTGTTTCTGTGTGGGTGCAAACTGATGAAATCTTTACTTAATATATGCTAAATCGATCTTCTGTATATAAAGATAGTTGAAAATGAATCTTGATGTGAATGGAATGGGAGAGGGAGCAGGAGATGGGAGGGGTGCGAGTGGGAGGGAAATTATGGGGGGGGGAGGCATTGTAATCCATAAACTGTACTTTGGAAATTTATATTTACTAAATAAAAAAAAGATTTCAAAAAAAATATTTATTTTGTTCATTTGAAAGGCAGAGTTGCGGAGAGAGATAGAGAGAGAGAGACAGAGAGGTCTTCCATCTGCTGGTTCACTCCCCAAATGGGCCAATCTGAAGCCAGGAGACAGGAGCTGCTCTGCTTCCAACCCAGATCTCTGCTAATGACCTGGGAAAGCAATGGTACATGGTCCAAGTGATTGGACTCCAACACTCACGTGAGAGACCCACAGGAGGCTCCTACTTCCTGGCTTCAAATCTGCTCAGCTCTGGCTGTTGTGGCCATTTGGGGAGTGAATCAATGGATGGAAGACCTCTCTCTCTGTCTCTCCCTCTCTCTGTAACTTTATCATCTTTCAGATAAATAAATAAACCTTTAAAAAAAGAAAAAAAAGAAAGAGTGCATCTTAACTTCTAGCAAAGTACTAGAGACAATGCCATTTGAAATTTTATTGCAAAATTAATTTGAGTTGGCCTAAAAAAACACTGTTAGATGAAGTGTAAGCTGGTTGAAAGGACATTCAATGAAGAGTGTTGATGAATGTCAATGAACTAATGAATTGAATGACATCTTCAGTTAAATGCCATAGGTGTGGGTCTTAGGTTGAGTTACCACTAAATGGTTTTATTATCTATTAGAAAAGGAGTAACAGGAGGTTGATTGAATTAGAATAGATAATTTATCAGGAGACACCAGTGATTACAGAAAAACTTTATAAAGCCATGAATTATTTTAGAGGAAAACAATACAATTTCACTTTAAGAAAATCATCTTTTCAGCACAAAAGGGAATTCTGTAAGGTAGCAATTGCTTATAGGCTGTCAAATTGCACAGTTTCTTAAAACTAGTTTAAAAAAAATAAGTAATGTATTTAGACAAGAAAAAAATACTTGAACCCAATTAGTAGCTATATTTTATCCAAAAACTGTGAAAATTATAGTGAATTCTTAGCTAGAGATTATGGTAAAATTCATAATTATTACAAAAAATGTGAAATGTAATTGGAAAACTAGCGATCTATTGGGTCTATTGGTCAGAAGTTGAGAAGAATAAAATTGTGGAAAGGGGAGTAATTACATTTTGAATCTTAGGAATAATGACTAATAAGACTAAATACCCCTGAAAATTATTTCTTTAAGATTTTTTAAAGACAGATGTGGGGCGGGGGAGGAAGAGAGAGAGAGAGAGAGAGAGAGTAAGTCTTGCATTCACTTGTTCACTCCCTAAATGGCTACAAAAGCAAGGGCTGACCCTGGCTTAAGCCAGAAGCTGTAAGTTTCACCCTTATTTCCCATGTGAGTGGCAGGGGTCCAAGCACTTAGGCTAGCTTCTGCTGCTTTCCTAGATGCATTATCCTGGAGCCGGATTGGAAGTGGAGCAGCTGGGACTAGAACCAATGCCCATATAGGAGGCTACATTGAAGGTGGTGGCTTAATCTGCTAAGACACAAGGCTAGCCCCTGAAAAATTTTTTTAAAGTCAAATATATTTTAATCTAGCCAGGTAAAATACAATCAAGAAAAACAATTATTTTTAAAGTAGATGTTTTAATGCCTATCGAAGGCTGATCAGCTGAGTTAAATTCGATATTCAGTTAGAGTATGAATAAAGTTATCACAATCACTCAATAGTCTTACAATAAATCAGATAGGCAATAGGAAAAAGATAGTTGGAAAATTTTGATGATTCCTGCTCTTTCTCAGTGACAGTAGTTGTCAAAGTTTTAATATTAGAACAGAGGACTGATTCTGCCCAGAGACAAAGAGAGAGATGTGGTCATATTCATTCAACACACAATTATCAAAAACCTTGTATGTGTACTATTTTTGGTTATATGGAAAGCACCAAAATACAATTAAAATGGTGGGTATTAGTTTTTGGTGGCTGCATTAACAAGTCACCAGAAAGTGATTGTCTTAAGACCAGAGATTTATTCTCTCCCCACTCTGCAGGCCAGAAGTTGGAAATCTAGGTATCAGCAAGGCTGCACAGTTTTGGGGGGCTCTGCAGAAAATCTATTTTTGGCTTCTTTGAGCTTCTGCTGGCTGTCAGCATTCTTCAGGTTGTGGCAGCATCACTCCAGCCTCTGCCTCCATGGTCACATTGCCTCATGCTTTCTGTCAAACCTCCTTCTGCCTCTTAGAAAGACAGCTTCCATTTGATTTAGGCTTCACTCATATAATCCATGACAATCACCTAATCTCAGGATCCTTAATTTAATCACAACTGCAAGAGTCCTTTTCCCCAAAACAATTTAATATTTAGATATTCTTAGAATTAGGGTGGTCACAATTCAGCCTCCTACAAGAGCATTTTCCATGAAACGGGTTAAAATGGGTTTCTATCACTGCATTAATATAAACAATAGACCGTCTCTTTCTCTTTTAATAAATATTTTACAAACAAATAACACATCTGTAATACAATCAAGGTATTTTCCATGTAAGTAATATAAGGTTATGAAAGTGCAATCCAGGGCTGGCCTTGTGGCGCAGTGGTTAAGCCACCACTTGGGAAGCACAGATCCTGTGTGGGAGTGCTAGGTTCTAGTCCTGGTTGCTCTGCTTCTAATCCAGGTTCCTGTGAAATGTGCATCCTGGGAGGTAGTAGATGATCATCTGACCACCTGGATCCCTGCCACCTGCATGGGGCACCTTCATTGAATTCCAGCCTCCTGGATTCAGCTGGCCCAGCCATGGCATCTCCTCTCCCTCCACCTCCCCCTCCCCATCTCTAGTGCATGCCCTGTCACTCTGTCTTCCAAATAAAGAAGGGATGCAATTAATTTAACTGTTCCATGTTAAAACAAAAAAGTTATCCCCAGTGTACACTCTCTCCAAGCTGCTCCCTGATATGGCACGAGAGCCAATTGACTGTATCTGAAACAGGCTTGAATTCTTCTCCTTCCCAGTAATCCACACGGAAATTCCTGAAGATTAAATCCAAATAATTGCAGCTGGTGCTGTGGCATAGCCAGTAAAGCCACCTTCTGCAGTGCCAGCATACTGTATGGGCACTGGTTAGATTCGAGCTTCTCCTCTTCTGATCCAGTTCCCTGCAAATGCACCTAAGAAAACAGCAGATGATGACTCAGGTCCTTGGGTCCCTGTACCCATGCAAGAGACCTGGAAGAAGCTCCTGGCTTTGGCCTGGCCCAGCCCTAGCTGTTGTGGGCATTTAGGAAGTGAAACATTGGAATGAAGATCTCTGTCTCTCTTGCGCTCTCTCTCTCTCTCTCTCTCTCTCTCTCTCTCTGTAGCTCTGCCTTTCAAATAAATAAAAACCTTGTTTAAAAATCCAAATAGTTTATCCATGGCTATCACCTAATTGGTACTGGATTCCTTGTCTCTGACCCCACTATTCTCCTTCTGCACAAACAGCTGATACAGGGCAGCTGTTTGGCACAGCCATGAGGATGCTGCTTGTGACACCCAAATCCCATTTTGGGGTGACTGGGTTGGAGTCCTGGCTCCACTTCCATTCCAGCTGTCCATTAATGTCCACTCGAAAAGGTACCAGGTGATGACCCAAATAACTGGGCCCCTGCCATCTACAAGGGACCTGGATTGAGCCCTCAGACTCACAGTTTTGGCCTGGCCCACCTCAACTCTTGAGGCTGATGGGAAATCTCTGTTTTTATCTATCTGTCTTAAGCATGAAAGTCTTGTAAATTGCTAATCTGTGTCATTGACTACAGCCTTATATCCTGCATTCCTCTCATTATACCACTACACACACACACACACACACAGTATATTAGTCTGAAACTGACTTGCTCTTCTCTCTCTTTTTTATTTTGTGTTGTCTACTTACTTATATTTACTTGAATGACAGAGTAGGGAGAAGAGGGATGGGAAGAAGAGAGAGGGGGGCCGGCATTATAGCAAAATGGGTTAAGACACCACCTGCAATGCCAACATCGCAAATGGGCTCCAGTTCTAGTCCTGGCTACTCTACCTTTGATCAAGATCCCTGGCGATGCACCTGGGAAAATGGGAAAAATGGTCCAAGTGCTTGGGCTCCAGCTACCCATATGGGAGACCTGGGTAAAGCTCCTGGCTCCTGGCCTCCACCTGTCCCAACCCAGGTGACCGGGGTTTGAACTTTGTCTCCAGAATTTGAGACTATAACCATAAGGCTATATTTTTTCTAAAATTATAAATGTTACAATTCCAAGTAAGAAGACTGGAAGAAAATATACATCAAGTGTGTTTTCCTTTCTGTTTCTCAATGTATTTACATGTACACCATTATCACTTTTGCTATTTAAAAGTACATTTACCTTTTATCTTTTTTTTTTTTTTTTTTTTGACAGGCAGAGTGGACAGTAGAGGGAGATAGAGAGAAAGGTCTTCCTTTTTGCCACTGGTTCACCCTCCAATGGCCGCCGCGGTAGGTGCGCTGCGGCCGGCGCACCGCGCTGATCCGATGGCAGGAGCCAGGTGCTTCTCCTGGTCTCCCATGGGGTGCAGGGCCCAAGAACTTGGGCCATCCTCCACTGCACTCCCTAGCCACAGCAGAGAGCTGGCCTGGAAGAGGGGCAACCGGGACAGGATCGGTGCCCTGACCGGGACTAGAACCCGGTGTGCCGGCGCCGCAAGGCGGAGGATTAGCCTGTTAAGCCACGGCGCCGGCACCTTTTATCTTTTTATGTAAAGATTAACTGCCTTCAAAGTCCTAATTATATACTATAAAGAAACACAAGTAAATCAGGTAACAATATTTTTAGTAATTTAGTTAAAGATCTTAAGACTGACTCATCTTCTAAGGAAAGTCATAGAAAATTTTCAATCTAGAAATTAATTTTCAATTGGGTCATCAAGGAATGTTATATCTTGAAAAGACAAGGTCTTTCCAGGTCTATGAATCTAAATATGTTCATCTGACAGTTGGAATGATAATAGTTATAAATTAAAAGTAAAATGTTCCTTTTAAAATTTTTATTAATATAAAGGAAATAGATTGCATGCATTCCATAGGTACAGTTCCAAGAAGACAACTTTTTTTAACCTAGAAAGCTTTTATTTAAGGTATACCAACTTCATGCATTTCATATATACAAATTCAGGAACATAGTGATTCTCCCCACCCTGTCCTCCCTCCCACCTGCACTACTACACTTCTTCCTCATCCCTCTCCTATTCCCACTCTTATTTTTTACAAAGATCTATTTTCAGTTAACTTTGTACACATAATATTAACCCTGCATGAAATGTTTATTTAAAAAAAATCCTGTTCCTCAACAATCAAGTCATGGCATCTCAAACTGTCAATTTCACTTCTATAGATTACCTTTTAGATACTCTATTAGTTACCACAGATCAAAATGAACATATAGTATTTGTCCTATTTGAGACTGGCTTATTTCACTAAATATAATGGTTTCCAGTTGCATTCATTTTGTTGCAAACAACAGGATTTCATTGTTTATGTCTGTGTAGTATTCCATGGTATACAAATACCGTAATTTCTTTATCCAGTCTTCAGTTGACAGACATCTGTGTTGATAACTTAGCTAATGTGAATTGAACTGCAGTAAACATGGGGTACCTATGACTTTCAAGTGAGATTTCACTTTCTGTGGTTAAATTCCCAGGAGTAGGATAGCTAGGTCCTATGGTAGGTCTATATTCAGATTTCTCAGGTATCTCAATACTGTCAGCCACAGTGGTTGCACCACTTTACATTCCACCATTAGTGGATGAGGGTACCTTCCCCCCACCCACTTCTTTGACAGCATTTGTTGTTTGTTGATATCTGCATGAAAGCAATTCTGACTTGGCTGAGGTAAAACCTCATTGTGGTTTAGAGGAAGTTCCATGCACTGTTGAGAAGAATGTGTATTCTGTACTTGTAGAATGAAAAGTTCTATAGATATCTGCTAGGTCCGTTTGTTCTATAGTGTCAATTAACTCTGTTGTTTCCTTGCTGATTTTCTGTCTAGTTGATCTGTCCATTGTTGAAAATGGGGTACTGAATTCTACCATTACTGTTGTATCAGATCCTTTGTCTCCTTTTAGATCCATAAACATTTCTTTTAAATAGCAAAGTGCCCTGTAATTGGGTGCATATATGTTTATTATAGTCACATCTTCATCTTCCTGTTGAATCGATCCCTTAATCATTACATAATGCCCTTCTTTCTCTTTTTTAACAGTTTTTTTTTAAGTCTATCTTGTCTGATATTAGGATGTCTGTACCAACTCTTTTTTAGTGTCCATTAGTATGGAATATATTTTTCCATTCTTTCCTTTTTTAATCTGTAGATATCTTTGTTGGTGAGATGTGTTTCTTGTAGGCAGCAAATAGGTGGGTCTTGGTTTTTAATCCATTCAGACACTTAATCTTTTAACTGGAGACTTGAGGCCATTTACATTCAAGGTTCCATTGATGAGTAATGACTTGGCCACAATTTTTCCATAAATATTTCTGTTATTTACTTCGCATTTCCTTTGTACTTTTACTGGGGGATTTTTTGCCTTCACATTTTTTCATACAGGTGCCTATGTTCTGTGTTTCTGTGTGTAGTACTTCCTTAAGCATGTTTTGGTAAGGCTGGACAAGTGTTGACAAATTCTTTGGATTTTTTTTTATTTTGGAAGATCTTTATTTCACTTTTCTTGCTTACAAATGAGAGCTCTGCTGGGTGTAGTATTCTGGTTTGAGAGGTTCTTTCTTTTAGGACTTGGACTATGTCTCTCCATTCTCTCCTAGCCTATAGGGTTTCTGAGGAGAAATCAGCTGTCAGCTAATTTGAGATCCTCGTAAGGTAATCTGGAATTTCTCTCATACACTTGTCAGAATGTTTTATTGATAAAGGTTTGATTGTAATGTGTGTTGAGTTGGGCCATGGAGTTCTGGTCAGTGCTCAAGGTTCCAACAAGAGTCCAGATGCCCAAGTTGGGCATGTTAGGTCTTTATTTCCAGCACTGGGGAGGCTATGATTATGTCTACTTATGTAATCACAGCCTCACCTCCTCTCTTCCAAGGCATTAATGCCCGGGTTAACTCACAGTGGCTAAAATTCCCAGTCACACAGATGCATGAACCCTACAAGGTATCACACAGTCCTCTGTGTGAGCACATAAACCCCCTATAATCAGTGAACTCTGAGCCTCTGAAACCAGACACAGTGATTGCCTAGAGACCCAGCTGCACTCCATGCCTTACCATCCAGTCACATAATTCTCACAGACATACTGTGTAATTCCCCCACAGTCATAGGGTGCAGGGGATCGATTCTCAGCCCCATGAGCCTGTCCCATCCACAAAGAGAGCAGAGGTGTTTCCAGAGGCAGATGGCTGTGGGTGCTCCACCTTGGCAGTTGGAGCCCCAGAGCCTGTAATCAGGAAGGGAATGGGAGCACCTCATAGCCCCAAGTGTTCAGACTCAAAGTCAATGGGGGAATATGGATTTACCCCTCTGGTAAAATCCACTAGTTACACATGCATGTGTACAAGAGCCGCCACAGCCTCTACTGGTGTTAAGGTTGGGTTTTCTCCCTGCTGGTTGCTAGACACACTTGGGAGACTGGGGAGAAAAGTATGTGCTTTTCTTTCATGGGGTTAGGTGTATAGCCTGCCCCTACTAGGGCTCCAGGCCAGACTCAGAGTCCGTGTGGTCAGCTAGGTTCTCTGTCAGGCAGGATCACCAGTGACACTGACTGCTGCCTTCTGCTCTCACCTCCCTCTCAGCAACTGGTGTGTCCTGCAGCCCTGGGCTACAGGAGTCACAGGTATGTCCCCAGGCACTGCTGGGCGTCTGTACTGAGCATGCTGCTCCACTGCATCTCTTCTTTCTGTCGAATTTCCACTGCAGACTTCTCTCCTCCTCCTCATGGGAATGCGCTTCCTCCACGTTTCTTTCGATGTCTTCTGGTCAACACCAGCACGTCTTTCCCCTGTTCAGCCATTATTCTAACTTGAATCTATATTCCATTACCTGGACTACAATTCCCTCCAAGTTGGTTTCTCCTCTCCTGTTTCCTGCTTTCCTTTACTGTTTTCTGCATCTTCCTTCCTTCATTAATTGGTGCCTCTTTGTTTTTCTCTTCCTTTTTGGTCTTCATCACTCCTGGGAGGACTCATTTAATTGACTCCTAAATGATTTCTGTGCCTCTCCTGTTCTTTCCCTTCATTGCATGTCCTGATCCACTTCCAAATTACTCTTCCTTGATGATCACATTCATCACGGATATGTGCATTAATAGCACTGGATCGAGGCAGATCTCATGTGTAACACAGTGGTACATATATTCTATACCAGTGGTGTGGTCATGGAAGGTAGTAACTTCTGAGAGTCTCATTGCTGATGCCCAATTTGTAAGATGATTATGGATCTATGTATAGAATGCAAATCACTCTCCAGCCACTGGTTACATAATAAGTGCTGTGTGTTCATTTTACTCTTCTGACAAAGGCCCTAAATGAGCCACTCTGTGCCTTACCAAGCTTGGAGGTGAGCGCATGTGTGTTCACTTTAAAATCCCCTTTCTCTCATGTTAAGTTTTAAATTAATCAAGAAGTTTTCAGAGGCCTATACAATCACATTCTACCTTCAGTGTATAGTCTTATTTCCCATTATTTTCCCAGAGGAGCCATTTACTCTCATTTTAAGCTCTTTCTTACCTCAGACCTTCCTTGCTAGTATTCATCACACCTAAACCTGTGGTTTTTCTACTATAATTTTTTCTGCCATGTTTTGTTAATACTACTCCCTCATTGTACTTCAAATACAATCCCTTTCCTAAACTTTTTTTTTTCTAAAAAAAAAATCTCTAATTTCGATGCTAGGAAGTGGTAACATGATTTACTAATGTAATTTCTTCATATTACAAAGCAGGAATCTTGTAACCCAGCATTTAGTTCAGTGTTACAGAATCTGGTCTCATTAACTAATTATCATTTATTCTCTCGTCAACAAGATGTTATCAACTATGGACAGTAATCATGTCTCATACACCAGTGGGCTCCATCAAGAGTGCCTTTTTCTTGTTTAATAGATCTTGTTTATTTCCCTGGAATAGAACTGAAATAGAGAGTATGAATTCTGTAGCTGAGTCTTTGCTGCGGTATTGACCCTAGAATCTGTGCTAATATAGAGAATTACCCTTTAATACCTAAAACATCCATTGGATGTAATCAATTAACCTCTTTTCTATGTGTCGTGACTGCTTCAAGCGTGTATCATTCTTGGGAGAATTGGGAAAATGGTCCTTAAAATCAATGTTGTTCTGTAGGTCAAATGAGGGATGCCAGTTGGGAAAAGCTGCTACAGTATGTAGTAAGTTGCCTTTCTTTAAATAATAGAAGTACTTGCAAGCAAATAGATTTAGAAATGCTTGATATAAGAGCTAAAATTTCAAAGATTTATCTATCCTACAAAATGCTTATTAGTGTTATTTTCATACTCTTCTGTATTATCTTAAGTGGCAAATTGTTTCCATGCCAATTTTTGGTTTAAAACTCATCATGAATCCATTATATGTCGCTTTCAACTTAAATTCTCAAGACAGGTAGATTGCAATGCCCCATTAGGTCATTACAACTCCAATAGATGTTGTCATGTAGAGGAAGAAAATTCATTATCAGTGATATCATTTTAAAGAGTATTTTCTTTTTTCTTTTCTTTTCTTTTCTTTTCTTTTCTTTTCTTTTCTTTTTTTTTTTTCTTTTTTTTTTTTTTTGACAGGCAGAGTGGACAGTGAGAGAGAGAGAGACAGAGAGAAAGGTCTTCCTTTTTGCCGTTGGTTCACCCTCCGATGGCCGCTGCGGCCAGCGCACCGCGCTGATCCGAGTATTTTCTTTTGTGCCTAAGGGAAGCAATGATATGTCATATTAGCTCTTCAAACTCAGGTTCCAATCAGTGTAGCATGTTTTGATTCAATCACTTCACCATTTCACAATCAGTGTAAGATGATGATGGGCCATATGTGAGGAAACAGGAGTAGCAGGGGTCCTCATAATGTTCTCATTGTTTCAAGATTAATAACACTTCATGTTATTCAATTAGAAATGAGTGATTGGATCGGCTCCGTAAATGGTACAGGAAGGGACTGTAGTCATCCTAAACTATAGAGATGTAAATGTGGTCATATTCATACTTATTTGATTAGTGTGTATAATTAGTGGCTTGAGGTTTGGCTGTTGATATTGATTTTATTTGCTGAACTGTTTAAATAAACCAGTATAAAATTTTGTCTTTAAAAGATAAGTCTGTTGAAATCCCCCATAATGTGAATCCCAAATGTACCCCTACCCATATAGTTCTTCCTTGAGGTAATCATAACCAGGAATTGGTGGTTTCATTCTGTGTCATGAATAATACAACATAAAAGCATATTGTATATTTATAACTATTTTCTCCACAACCAGGTAAAAAACTATGAAAAGCATATGAGTAGGAGTCAACTTTAAATACAAATGTAATTTTAAATATTTTTTGCAATTATATTTTCCAGCAAAATTTACTGCTACTTATCAATTTGAATTAATAAGCACAGTTTGTTAAATTACATTTGAGTAGAAGGTATTGCTAACATGTTCAGAAATTTCCTCAGAGCCTAAAAATGTATTATTTGTGGCATGTTATAAAGAAGATAGAATACTTTTCATAATCCAAACCTGGCAATAAATAGCATCTAAAAGGAATATTTGTTGTAACTAAAATTCTCATAAATAAATATGTTCTCAACATGAGACCAAAACTCTCCAGTTGGCAATTTAGTTTGTATTGTACTTTTTGGCCTAAATATCATATATTGAGTAAGGTCTACATGATAAGAAATATGAAGAAAAATAGGATTATCTATATTAACACTATTTTATACAATATTTCTTTTGAAAAGCTTTTCTTTTTTGATATGGCTAGTAATTTCCTTATCTCATAAATTTTCCCCCTATAATACTCGGTCACTTCTCTTCTACTTACAATTTCACATTTCGCTTGTGTTGGGAGACAATTTCCTCATTGTCTCTGGTGAACTAAGGCACTGACAGCCTTTATTTAAAACTCTCCATTCAAGGATGTCTGTACAGTGAGCATCCTAGCAAGATAGAAATAAGTGTCTTTCTCCCCAGCGAAGGGCAGGCATAACAAAGGTAATATCTCTCTTAGGGGCAAAAAAGGCAGGCTTATTGCACATTATAAAATATTTGGATTCCCTGAGCCCAGGTATTCTGTCCTGTAATACAAAGCACTGGATTATGCAGGCATTACTTGGTCCTCTTTATGTCATCCTGTGAGATGTGGTGGCTTGAGGAATTAGTACCAGTACAGATACGGCCATGGTTGTGGGAAATAAAACAGTTTGCCTCTGACCCACGTCTCTCATTTCTTCTGCTTTCATCATAAAATTGTGGAAAGATAATTTAACTTCATATAGGATTAAATCTGAGACCTTTCACATCCTTAACAATATTTTGCCCATGTTATGATTTCTTTTGAATCTTCAGAGGTATAATTACATGGGCTGTGGATTCTTACTCATCTAGGGATATTCTTTTTCCATAATGTTTATGGAATATGCATTTAGCCTCTGTTCTTGGTACATTCAAGGCTAGTGGTAAGCCCTGAGGAAGAGAACTCCATAAACACCCAAATCACTGCTCGTCATCCTTCAATGTCACCACCTCAAAAAACACTGAAAGTTCACAAGGAAGAAGTGGCCATTGGAATAAGCAGCATTACTGGCTGGTAATCCCCTAGTGCTAGACATCTGGAATGGGGAAAGGATGGAGGAGTGAATGCCTAAAGTTTATGCACCTGTACCTGCTCTTTGTCAGTTCCCTATCCTGGCAGAATGTTTGTACTGCTCTGCTATTTGTAGCACTGCCTCACACCAACACACTCATCAGTGTTATCAATAACGACCTTAGATTTCTTCAGGGTAGGGCCAGGAAACCCTACTCTACAGCAACATGTGGAGGAGGCCAGAGCTAAATCGAAAACACTTTCACTTGTCTTTTCATTGCTGCTTTCTGAACCCCTACGCACACATACTGCAAACAACCCCTTGAGAGGATCCTTCTCCTTCACAGCACTCAGTCACAGGGATGCTAAATTTCTGGAATATCTGTGTGGATCTCCAGTTTCCCCAGGGTTGATTTTAAGGGAGGAAGTCACAGCACCTGCTATCTCACCATCAATTATGTTTAATTCATGAGTTGTACTGCTGTTTCCCTCTTGAGAGGATGCTGATAAACCAGTTCATTCCTTTATGAAAACAAACCACATTTTAGGTTAATCAAATAATCAATGAAAAAACATGTTTTCTTTATTCAAATATTCCAACCCATAAATCAAGAAGGAATACTAAAATTAAAGCACTAACATTTGCCATCACTTACTAGTTTGGCAGGGCTACTATGACACTATACCTTAGATTGGTTAGCTGAAACAATAGAAAATTATTTGCCCACAGTTCTGAAGTCCAAGACCAAAGGGCAGGCTGACAACTTGCCCTCTAGGTTGCAGAAGGCTGTCTTCTTGCTATGTCCTAATAGGGTCTGTTTTTGCAACCCAGGTGTGTCTCTCTAGGATCTAATCTTCTCTTCCTATGTGTACATCTGTCTCATTGGCATTTAGCACAACCATATCACCACATTTAACCATAATTGCCTCTTTAAAAGCTTTATCTTCAGATTCACTCAATTCTAAAGTGTATTGGGCTTTAAGGGATTGACATATGATTTGGGAGAACACAATTCATCTCCTAACACTATTGGAAGTAATAAAGAAAATCAGTGGTGATCATGCCACAAGGAGAGAAGATGCCAACTATTATGTGTTTTCTGTTTAACATCTATAATACAAAATTACTCAAACATTAAATTGCATCCTCTAGATTTTAAATTTATGTATAATGCAAATAACAGTAACATGCTAAGTAACACTGTAGGATTTAGCAAACACAACCTAAACTTTGGGAAACTACAGGGGAAACACTGATCAGTGTTTCTTTCACATTTAAATTACAGAAACAAATAAAGATAAATGAGTGGAGAATCCATAGAGAAAATGATTTAAAAGACACAAAAGTTCTTAGAAATATGGATGTTTATTTGTGTATATGAAGAAAATCTGAATATTTTAGATATTTGATGGTATTAAGAAATTATACGTCTTACAGGGTCTTATGATGATGTCATGTTTTAGAGGACTCCTTAACCTTCAGAAACATATCAAAATAGGGATAAAATGGTGTAATGTCTGGAATTTGCTATGAAGTGATTTTGATGGAGTAGTGATGAGAAACTATTGGTGTATAAACTAAGTTGAAAACAAATTGATAATTGTTCATGCTGTGTGATGAATACTTGGGTTCATGATTCAGTTCTCTCCATATGTATCTGATATTTTCCATAATTAAAAGTTGAAAAATATTCCTATTGGAATTTCAAATATTGAAAATGTTCACTGCTTCGTAGTTGGCATATCCTTTTATTTGTTCTGCCTGTGATAATGACAAGTGTTGCTAAGTCAATCTGGCTGTCTCTTGAGTTCTCCTTTTGAGGTTAATTGTGTGCATTGGAGAGCTGGCTGAGGTTAGGACAGCAGCTTCTGGTTGAAGGACAGCATTTTGGCTTGCCAAACTAAACTTCTTATGTGATTATTAAATTTTGATGCCACTATCATTAACACAATATTCTGGTCACCTGTGGTAACCTGTCCAGATGTTTCTCTGATAGTGTTCAACTCCATAAAATTAACTTCACATAACAATACATGTCATTTTTTGCCCTCCTGTCCCAACATATTTCAAAATGTGTCCAGTCCAGCTGTTAATTTGAATGTATAAATATTGCAATAACACTTTGGAGGATTGTGACAATGTTTGAAGTGTTTCAAGAATCTTTTCCCTCTAGACAAAAAAAAAAAAAGATTTGCCAGAATCAAAATGAATCTTAAAATCCTGTTTCTATTTTATTTACCTCAATCATTTGTATATTGATTAGCATTTCTGGAAGAAGGATAATCGTTGTTATAAAAACAGCATGGTACTGGTACAGAAACAGATGGATAGACCAATGAAACAGAATAGAAACACCAGAAATCAATCCAAACATCTACAGCCAACTTATATTTAATCAAGGATCCAAAACCAATCCCTGGAGTAAGGACAGTCTATTCAATAAATGGTGCTGGGAAAATTGGATTTCCACATGCAGAAGCATGAAGCAAGAACCCTACCTTTCACCTTACAAAAAATCCACTCAACATGGATTAAAGACTTAAATATATGACCTGACACCATCAAATTATTAGAGAACATTGGAGAAACTCTGCAAGATAGAGGTACTGGCAATGACTTCTTGGAAAAGACCCCAGAAGAACAGGCAGTCAAAGCCAAAATTAACATTTGGGATTGCATCAAATTGAGAAGTTTCTGTTCTTCAAAAGAAACAGTCAGAAGAGTGAAGAGGCAACCGACAGAATGGGAAAAAATATTTGCAAACTATGCTACAGATAAAGGGTTGATAACCAGAATCTACAAAGAAATCAAGAAACTCCACAACATCAAAACAAACAACCCACTTAAGAGATGGGCCAAGGACCTCAATAGACATTTTTCAAAAGAGGAAATCCAAATGGCCAACAGACACATGAAAAAATGTTCAGGATCACTAGCCATCAGGAAAATGCAAATCAAAACCACAATGAGGTTTCACCTCACCCTGGTGAGAATGGCTCATATTCAGAAATCTACCAACAATAGATGCTGGAGAGGATGTGGGGAAAAAGGGACACTAACCCACTGTTGGTGGGAATGCAAACTGGTTAAGCCACTATGGAAGTCAGTCTGGAGATTCCTCAGAAACCTGAATATAACCCTACCATACAACCCAGCCATCCCACTCCTTTAATTTCCCAAAGGAAATTAAACTGGCAAACAAAAAAGCTGTCTGCATATTAATGTTTATTGCAGCTCAATTCACAGTAGCTAAGACCTGGAACCAACCCAAATGCCCATCAACAGTAGACTGGATAAAGAAATTATGGGACATGTACTCTGTAGAATACTATACAGCAGTCAAAAACAATGAAACCTGGTCATTTGCAACAAAATGGAGGAATCTGGAAAACATTATGCTGAGTGAATTAAGCCAGTTCCAAAGGGACAAATATCATACGTTCTCCCTGACCGGCGACAACTAACTGAGCACCAAAGGGGAACCCTGTTGAAGTGAATTGGACACTATGAGAAACAGTGACTTGATCAGCTTGTCCTGACTCTTGATGTACAATGCAATACTTTATCAATTATAGTATTTTTTTTTGTTCTGGTACTATTGCTTGAACTCTGTAATTAACACACAATTATTCTTAGGTGTTTAAATTTTAACCAAAAAGTGATGCCTGTTAAATATAAGAGTGGGAAAAAGAAAGGGAGGAGATGTACAATTTGGGACATGCTCAATCGGACTTGCCCCAAATGGTGGAGTTAGAAACGTGCCAGGAGATTCCAATATAATCCCATCAAGGTGGCATGTACCAATGCCATCTCACTAGTCCAAGTGATCAACTTCAGTTCACAACTGATCACACTAATAGGTCTAAGAGTCAAAGGGATCACACAAATAAGACTAGTGTCTGCGAGTACTAACTGATAAAATCAGAAAGGGAGAGAAGGATCCAACATGGGAAGCAGGATACACAGCAGACTCATAGAATGGCAGATGTCCTAAATAGCACTCTGGCCTCAGAATCAGCCCTTAAGGCATTGGGATCTGGCTGAAGAGCCCATGAGAGTATTGTAGGCATGGAAAGCCAAGACACTCTAGGAAAAAAAAAAAAAAAGAAGACCTAAATGAAAGATCTCTGTGAGTGAGATCCCAGTGGAAGGAATGGGGCCATCAAAGAAGGAGGTACCTTTCTCTGAAGGGAGGAGAGAACTTCCACTTTGACTATGACCCTGTCGGAATAAGATCGATGTCGGCGAACCCTAAAGGCTTCCATAGCCTTGGCAACTCATGACTAGAGCCTAGGGAGATTACTGATGCCATAAACAAGAGTGTCAAATTGTTAAGTCAGCAACAGGAGTCACTGTGTACTTTCGTCTCATGTGGGATCTGTCCTTAATGTGTTGTCCAATGTGAAGTAATGCTATAACTAGGACTGAAACAGTATTTTTACACTTTGTGTTTCTGTGTGGGTGCAAACTGATGAAATCTTTACTTAGCATATGCTGAATCGATCTTCAGTATATAAAGAAAATTGAAAATGAAAAAAAAAACTTGGTGTTAAATTGGAAATGGCATAGAAAATTAATCAGTTTTTTAAAAATATCATGTAGGATCTCTGTCCTTAATGTGCTGTACATTGTGATTTAATGCTATAACTAGTACTCCAACAGTATATTTCACTTTGTGTTGCTATGTGGGTGCAAACTGTTGAAATCTTTACTTTATATACAGAAGATCAGTTTAGTATATATTAAGAGAATTGAAAATGAATCTTGATATGAATGGAAGGGGAGAGGGAGCGGGAAAGGGGAGGGTTGCAGGTGGGAGGGAAGTTATGGGAGGGGGAGCCATTGTAATCCATAAGCTGTACATTGGAAATTTATATTCATTAAATAAAAGTTTAAAAAAATTTACATCAATGCCATTATATATTATCTATATTGTGTAATTATAATTTTTAAGTCAAAAATTATAAAATTTCAGTAATTTTATAAAGCTTGACATAAGAGCTTAGAACTCACAGGCTTTTTGATTCAGATTAAATGAACATACTTATTTTTTAAAGCAATATGTTTAAATTCAAAAAAAGTTTATAAAGTAATTCTTAAAATTGAATTTAGATTTCAATAAATGCTAAAAATTATTTCCACATAAAGAGAAGCAGTTGATATTACCATTGTTAGGAGATTGTACAGAAAGGCTCATAATAATGACTGGGTTAGATCTGCATCCAAGGAAATGCTTATCTGTTTTTCTACTAAGGATCCCATAATTGCTATTACCCATTAACCAACTTCTCTAAGGTTCATTTACTCTGGACTTTATTAACTTGGTAAAGGGAACCATTAAGTAATTTAAACTACACTTATAATAAAATCTCATATTTTACTACATGGTTCACAAACTTCATAAACACCTGTGATAGGATTCTGACATTGATATTTAGGTGGATATTCATTAAGAAACGAGATACTCCTCAATAAGGTCAGCTAAGAATATGGTCCAGTTTTGGCCTCTATAGATTCCAAATGTTTGTTTCAAGTATTCTGATACTGTCCACGTGTCTTCTGAATTTACATTCAATGGCTTAAAATTTCTGAGCATCTGGTGCTCTATTGAGTTGTGACATTGAAGAAAAGTTAGAGTTTGCTTTGCTGGTAGGAATACCTTTTTGAATGAGGTCCCAGCTGAAAATCATTTTCCCAGTTGGATAGAATACCCCTTCACCAAACTTCTATTACCCTCAAATGACTCCTACTGTGTACCAGGGTCCAAGATCAAGATGAATGAATGATTTAATCCTCAGTAACCTGCAATCAGAATTTAAATTGGTGAGACAAAAATAGTACCTGGTATTAATTCTCGACATTAAGAAAATATTAGAAAATCTATATGCTTAATATACAGGATATGATTTGCCACAAAGAAAGGAAAACTTGTGGGAAATAGTTCTGTTTTCATTGTAAGGGTTCATTACATTACATAACTGAACAACTTTCATTAAGTTTATTTTGGAATCAAGTTTATTCAGTCTTTTTAATTTGCTATTATAAGAAGAAATTATGCATTTAAATATAAATGAACTGATGATCAAGCAAGATGTTGACTGACTTAATGTAGTCAATCTATAAATTGGTGAAGTACAGATGATAAGTTATTTGAAAATATCTGTATGGGATAATTTTGCTCACTTTGATTTTAGGATCCTGACTACAGGTACTGACTATGGGTATAGCTTATGCTGGGCTACAATTTTTTCAAAATTTTCGTTGGAACTACAAAAATAGACTACTGTAAAATAGTGGGAGTACTCTTTTCATGTTTGTCTCCATAGCAGATAAAAAGGTAGATTTAAAATGCATCTGAGTATGGAGTATGTCAGCCACAAATGTCTAAAGAATAGTAAGAGCATTTAAACATCCATCCACTTAATTTTAACTTTGAAAATAAAGAAATAATTTGAATCAAAACTATTTCTTGATAATATACTATATACAAACATGCTGGAAGTTTTATAAGAAAAAGATGGTTCCTGCCATCAAGGAGCTCCAAATTCAACTGTGTGAAATGGGCAGGTGCCTAAACCCAGCATAATACCCTAATAATAAATATTTCCAGACACTGACTTGAGGACTGCTATGGGAGTAAATTCATCCCAGATTAGCAAGTGTTTTCTCATCGCAAACTTGAAGACGTTTTAGTCAATTCATATATACAGAAAATCAATTTCCCCCAATGAATTGAAATTCATAAAACTACCTCTTTCCCTGAAGAGATTGTGGGGAATGAATGGGCCCCCTAAGAAGCTTGGCACTAAAATGAGAATTTACGAATTATGATCTATACTGCATTGATTGGTACCTTCCCCAACATGACCCCCCCCCCAAAAAAAAAAAAAATATGTCCATGAACTTATCCTTGGATCTTGTGAATGAATGTGGCCTTATTTAGAAAAAGAAGACCTTTGGAGATACAATTAAGAAGGATTTTGAGAAGAAATTATGGAATATCCAGGTGAACCCCAAATCTGAGGACAAATATTCTCATTAGAGAACTGCAGAGGGAGATGTGAGAAAGAGAAGAGAGGAGAGGAGATGGCCATGGAAGAGGCAGCGAGTGACTGAAGTGAGGCATTCACAAATCAAGGAATGCCTGGAGCCACCAGAAGCTGTAGGTTCTCTCCTACAGCCTTTGGAGAGCCATGGCCCTGCCAACCTTGATTTCAGGTCTGTCATCAGGAACAGGGAGAAAACAAGTCTTTGTCATTTAAACAGTTCAGTGTGGCAATCTGTTATGCAGCCACAGGAAACAAACTCTACTTTGTCTTCTTTTCCAATGCATAGGTAGTTTTCAATGTTCTTCAGTAAGGTACCACAAAGATGGAAGTACACACAGAAATATCCATTAGAACTACAGTAGGAAGACCGGCGCCGTGGCTTAACAGGCTAATCCTCCGCCTTGTGGTGCCGACACACCGGGTTCTAGTCCCAGTCAGGGCGCCGGATTCTGTCCCGGTTGCCCCTCTTCCAGGCCAGCTCTCTGCTATGGCCCGGGAAGGCAGTGGAGGATGGCCCAAGTCCTTGGGCCCTGCACCCGCATGGGAGACCAGGAGAAGCACCTGGCTCCTGGCTTCGGATCAGCGAGATGCGCCGGCCGCAGCGGCCATTGGAGGGTGAACCAACGGCAAAAAGGAAGACCTTTCTCTCTGTCTCTCTCTCTCTCACTATCCACTCTGCCTGTCAAAAAAAAAAAACTACAGTAGGAAAAAATTTTTATTTAAAAAATAAAAGCTTTATGACATTAAGAAAAATAGTGGTAAAACAAGAAAGAATATCCCTCATATTTGTACATATATGTACAACTGCATTCTGTCTTCTAGAAACTTTAGGTATCCTTAATTTTCAGAGGCAAACACTATCCTTGCTGTCCATTGCCCACTGGCAAGACAGGTGTTTCTATCTAATACAACACAACACAACACGGTAACACTTAATCAGCTCAACACAACTATTTTATTACTAAGGATTCTGTGAACCTGATATTCAGACGGGGATCAGCTAGAACAGATCCCCTCTGCTCCATGCATAGTGCTGACTCAGATACCTCAATTTGGATCTGGAGGAGCCAAGATGATGGTGTTCACATAGCCAGGGCCTTGACTCTTGCTATTGGCTAGGAAGCCTTAGATTTCTTAGCATAGCCTCTCATCACTCAGTATTCTTTCCCAGGCTCTTTATTTTTTTTAAATGATGGTAAAAATATAAATATGAAACCTACCATCATCACCATTTCTCAGTATACAGTTTAGTGGTAATAAATGCATTCATACTACTGTGCAACAATTTTCACCCATTTAACTTCAACGCTCTCTTATGGTGCAAAATTGAAGCTCTATACCTGTTAAACAATAATTTCCCATTTCTTCCCCCAGCCCCTGGAAACTACCATTCTACTTTCTGTACTCTAAGTGCCACTCCTAAGTGGAAGCATAAAGTATTCGTCTTTGTGTAACTGGTTTATTTCACTAAGTATAATATCTTCAGTGTTCATCCACATAGTAGCATAGGTCATAATTTCCATCCTTTTTATGAGTTACTGATGAGGAAGGACTTAGTTGTGTCATTTTTACACTTGATCTTAGCCAAAAGGCCAAGAAGTGATTGGTTGTGTCATTTTAAAAAATCTGTTTTCTAAATGCCTTGCAACAGTTTTGTCCCTAATTTCCTATATTACTGTTTTCTTTTGTGTATTGAGTTGATTTTTTTTGTAGTGAAACATTTACGTTCCTATCTCATTGCCTTTTGTATATGTTCTATAGCTATTTTCTTTGTAGTTACCCTGGAGATTACATGGACCATCCTAAAGTGATAGGATTAATACTAATCTAGTTATAGGATTATATCTAATTTCAATTCAGTTTAATTCAATGACATACACAAACTCTTTTCCTTTACATTTCCCTCACTAAGACTTTCGATTATTTAAGTCTCAAAATTACAGTCTTTGTGTTTTTGGAAACATATATAAATATAGGGTGAATTAGTCTCATATTATGCAGAAAATAAATGTGGAGTTACAAACCATTGTTATAATAATACTGGGTTTATGATTGTCTGTGGATGAGTATTTACCTTCACTGCGTTTATTTCTCATTATAACTTAGAATTACTGTCTAGTGTCCTTTCATTTTAGCCACCAGAACTCCTGTTAGCGTTTTTTTTTTTACAAGATTATTGCTAACAAATGTTCTCAGCTTTTGTGTATCTGAAAATATCATAATTTATCTCTAACTTTCTGAATAAAATTTTTTGCCAGATACAGGTTTTTTGGTGGACTTTCTTTAAGCACTTTGTTAGCCCACTGCTGTATGACTACCAAAGTTTCTGAAGAAAAAAAAATCTGATAATTTTATCAGTAATCAGTAATCCCTTGCATATCACAAGTTCTGTCTCTGTCTTGCTGTTTTCAATGCTGTTTTAGCTGTTATAAATGTTTATGACATGTCTGGGTGGGGGATCTCTGCAGGTTTATTATATTTAGAGTTTTTTGAGCTTCCTGGATATTGATATTCACGTGTTCAATCAAATTTGGGAAGTTTTTGGTCATTATATCTTTGAATGTTCTCTCTAACCTTTTTAGACTTCTTATGCAGATGTTAATTGACTTAATGGTATCCCAGAGAGCCCATATGCTCTTTTCACTTTTCTTTAATCTGTATGCTTTCTGATCCCACAGATTTAATATTTTCCATCGTCTTCAAGTTTGTTGATTCTTCTGCCTGCTCAAACCTTTGAATTCCCTTTAGTGAATTTTTCATACATTGTCCTTTTTAGCTAAAGAAATTATTTTTGGTTTGCTTTTAGGTTTTTTTTTTATCTCTTTATTCATACTTCCATTTTGCTCATGCATTGTTTCCTTGACTTCCTTCATATTTTCCTTTAATTCTTTGGGCATCTTTACTATAGCTGTTTTTGATGTCATCTATTAGATCTGCCATCAAGTCTTTTTTCAGTGATAAGTTCAATGATGTTTCTTTTCTTTGAATGAGCTGTGCTATCTTGTTTCTGTGTATGTCTTGTGATTTTTTTTTTTGAAAAGTAGACATTTAAATCTAATGTGATAACTCTAAATATTAGTCCCCTTCCTCAAGGCTCTGTCATTTGTGATCTTTGTTTTTAATTGGTAAATTTAAGGTCTTCTCAGGTCTTTTCTGAGCCTGTAGCTTTCCCTGGGCATATAGAGATTTTCTAATTTCTCCTGTCCATGTGATTGCTTTGATATGTCCTAATCGTTAATGTCTGGTTTACAGAAAGGAAAAGGAGAAAACTGAAAAGGTGGGCAGCAGCCACTGGCTTTTAAATACCGTTAGGTCACTGGAAGGAGAGGAGTAGGAACTTGGAGCAATGGGAGAAGGTGCAACAACAGCGGCTGCCTACCTCTTTTGTCTGTGCCTCTGTGAAAACACAAATCAGCAATCAGAATATATATGCCTAACATTTGGAGAACAAAGTCCTTTGCCCACAATAGAACTTGCATACTATGGCCGGCACCGTGGCTCAATAGGCTAATCCTCCGCCTTGCGGCGCCAGCACACCGGGTTCTAGTCCCGGTTGGGGCACCGGATTCTGTCCTGGTTGCCCCTCTTCCAGGCCAGCTCTCTGCTGTGGCCAGGGAGTGCAGTGGAGGATGGCCCAAGTGCTTGGGCCCTGCACCCCATGGGAGACCAGGAGAAGCACCTGGCTCCTGCCATCGGATCAGCGCGGTGCGCCGGCCGCAGCGCACCTACCGCGGCGGCCATTGGAGGGTGAACCAGTGGCAAAAAGGAAGACCTTTCTCTCTGTCTCTCTCTCTCTCTCACTGTCCACTCTGCCTGTCAAAAAAAAAAAAAAAACTTGCAAACTACTTCTGGATTGCACTCATGGCTGCCTGCCATAGGGCACCAAGTGGTGATAGTAATCGCTTGTGCTAAGAACTGAGATTGATTGGAATTGACCAGAATTTACTGTCTAAGGCTCGCCCTTGAAGTCCCAAGTCTTCAGGAGACCATAGGATTCCAAAAGAGTTACGTTAGCTGGATTCTGCCAGGGCAATCATTTATTTTCTAGGTGCAGAGACAAATCCTTGATGCTTCTCATTTCCTTTGCCTCTTTCTTTTCTGATCTTTTTTTTTTTTTTTCTCTCCTTGGACACTGATGGGAGCCAGATATGTTTCTAAATGCTGTTGTTCACTGACTACAGCTGGGAGGAAGGTCTTCAGGTTCGCCACTACACCACACACAACTCACATCTCATCTACCATCTAGGTTTCCTACCTCTCCAGCCCAGCCTTTTTACTAACTTTTTACTTGATTGACTTGCAAAAATAAGAAGGGAAAGGCTATGAGATCTATTAAGTCTAGGTCCAGAAACCACACATCACTTCTGTTGTACTCTATCCAAGAAAGCAAGTCACAGAGCAAACTCAGATTTAAGGAAAAGGGATGTCTTACACCTTTGGGGTTTCTGTAGCCTAATGTCTTAGCCTGGATAATTTATAAATGATGGAAATGTTTTACTTAGAGTTCAAGGTGCTGGCAGAGTCCGTGTGTGGTGAAGCCTAGCTCTCTGCTTTAGAGACAGTGCCTCATGCTGAGTCCTAACATGGGAGCAGGGGAACACTGTGTCTTCACACGGTGGAGAGGGAAGACAGCTCATTTCAGCTGCTCTCATGAGGGCACTCACCGCAGTCATGGCAGAGCTCTCCTTACTTGATCACTCCACCTCACACGGATGCCGTCTACTGAAACAGTTTGGTTCCAACACATGAATGCTGGGGCAGGGCAGACCATTGATATTCAGACTACAGCTAAGGAAACAGACTCTTGCTCTCAATGGAAAAGTAGTATGTGTGCACAGCAACAGGAGGAAGCATTTATGGCCATCTTGCAGAGTGCCACACAATCTTCTGCCGTTTGTAATTGTTTTCTTTAATGAAATCTGATCTTTTCTCAAAAACCTCCTTATTTAACTATTGAGTACTAATTTTTGGAATTGTTCATATACTGCCCAGTGGAATTGGTTGTGTTTATTTTTATTATCCTGTTTTGTCATCATAAACTATTTGAAGTGAAAGATATTGTTCCATTTCCTTTTTTCTTATAAGATTAGTACAGTGAATATTTAATACATGTCTTTGATTAAAAATTTTGAGTGATGGGAGAACAATGTACAGTGGCTGTAATCATAGTCAAGAAATTATTTATTGCTAAATCTCTTACAGATTAATGTGATCAGTTTGTCCTGACATCTTACCAATACCCCTCCCTGCATTTTTTGATGCTTATTATATATGCGTGGTCATAGTGAGTAGGTGTCAATGGACGCTTATATGGAGAAACATATTTAGGATCACTAACTTAAAAAACTAGAAAAACACATAAATTCACAAAGATATAACAAAGCTTTCTTGAAGTGTGTTAGTACTTTGCAACAAGCCTTAGGAGGAGCTCATGATTTATGAGAGTCTTAATCATGTAAATGTTTGTAATACTTTGCGGTGAAATCAAACTTGTCTCAAAGCTGCTAAGAAAGCTCAGAGGCATATTTAATCATTTGAGGATTCACAGTTACCAACAAAATCGAGATACTCCATTATCTAATTGAACATAGGCACAGATATCTGATAAAGAAGGAGTCTGAAAGGAGGAATTATAGTGACCTAGCCAAGTGTCCTGTCAGTGTTAACACAAGGAAAACTGATGGCAGTGTTTGATTGTACTGCCTATAGTGAGTAATTAAGAAAATTTTAATGAGAAACTCTTTCTTGTTCATCATAGCAATGATTCTTGGTAGGAATCCAAACATATTAACAATTGTAGTATCACAAGACAAGACAGCATTTTATGATTTTATGAGACTAACTGGGTTATCCTTCACCATAAGATAAACTGTATGCCAACAAATTCTTCTATACTGCTGAGATTTAATATATTCTTTGAGAAAAATAAGAGTCCTTCATTCAGCCATTCAACAAATACCTATTGTGTTAATTGTATAGTAGGCACTGTTCTAAGTATACATCAGAGAATAAAACAGGCAATGACCTCTGTATTCATAGAAGTTATAGTATAACAAGGGATATAAATGATTCCATAAGCTTCCCACTTAGCAGTATCAATTATATTTAGATAATTTATCTAAGACTTGCAATAATATTTATGTTATTAAAATTGGTATACTTATCAGAAACTAATCACAAAATAAAACTAACTACTAACAAGCTGGGAGTAGTTACAAAAGAGTTTGGAATTCATTTCCTGAACACATAATTTTATTTTCAGATGACAAAATTAAAATTCAAAAATGTTAATTTTACTGGAAGTAAGCTCTGTGTCTTCATACATTTAGTCCAATGCTCCTTCTTTTTGACCAGTCTTTAAAAGGTGTCTTCTTTTCCCTACTGTAGTTAATGTAGAGGTATCCACAAAAGCAACTACACTGTCCATGTGGACTACCCCTACAATTTTGGGTTACAAATGACAGAGACCAAACTTGAATAGTTGAAACTAAAAGAAAGGAGGCCTGTTATAAGGAAACTGCATTTTCTCAAGGACCCTAAAAAACTGGAGTTCATCTTGGGAAATTAGTGATCAAAAACCACTCTGGTTATCTTCATGTCCTTTGCTGTAGGTCACTGTGTGAAATAGTGCCTTATTGATTGAGATCAGAATGACCTCCTGGTTTCTGGAGCTAAACTGCCTATGCTCAAATTCTGTCTCTGTCACTTGGTAGTTGAGTGACCTGGAACAGGTCAGTTAATCTCTCTAATGTTCAATCTCCACATCTGTTAAAATTAGGATAATTATAATATCTACCTGATGGGCTAATAGCACAAAAGTAAGTAATTTTAATTATTTGGGCTTGGCACAGTGCCTGGCTCATAGGAAGTCTCAGTGCATGTGAATCATTGTCGTTATGAGAGGTGTCTAGAACTGAGCTGACATGTGGGAGGACTTCATGAAAGTCACAAGGCAACCATCGTTCCACTGACTGTGCCAGCATAAGCAAGAGTCCAAGAGGAGGCCTCAGCCACCCCAATGTTCTATCGCCACACAGAATGGCACTAGGCAAGGATCAGGTGTGTCAGCATGGATTAGGGGAATCCTCACTGCTCAGGGAGCTCCAAATAAAATGGTGATGTAGGTTTATGAACCCGGGGTCTGGGTGGATAGAGAGGGGAATATTTAGGGATGGAAAAATACTGAGTAGTAAATGAGAATGGAGAAAAGTGTCTTGAAGGTTATTGGCCCTCCACGCCCACCCCTTACCAGTCAGTCTGGGCAAAGGCTTCTGGAAAAGGCCTAATCTAACAGTCCCTGAAAAATGGGCCTCTACGTGGAGGCTGCTAGGCCAAGAATGCTGACTTGTATAAAAATATGACTGTCCAGGGGTATCTAAGTCCTTGACTACAGCTCCCTCTATGGACTGTAGTACACTGACGGAATGATGTTCATGTATAAATGGAAGCTTTCCCCATAAGATACTGCCGGGTTAAGTCTTTGTATTTCCTAGAGTTGGCCTTGAAAACTCAATGCTGTTTGGTGGAAAGGGTTTTCTTCTATAAGAGTAATTTTTCATCCCCAAAAAGGAGCAACAGTTCATATTGCATTGCTGTTTGGAGGTTCTCTTTCCAGTGATATAGGATGGGAACAGGGCTTAGAGTAGGACCTGGTACCTGAGAAGCACTGGGAGTAGGTATAACCCATATTCTTATTCTTGTTGTTGTTGTGATATAATTCTTCAAACTATGGTGCTAATATGACAAGTAACTTTAGCTGTGGAGTAACAACACTATTCTTCATATTGAAGGCTTTTGAGAGCATTACTTAATCTTTATTTTGTGAAGTGCAATCGTTCTGCACTCAAGAAGAATGAGAGTAGGAAACTTACTAGCCAAATATTTTTTAAAAATTATTCGCTGGTAGCCGGTAGCACAGTGTCTTAGCTATATAGAGTTGCTCATTTAAATCATCACATAAGAAATAACCAATAATTACTACAAAATGTATTGTTTCTGACACTAAAATCATTGAACTCTATTTAGCATACAAAATGGAAGCCTCATTTTGTGCCAACAGTTGTGTGTTTAACAAAGACAGAGAAAAACAAAATAGTTGACTTTTCCTGAATCCATGAGAATTTGCAGATAATTATTGTGATAAATATGAATTATATAAAATGTATTTTTAAATTTTTCAAATTTATTTTCTCCCTTTGTATTTTATTTGAAAGAAACACGCATACCAACCAGATTGTCCATCTGCTGCTTCACTGTGGTATTAGCATACAAGAGAGAAACATGATTCTGTGTTAGAGTGACATGAACTAACCTGTGGGTGGGAACAGGAGGTCAGGGAAAGTTTACCCTAAGCCATACATGTTTATATTGAGAGCAACAGGATGAATAAGAGTTAATCTAGTAATTCATTTGTAGAATGGCAGGTGTTCTAATCAAGGAAGACTGCATATTCAAAACCATGGGGTATCAAATTTCAGTATACTTTAGAATCATCTTGATAACTAGAAACTGCTGGTACTTGGATTTCATGATCAGAAATTCTGATTTTATTGGCATGCAGTGTAGGTTTGACATCAAGGTCTTTTTTAGACTCCCCAAGTGGTTCTGTTTTGTTTCAGTGCTAGAAAAGCAATGTTTAAATTCTTAAGACAGAAGATTACATCTTACTCAGGAAAGTAAAGAAAGACTAGTGTGGTTAGAGTTCAGAGAATGAGAATGCAAAGGGAATGTAGTGTAATGTAGTGTAACCTGAGACAACAAATATAAATAGCTACAAATTATAGAGGTCCTGATAGGCCTCATTGGACGTATAGTTTTTATCTTGAGAACAATGGAAAACTATGGAAAGATATTTTCCAGAGGATATGATATCTGAATTTATGTTTGCAGTGTAAAGATTATATAAGAAAAATATGAAGTTATATTGGGCTAGGAGATGGAGATAAACATATTTCAGATTTTTTTTAAGGAGATAAATAAAATTGGGTGACTTTGGCATTGAAATGCATGTAAGAGATGGTAAGACTAACTCCTTGGTTTCTGGCTAGATTATAAACTTAATTCTATAAGGATTTGAGGTGCCATTAAGATGTCTAAGCAAAGAATTTTAAAAGAGTATAATAGAAGAAAGTATCCAAGCAGGAGACTTCAGATATTGGAGGAACAAAGCTCCAAAGTACAATAAAGATGTGTGACATCAACCTTGTCATTTTCACAAAGGTATTTATTTTGCTTGTATAATACACTGTAATACACACAAAGATGATTAAAACGGTGCTCTGGCCTTAAGTAAACAATTATTTCATGGGAGAGATAGGAAAAACAGTAAAGAATTCTAACACAATTTTACAAAGAACATCCCTTTAAAATGTCTCAAGGTAGACTGGAAGAGATCAAAATCCATTTTCAATGAAAAATTGTAGTTATTAAATGTTAAGATACAATAAAATTCCTATCAGAAAAAAAGGAAAACTTACAGTTTGAATGAGGGGAATCACCCTGCAGCATCATGAAAATTCTCGGCAGTAAAATATAATAGCAAGACACAGTCTCAGACTGGGGATGTTTTGTTTTCTTCACTCACCTTGAACTGTTGAGCCAAAAAGACAGAATGAAGGGGCTATCAGGACTGCAAATTTGTCCATTTATTAGGACCTCCTGGGTACCAATCACTTTTATTAAGATAAGGTCTAGGATTGGAACCCTGAATAAGGTAGCCATCATTTGGCTTCACAAAGTTTATGGTGCATTTCCTATTTTAAGAAAAGGAAAAGGAAATAGCTTGTTTATTTAAGAAAGGGTTCCCAGATAACTTTTGCAAAGGAGGCAAGTGAAAACAATGCCTTCATCCAAAAGGGCTAAGTAGCCATTCCCTTGTTAGAGCAAGTTTTGGAGCATCAGTTCTCAGCCTTGGCTACACATGGAAATTCCCCAAAGAGGCTTAGAAACTAATGCTGCCTACATCCCATCCCTGGTGACTCTGATTTAATTGTTCAGGGCTGTGGCATCAGAATGTTTGCTGCAACCTAAGTTGAAAAATCCCAGCATTAGAGAAATGTTTCATTACTGAAACTAGCAACTCACCCAGAGAATGAGGCTAAGCAAGGAACAAAGAATTCTGATTATATAGGACTAATAAAAACAAAAGTTTCTTTAGCCTTTACATGCCAATAACACTTCTAAACATTGGACAAATATCAAATCAGGGAAAACTCCCAAAAGTGCAGTGAAGAAATCACTTTTACCATTCCCATTTGAGAGGGGAGAATACTGAGGCCTAGTGTAAGGCATGGAACATGTCTATGATCCCAGGCAGTCTATTCCTAGAGTTTTTAACTGTTCTGCTGTGATGTGTTGCCTCTAAATGTAGTGTAATGGTAATGTTACACCAGCAAGAATTAAACAATCTCCATTTATATTGTATATATTTCTTTTTTTAAAAATTTTTTTCTATTTATTAGACAGGTAGAGTTACAGATAGTGAGAGAGAGAGAGACAGAGAGAAAGGTCTGGCCGCTACGGCTGGCACTGCGCTGATTCGAAGCCAGGAGCCAGGTGCTTCTTCCTGGTCTCCCATGCAGGTGCAGGGCCCAAGGACTTGGGCCATCCTCCACTGCCCTCCCAGGCCACAGCAGAGAGCTGGACTGGAAGAGGGGCAGCCGGGACTAGAACCGGTGCCCATGTGGGATGCCGATGCCGCAGGTGGAGGATTAACCAAGTGAGCCATGGCACCCGCCCCTATATTTATCAATATATACAAATATATGCATATTTATGCAAGTTATATGTGTGTACATATACATCTATATATACACTCATGTTATAGTCTTCATTTATAGGAATCAGTTGACAGATTCATGCTGTGGCAATTTTTGTTGTCCTTGGTGAGGCAGGAGATATAAGTGGTTGAATCATGTGATTTTATTCCCCCTGACTTTTCAAAGACATTTTCTCCCAGAGGGAAACACAAATGCTAAGGCTATTCCACATAATCTAAAGAGCGACTACTACTTCATGGTAATGACCAAGCTGTAAGAATGGAATTTTAGGAGCATATAATCATCCTCTAGGGAGCAAGTCTTACAAATTGAACCTATTTTACAGGTGGAAAATACCATAAAGGAAATTATTATTGAAGGGATTACTGGCACACTGCATTTCCACACAAGTCCAAGAGGAAAATATTCCAGTTTAACTCTGTAAACCATGTATCTGAGTCAACCAGCCATATGTATTTTTTTATTAAAGCTTTCTATCCCATTACACAAGTAATATTTACCAAATAAATGCTGTACCTTTCTAAATGGCTAACTTTCAAGCTGCTTTGCCTATGCTTTTGTTGTTCCCTCTTGTAGTGTGAAGGCTGAGAAATCAAATAAATGAAACAGTGGCCATAAGTATATAGCCCTTGGGCAGCAGCTATTCATGGCCTACAGCTGAAGCTTTGGTGGTAAAGCCAGGCTTTTTTGCTCCATATGAGTATAACTAATAAATGTAGGGTATTCCACTTGCTATTCAATTAAGAGCTCTCTTGATTCTTGCTATTAAAGCCTACAAACTATTGAGTATAAAACTGAAGTTGAGCAGTTTAGCTCTTTTTGACATTATCACATTGCCTGAAATACAGTGAGGTAAACCCCAAGAGTCAGAAGTCATCCATTATAGCCCATGGACAAATGAAAAGTGAAAACATTGAGGGGAAGAGAGTAAATATATAAAACTTGATCATTAGTATACATAACATTAGGAGTACGCTCCTATGCTCGTGCAAGTACATCAACTAGTTTGTTGAACACGAGTTACTACATTGATTTTTAACAGAATACTACAAGATTATTATTGCCAAAGCTCCAATGAAGGAAATAATCTAAGCACTAAGCATTTTTGAGAAATTAAAATGACTTGGGGCAATAACCAGAAATTACTATAGAAAATCAATATGCTTTAACTGAAAAGAAATGGAATTGGTCTTTAACTTTTATAAATTTTCTTGAGGCAGCCAGAACAGGGAAGGTAGTGAGTTTTGTTTTGCCATCAGTAGTGTGACTTTCTGTAAATCTCACATGCTGTAGGGGCCACTTTTATTATTTTGTGTGTAGAAAGCACTCAGGTGAATAGGTAGCATGAGATTTTGTGTGCATTATCTTTATTTGTCTCTGTTCTCATTGTTAAAAATACAGAAACAGAAGCAAAAACACTACCAGACAAAAATGACCTTTTCTACATAGCTAGAGAAGTCAAATTAATAAGATTTCAAACAGTGGAACCAGTGAAGCTGTTAATAAGCCTCACACTTGAACCTCAGTAAAATTCTTCTGGTTTTTCCCAAACACTATGCCTGCCAATCCTGCTAGGCTTCAAGGAGTTTTACCTGTCCAAGATACAAATTCAATTTGAATCTATGTGATGCTAACTCATTTTTATTGCTTATTATTGAAAGGAGTTATTACATTTAAACAGAGGATCTTAAAGTCAACCTCAGGGATATGAGAAGACATGAGCAAAAATTAAGGAATCTTAAAACTTGAGAAATCCTTCAAGAAGATAAGGATAATTATCATTTCCTGTGTGTTGCTGTTATTAATTTCCTCATTCATTTTTGGTGTTCATCTTAGGAAATGTCATGAGGCCTTAGATAAATGAAACATGTCCCATGCTCATGTTTAGTATGTTGATCACACACAATACATGTCCAGAAATATTTCTGAGCATAGTTTCTTTCCACTTTTGTACTACTTTTATCCAAAGTTCGCTTAATGGCTAACACAGATAACAGACAATACAGTGGAAACAGCAGAACTTCTCAGTCCCCCATAAGAGGGGAATAATGAACATTCTTGAAATGGTTGTTTTGAAAACTAAATGAGTTAATGTAGGTAAAGATCTACAATGATTGGAACATATTGCACATTATGTAAATATTGTAATAGTTACTATTAAAAGGGTGATGATGACTTTCCTTTTCAATTTTATTCCTATAATATGAATGTACTAGATATCATATTAAACCAGTTACCAATTCTGAGCCTCAATTTCCTTGAATATAAATTAGAAAAATCTTTGTTAAATAGATCATGTTTATGAAAAGGATTCATAAGCTGCAAAACAACACTGCCGTGAAAACCTTGAATCTGAACTTCCTTTTTTTTTTTTTTTTGACAGGCAGCATTAGACAGTGAGAGAGAGAGACAGAGAGAAAGGTCTTCTTTTCATTGGTTTACCCACCCCAAATGGCCGCTACTGCCTCCGCACTGCCCCGATCCAAAGCTAGGAGCCAGGTGCTTCCTCTTGGTCTCCCAGGCTGGTGCAGGGCCCAAGGACGTGCGCCATCCTCCACTGCCTTCCTGGGCCACAGCGGAGAGCAGGACTGGAAGAGGAGCAACCGGGACAGAACTGGCGCCCCAACCGGGACTAGAACCCGGGGTACCAGCGCTGTAGGTGGAGGATTAGCCTAGTGAGCCGCGGCGCCAACCTAAATCTGAACTTTCAAAAGAACTCATTTAAATCCTAGATTCATGCCTTAGTAGGTATGTGACCATGACTGAGGCTTTCTTAGTCTTCTTGTCTATAAAACAATAATGGTAAAATCATTTTCCCATGAAATTATTACCATGTAACATGACAGACATGTAGAAAGTATTTTAAAATGTAAAAGAAAAAACAAAGTAGTCAATATAGGAAATAAATATTTCAATTTCTTAGCTATTTATTTGTTATACTCCATTTTGATATGTGGTAAGTGATATATATTTCTAGTTTTCTAGAGAACCTGTATCTTAAACATTCTATGTCCCACAGTTATCTTTTAATATTCTAGTTTTTAGGTTCCACATTTAATAAATTTAGAAAATATTGTAGTTTGTACATATAAAGAATGGATGAAGAATTCAGTTAAATACAAGGAATTTATTTACCAATCCTAAAATCCAGTCCTCTGTTATTAAGAACACAAGCAACTTTGAGAGTACTATTATTAAAAGACAAGTGTATCAGATAGTTAAAAAGAATGCTGCAAGATGAAGATGCTTCATCAAGGAGAGAAAAGAATGGAGTGACTTATAAAATATGAGTTCAATCAAATAATTAAAATGAGACAAAATATAATGCAAGGTCTTAATAACATTTAAATTGTTGCCTGTGTCTGGGGGTGAGATACGGGTATATTTATCTATTCTCCATATCTGAATGTTTTTCTGTTATTTCAAATACCCAAACACTCGAATGTTTTAGAATATTTAAACCATTGACTATGCTTATCAGTTTCATTGTAAAGGAAGACGTGTTTCAGAAGAAGCTAAGAATTATGTATTTTTAAGGGTTTGTCTTGAGCTTGTTGAAACAAATTATTAAATAAATTTTGTTGCCAGTCCAGTAGTAAATATTTTGACTACTCATTACACCAAATGCTAAGATCAAGTTGGCATTCATAGATATCATTTATGTAGGCAAACTGACATAGGTTCACTAATCTTGGAAAGAAATCCTATAAAGAGGACAGAAATCGTTCTTTGTGCTTTGACAGCTTAGGTATATTTATCATAAATAAGATTATGACCTGAAAGCTGTTTGTTGAGTTTAAAATTTAGTGAAACAATTGTAAAATGTGGACATAGTACATTAGAAACTTAGCTTTCAATGTTATAAATTACTTCCCTACTAGTATTGTTTGGTCCAGGAAGCTAAAATCCTCTTGAGGAAGTAATTAGAAAAAAAGTGTACATCAAGGAAAATAATTTAGAATAGACTTAGGTTGACCTCAGAAAAGAACAAAACCTCAAAAGAAATTTCATAAGCTTTTAAATTTGGCAAGAGAACTACAATATCTCTGATAATTAGACTTTCAACACATTTGGATTTGCTAATTAGATCTAAGTTCTAATTAGACTTTTTATGTAACTAAGAATGACATATCATTGTATGAATTTAATGTGCTTTTACAGTTGAAACTGACAATTAGCAGCCTTTTCCAAATTATTTTAATAAGGAAAAAGCTGCCTTTGTTGATTATACTGTGATACCCTCTTCTCTTAAGATAAACTATGTACGTTTGAGTTTTCTTAATTAAAGACCTTTTGGGGAGCTCAAAGGGAAACTTGAATCTTCCTAGGAAGTACCTAAAGTGGCTATTTGCGAGGGATACCTGTGACTTTGGAAGCCATAAATAAATTGCATCACAAGGGAAAAAATCATAGTCATCAGGGAGAACCAGCACAAATAACCAGGTGCTCCTGTAATCATTCAGTTAATCAAAACAGTCTCCAAATAGGACACGGGGTCTCTCACAGTTTTAAAGCGTGTACATGCAGAATGGGCTCCCAAATGTGCGGGCTCATGGAGCTGGTATTAGGATTAATAGCAGGACAGTGTTTCTCAACATGTGCATGACAACAGTCACTCTGCAGCTTTGTTCACTGAGCAGTTATGCACTAATTTTCCGCATTATCTCTTTCTCTTTGCTCCTTACATCTGATTGAGAGGCTTCGGTTTTTATCCTATTGAGGTTTAAAAGCACTCATTTGTAAACTGGCGGCCCTCAGATTTGAATATTATAAAAGATAAGAGCACATGAAGATATAAAAATAAACCAGTATTCTGGAGAGTAAAGAGCAGTGAATTATCTCAACTTGAAGGAATAGACTGCTGCCAAAATATTACAGACAAATTGATTGCACTGACCAAAAAAAGGCAAAGTGTAGTGCTTTATGTACTGTGAATATTTTGAAAACAAAGATCTATTATAGGATATTTTTCTCAGATAAAATAAGTTACCCTTCTAATCACAGTAAAATATTATCGATTTTTTGCCCAGTTAAAACAGTATAATATCAAATTAAAACATTGAACCTATAAAAAATTGTAACTTGTGCAGTAATTGATATATTAGAACAGATGTTATACTGGAATTATGTGAGCCATTATTTTTCCAATTAGTGCATTCCTGGACTGAGTTATTGGTGCATATATAACTCCTCATTAAGTCAGATGTCTTCGGTGAGCCTCCTAAAGCATGTTGGGCACTCTCATATGTGTTACAACGATATTTAAAAGCAGAAGGTGGTACTTCTGATTGCTTCATTTGTTATTAATGTATAAAGATAGCAAACCTGTGAAGGACATTCGCTATACCAATTATCTCAAGAACTATCATCACACGCAGATATCTGTGAGGCCTATAAAGAGAGACACGGATTGCTTTTTGGACAGAAAAGTCACCAGAGATATTTTATCTTTCAGCTTGGATGCTGGAATCCTGTCACAGGCCTGAATGGATCACTGACTGACAAAAAACTGGAGAATAACATGCGTGGTGTGGTTCTGCGAGTGGTGACTGTTCTGGTAAGTCTTGGCTAAGCCCTGTGGCTTTGGATTCTAGAGGTTACTTCAGCCTTCACTTTTTTATCTTTTATTAATGGAAGCATAATCCTAAAAGAGACTTCAAATCTTGACTGTATTTCCCAAGATAATTTTAATAGTCATATTTTCCATCCTCAAACTTATGTGGGTCAGCATCAGATTTTTGCTGGATTTTCTATTAATTACAGTGCTTTTGTCAGAAACTTTTTTAGACAAGTTCAGCCCACTTTCATTCTCCTACACTTTTCTACACATGGAAAAGTAAAGGTGTTCTTCAAGAAGTTTCTCACTAAAACTAGAGATGTGGAAATGAAGATAACCATGCCAAACAAGGGAAGATTTGGTCAAATGATGTACATTCAGTAATAAAATATTAGTAGACTAAGGACAGTCCTTTTCTAGTAAGCACCTACTTCAAAGTAAATATTATTCAGTTGTTCAGTAGATAGTTAATGAGTATCAGCTGAATTCCAAGTTCAGTACTGATTGCTAAGGATAACAAGTAAAATAAACAGAAAAGATTGTGTCTTCCTGGAGCTTAGCTAGTGATTTTGTGAATATTAAGTGGGACTATAATTACATTTGAAATCTATGGTTCTATTTCTTTATTAAAAATAATATAATTATAACTGTTATCATTATTCTCTACCTATTTTCTCTCCCAATAAACATATAAAATAAGACACTAATATAATTGTTGTAAAATACTCACATGAGTACTAAGTAGCCATAAGACATGAAGACCTGCCCTTGCCCATCTTATTCCAACGCTATTTAACCTTGAACTACACTACTACAGTACATTTCAATACCTGGAAGTCCATAGTTAATTTTGCTTCAGAAAAGCATATTTGTTTTTGAATTTGAAAAAAGGCTTTTGTAGAGGATAAATAAATTGCATTAGTAAATAGAAGAGTTTTGGGTTTGAACACAATAATATGTCCCTGAATTCCCGTGGGTCTTTAAACCTGAAAATCATTGGTTCTAAGAAAGTGGACAGTTACTCCAATGATGGTGATAGGAGGCCTAGTGGAAGGCCCTCAGGTCATTGAGGGTGTGCTCTCAGAAGGTGGTTCTGTGGAAAAGACTGGATAGAGAAGCCAGGCTGAGTTCAGCTTCTCTGTTTCTTTGCTTACCGTGTGATCTGCCTTTGCCCATTCCCCATGCTCCATCACTGCCAACTTCATCACAGACCAAACCAATGGGAAACCTAGTTTTGAACTTGAACTTTTAAAGTGGTGACCCAAATAAATCTTTGCTCTGTGTAGAGTTTTCTCAGGTATGCCACCATAGCAATGAAAAGTTGACTACTAATACAGAGAATGAGTCTTTTTGACTAATTGGAACTAATTGTATCATCCAACCTATGTACATTGTTTATTATCAATTAGGTAGACTCAACATAATTTCATGCCTACAAAAAGAATCTGAGTATTATCCATGAAAGGAAATATAAATGAGTAGCCTATTCTCCCTTTTTTGGTGCTTATAGTTTATTCCTGGTTATTGACTGTTTGATAAATAATTATATTGTAAATACTCCCCATCTTAAAGTGATGCACTTCTGTATGCACATGTAAATAAAGATATGCCTTTGCACTGATGTGCCAATATTATAAAAGGACAGACATCTAAAGTGCAGCAAACTATTGATAGCATCTATCAATATTTGCTATTAATAACAATCAATATTATAAATTCCAGTAACAATTGCAGTGATAGACATTATATGTGCTTCATTTTTCTTTGGGTAAAACAAAATAAAATTTTAAGGCCAATTAATCTCATTCAGTTGTTAAGGAAACACTAATTTGTTACTACATGAGTGACTTGGTAATGGACATATGATAAATAATGCACACTCAGTCCTCAAAGTATGCATAGACTCTTGTGAGAGGGATGAACATACAATGAAACAAACAATTTAAGTATTTACTATGTGCAAGGTGCTCTCCTAAGTCCTTCGATGTATCACCTTATTCATTTCTCAAAATATTCCCAAGAAATAGATACTATTATGACCTCTCAAAAGTGGGAAAAGAAACTGAGAAATCCAGGTGTTGAAAAAAGGATGGTTGGCCGGCGCCCCAGCTCACTAGGCTAATCCTCCGCTTGCGGCGCCAGCACACTGGGTTCTGTCCCAGTTGCTCCTCTTCCAGTCCAGCTCTCTGCTGTGGCTGGGGAGTGTAGTGGAGGATGGCCCAGGTCCTTGGGCCCTGCACCCACATGGGAGAGGGGCACCTGGCTCCTGGCTTCAGATAAACACAGTGCCAGCCATAGTGGCCACTTGGGGGATGAACCAATGGAAAAAGGAAGACCTTTCTCTCTCTCTCTCTCTCTCTCTCTTTCTCTCTCTCTCTCTCTCTCTCTCTCTCTCTCTAACTCTGCCTGTCAAAAAAGAAAAAAAGATGGTGGAAAGTGAAATAGATGGTAATGATCAGAGTTAGGATTCAAATACCAGAAGTCTGACTCTGCATCACTTAACCACTTCACTCTTAGCAACGCATTGTACTCTCTTCACTCCTACTGTGATAAGTATGAGAATTGAAGTATCTAAAGACCTTATTTGACTTAAGTGTTGGAAATGCTTAACTCCAAATAAGGCGAAAATGAGTTTTATTGGGAGAGCTGTGTTGAGACAATTATTTTAAATTCATTCCCATGCCGAATAAAATGATTGCTATTTTGTTCATCAAATGGTAATGTTTCACACAGCGTTAATGCCTACGTGCTCCAGGCTCACCTTCATGACTCATAATGGCCTGTTCTCCTGCAAGCTCAGTCCTGCACAGATCTTGAATGTAGTTAGTGAGTGGTGAGTGATATGGGAACAATCTGCTTTCCCAAGCCTTCTGTGGTGGTTTTATCATTTGGGTGTCCACTTGAGGACAAAGATTGTTAGACTAACTACATTCCCCAAATACAGAGCTATTGTACTTGAAAGTAATTTTGCATGCTTTCTGTTCATTCCTGGAATCCCGATGGGAATAAAACCCAATAGTGACCTTCTCTTTCCTCAACTTTTCCATTAACTCCAAAATCTTAACTTTTTACCCTGCTCAGCTTTGAAACTAGGATTTGGTCTATATTGGACTGGAGTTGGCTACCTAAACACCAACCTCTTTTATTGCAAGTATTTACTTGTGACACTTTCCAGAAGAGAGACAAATAAGAGCTCATGGGTAAAGTCCCTGTATTCTATTGTAACTGAAATCAATTCAGGAAATTTATGCCATCAATTATAAGCTAAGAAAATTGATCTTCATTACCTAAGTTTTGAAACTCCCATTCCTATCACTGTAAATGATACTTTATTGACTTGAAGGACATAATCTAATATTTATCCAAAACCAAATTGTTCAGCACTAGATTATTTGTGACCCCAGGGGCAAACAAATAGTATATTCAAATGGTTCACTGAAGAGAGCTGAATTCAGAGATTACTAACAAAGATGTAAAGATAGTTAAGGCAACCAACAAGGATTGTGGAAGCACCAGTACCTTGATTCACAGAAAGGCTTGACTTCCGTGAAGACTGATGGGGCATGAGGAGACATTATCCCCAGACCTGGCAGTAGGAGAGGGATCATTCATAGCAGCTATGAACTTTGGTACAGGAAGAGAATGGAGAAAGGGAATCACTGCAAAGCTACAATCAGGCAGTGAAGATATGATAATAGGGAAATCCTAATCTCACTCTTCCTTTCTGTCCATGATATCCAATTCCAAATCCAACTGGCAATCAGAAGGCTTAGAAGCCACGTCAGAAAGGATGTGTAGGGTTAGCCCTCTAGGACACAGAACAGGGCAGTTAAGGCCACACTGAGTGTGGCAGGAAACAGAAAAAAGAGCACCAATGCCTACCATTTGATAGGACCTGCTACAAGAAGCTTTTATATGTTTACTTATTTCATCCTTTAGAAACCCTACAGGATCTCTACTAATTATGTTAGAAGAATGCAAAGCAAGCTCTGATTAGCTAATTAAGTTTCCGTGTCCATATAGCTAAGAGGAGGAGCGGGAGATTTATTTCAGGCTCAGAGATCCTGATTGCAGAGTCTGTGTCCTCAGCCACTCTGATCTTTTGGCTTTCAGGACAGAATGAGCTCATGTTAGGCTTAAATTAAATCTTGTGTAACTGTTGAATTGTGAAGGTTGCATGTTGTTGGACTGGTGATGCAGGAGCATTTTTCCTAAATGACATCACATACAGACAACTTTATATTCAACCATCACCAAAACCAGGAAACATCTCTTCTAAATGAAGAAAAAGCAAAGATAAGAAGAAAAAGCAGACCCTATCTTACGCCCCTACTAGTCTCTGTTTTCATATTTTGCCCACTTAGCTCTGCTTCTTAGAAAGTGGATTAAGTGGAACTTGGGGTATTAGAAACATCCCTAGAAAATGTGTATTATAAAAAAAATTATTCATTGATCCCAAAACTGTTAAGATACCAAAAAAACTTCTTAAATTCTGTTTTTTCATGAACTTTTTGGGTATGCTTGTATTACTACAAACTACGTTTGAAAGAATTTTTTTCCTATTTGACTTTGTAGTTTCCACAAATTAAGATATTCAGAAATGACAAATTACATTACTCAGTTTCATGATAATTCACAAGAAAAGTTGGTGGAAACATGAGTGAGTTTTGAATATAATCATAAGATTTGTGAAAACACAAGTGAAAATAAAGACATGGGAAGCTATACTGCATCAAGAAAAATATACCTGCAAAAACATAAACTACTATTTGGAAGGCACTTGCTGATTATTTGTATTTGCCTGACTTGTTGGGCTTAAAACAGACACATGACATCTCTGATAAAACATGCCTTCACTTATAAATTTATTTGAGAAGTATTTATTAAGCACAGTCTAGATGTTTGAGAAACATAAAATATAGACAAATGAGGCTTATATGTTAAAGGGGGTGGAGCAGCTGCTTGTGATGCCAGCATCACATACCAAAGTACTGGTTCAAGTTCTGGATGCTCCACTTCCAATCCAGCTTCTCACTGATGTGTCTGGGAAGGCAGTGGATGATGGTCCAAGGACTTGGGCATCTTACACCCTTGTTGGAAACCTAGATGAAGTTTCTGTCTCCAGGTTTCAGCCTGTCCCAGCCTCAGCTGTTAAAACTATTTGGGGAGTGAACCAGCAGATGGAAGATCTCTCTCTCGCTCTCTCTTGCTCCCTGTCTTGTTGTCTTCCTTAAATCTTTTTTCCCCAGAAACCTTTTATTTAAGGTATATAAACTTCATGCATTTAATAAATATAACTTTAGGAACATAGCGATTCTTCCCACCATAACCGCCCTCTCACCAGCACTCCCACCCTTCCTCCTCCTCCTCCTCCTATTCCTACTGTTATTTTTAACTAAGATTTATTTTCAATTCACTTTATATACATAAGATTAACTCTATACTAAGTAAAGAGTTCAACAAATAGTATTTAAAAACTGTTCCTCAGCAGTTTTTTTTTATTTATTTATTTCTCTTTTGATTTCTTCAATGACCTACTGTTCATTCAAGAGCGTGTTGTTCAGTCACCCTATATTTGCACATGTTCAAGAGATTCTTGAGTTGTTGATTTCCATTGTGGCCAGAAAAATGCATGGTATGATTTAGAGTTTTTTGAATTTGTTGATACTTGCTTTATGGCCTAGCAGGTGGTGTATTCCAGAGAAACTTCCATGCACTGGTGAGAAGAATGTGTATTTTGCGTCTGTAGGATGAAAAATTCTGTTGATATCCATTAGGCCCACTTGGTCTATAGTGTTGATGAACTCTATTTCCTTGCTATTTTCTGTCTAGTTGATCTGTCCATTGCTAAAAGTGGGGTACTGAACTTCCCCATTACTATTGTATGGAGTCTATGTCTCTCTTTAGATCCGTTAACATTTCTTATGAATCGCCAGGTGTCCTGTAATTAGGTGCATATACATTTATTATAGTCACATCTTCCTATTGAACTGATCCCTTAATCATTATGCAGTGCCCTTCTTAGTCCCTTTTAACAGTTCTTGTGTTAAAGTCTATTTTCTCTAATATTAGGATGGCTACACCAGCAATTTTTGGTTTCTGTTAGCATGGAATATCTTTTTCTATCCTTTCACTTTCAGTCTGTGTATCTTTGTTGGTGAGATGTCCTTCTTATAGGCAGCAACAGGTGGGTTTTTTTAATTCATTCAGCCAGTCTATGTCTTTTAACTGGAGAGTTGATGCCATTTACATACAAGATGACTATTGATAAGTAACGACTTGGCCCTGTCATCTTACCACAAATATTCCAATGGTTTACTTTGGATTTCCTTTGTACTTTTATTGGGAGATTTTCTGCCTTCACCTTCTTTCATAGTGATGACCATGTTTCTGTGTTTCTGTGTGTAGCACATCCTTAAGCATCTTTTGTAAGGCTGGATGCATGCTGACAAATTCTTTCAATTTCTGTTTGTTATGGAAGGTCTTTATTTAATCTTCATTCATAAATGAGAGCTTTGCAGGGTATAGTATTCTTGGTTGAGAGATTTTTTTTTAAGATTTGGAATATATCTTTCCATTCTATCCTAACCTATAGGGTTTCTGATGAGAAGTCAGCTGTGGGTCTAATTGAAGATCTCTGAAAGTAATCTGGCATTTCTCTTGTGCATATTTTAGAATCTTTATTGATGTTATGTAAAAATATTATAATACAACTATTTTAGATTAAGTAATATGATGTTTTTACAACATGAAGTTAGTGGATAATCTTAGAGAGTTACATTAAAAACACTGGCAAGAAGCCATCACAAAGAGAAAAACTACTTTAAAAAATACCTCCAGAAGGAAAGAAATAGCAATAGGAAATGCAGCCAGTTGAAAAAAATAGGACCAAAATAACAATGAAAAAAAAAATGTTTAAATTAAAACTGTTGCTACAGCCACAGGAGGATGCAAGCAGGAACTACACAAAGCTTATCTTAAACCACTACCACACAAAGCAGGGTCCAAACTACGTGTGACCATGTGCCAGGTTTCCGCATGTAACTCCATGGAGAGGAGTGTGTGTCTGGCTGTAGCAGACAGTAGCATATTGAGTTAGGATTTTAAAATGACTTCCTTGTTAAAAGATTTATTTTATTTATTTGAAAGGCAGACTTACAGAGAGATGGGGGAGAAGCAGATAGATTTCCATCTGCTGATTCACTCCTCAGGTGGTTTTAATGGCTGGTGCTGGATCAAGCCAAAGCCAGGAGCCTTTGACTCCATCTGGGTCTCCCATGTGGGTGCCAGAATCCCAAGTACTTGAGTCATCTTCCACTGCCTTTGAAGGTACATTAGCAGGGGTAGAGCAGTTGAGTGTTCATACAGGATGCCGGCTCCACAGGTGGTGGTTTAACCCACTGTGCCACAATATTAACCCCAAATAATTCCTTTTCCTGAAGTTCACCATCATTTTCAGCAGGCTTTATTTCCCTGTGAAAATCCACAGGAGGTTTAGTTGTGGCCACTTGCAACTCCAGAATCTCATATGGATCAAATACATGTCCTGCCTGTTTCACTTCCAATCCAGCTCCCTATTAATGGCCTGGGAAAAGCAGTAGAGGAAGACCCAAGTGTCAGGGCCCCTGCCACCCAAGTGCAAGACCCAGATGAAGCTCTTGGCTCCTGCCTTAGGCCTGGCCCAGTCCTTGCTGCTGTGGCCAAATGGGGAGTGAAGCCATGAGTGGAAGATCTCTCCCTGTCTCTCCTTCTTACCCTATAATTCTGCCTTTCAAATAAGTAAATAAGTCTTAAGAAAAAAAAAGGAAAAATCCACATGTTACCTAAGAGAGATAAAACATTATTATACAGCATGCCTAAACTGTTAGTCTTGAGTCAAAAACTATTTGTTGAGAATCTATTATAAGCTAATCATTGCTCTGAATTCCAGAGAGGCAAAGATAAACAAGATATAGCTCCTGCTTTTAAGGAGTTGCTTGTAAACCATCTCACCAAATTGCTACAGTCTGTATCAGAAAGCAGGATCTGTGTGTGCACAACTCAGAATTAAATACATTTTGGAGAGGCTGGGAGAAAAAAAAATAATAAACTTGAGAAATTGAGAAAGAGGGAGAGAGAGCACTTGAACAAGCACAAGACAAATGTTGCAATCTTTTTGGTAATCTAATCTCAAAAATGGCATGCAGGACCAGCTTCCTGGATGTAGGAAACAGTTTCATTCCCTATCTCACTGCGTTCTTTTCCTCACATCTCATTGTATATCTATCAAAGGGTAAAAATTCACAAAGTTCTTGGAAACTAGAACTAAAGATTAAGTCTGTGGGGCACTTGACCTAGTGGTTAAGAAGTGCATTATCTTATCTGAGTGCCTGGGTTTGATACCCTACTCCCGCTTCCTGTTAATGCAAGAAGACCCTGGGAGGCAGTGGTAATGGCTCAAGCAAAGGAAACGAGGAAAGGACTCTATGTATGACTATAAAAATAAGAACAGAGGTGGAGAAAAGCCTGTGCCAGAGTAGATGGTATTAGAGTTCTTCATTCTTGACTTCCATACACAAAGGGCAAGTTTCCAAGCAAGATGGCAAAGGAACTCTTTTACTTGAGCATGGTATTTCATTCCTGAATTCTTTGTTAGAGCCTGGTGAACTAAATCAGTCAGTGTAGATGAAATGTTGAGTGCCTGTTGACAATGAACAAATGCTTAGCCTTATGTTTCTTACAGTTTTGTTCTAAAGAACACCTTGATTTCTCAGACCTATGAAACTCCAAAAATACCTTTGCTAGGTCCATTGCTCTTCACTCATCAAAGCACTAAATGTCCCAAAAACATCAATATCCTCTAATTTTTATAGTTTTCTAAGATATTTATTCTGTCTTAATACATTCCTACTCAAACTCCCATACCATTTACAAAGGGTCCTCAAGTAGTTCATAGAAAATTTACATTATTAAAAAACTAGGCCAGTGCCATGGCTTAACAGGCTAATCCTCCGCCTTGCGGCGCCAGCACACCAGGTTCTAGTCCCGGTTGGGGCGCCGGATTCTATCCCGGTTGCCCCTCTTCCAGGCCAGCTCTCTGCTGTGGCCCAGGAGTGCAGTGGAGGATGGCCCAAGTCCTTGGGCCCTGCACCCGCATGGGAGACCAGGAGAAGCACCTGGCTCCTGGCTTTGGATCAGCACAATATGCTGGCCGCAGCGGCCATTGGAGGGTGAACCAGCGGCAAAAAGGAAGACCTTTCTCTCTCTCTCTCTCACTATCCACTCTGTCTGTCAAAAAAAAAAAAAAAAAAAAAAAAAAAACCACAAAAAAAACTAGGCATGCATTTCAAATTTTATTTCACCAAAATAAACATCTTTTACTTTCATCATTCTGTGAACTTTCTTAAGGGCCTTGGTAGTGTTACCATAGATGCCCCTTAACTTCCCATCTATCCATCAGTACATCTAACTCGGCATTACTCATTCAGTATCCTCTCTATATTATGTTACGCTTGGTGCTAGGAATGCAGAGGCAAACAAAATAGACACAGCCATCACTGTCATTAAATATGACAGCTATTGGGTAAAGTTGCCAAAATTCAAATGCAAACAGTAATGAATAGACTAGGAAGATCAGAAAATGCTTCTCTGAGGGAGAACTGTTTGAATTGCACCCGGCTAAATGTGAAAGACCTTTCTGGATGTCCTAGATGTCTCCCAGGGTGGAAGATGGAAAGAAGACATGGGCAACAAGATTATTTGCACACAGATAAAACCTAAATCATATTATGAAAGTCTATAATTAGTAAGAATAGTATCTTATAGAATCTATCTGCTTTTATGAGCAACCACTGTCCTATAACAATCAATAATTTTGGTTTACCACTTAAAGTTCTACTTTTGGACTAAGCAATAAGTATAGAAAGCATTAACAATCTTCTTTTCAAAATAATCAGCCATTGAATCTTTTGCTATACTTAGTAAATGACATAGTAGTAAATATGACAACCCATTCTCACTGGGTCTGAACACTAAGTACCTATGTATTTTTAAGGTAAAGAAATAGAAATGTTTCATTCAAAACCTCAAGAATGGTTTGTGTAATTAAATAGCACGTTTACCTTTGGTGAGAAGTTAAAGATGATATAGAATCATTAATTTTCTCTTGGATTTATCGGTAGTCATTTGTTTGCTTTATTTGTTACACAATGCTTCCATTTCTACATGGATTAATGCTTCATAATTTTTCTCATAATGTGTGGGGAACACAGATTCACACCAACTCAGAAAAATGGATAAAGGGTAAAAAAAAAGGAGCAGAGTACAATTGTGTAGATGCATGATCCTTTGAGCAAATGGCAAGTCAAACAGACGTTTTTAAAATTTTTCGCTTTTACAATTTTTTCTTCCTCAGACTGTGACTGTTTAGGAATTTTAAGAATTTAACCTTCTTATAATAAATAAAGGAAAAAAGTACTTTTTTTAATTCTGAAGGACACTGAAACAGATGCATACACACCACATATTTGTTACAAATGTAAGAAAGTAGGAAGGTTTGATTGTTATTTATTTATGTCAGTGTGAAGTCAAGAAATGTGCTTGTTTTCCTCTTAAAAGTATAATTAATCATGGTTATAAAACTTCAGGTTTTTGTGGGAGACTATCTGGAGGACCCTAAAATAGACAAATAAACAAATAAACATCAGTTGCAGAATCATGAGTTTTAGGCCCAGGTGGTGTTACCAAAATTTGAAAATCTGCTGATAAGAGTCCCAACAGCTCTCCTGCCCATGAAGCTGCTGCTGCCTAGAGGAACAGTGAACAGAAAATACCCAGCACCTGAGACATACAAACAAATGTAGCCCACACAATGATCTTCCAGTACCTCAACAAGTTTGTGTGTCAATTGCATGTCTCCCCTGAAATGTATTTGGTTCCAAGATAGCTTTATTTTTTTATTTTTATTTTTTTATTTTTATTTTTTGACAGGCAGAGTTAGACAGTGAGAGAGAGAGTGAGAGAGAGACAGAGAGAAAGGTCTTCCTTCCATTGGTTCAACCTCCAAATGGCCGGCACACTGCACCATTCCGAAGATAGGAGCCAGGTGATTCCTCCTGGTCTCCCCTGCGGGTGCAGGGTCCAAGGACTAGGGCCATCCTCCACGGCCTTCCCAGGCCACAGCAGAGAGCTGGAATGGAAGAGGAGCAACAGGGACAGAACTGGCGCCCCAACCAGGACTAGAACCTGGGGTGCCAGCACCGCAGGTGGAGGATTAGCCAAGTGAGCCGTGGTGCCTGCCGGCCCCAAGATAGCTTTACATAAATGCTGTATGCTGATCTTATACTAAAAATACTCTACTAATAGCCCTGAAATCTCATTGTCCTTAAGGTTTTTGCTGGGTTTTTTTCCAATTCTTTGCTACTTGGACATCTTCAGCTTTTTCAAACCCACCAAATAGAGGTGTAAGGAATCATATGGTCTTAGCCTTTGCGCTTGTTAACCTTGAAAGCAAGGGTAGGGTTGGGTGAGTAAGCCCCACAGGGGGCTCCTTTGAACAAGTTCTCACAGCAGGCAGATGGGAAGGGAGCTCAAGGCAAACTCTGGTGGCTCTGACAGCTATGTCTGCAGAGGGCTCCTTTGGAAGAATTAACGAAGAATAAAGCTTGGTTCAGGGCATCTGTGAGAATGACTCTGGCTAAGGGAACACCCAGCAGATGATATATAAAATCACCTGAAAGTCCCAATAAAAGATGATAATTTCCATATAATAATACTCCAGTGGAAGTACTGAGTACAGCACTGTGGCTGAGAATACAGTTCTGAGTCAGTCTCTCTTCTGGAGTGGCAGGGCAAGGCGTTCTCTGGGCCCACTCCCTAGCAGCATAAGCCAAGCTACCTGAACTTCACAAACCAAACCAAACCCACAATCACTGAGAAACTTAGCATCTTCAGAAATATGTGCAAAAATATATATCTGACATGGGGATTGCAGTTAGCATTTATAAATAAATAATACAACTCAATACTGGAAGGAAAAGAAAGCAATATTGAAAATGGGAAGATCTGGACAGTTCTCCAAAGATGACAGGCAAATTGCCAATAAGCATAGGAAGTGATGGTCTGTGGAAGCTGACTGCTTATGTTGAAGCCCCCAGCTCTGCTACTTGTGAGTTTAGCCCAAGTATTTCAACTCCTTTAAGTCTATTTCTTCTTCTGTAAAATGGACTTGATATCCACCCTATAAAACTGCTCTGGGCCGGAGCCGCGGCTCACTAGGCTAATCCTCCGCCTACGATGCCGGCACACCGGGTTCTAGTCTGGATCGGGGCACCAGATTCTGTCCCGGTTGCTCCTCTTCCAGTCCAGCTCTCAGCTGTGGCCCGGGAAGGCAGTGGAGGATGGCCCAGGTCCTTGGACCCTGCACCCGCATGGGAGACCAGGAGAAACACCTGGCTCCTGGCTTCAGATCAGCGCAGTGCACTGGCCGCAGCGGCCATTGGAGGGTGAACCAACGGAAAAGGAAAACCTTTCTCTCTCTCTTTCTCTTTCTCACTGTCCACTCTGCCTGTCAAAAAAAAAACTGCTCTGAAAATTAAAGGAACTAACACTCGCACAGAACAAAGAACTTCCAACAGAGCCTGACACACAGAAAGTGCCGTATACATGTTAGTTATTCGTGCAGAGCATGTTAAGGGAGAAAAATAAATGACGCCTCTGAGCCATGGATGTGGCAGTAGGGAAGGCTTGAAGGATGATACTTAAATTAGCTCTGAAAGACAAGAGCAGGGATCATCAAGTTATAGATAAAAGGCAAAAGATTTCTAGCAAAGTAAAGATTATGTACAAAAGTAGGTATTCTATCAAGAATTCAGTCCTCTGGAATAACTTGAAATATCATCTGAAGTAAATAAACTTGAATACATGAAATTCCAGCTCCTTTAGAAACTCCTCAATGAGAAATTCATTTGAGAATAGGGAGGTAGCACTGCATAATGTGGGCAATATGTATCAACGTGGAAAAATACCATTGTTAAAACCACAATTCAGCCTCAATTTTAGGCAAAATGGTACTGGTTTGTATTCTTGAAACGGAATAATCAGTAGACAAAGCTCTGTATTACGTGTACATTTTGTTCTGTCTCTCTTGCTGATTGTACCCATCTTATGTGAAAGAAAAGGGGAAAATAAGATTTTTATGAACAGACAGTTGAAGAAAAATGGCCTATGCAAACGATGTAATTTATAGCAACACTGGAATGTGTGTTCACTTCAAAGCTGACTGAGTAAAATCATCACGAGAATGGAGGCATGGCAATGGCTTGACAATTTCTTATTCTCTCACATCACACCCATCTTTGAGATGATAGCTGCCACACAGACAACTATGGGTATCACTATTGCACAAATCGAAATAACAGTGCATGACCCGGCTTTTTTTTTTCCCTCCTGAAAGCTGAAACTTGAATTCGTAGATTAAACAATGAATAAATATTGGAGAGGTGTATTATAATGTACTTCTGAAAAATAGATTTACTACTTGTCACTAGAAGTTTAAAAAGAGATTGATGGCATCATTTGGAAATTCAAAGATAGAAAAACAGTAGGGATATTGACTTCCATACCTTGTATAATATGCTAGCCAAAGTCTCAGGAACTATATTATATCTTACTTTTAGAAAGAAATGTGCTACTGCATCAGAAAGAAAACCTAATGTTAAAGTGACCTTGAAGTTTTAAATTATCTTTTGGCAATGTAATAGTTTCAACATAGTCACAACAGAAAGCCAGCTTTTTGTGAGATGCCTCGGTATTGAACATGAGTATGAATTATAAAACCTGCAGAGATGCTGCTGGAATAGATTTTATGTGTTAGAGTTATAAAAATTAATAAGGAATTAGTAATTACTAAAGCTTATAGATTACACTGTCAGCTAACTTACTAGTAAGTCTTATTCTTGGTATTAAGTATTTTAGTATTTTAATATTTTAGTGGAGCCCTAAATATTATTTTTTTTTGCATTTTTCTCAAATGGCTGATACTGATAGCTATTAAATGAACTTTTCTAAATTACATATGTGCTAAAAAAAAAAAAACAATGGAATCTCTGCTTTTCTAATTATCTCCTAGCTGTGACACAATGACAAGGGCTAGACTAGGCTAAACCACTATAAAAAAAAATGAGCAAAGTAAGGAAAAATATTTTGGAATTTGTTCAACAGATGGTGGTAGACTTTGATTCTTAAAGATTGGAAGCAAGTAATTATTCCAACAATTACTCTTGTTTTCTGGCTTTTGGCAGTTGCCACAATGGAGGTGCAGAGCTTGTCGACTTCTCTGAGCTGAGAAAATAGAGATGAGGTTATGAGAAGGCTAAGTGGGTTGGTCAGTTTGGTTGACATAGTCTGGTAACAAGCAGGGTAATGTAGGGGTGAAAATTTTCCTTTCACCCTCTGAGAGTTGAATATTTGAGTCTATGAAATAAACCAACAATAGATTAGCAGGAGAAAAGGCATTTAAATTTATATCTCCTATCCACACAAGAACTGCACCAAGGTGGTTCAAATAAGAGCCAGGTGGTCGAGGCTTCTTTTCAAATTTTATTTGAAGATTTATTTATTTATTTATTTGAAAGGCTGAATTACAGGGACACACACACACATACACACACACACCTACCTTCCATCCTCTGGTTCACTTCCCAAATGAGATGCCTGTATTGCAGGTGGCAAATGAACCTGCTGTGCCACAATACTGGTCCCGGATGGCTGAAGTTTCAACAATATTCTGAGCTAGGGAAGTGTTTTGGGATTTGGGGATTTTGGAGGCTGATGTGGGAAAGTGCATGATGAATTTCTTATGCAGATAAAGTCTTCAGGGGCACATGACTTGACTTTCCTGTGATAGGAGTCAGTCTTCTCTGGGTCATGGGAAAACAAGAAGGAAGTCCACGACAATTGCATTGCTCATGAATGGACTCACTTGGTCAGAGGAGGGAACATATGGGGAAGCCCCTTCCTGCCTTGCAGAGAAAGGATTAAGGGATGGGGGAATGGGATAAGGACAGACAGAACTTGGCCCTCCTGTAGTCAAAGGCCCCAATATGCCAATCCACCATTCTTTGGGGTATTATTTTCTGAGCCCCAAAGTTATGCAGGAAAGTACTTGCAGAAATTTGCATAGGGATCATCTTGAGCCTTGGGTGACTGCAGACAGAAAAATCTTTAAGCCTGGGCTATGGAGGGCAAGAAATAGAAATTTTCAGAGCTTATACATGATACAGACTTTTCAGAGTTTCACTTTTGAGGAACTTATTGTACTAAATCTTAAAAAGAATACATGAAGTATCCGTTTACCTTTGAGTTAGGTAGTAATTAATAGGTATTAGGTGCACACATTTGTATAAAGTAGAATACTCCCCCACACCTTAGTAGTTCAGTGTTTATAACGTTTCTATGACTTCTCTGAAAAATCCAGCTTTTTATGAGGAAGAAGCAAGTGCAACTGTCACTCCTGGGCTCCAAGAACACATAAATGTCATCCCTACCCTGGACATAAATTAGCATTGGGTAAACAGATGCAAAAAAAAAAAAAAAAAGTCAAAGTTTCTCCTTGTTTACCTTTTAGGAATCCTCCCACTCAGTAGGGAAAAGCAATCTTAAAATTACAGTAATTAGACATCAGTTGACAAAAGAAAACAAGTTTGACAAAACCTTGTATGCTTTTCTAGTCCCTCTCAAAAGGCCATGGAGTCTTAATGGCAGCCTTACCAATGAGAGAGCTGGTTCCCAAGTGAAACAAGAGCTTTCAAAGTTGCAGTAAGAAATTTTGACCAATAGGGGACCATTTATCAAATCACTATTCATTGCACTTAAAGATTCTCTAGGGTAGCCCAAAATGAGAAGATACCTCAAAAAAGTGCCCATCCTGGGAATAGTTTGCCCAAATGTCAGCTTCTGGGAGTTGTGTGTGCTCTTAAATTCAGCTCCCTCTGGGAAAGTGGGAGGCAGTCAAGGGGAGAACCACCATACTGCATGATGGAAGTTCCGGAAATGGAAAAGTTGGCCAAGGAAAGAGCGGCAAATGCATACTTGTTCAGAATTCACCCCTTGGGTTTTTTAATGATCAGTGGAAATACAAAGAGGGTTGGGTTTGAGTTGTTGTTTCACAGCATCTCCATATAAACTGCCTGGCAACTATTTTAACCTGGAAGCAGGAAGCCCATTCTGCCTGAAACTGAATCTGGGATTCCTCCATGCTTAAAAATCTGTCAGTGAAGAATATCAGGTTCTCTAGGTGATGAAAGTTAGCATGGAGAAGTGAAGTTTACATTTTTAGGGCTTTTTTTTCTTTTGGAGGATAGCAATTTTTGTTTGGTTTTTGTTTTCAACCATTGTAGCATGCTTTTTGAATTGAGAGAATGAAATGTTCACACTAAAATGTTCCCATTGATTCTTATGCGAGGAATATACTCTATAGTTCAATTAAAAATATACCAAGCTGCTGTGTTGTTGGAGCCAAATGTAATCTCCAAGACTGTGGTCAATAAAGCATTCAAGAGAATGAAGAATTGAGGCTGAATGATCTGAAGTCTACTGGGGAATAAAGAAGCAACTGATTAGCATTTGAAAGCAAGGTCTTTTACTTTTTTAAAAGTCAAGGAGAATAAAAAAATGATCACCTATCAAGAACAAAGGGTTTGAAAAATCTCCCACTTTTGTTTTATGAGTCCTTTGAAAATTTTAAGAATGACCTTTAGCCATCAGCTCCAAGAACTCAGATGCGTTTCCACACCTGTAATATCACATCTGAGGGTCTTTCCAGAGTATACAATGTAAGAATAAATAGGAGAAATGCCATTTTTAAAATCACTCCTAAGTAACATTTGCTTCATCCAATGAAAGATTTAATAGGTGGGGTAAGTATTAGCACCAGTGTTAGGCTAAGCATTCAAGTGTATTGTGCTTTAAAAATAGCAATGGGAAAAAAATCATACATGGTTATATTTTCTAGTAACTTATAATCTTCCTCTAATTTCTCAACATGTGTCTCTATAATTCAATACTGTAGTCATAGTCACAATCCTTCTGATAAGAGTATGTATAGAGGTCATTTTATGTGCCTTATTAATTAATTGTCTAGTAGTGCTCATTTATATGCTTTTCTTTTGTGAGCCCTAGAATATTGCTTCTGTAGCTTTAAGCTCAGGCTTCCCCACATACTTTTTGGAAATCCCTACAGATTTGTTTCTTGCTTTTAAATATCAGCACCTTTCTCCTTCCTACTCTTCTGTTTCTGCCCTCTATGCAGGAGATCTTCTCTTTTAAGTTTCCCACTGTGCTTCATAATAGAATCAAAAGAAAAAGGTACATCCTTCAGACAGCATCCAGCTTACTAGAAATAGAAAACCTGTCACCTTATTCTTAAAACCTTAGATCAGCTAGACCAGTGGCCGAGATAGTAGTCTCTACAACGGGTAAGAGTAGGGTTAGTGAAATTATTATGGATCTTGCTCCCTCCAGATCTTCTTTTAGGAAAGAGATTATCTTTGTTCAGAAAAATGCCTTGACATCGTTGCCGAGGCAAACTGTTCCTCTGCTCACTTAAGTAGGAATGATTGGGGGCCTGTGAATTAACAGATGATAGTTCAACAGGAGGAAGGACAAGGTTTATGTAAGCACACATGGGAGGAGTCACTCAATGAGTAGCTCGCTCAGTACTCAGAAGGGGTTGGTTAGGATTTCAATGAGTATTCTGTCTCCTTCCTAGAATTAGTATTCAACTTCCTTGGAGAAGGGTAAGGTGAGATGTATTTTGGGAGATGTGCTGCTTTAGTAAGACAAAGCTCAGATAAGACTTCAAATGTTTTTATCTTAAAATAACTCTTATTCCTGGGCCCGGTGCTGTGGCATAGCATGCAATGCCAGTGCCTGCAGTGCCGGCATCCAGTATGGGTGCCGGTTGGAGTCCCAGCTGCTCCACTACTGATCCAGCTCTCTGCTATGGCTTGAGACAGCAGAATAAGATGGCACAGATCTTTATTCCCCTGCATCTGCATGAGAGACCCACAGGAAGCTCCTGGCTCCTGGCTTTGGATGGGCGCACCTCCAGCCATTGTAGCCATCTGGGGAGTGAACCTGTGGATGGAAGACACCTCTCTCTCTCTGCCTCTGCTTCTGTGTAAGTCTGCCTTTCAAATAAATCAATCTTAAAAAAAAAAAAAGCCTTATTCCCAAACTGTGATTCCTTCTATCTGCTAAGGTTTAAGTGTTATTTGAAGAAAATATAGTTTTACTTTAGAGATGAAAAAGGAATTTTGATGTATATTAAGGAGAGCAAGAGAGATATTTGATGTCATTATGCTTTAAAGACTAGCCTACATTCTATCATTTCTATTAGCTGTGTAGTTGCTGTACCATACCCTTCCTCAGATACACACAAATGTAAAATCAAAATTCTAGACAGCAAGAGATCTCTGATGTAAGAGGATTTATTGAGAAATGAAATGCTAGCCACAAAGAATAGACTGGTCCTGGGACAAGTTCGCTAAGCTGCCAACTACAAGGCTAGGTAGCAGTTGGAAAGATTTCTAACAGATCTAAAAAACCATGGGATTTTACAAGGAAACTTTGTGGGGAAGAAAACATGAATCGCTTGCAGTGATCCAGCATTGGGCTATAAATTAGACAAGCAAGACATTGCAAAGCAGGCAAGGTTGTGGGGTGGGGTAGACTCTAAGAGGCACTTTTGCTTCTGGATTGCTGGGATTGTGAGCAGAATGCATGGTACCTTGAAGGTTGTCGTCCTAGGGTTCTGAGTCCGGTTTCAACATATGCTTAGGAAGGTGAAGCCCTGAGTATTCCTATTGCTGTTGTTGTTTATGGGTTGACCCAAAGCTGTTAGCTGAATAGTTTCTCTTATCTACTTCTTCGTGCTCTTCCTTGGCCAATAACTAAATTTAGGCGACTTCAGTATTTTTCTCTTATTTCATATTTATCCATTTGCTGATGAAATTAATGGTTTTAGCATTACATATCACTGGATTCAAATTTCAGTCTTTCTTTCTAGCTGTGTAACTGCTACCAAATTATCAGGCCCTCATTGTTTGACGCTGGATAGCCAATCCACCAGAGATGAGAGTTGGCAAAGGGAAAGGATTTATTGCAAGAAGCTGACAGTCTTGGCAAAAGAGAGATCTCTGGATCCAGAATGTGTTTTTTTCTGCCAAACAAGACAGCAAAAAGGATTTTTAAATGGATGGAGTAGCTGCAGTGTGAGGTTAGGAAAAACAAAACAAAACAGCAAACAATGAGTCCAGTCAATTAATAATTAGCTTTTCAAGCTTTGTTCTGATGATCATCTGGGAAACCCAGGGCACCAGCCAGCTGGAGGCTCCTTGATGTGGAGCTTAGCATCAGTCAGGTGATGGTTGCAGACTTTCTCACCTCAGCTGGGTGTAAGGTCTGTCGTCCCACTCAACTCCTTTCAGTAGCCTCCTGAAATTCTTCTGCAAATACTATGACTCACAAGACTACTATGGATAATTCACAATATTAGTAGTTGTTAGTTAGAAGATGAAAAGAAAGGAAGGGGAAGATGCCTTTACTAAGTTTACATAACCTCAATAACATTATTTCTCTACTCTATCATCAAACCTCAGTTCAGGCCGGTGACGTGGCTCAATAGGCTAATCCTCTTCCTCCTGCGCCGGCACACCGGGTTCTAGTCCCGGTCGGGGTACCAGATTCTGTCCCAGTTGCCCCTCTTCCAGGCCAGCTCTCTGCTGTGGCCCGGGAGTGCAGTGGAGGATGGCCCAAGTCCTCGGGCCCTGCACCCACATGGGAGACCAGGATAAGCACCTGGCTCCTGGCTTCGGATCAGCGTGATGCGCCGGCCGTGGCGGCCATTGGAGGGTGAACCAACGGCAAAAGGAAGACCTTTCTCTCTGTCTCTGTCTCTCTCTCTCACTGTCCACTCTGCCTGTCAAAAAATAAATAAATAAATAAATAAAAATAAATTAAAAAATAAACAAATCTCAGTTCACTCATAAAATAACAATGATGCCACCAGAGAATTCTAAGACATAAAAAAGGTAGCAAATGTAAAGGAATGAGTATGATAACAATGAAAAGTAAGTTTTTGTTATATTTTATGTACACTTTCCTTTAGCCTGAAAACACATTGAATGTAAAAAATAGTCTTTGAATCTCTTTGATTCTATTTCTTTTCCCATTAAAGAATCTCAGACACTTCAATTCTGTCTCCCCTTTTTCACTTTTTTCTCTCCTCACACAACTGAAAGTGGCTCCTGTTGTCTTTATCTCAAGTGACTTCATTTAATTCTTTCAAAATCATAAACAGATTTTTATTTCTAACCCTAGACTCTCCCTAATCCTGCAGATTCATTTATCCACAGGGTTATTTTAAAAAATATTCTACACTCAACAATGAAAACTTAGAAAATGTAGAAAACAAAAAAAATCACAAAAAATATTCATTATTCCTCCATCAATAAACCACTTGCCTGTCACTTCCTGGCTAAACTGAATTCCCTTTTCCATAAATAAAAATGTTAATATAGCCACAAAATCATAGTAGTAACAGGCATAAATATATAAGAAATATTTGTGAAGTGCCCAGCAAACATTAAATCATACGTGAATGTGTGAACATTTTTGAAATTTTAAGTATGCACATACTGTGGACAATTTTGCACATATTCTTTCTATATATTTGGCAATATATGCATGACTTTAAAAATGTAAATAAACTTTTTGTAAAAAGGATGTGATCAATAGTTTTTCAGACACTTAATGATTTTTACAGTTACCTCAAATATTCATTAATTTATCCAGGCTTGTATATGATTCTCAGTATTAAAACTACACTGGACATTTTATTTCTCATTCACTAAACTGTGCTGAAATGCAAATAAAATATTTTTAAGGTGATATTTTGAATCTATCACACAACTAAAAAATAAATCAATCCTAAACTCAAAAAGGCAATTCTCAGTTTAAAAGACAAAATGACCAATAGCTCAACTCCAAGCAGCTGACCATGTTGCAAAACACTGGGATTTATGATTCAATGGGCTCTGTTTTAGTTTGTCATACAGACTTGTAAAAATGAATCCCTAATTGTTGGGCATTTAGGAGGTTTTCAGTTTCTCCCTAGACAACTTTTGTAATGAACCTGCTTTTAGATAAATATGTATGCTCACTTATGATTATTTCTTTAGATGTAAAATTTTATGAAATGTGAAATTTGCAGGCATTGCTTTCCTACTGTGAATGTTTTAAAAATCCAATTTTTAAAATTGGTTCTCTCCCATGATAACCAGGATAGGACCAAATCAAAGTCAGGAGCCTAGAACTGAATTTGGGTCTCCCATTTAGGTAATAGAGATCCAAATACTTGAGCTGTATCCCATCCTGGCTAAGACTCAAACCTGTCACTTTAGGGGCTGGCGCCATGGCACACTAGGTTAATCCTCCACCTGCGGCACCAGCATCCCATATGGGTGCTGGGTTCTAGTCCTGGTTGCTCCTCTTCCAGTCCAGCTCTCTACTGTGGCCTGTGAGAGCAGTGGAGGATGGCCCAAGTGCTTGAGCCCCTGCACCCACATGGAAGACTGGGAAGACGCACTTGGCTCCTGGCTTCAGATTGGCAAAGCTCCGGCAGTTGTGGCCACTTGGGGAGTAAACCAACAGAAGGAAGACTTCTCTGTCTCACTCTCTCATCTTCTGTAATTCTGCCTGTAAATAAATAAATTAATTAAACCTGTCACTCTGATATGGGATTTGTGCATCCCAAGCAGCAACTACACACCAACCCCTATGTATTTTTTTTTCCTGACAAAATCTTATGACTTTTAATTAATACAACAAGTGTATAAGAAAGACTACTTGCTCATATCCTGATGATATGCATTAACATCCCTTTTCATCCTTGCCAATCTAATAAGTAATCAGTACAATAAAATTCTTTTTTAAATTTGTATTCAAGTAGATAAGAAAGATTACTTCCTCACATACTGCTGATAAGCATTAACATCCCTTTTCATCCTGAACTTTTTTCTTTTTGAATGTTAACTTTAAAGATTATGATGATTTTAATGATTTTTACTTCTTCTAATAAATATTATTTCACTTTTTAGTGATTATGAATCATAATTATGCAAGGATAAGAAAGAAAGTACATATATTCACACTTCTAATACATTTAAATTGCTGCAGCTTTTTATAAATATTATCTTTGATTTTATATCGAACATTCACCTTGAGGCTTGAGGACTTTAGTCCATTGAAAGTTTTGGTTCCTCTAATGGAATTGTCATGATATGTACTCCAAATAAAAAGCATTCAAAGAGAGTCTAAGAAACAGTTTTACAAAGACTGATTCTTCCCCCACCCCACCAACACCACATGATTTCCCATTAAAGATTTCTGACCACATGTCCAATAAGTCAGAGAAACCCATCCGTTCCTCCTTCTAAAAGTACCTAGAGAAGCAGGTGTCTGGCATGGCATTTTAAGTCACCACTTGGGACACCCTCATCCCACATCGGAGTACCTGGTTTGAGTCATAGCCATTCTGCTTCCAATCCAGCTGCCTGCTAATGCACACCCTGGGAGACAGCAGATGAAATCTCAAGTACTTGAATCCCTGCCAACCATGTAGGAAATCCTGATGGAATCCCAAACTCTTGGCTTCAGCCTGGCCCATTCCCAGTTATGCTGGCATTTGAAAAATGAGTGAGCAGGTGCAAAATATCTGTCCTTTCAAATAAAATGAGGAGTAAAACCACATTTATTAAAAAGTACCTAGAATCTTAATACATGGCATGAAATCAATTTTACTACCAAATCAGGATCAAATCACTCCTGAGTTACAGCTGAAGACTTCAAATGGCTCTATTAGCATCTTCCTTTGCCCCTTTTAGTCTATTGGCAATGGTAACTGTCAACTGTTCAGTGAACTATTAAAACATCACAAGTCCCTTATTTGCTCCCCCAGAGCCCTCTGGCTTCACATCCCAGTAGTCTTCCACCTTGGTTGAAATAACAGCTACTGTCATCCCAATGGCCTGAAGCCCTCACTGGAGCTCTACCTGCTGCAAGCCCATTGCCTTTCAGATATCTCTTACTATCTGACCCTGACTCCCTCAGTTCCAGCCACACTAGGGTCTCTTTTGTCTCTGAGACAGACAAGTCAGAGAGACTCTTACCTGACATATTTGCATCCACTCTGCTCTGTCTTGGATGTTGTTTACTGAGTCTTTTGCTAATTGAAGGTTTATCCTATTCCTACTCCGCATTTTCACGGTTAATTTTTCTTTACATCAATTACCACTATTTGACATAACATACATATATATTAATTTTAATTATTATCATTTCTACTGTAATGTAGGCTCAGAAGAATGATAATGTTTGTTTTGTTCACTATTGTAGTCTTAGTGTGTACCTGAAATAACATTTTTGAATAAAAAAATCTAATTTCTGCTATTTATTATTTTGCATCAAAATAAAACTAGTTCTAAAATATTTTAATTACATGTGTCTTTTCTAATACTTAATGGATTTTTGCTACATTCCAATATTTAGCTTCAGTTTACATTCATTAAATGCTTTGATATTCTTAAAGAATAAGTATTATAAGCTTCAGATGCTATTAACCCTATTGTTACTGACTGTATTTTAAGAGGAATGTAACTTTATCAGAGAGTTTGTAAACTTCATCAACTATTTGAAGTCAGTATTGGCAAGATCTTCTGTTAAGTATTTTATGGTCTTCTAATGTTTCATGTAGCCAATGACTCCACACACTGCCATATGCTGAATCTCAAAACGTGCTCTTGACAGCTTTCCTTGAGACAACTCTACTCAAAAGTAATTTGTACCCAGTAAGCTTTTAACATGTATCTATGGCAATGAATTGACTCTTGCATGTGATTCTGCAATTGGAAGTCTTTTGCAACAAAAATGGATACATCTAGAGACTGGTATGCTTAGTGAAGTAAACCAGACCCAAAAAGACAAGTACCATATTTTCTCTGATTTGTGGTAGCTAATATGTGAAGTAAAAAAGAATTGGATATTTATGATTGAAACTATAATCCTGGTAGCCAGGAGCCAGGACCTTCTTCCAGCTCTCCCACACGGGAGCAGGGATCCAAGGACTTGGGCCATCTTCATCTTCTACTGCTTTCTCAGCCATAGCAGAGAGCTGGATCAGAAGAGGAACAGCCAGGACTTGAAACAGCGCCCTTATGGGATACTGGCGCTTCAGGCCAGGGCATCAACCCACTGCGCCACAGTGCCAGCCCCTGTTGAACTCTTTATTTAGTGGAGCATTGAACCTGTGACTATAAAGTAAATTAAAATCTTATTGCGAAAATTTAAAAAGAAAGGAAATGTGGGTCATTATATTCTTAGAATTACATCTATGAACTATATGAAATTGTTATTGTTATATGAATAAATCAATAAGAAATTCACAAAGTGATTCTTTTAAATTTAGAAATATAATGAAAACTTGAACCAAACCAAAATATTTCATAGTGCTTATACTCAGAGTGCAATCTCAGAATGTGGTATTTCTCAGTTTACATATGCTGCTCATATGGTTCATAAAAATCTTGTGATTTTTATGTATTTTCAATGCATGCTAGGGAAAACCAATAGATAAGAACTCATATCTGGGATTCTAGGTAACCGTTTTTCCCAGTCACAGCATCCTCTAATTATTTCAGATTATCAAGAAAAAAATCTTTTTTGTTTGTTTCACCCACTCTCCATTTAGCTGCTATGTCACTAGGATATTACCATTTTATTATTTGAAAGTAATATCTAAATTCAAACATTTAAAAAATAAAACACTTTTCATTTCTGATAGCCTCAACATGTTCAATTTAAAGTATGTTTTCTTTGAAATAATTGTTTTATACTATAAATCTAAAATATTTAAGACGTGTGTTTAGAAAGTGAAGATAACTAGATATTTTTATTTACTTCTGTCATTTAGCATCACCTGGTGGAAATCCAAGTTTAGTGGCGTGCCTTCCAAACATTTGCTCTCCCATGAAATATTACACAAAAAGTTCTTTTACAAATATTTTCACCGTATTGCCCTGAGATCTGTTTTTCTGCACCCCTTCATCACACCTGATTGTTTCTTCTTCTCCACCTGTTCCTTATGTTGGCTTTTTCATCTTAGTGTCATGCAATTTCTTTAATAACAAATGCTATACCTTCAGCCTTTAAAATTGGAAAAATTTCTAATACTTATGTACAACTTATAATGAGGTTTTAGCAAGGAGAACAGTGGTCATTAATTCTTCATAAGTAAAAGTAGAAGGTGTAGTCCCTAAGCAAAATACAAGCTCACACCCTGCTTAAAGACAGCCCTTGTAATTTTCAGCCAGGAGCATGTTTTATGTAAAAAGCATTTCAAACAGGTTATTATGAAATATACACGTTCTCTCATTAATGTCTTTGAGCTGTGTGTGTGTGAACAGAATTATAAGAGATTTCCAGAGACTCATTTCTAGTTTGGGCTACCCTGGCATTCTGTGAAGTTGTGGATCTTCAGACTTCTAAATAGGTCTCAATAAAGCCTTGGCAGAAGAGCTTGAAGCTTGTTCCCATCAAAAATATCAGCTGCATTTCTCAAACTTTATCACAAGCAAACAATATTACATAGTTATTAAAATACGAGAATTAACTGCAAAACTTGCAAGTTACAAACAGTGTTGTAAATCAACGAGGCAATTAGCATGAGCTTTTTTAAGTGACTGAATACAAATTCAGAATTATGAAGTCATTATCTAATAACCCAACAAGTGATGTGAATAAATCCTTGCTAATATGAAAATTATCAACCACTGGAACACCCTTCCCGACAAGTGGGTCTACGGATCCTCATGTTAATGCACTGAGATTGATAAATCGGGGACTTTCTGTGAAAGCTCTGTTTATGGCACTGCTGAGGCCTGTGCTTAGAGAATCTGTTGTGCAAATGATCAGCAAATGGTAATCTGCACTTGTTGTCATGTAATAGGCAGACAGGTCTGCACCAACTTAGATTCAAGTTCTGTTAATACTCTTTGAAACTAATTGCTGGAAAATGAATTTTAATGGCAGGATTTTATTTTTTTCTCTTCTGTCCCTGTAGAAGACTAAAGCCATCTATTTTTTTTAAAGATTTATTTAACTTTATTTTTTTAAAGATTTATTTATTTATTTGAAAGTCAGAGTTACACAGAGGAGAGGCAGAGAGAGAGAAAGATCTTCCATCCATTGGTTCACTCCCCAGATGGCCGCAAAGGGTGGAGCTGTGCCGATCCGAAGCCAGGAGCTTCTTCTGGGTTTCCCACGTGGGTGCAGGGGCCCAAGCACTTGGGCCATCTTCTACAGCTTTCCCAGGCCATCGCAGAGAGCTGGACAGGAAGTGGAGCAGCCAGGTCTTGAACCAGTGCCCATATGGGATGCTGGCACTTCAGGCCAGGGCATTAACCCACTGCGCCACAGTGCCAGCCCTGCCATCTACTTAACTTTGAACATATGTTTTAAATAGGCACAGGCCATAATCTCCTGTGATCTATGTTGTTGCAAAAGACCCCTAATCCCCTTTCTAACCACATTCCACTTTACACTCTACTCTCAAAGTCACCTTCTCATTATCCTAGGCCCCTTCCACAAAAGCCCCATTTCTCTGTCAAATAACATATGGCCTCAGTCCCCTCTGTTATCTTGTCCCAGTTAACATTGTTTGGGTTTATACAATGTTAGTACACATACAAAAAAAACATAAAGCAACATACAGCGAACCACTCTCCAGAACAGAAGTAGAGGATCATCGTTACCACTGGAGCAGCCTTCCAATCATTCACTCCCCTGCATCTCAGAGCTAGCCATTCAGAGGTGATCCTTTTCTTGATTTTCTGCACCTAGGTGTGCATTCTGAAACATCCTAATTTTACCTGTTCTTGAGTGCCGAATACATAGAATCAGACTCTGTTGCCTTTCAGTATTTTTCAATCAAATCATTGTTTTAAAAATGCATTCGCTCTAGTTTCTACAGTTTCAGTCACTTAGTATTCAGTTACACTTGTATACCAAAATATATGTATCTGTTCAGTGTTGAAGGACATTTGGATTTTTAGATTACTTCAAAATTTGGCCTCTTACTAACAATGCTGCTATAATATCCTTGGATATATATTTTGGTGCCCAGAATTCTCTAGTACTACCCAAGTGGTGGAATTACTAGGACATAGCTATGCAGATATTCATTACAAAATATGTATGTAATACACAAAAGCAGTGTTAACTTGCATAGGGGTATCTTCAGAGGCTACTACGTACATGAAAATGTTTTCCAAAATGGCTGCACTGGATTTCAACATCTTCATAAGTGACTCATAGCTCCTGTTTCTCCATATGCTTAGGATTCTCAGAAGATCTCTCCTTGTGTTTCTCCTCTATGTGTTCTTGCTTTGGGATTTCCAGTCTTTTTGTTGATTCTTGGTACACCATGTGTATTCATTCTGCCCAACTGCAAGTTGCTATTTTTTTCTTAATCTCCTTCTAATCTATTTGTAAGTGCTCACAAGATTCTTCACTATGATCATGATGTCTCTAATTCTCAAATATCACTTTGGTTCTTTTTCAACTCTAATGACATCTTTCATAGTTTCCAGTTTCCTGCTAGGTAAAAATGAATTTAATACAGTAAAAATAATTTTCATAATTTAAAAATTCTCATATTTAAATACTTTCTTCTGTCACATATGAGGTGTCATTTACATTCAGTTGGTATCTTTGGTTGTTATTTTGGTCTTTAGGAAGCTATCTGAAGAAAGAATATGAGGTCTAAGATGAAGATGTTTTCCTCTGGAGAGAATTCCCTTCTTCTATCAGGCATCTAGAGTCTCCAGCAGTCTAGTATCGCCTAACATTGTGCTGAGATGTGTGGTTGATCACACATTGGACTTTGATTGTTTATTGTCCTCTTGGACTAAATTTAAGCCATGGGTTGAAAAGTTGAGGTTCAGAGAGGTAAACATGAAGTAAAACAAATGATGATGCTTCCTTTTGTAACTCATTGTGTGACTCTGAGATGAAATTCTTAGGTCCTAACTTTTCTCATCTAGTAAAACTGTACATTGCTGGAAACACTCCAAATTGTGATTTTCCTTTTTTTTTTCCAGTTTGCATTATATTTTTTGTTGTGCTGCCATCAGTTATTGTGTGCACTGCTTATTGTTTTACTTTGTTATTGAGTACTCCTTTCCCACTAGTAGGTTATAATGACTTTGAGAGTGGTGTGCATGACTTTTTAAACCACATTTCTCACTATATTGAGTGGAGTTCCCTGGTGCAGCTTTGGGTCAATGGAAGTTAAATGGATAAGTCAATGAGTAAATAAGTTTGGCAATAAATACATAGATAAAAGTGATTGAACTAAGCTTAGCATTGCCAGAGATGAAACAAGTATCTTTTTTACATTTCCTAAAGCTTCAGTATAATTTCTGTGGCTGTGTTTACCTGTGTGATATATTGGCTGATTGTCCTCATAGAGAACAACTTGGCCTGAGATAAAATTTATGAATAGTGATCCAAATCTGTAATAGAGCTTAAAAATAAAGCTTGAAAAACATTGATCCAGATGAGGAATGATAGGATGTAATAAAGGTTTATTTAGGACATAAAATTTAACGTCACGTTCATCAATAATTCATCAACTCTCTTTAAAAGAACCTGTAGTATAATCATTTCTATTCTGAACCTTTAATCAATTCTAGGTGACATTGTGCGATTTTGACGAGAGACCAGTAAAAGGAATCTATCTGCCTATGGATTTATTTATTAAAAGAATTAAAATTATTTCTAGGAAGAAATTTAGCATATTAAGGAAATCTAACTTAGTATTTTAACAATTGCTCTAAAGCTATTTGAGTAAAAAATGACTAGAAATTAGTAATAGTTAATGTCAAAGTGTACACTGGGATACTATTTTTTCCATGTTTATTGTTTAACTTTGCAATGTAATTAAGTCCTTAATTTTTAAGTATCACCTACCTCAGAGGGGTGATTACATTATTGCTACACTTAACAGATTCGATAGATTTTTGAAGATTTTGGAAATAAAGAATGTTTATGGCCTAAACTATTGGTAGGAGAGCCAAATAAGATCTTTCATGAGTCTTCTTTCAATTGATTTACCAATTGATATATGTTTAAAAATCCAGAAGTGAATGACTTGCATATAAAGAAATATTCATGCTTTCTGTTGCCACTGTTTACAACATGATAATGTTGTAACATATAATGGTCAGGGCTTTTAACAACATGATACAGCCATACAAAGCACTATTGATTATAGAACTTATTGATCTTATTTACATGTACCCCGAGTTTTAGCTTTATTTTGGAATTATCTTAAGTCCTTCTGATTGTAATGACCACAAAACCTATTTCAGAATATTTATATATTATATAGTCAATGGCTAGGATATATGTATTGTGCAACCAAATGGAAAGTAACAGATTTAACCAACTATAAATTTCAATACACACCCTAACATATCTAAGTAAGTGGAATTATCAACATGTTGTATTTTACTTGCAATATTAAATATTCACTTGAATTTTCACTTCTCACACATGTAGAGTGCTTTTAAAGATTTATTTGAAAGGCATAGGTAAGGAGAGGGAGAGATAGGGGGAGAGGGAAGATCTTCCATCAGTTGATTCACTCCCTAAGTGGATATAATGGCCAGGGCTAGGTTAGGAAAAGCCAGGAGTCTAGAACTCCATCCAGGTCTTCCACATGCAGGCAGGGGCTCAAGCAACTTGTGCCATCCTCTGCTGTCTTCCCAGGCAGATTAGCATGAAGCAGAATAGGAAGTGGAGCATCCTGGATTCAAATCAGTGCTCATATTTGATGTATCACCGGTAGAGGTTTAACACACTTCACCACAATGCCAGCCTCTATAATGTCATTTAAATTAAACAAATTAATCAGTATTATGACATATTTTGGTTCGATCTAAAATCTTATCTATTGATCTAGCAATCTATCAATATTTATTAGCATAAAATACTATTCTAATAGGAAAAAATCAGCAGGTTAACAAAAAAGATAGAAATTTCTCTCCTCCTTACATTTTAGAACCCTAGAATGTCAGTTTGAGTCTGGTACAGCATTTCACATGTCAGGGACATGCATTTTTATCTTGATTCTCTACTACCTATAGTTTCAGGTAGTTACCAGAGCACCAGCCATTTTATGTTCATTCCAGCTGACAAGTAATAGCACAAGAAATGTTGCACAAACCACCCTGTTTATATCACATTGACCAGAAATAATCACAGGTTCTTACTTTGCCTCGAGGAAGAAAAAAGATGGACTTGGACTTTACACTCAGTATGCTAAAAATGAACAGATAATTATAGTGGAGAATCTTCTAATGAGGGGCCATTAGGAGTAATCTACTCTATGTAATTGTCTCTTTACTGATTCATTTTTCTCCAAGGTAACAAATACACAGTTAAACAAAAATAATTTCTTTAAAAAAAGTTTACAAATCCAAGACCTAAACAATATTACAAACACCCCAATATCAACATAGTTGTAGCTGAGCTTCAAACTTCGTACTGGTTTTCTGAGTATCCGAAGTCAAAAGGGATACTGCAATAATTAGTTACATTGTTTTCATCATTTTATGAAAAGGCTTTGCTAAAGAAAAATTGAGCTTTTTGGCCCTGAGCAACTCAACAATTTATCTTATGGTAATTTTTAGAGAAAAAGCTGAGTTCTAGGGTGGCTAATATTTCTATAGCAGGGGCAGGGATTCTAAAAGGCACTTTCTTAGTGTATTTTAGTAAAAGCCAAAAGCAAAGTATTATTTTACATCTCAATGAAGGCTATTTTGTGAATCCCTAAGGGAAAATGATTCAAAAAATCTCTGGGTGTTTTGGCTTAGACTCCGGGAAAGAGCTTAACCTGCTCAGAGGGTCGAATGGAATGTCTACACTGTGCGTGGTTCTCTGTAAATATTACTATTGCTCAAAGGTTTCTGAACAAGTTGTGGAAATTAAAGAGTAGATCATCTAATTTCCTGTGGCCTGCCAGCGTGTTTCAAACCAACTGAACTCTCAACACTGGGACTTCTGTAAAATGAAAGGGGCTTATTTGCTAACTCAAAGAAGACAAAAATGAGAAAAGATCAAAGAGGTGACAGCAGAAACCAATTCCGTAAATATACTAAATTAGACAGTTTACCCAAAACATGATTTTTCTCAAAGCCATAGTAGAGAAGATATTTTTGCAATGAAATGTGTTGAAAATCAGATTTATAAATTACTTGGCAAATAACTCCTAGTAAATGTGAAGTTAAAACTTTTAGCTAAATTATAATTTGTTACAATTTTTTTATCTTTTCATAGCTATATGTAGATGATATCTGTTAAAATATTATGTATTTTATACATGTAGACAATAAATGTCAGATAACAGATCAATCAATCCATAATTTCATGAATATAATTGTATTTTTGATGAATCTTAGATTGGTCCCTAGCTGGCAAGGAACATGATCGCATGGCCCCTAGTATTTATAGTCATTTTCAGCCCATTTTTTGATATGGCAATTAAATGAGATGACAAGAAATTTGGTGATAAAACATTGTTCAATAATACAATAATGCATAAATTATATTCCTAAGTCAATTCTCTCAAAGTGTTAATTTTTAGACTTTGTTAATAAAACTCAAAAAATTCACCTTTCCTCTTAAAGAACAATATTTACTGACATCAAGATTTCTCTTATTTCCGTGTAGGAAGAACCTTTCGTAATGGTCTCTGAAAATGTCTTGGGCAAGCCGAAGAAATATCAGGGCTTCTCCATTGATGTTTTGGATGCCTTATCTAACTACCTGGGTTTTAACTATGAAATATATGTTGCACCGGATCACAAGTATGGAAGCCCACAAGAAGATGGGACATGGAATGGCTTGGTTGGAGAGCTAGTCTTTAAGGTAAGCATCATTTGTCTTGTAATACAGGTCCAACTATGTGACATCTGTGAGCTAATTTCATATGAAATAACTACAATCTCACTCAATACCACTATATAAACTTCATGGAGAAAAAAGATAACAAAGACAGCTTTAAAAATATTTCCTTTATTTCTTTCCTTTGCCTCATTTATACCCCAAACATTTTTCAGTATATAGTATTTGATAAGGGCCTGATATAATTTACAAACACAGTGAGTGCCATTGTTTTATTGACATTTTAAAAAATATTTATTTATTTATTTGAAAGAGTTCAGAGGAAAGGCAGAGAGAGCAATCTTCCGTCTGCTGGTTCACTCCCCAAATGGCAGCAACAGTCAGGTCTGGGCCAGGCTGAAGCCAATAGCCAGGAGCTTCATCCAGGTCTTCTATGTGGGTGCAGGGGCTTGAGGACTTGCGCCATCCTCTGCTGCCTTCCCAGGCACATTCGCAGGGAGCTGGATCAGAAGCGGAGCAGCCAGGACTCAAGCCAGCACCTATGTAGGATGCCAACACTGCAGGTGGTGGATTTACTCACTATGCCACGTGACAGCACTAGAAAGGTTATTTTTAAACAAGAAACCCTGGACACTTAGAAACTAAACATTGAGTTTTGGTATCTAAGCAAGCAAGATCTACACTTACATTTTTCTCCTTGTTTTCAATTCTCAAAAATGTGTTTAAACATTTCTATTCATTTAGTTCTGGAAGTGTTTTCTTTAATGTTTGAAAACTGTCATTAAATGCATACATATTTATAATTCTTGTCCTGATAAATTATTAAATAATTGGATTTGAATTTATAATTTACTCTTGGACTTACATATGTCCTATATTTTCTCTCCATTCTTTCTTGTCTTGCTTTTTTCTGAGGGTGCTAATGAAGCATATTTCAATTCTTTATTTCCACTGCTATCTTTATAAACTATAACTTTTACATTCTTTCTAAAGTCACTATCATACGCTTCATGTTTAAAAGCATAATAAGCTTGGAGCAATATGAAACAGCCATTCTATCATGTGTGCTAGTGTTGTCACATTTTATTAAGCATAAAACATCAATATTTGTCATCTCTGAAAGGGACAAAAAGCAAAAAGAGGGAGAGAGGGAGACACACTCTCATCTACTATTTCTGGGCTCTTTATTCCTTTCACAGATCTGAGTTCCTATTTTGTATCATGTACCTTTAACCTGGAAATTTTTCTTTAGAATGGTTTGTAGTACAGGCTTATATGTGGGAAATACTTATTTAAAATGTCTGCATTGACCCTCAATTAATACTATTCTTGCTAGATATCAGTTTTGTTTTTAATGTTTTCCACTTGGGATTCTATCATCATTTACTATGTATTGTCTCTGATGAGAAGTTAACCATCATCTGCACCCTTTTCCTTAGGGATGGTATCATTTTCTGAATGGAGATAGTTGTGTTAAACTCCTCTTTATTTTTGACATTCAGAAGTATAATTACGATATGCCTACCTATGCTTCTCTTTGTATTTGCCCTGTTGAGAGTTTACTGAACTTCAAAGATATGTGAAAGTCAATAAGTATCTGCAACTGTTTCTTTATCTTTATACTTTTCCCTTTCTAAATTTGGAGAACATTCATACTAGACTACTAAATGCTTCCTCTGTTTCACATAATCTTGGTTATTCTATTTAAATATTTGTATTCTGTCACTTTCAGATGCAGTAACTTACTTTGATCGGCATTTAATCTTTCTGATTCTAATTGCATTGAGTGATTTTTTTTTCATTCTAGGTAGCTTTTTCGGTTTTAGACTTTTGAATTTTTTATAGTTCCTGTTCATCTTTTTTTTAATATGTCCTCAGTAACATTTATACTAGTTTTTTAAACTCCTTAGTTGTTAAAATTTCAACAGCTCTGTCATCTCAGGATAAGCTTATGTTGAATACTTTTCTATGAACCATAATCAGTTCCTACTTCTTCCTGGTTCTGGTTGTATTTGGTAGCATGTGGATGTTGTGGTGGATGCATTATTTATTTATATTTTTTTGACAGGCAGAGTTAGACAGTGAGAGAGAGAGACAGAGAGAAAGGTCTTCCTTTTTGCCGTTGGTTCACCCCCCAAATGGCCACTACGGCCAGTGCTGCGCTGATCCGAAGCCAGGAGCCAGGTGCTTCTCCTGGTCTCCCATGTGGGAGCAGGGCCCAAGCACTTGGGCCATCCTCCACTGCCTTCCCAGGCCACAGCAGAGAGCTGGACTGGAAGAGGAGCAACCGGGATAGAATCCGGCGCCCCGACCGGACTAGAACCCGGTGTGCCGGCGCCGCAGGGTGGAGGATTAGCCTAGTGAGCCGTGGCAGCAGCATGGATGCATTATTGATACTTGTGATTACGTCTCTAGAGTTGCATGCCCATATTCTTTTAGAGGATTTGTTTTTGTTCAAATGGGAAGTTAAATTGCTATCTGTCCCATCCAAATTTGTGGAGGTTTGGTTTTACATGTTGTTAAGGCAGGCCTAACTAATTTTACTTCAGTTCTTAGGGCAAATCCCTTGGTGTTTGTAGTATCTTCTGGGGTTCCTGTAGAAAGTCTGTGCTTCTCCTCTAGGGCTTCTGATGAAGAGATGCAAAACGCAGGCTCTCCTTCCCCTTTCATAGGCACAGCTGTAATCTTTTGTTTGACTCTTTGAGCCACCTAGGTGTTATTTGCTACCACTTTTATCAGAATCTCCCCCATTCCTGGGCAGGTCAGGAGTGAGCCAAGGATTTGTACAAAATTTATACACTGATATGAGGACCCCTGTGGCCTCTCTGGATACCTCAATCTCTATCCTAGAGCTGTCCCCACTCAATGGCACCTGACTTGATTTGGTGTCCTCAATGGATAAGTCATGTAAGAGCAGGTGTCACCCAAGGTGGTTACTGTTTTTAAGGGCTGACTATTCTACAGTTGTTGATTTTTGTTGGAAGTTGGTGGTGACCTAAGCCAGACCTGTTTTAGAAGGGGTTTGCTTTTAGGTTAAGAGTACGTGAGCCTACTTATAAGCTGAGGAGGAATAAAAGGAAAGGAGAATTTAATATAAGAAAAGGAAGTTAATAGATGAAGGATAAGGATCTCTGAGTAGATACAGAAAAATTAAACTCACAATTGTCTTTAGTGAGGTAAAGATGTTGCTTTGGTATTGAAAAAACGTGGAGAGCATGTGTTGATAGTTAAATCTATAGGTAAAAGGTTAGGAGACTGAATATCATATCTCATTGCTTTAAATGTATGGATAAAAATAGGAGATGAAGTATGTCAACACTGATAGGAATAGGTATTATGTAACAGTCTACAGGAGAGTGGTGATTGATTGAAACAGATAGTGAGGGAAGTGAGAGTGACTGGGAAATCAGAAAAGATAAGGGATGGATCGGCGGTGCTGAGGATTAAGCTGAGGTTTCTATTAGACTGACGCTTTTCATTCCTGCCCGTGTCCCTGGCTTTCTTCAGCTGAGACTGAATGCACATGTGTAGGAACAGAGACAATTGACGCATTGCTATCGAGGCTGAGATTGGGCGGATGAACTGGCAATAGAAGTGAGATGAAAGGGGAAAAAAAAACAAGCTAAAATGATTAAGGAAGTATGACTATGATCAGAGAGACAGACCTGGGTAATATTTGCAAAAAACTAACCACATTATGAATATGAGGTTAATAAGTAAAGTGTTAATTAAAAAGATGAAAGAGCTAGTATGTTAGAGCAAAATACAGAGTTTCTGTGGTTTCACTTTGAGGGTCATAGTAAGATGTTAGAGGAAATAAAAGGAATTGAGGTTTAAAATGGTCCCAAAGAAAGGGGGGCTTGGTGGAGCTCCATGAACTTGTACGGCAGCAGACCATTCCGATACTGCAAAGGGGTCACATTGTGTGGATTTTGACAAATGCACGGTGCCTCCAAAGTGTGAATCCTAATGTAAAAGCTGGACTTTAGTTAATAATAATGTATCAGTGTTGGTTCATCCGTTGTAACAAATGTACCATGCTAATGCAGCAAGTTAATAATAAGGGAAATATTTGTACTTCCTGCTCTATTTTTCTCTAAACCTAAAATGGCTCCTAACAATCAAGTCTACTGAATTAATGGCACCTAATCATTGTGGTAAGACACAAGTATTGCCTCTCTCTCTCTCTGTCTAACTCTGCCTGTCAAAAAGAAAGAAAAGAAAAGAAACAAGTATCGCCAGAGGAGGGAAGGTTTCGGTGCAAGGATGAATACTTTACCCAGGGCCACAGTTTTCAGGGCATAAAAAACCACCTTGTCGTGAAGGTGAAGTCTGTCTGGTAGTGGCCCTCAGAAAGCACAAGTTAACCAACAAAACAAAAATGGAGGTGGTGTGCATAGAGTCTCACCAACAAAGAACAAAAGTCAGGCCCCTTCAGTATCTAAGGAAACAGGCAAAACTCCATGGCCTCTAATAAATAACTTAAATGACGGCAGTGAATTCTCATTTCCTGGATAAGTTTTTGAAGCCCCTGGTCTTTTTCTACGCTGCTCCTGCAGGTGGATTGTGGGTTTCTGCTACCGAAGGCTGATTTGCTCTCTGCAGTGTCACAGGCCCTGATGTCAACAGAGCCTTCACGGATTCTCCTGTGCCCTTTAAGTCGCTAGACAGTGATCCTTCCTTAAGATCCCACAATGACTATCTTTTCCAAAGTCTGTCTTCCTAGCCCCACTCTACCCTGATGCCATTCTGACTTCCAGTTACTAAACCTCACGGTTTCTTGTAACGTCTCTGAAGATCCAGTGTGAGTCCCTAATTTTTCTTGGTTCAACCTCAGACTCCTCGCATGTATTCTTCCATCCTTAGTAGCCCTTCAAAGCTTTGATTGAAGTAGACACTCGTGGCTACTGGTGGTGCCTTTACTACTGTTGTGAACCTAGAGTGCTTGTTAAAGCGTCTGTCTGTGGAATGAAGCTACTGTGAAGATTGACGAGGAAAATGATTTAAGCCACCGAGGTTTCATACTATCTCCCAACTCTAATAGATTGGAAAAATCTTCAGGTTTTTTTAAAATTAATTTATTTATTTGAAAGGCACAGCAATGGGGGAGGGGGATCTTCCCAGATGGCCTCAACAGCCAGAGCTGGGCCCATCAGAAGCCAGGTCTTCTTCCCTGTCTCCCACACAAGTTCAGGGGCCCAAGGACTTGAACCTTCCTCCACTGTTTTTCCAGGCACATCAGCAGGAAGCTGGATCAGAAGTGAAACAGCCTCAACTCGAGCCAGCGCCCATATGAGATGCCGACACTACATACAGGCAGAGGCTTAACCTTCTTTGCCACAGTGCCACCAAAATATTGAGGGTTTTGTATGAAAAAATATTACAAATGTAACATATTTTAAAAGTAGACTTAACAAGGGGCCAGCATCCCATAAGGACACCAGTTCTAGTCCCAGTTGCTCTTCTTCTAATCCAACTCTCTGCTATGGTCTGGGAAAGCAACAGAAGATGGCCCAAGTCCTTGGGCCCCTGCACCTATGTGGGAGACTAGGAAGAAGCTCCTGGCTTCAGATCAGCCCAGTTGCCACCATTGAGGCCATTTAGGGAGTGAACTAGCAGATGGAAGACCTCTCTCGGCCTCTCTAAAAAATAAATCTAAAAAATAAAGATTTGTGCTAATTTTATTAGAAAATAGACTAACAGGATTTGCTGGTAGCTTAGATGAGTAGGGGAGGGGTAGGGAGGGTAAGAAAAGGACCCAAGCTTTTTTATTTAATCTTAAGTCATGACAACAGAAAAAGATACATTTTGCTCCTATTTTTCTCTAATTTACTCACTTCCTGGCTTTGAGCTATAGAAGTCCAATTACTCCTCCTTTTTTCTCTTTATTTGAAAGCCAGAGTTACAGCCATCTGCTGGTTCACTCCCCAAATGGCCACGGCTGGGCCAGGCAGGAGCCAGGAGCTTCTTCTGGGTCTCCCATATAGGTGGCAGGGGCCCAAGGACTTGGGTCATTGTCCACTGCTTTCCCAGGCACATTAGCAGGGAGTTGGATCGAAGTGGAGTAGCCAGGACTGGACCCAACACCCATATGGGATGCCAGCATCACACTATGCTACAACACCAGTCCCATCCATGTATATTTTTAACATGGCAGCCAGAGTGATCTCTACTGAAAGAAATTTGATGGTGTTCCATTCCACTCAGAGTAAACAACATCCTTACCAACTTGCTTCGGGGTCTCATCTCTCTCCCTCACTCACCATGCCCACGTTTATGGTCCTCCTTGATCTTCAGTCACAGTGAACTTGGCTTTTTGCACATCCATCTGGCCCATCCACCTAGAATGCTTTTCATGTAGACATCTGTCCTGTCACCTCATTGAAAAAAAAATTAAAATCTCTGTTTAAAGAATATCCATAGTCACCCCTTTTCAGAAGAACAAATTCCAACTGCTGTGCTACCTATACCCTTTCATTCTTTTCTTTATAACACATTACCATTTTGTGATGCAAGTTTTTCATTGGCTTTCTCCTGCCTCAATGTAACCCTGATTTGGGCAGAAAATTGGTTTGTTATTGAAATCTCAGCATGTAGACAACATTTATACCTAAAAAAAAATGCATGACAGGCAGCTGATATTTTAGGACATGTATAAAACACCTCTCTAATTATCTTTCAGTGGCATCTCATTCCTCTTTAGTAAATTCAAGAAACCTGCCATAGCTACTAAGCTTAGCTGTATATAAAAAATTCTATTTTTTAAATATCTATTTATTTGAAAGCCAGAGTGACAGAAAAGGAGAGATACAGAAAGATCTTCTATCTACTGATTGAATCCCCAAATGGCTGTCTCAGACAGTGATGGGCTAGGCCAAAGCCAGAAGCCTGCAACACCATTTAGGTCTCCCATGTGGGTGACAGGACCCCAAGTGTTTGGCCCATCTTCTGCTGCTTTCCCGGGTGCATTAGCAGGCAGTTGGATCAGAAACAGGGTAACTGGGACTTGAACCTGTGCTCAGACACAGGAAGCAGGCATCACACAGCAATGGCTTTAACCCTCTGCACCAAACACGAGCCCCTGTCTTCTTTGTTGCAAGGTTAGATTTATTCTGCTATTTTGGGTCACTAATTATATAACTTGCTGTATTCAGTTTCTCTTGTTTCACTACTATCAAATTGAGAATGGTACTCTCTACTGGTGGCATAGGTGAAACTACGAAGGAAATATTTGGAAGGGGGAGAGTATGGAATAAAAACTATTAGTACTCATTTCCAAATTACTAGCCAGCTTTTATTCTAAAGCTGTATGGGTATTGACTCCTCAAGTCCTTAAAATATTTCTGTGAAATAGATAGGATTATCACTCCTGTTGTAGTCTAGATTTTTAAAAAAGACATACAGAATAAACTTACTCAGAATCACATAGCTCATAAGTGGAAGAACTAAGTTGTTAGCTTAACTTGTTTGAGTCCAGAGCCCATTGTCTTAACAACAACCTCCTCTGAGATATCCAAACAGAAAATGAAATGAGTAATTTGATACATGCATCTGGTGTTCAGGTAAGGGGTCTGGAATGGATATACTTTGAGGCTAATCAGCATATAGATGAAACTTCAATTACTCTTCTAGCTTTCTTTACCCTGGTTTCTCTTCTATCTTCAGTCCCTTTCTCATTTCTGATTCCTTCCCCACTGTTGGAAAACAGTATTCTCTATCTGAAAAACAATCTTCCCATATTTAGCTCAGTTAAATTAATTAGGTGTCTTTGGTTGCAGATGACAATCCAATTGAAGTGAAAAGATAATTTAATGGCTCACAAAACTGAACTACGCAGGGACGAGATCCAGGCTCATTTCTTCATTCCTTGGGATCACTATCTCCATCTCTCAGCTCTGCTCTCCTCTAGTGCTCCAGTTCTCACACAGGCTTCTCCTTTCTCGGCACTAAGGCGACTTTCAGCAGCTCTGGGCTCGGATTTCATCCTCTGTGCATCCCAGTATAAACAAAGACTGTCTTTTTCCAACAGTTCCAGCATGGAGCCTCAGCTTGAATATGCACTGGCTCTGATTGTGAAATACTGTGTCCAAGAGGAAGCGGTGCTCTAACTGCCAGGTCTATGCCTTGTGCCCCATTGAGCACTAAGCATAGGAAATACTGATTCCCTGGGGAGAGCCAGGATGTTGTTATTATCAGAAGAAGGGGGAATGGATACTGAACAGGCATAATCAAAGATAACCTTCAGAGACATAAAAACAATTGGAGAAATTACAGTGACCTATCGACAGCTAGATGCAAAGAGAAATTTAAATCATCAGTAATTTAAGACTATAATATACTAAAGTATAAACAAAAGTTTGTAATCACAAATATGGTTATCAGCCATGTAACTGCTACATGAAAAGATCATAAAATCCATAAGAATACACCAACAATACCCCAGTAGATAAGGATTTGATAAAAGAAATTCATAGGTAATACAAATCCAAAAAGAAATATATTGTAATGAAGTAGGAAAATTAATAAGTATATGAAATCTCATATGTCCTTGTAATTATAAGAATTCAAAATATTTGTGAAAATGTCTTATGAAAACACTATCATGGATTTCAAAAATTTTTGCACCAAAATAAATTTATCTTCTATTTTCCACAACTTTTTTGACTACCACTATATATGCTATATTTCATGACAAGAATAAACCACCACCAGAATTCAATGCACATATTTGCCATCAATATACTTAGCAACAGTGGCAATTAGCACAAGTACCACAAGGGATCTGGAAAACATTGATAGAAACAGAGCAAATAGCAACTACCAACGCTTATAAAGAGTTTACTATGGCTGCTGATTCTTATATATCTGCAGTTACTAGTTCTCAGGACAAATAATAGCCCTGTGTGACAGGTGTCCCTGTCCCAATGTTGCAGATGATGAAACAGAGTCAGAGAGAGGTGAAGTAACTTGCCTGTGGTCACATGGCCACGTTGTAGAGAAATCGGGCAAGCAAGAAATCGTGCAACCCAAATGCAAGCAGTTGGGTTCCAGAATCCAAGTGCTTAAGCCCTTTACCAATTTACAGAGAAGAACAAAGTTCTAACATAAGTTTCATCTGCAAAGCATTTTAATAAACCAAGTTGCATGCCAGTGAAGAAAATTATATTCAGTCACAGTTCAGCACAGGTTGTTTTTTTTATTTTTTTTACAGCTGCACATTTGAAGAAGGTTCAGATGGAGTGTGGATGGGGTATGAGCAGAAGCTCCCAAAATAAGATCGCATAGAGAATGTAAGGTGTGATTAGGAAGATTTACATCTCTAAACTCAAAAATCCCACTTCTTCCACAAAAACCTGTCTCTTCTCTCCTCTCCTAAAAAAATCAGAATTTTTAGAAAGGCATGCAGTACTTTCCGTAGTCCATGTCTTACGTTTTATCACATTCCACACAGATCATATTCAGCTTCAGTCCGCCTCCATTAATTCATCTTCCGAAATTTGCATACACAGCTAAACTCGCCCTCTGCCCCAAGAGACTTCCAAATACTCCTACCTCTGCATCATTCTGTCTTCTGAGAACACCTATTCTGCTTCCTTTCACACTACCTTTCTGGAATATACTCTATTTGATTCTGTTCTGTTGATTCTATTCTTTTATTAGGTATATATAGAGAGAAAGAAAGAGAGACAGACACTTTTTTTTTTTTTTGCACAATCTCCCTTTTGGAAACCAGAAGGCTGAGTTTGTATTTACTTTGTATGCCAAGTATACAACAGAATGCCCTATATTCATCCATTCATCCACACATTTTTGAATTCATGTTATATTCTGGGCACAGTGCCTAGCACCATAGATAAAATGGAAGGGAAGACATTGTTCCTGCCTTCAAACATTCCATAGCATATAGGAAAGACAAATGTGCAAATAAATAATTAAAACCCAGTGTGATACATGCCACAGGGTAATACATACAGGGCTCCATGGCACCCTGGGGGTTAAGTGGCAACTCCTGCCTGAGGAGTTGGAAAGGTTTCAAAGAGGAAAAATGTAAGTCATGCCTAAAAGATGAGTAGCAACGTGAGAGGCATCAGTGGGGATAATTATGGAAGCAGGTTTGCCGTGCTAAAGAGTTTGAACTGTGTCATGTAGCCAGGGAAAATCATACGTGGTTTGCGAGGGAGAGAGAAATGTGACATCATATAGGTTTAGGAGAACAGCAGAAGGAGAGAAAAAGACAAATGGCATTTGTAGCAGTCCAGAGAGGAGTAAGAGGAAGGGCTGAACTGACTCAACAGCAGGAAACTAAAAAGAATGATCTTGAGAAAACCAATATTCTGAGATATAATTTTAAAAAAACTTGGTACCTTGGAGATGATAAATAAAGTTCCAGCCCTTTGCGAAAACTTAGCACAGGAAAAAGCAGGCAAGCGCTCAGTAACAGAAATGGGCGACACGGGAAAGGCAGGTTGGGAAAGGGCAACAGAGATGCCAAACGTAGCTGTAGACATTTTCAATTTGGTGCTCCTTGAGGAACACTGCAGTGGAACTATCTAGGTGCCATCAGTAAACAGACATTAAATCCCAAGAGAATGATGTCCTGGACTAAAAAGTTGTTGAGGAAATAAGAAGCATCCACTGACTCTTATTGTAAAAGTGTAATTGAAAGTGTTGAACAAATAGGAAGATTGGGTGCAAAATGATTATTCAAAGTCCTGAAGTATTTCCCGTAAGCCTGGGTGAGGAAGACTGGTGCTGGTACTTGTGCCACTAGGGAAGGTTATCAAAGAGCTAGAGGGAGGAGAGAGTTCAGAGTAGCTGAGAATGCGGTGAGTTGCCCCCTTCTCATCAACTCTGGTGAGGGCAGGGCTCGAGGAAGGATCAGGCACAGGTCCCACAAAGTCAGGCCCGTCTGTGCCCCTAGAACAAGTGGCACGGAGGCTCAGCAGTCACCACAGTCATCATCGCCATCTCCCAGGGCGCCAGGAACATCAAGGACTCTCCCGCCTGGGGAAGGAGAAAGAGACAGTGAGCTGGGACAAAAACCAGAGGCTGCCTCCTGTGCAGGGATCTTCAGCCAGTTCAGGAGAAGACAAACGTAGGAGTCGTGATATGTGCAGATGAGGAGGGGTCTGTAACTGGGGGCCTGAAGATGATCAGCTATGCCCCATGATCATACAAACGCACACACACACATCCTCACGTATTTGCATTATATCTTTTCATTACTGTAAACCAGCCTTGAAAACGTCTAAATCCACCAATAATACCTCACCCACCAATGAAAGCCCCTTCTCTGTCTCCTAGTAGAGTTGCTAGTGACTGCCCAGGGATAACTGCTTGCAAGCCTGGAGAAATGAGAAAAGAACTTTGTGAAAATGGGACAGGATAAAATACAGAAAGAGAACAGAAGCCCTTATAGAGATGTTAAATTGGACAATGACTAAACTTTTACGTTTTAAATTAGAAGAAACAAGTGCCGATGGATTGACTAAGTTGCCCAGAGTGTTAGCTATAAGCAAACAAGAAGTTCAAACAGAACCGGTGGTCCTAGAATGCATGTTTGGGGGCTGGCATTGCAGCACAGTGGGTGAAGTCATCACGCGTTATGCCAGCATTATCACCGTGCCACTTTGAGTCCTGGCTGCTCCGCTTCTGATACAGTTTCTTAGTAATGCTTCTGGGATAGCAGGGGAAGATGGACCAAGTGGTTGAGCCCTGCCCCCCATGTGAGATAACAAGAGAGAGTTTGTTGTTCCCAGGTTGGCCTGGCCCAGACCTGGCTGTTGCAGCTATTTGAGGAGTGAGTCAGCAGGTGCAAGTCTACTCTCACTTCCTCTGATTCTCTGTCACTCAGCCTTTCAAATAAATATTTTTTAAAGAAAAAGAATGCATGTTTGTGTTTTTACAGGATGAGTGTTCCAAACTGGACCACTGGATATACATATAGAACAGAAGCATAAGTGAAAGACGAAACAGGTGCATGTATATAAGCAGAAGAAAAAAATATGGCCAAATGAATTCGTAGTTGACAAGGAAAGGATTTCACACTGATGAAGAAGGCTGAAGAGAGAGAGATGTGAAAGGAAACAAATCATGTAGATGCAAATGACATAGTGAATGGTTGTAGGAGCAATTTTCTAAATTTGCAGGTGATATTTAATTGGCAGACATTGCAAACAGCAAGGAGCAATTCAATCAGATAAAGGACTTGAATCATTAAGTACTTGGTCTAATAGATGGCAAGCACAGATAAGTGGTGAATAATAAGTCTTGAATCAAAGCTAACGAACAGAGAGTGAATATTTGCCAAAGTGAATGATGCTGTCCAGGAATATCTCTTGGGTTTAAAGAGAACTTAAAGGACAAACAAAAATCCAGTAAAATATGTGTAGAATTAAAGAGATTTCATGTGTTATAGGTTATAAATTAACAGACTACTGCATCAGTCAAAAACCAAGGTGATATAAAGACTGGAGCTATGATGAGAAAAATCCCATAAGTGGAGGATATGTAAATCCTGAAATCCACTGTTGGCTATTGAAATGCCATCTATTACCTAGATTCTCATCTGTCTTTGGTCATGGTGTGAAAAGATAATTAATAAATAAAATATCTTCTGTAGAGATGAGAGTAGAGATTTCGGTGAGAATATTCTAAGTAGCTTTGAAAGATCATTTCATCCACGAAATACTATATGGTCTCTGGGCATAAATGTACCATATTACATTTTGTTTGGTCATTTTATTTAGTATGTTAATTCCCTAAAATAATAGTCTATGTTAATCTGAAAATTATAAAATAGAGAGATATGTCACTAGTATAGAAGGATAATAAAAATTCATCATAGCCTTGGAAAGTAGTTGATGAATTAAGAATTCTCCCAGCTCTTTGCCTGTGTCTTTACAATGTTGACTATTTTGCTAAGTAAACAGGTTAGCTCAACTATTAAAGAACAATGCAGCACCTTTAAGAAAATCTCAAAACTACCTGTGTAATCTTTAGTTGCTTAAATCCAGCTGTCAATGTGTCAATCCCTTTTGAGGGTTGTTTCTTAACAGTCTAATATGCAGCATGAATACTCAAAAGTAGAGCCATATCTTAAAAGAGACTTACTTTTTCTTGCTATTTTAATAGTTCAGATTTTAATTGCTTTTAAGTCTCAATGAGTGTTCTTGTTGTAAATTGATGATTTTATAAGGGCACGCTTAAAAATAAGCAAGATCTCTCTGATTGGAATACAAAAAAAAAAAAAAAAGGAAGGGTCTGGGAATTGACAAGGCTCACTGTGTCAGGCTGAAGGGGACTGCAGGCTGACGCAGAGGCTTCCTGTGCATGTGAGATCATGCGGGCACTCCTCTTACTCATTGTTCACTTACTACCACACAGAATCACCGGGCAATGGCCAAAGTACCTCAGTTCTCATGGCAGCAAACAGCTTCTGGGAGCCAATTCTCTTCTCATTTATAAGAGCTTATTGTCCTCTCCCCTATGGAGTTCCAGAAACATTTATAGTAGTGGTCTTTTAAATACACACACACAATTCATTTATTTACTTTAAAGCGGGAGAGGCAAGAGACAGATTTTCCATCTTCCGATTCCTTCCCCAAATGTTTACAATAACTGGGGTTGGGCCAGGCTAAAGCAGGATCCCAGAACACAAGCCAAGTCTACCACTTGGGTAGTAGACACCCAAGTACTTGAACCATCACCAGTGCCTCTCAGGGTACATAACAGCAGAAAGCCCAGAGGAGGAGTAGGGACTCAAACAAGGCACCCCAGTATGGGAAGCAGGCATCCCAAGAAGTAGCTTAACCTCTTCACCAAGCACCCCTAAAGAGGCAGTCTTAAGAAAAATTCTAGAAGGATTGACATTTTTACTGTCATGAAATTAAAAATCCACTCAACTGTAACCCTTAAGTTTTCTCAAGAACTGTATATGATAGTTGAGAAGATGAAACAGACATATGGGTTAATCACTGTGTGACAGATGAATAAAAACACTGGAAGCAAGGGTGGCTGAAAGTTCCAAGGGGAAAATGTCACAAATGTGGCTAACAGTCCATCCGAAAGGGGAAGAATGAGTATGTTTACTGGCTAGAAGGGAAAAGCTGGCATGGCAACGGGTGAAGAGTAAGCTAGCTGTAGAATTAGATCACTTAGATTCACGTGTATATGACTGGGCCTGAAAGAGTGGTACGCTGTTTGTGGGAAGAGGCTTAGAGAGAAGAGAACCCATAAACTCAAATAGTTACACAATTCTTCCATCACTCTGTTGTCAGACAGAACATCTACTGAAATAATGAGAAAATCTTCATATGGCAAGATCCCAGAAATACTTTTCAACTGAATATACTCTAAATTGAAAAATCAAATACCTGCAGATTAAAATAGGCAAGAAAAAGAACATTCTATAAATCCTTCAAGGGAAAATGATTAAATTAATTGGAATAGCTTCATAATCGGTGAACACTGAATATTTATGTGCTATTTCTCTGTGCGAAAAATATAAAGATAACAATCATTGCTTAAAATTTTGTGCAGTCTTTTGAAAAACCATATGCGTATGTTATATTTTAGTATATGAGGAATGTGCAGAAAACTATATATGTAACAGAAGATTCTAAAATGTATCACTCTTGAAATAATGGTTACATGTTAGGAAATGTAATTGTCTAAATATCTATGGTCTCTTTGCTGTGCATTATAGTTTCTCTCTAATGCCCAGAAACAGATTAGCCACAAAATTTATTTCCCAGCATCTCTCCTGGACTTCTTTAGTAGTTAACTAAGTCCTAGCCAATGAGCTTCAAGGAGAAATGTCATGTGAAGCTTTTGGGAAATGTTCTTGAAGGATTCTTGTCCTTACTCAGATAGAGCTCATTTCTCTTGGCTGGAATGTCAAAAGAAAGGCCAGGGCTTAAACCATAAATGGGGAGCTATACACTGAGCGCAGAGCAACAAAATAAAATGAATCTGGTTCCTAACCCTGTAGGCTGTATCAGCCTGGGAACTTATTCCCTGATGACATTGAATGCATGGATCACAAAATTTCTCTGCATCAAAATAAACATTTTAATTGCATTTTCCAACTAGTTTTAAAAGTACTTTGTGTGCCAAAGATGTAAGTTATTTACAAATGAATTAATAATGTCATACATTACCTCTTTTCTTCATTCCTTTCAGGAGGGAATAGGCTAAATAATTAATCTGAGGATTAATTGGATTAAAAGATCTCTAATTAATTTTATAAAGCTAGGGTAATTCCCCAAAGAAAGTCAGACAGTAGCAGCACACAAAGTGAAAGAACATCCAATATTGCTTACAAATATGAACATGCAAAAACTTAAAATATATCTTTTCATATTTGATTCATTAGCAATTTATTATATATTAAATGTAGTATTGCCAATAGAGTTTATTTCAGGAATAGAATTTTTATTTAATTCTAGGCATATATGGTGTGCTAATCTTTTATGTTATTAAAAAAAGAATAAAAGCCTTTGGTTATAATGAAAGATGACCAAAAATAACTTGAGAAGATCAAGTTGAGGGAGAATAACAGAGGCCACGTGTATTCCAGTCTTTCCATGTCCCTTCCCCACATTGCAAGATCACTGCAAATACAAATAAAAATCTCATATGACCACACAGAAACAAACTTACTTTTTAACTGGAGCTATAAATATCAAATCCCCAGAGTACTAACCCTGGACTACCCAATAAGTCTGACCCCAGCAAGTCTGTGTAGAGGAAGAGTGGGGAGAGACACAACCGTGGTTTCATATGAAAGAGAGGAAAGCTTAGAAATTGCATGTAGCAGAGCCCAAGTAACACCAGAAGGTGCACTTTAATGCCAAGTGTGAATTGACTGAACCTAAATGTGTTTTATGGTAATCTCCAATGATGACTATGGGGAAGGAACTTAAAAATGAGTATGTTAAGGTAGAACTCTGGAGAAGTTAAAAATAGAGGGGTCCACCTTGTACACTGGGGCATAGTGAGGAAAGCTGCAGCCTGTGACACAGGCATCCCCTATGGATGCTGGTCCATGTCCTGACTGCTCCACTTCTGATCCAGCTCCCTGCTAATGCACCTGGGAAAGCAGCAGAAGATGGCCCAACTCTTTGGGCCTCTGCCACCCATGTGGGAGACCCAGAAGAAGCTCCTGGCTTTGGATCAGCCCAGCTCTGGCAGGTGTGGCCATTTGGGGAGTGAACCAGTCAACGGAAGATCTTTCTGTCTGTAACTCTACCTCTCAAACAAATAAAACCTTTTTTTAAAAAAAGGTTACTTTCACTGATTTTACCAACAGATTAATTTCTAGCAGCATATTTGAAAATAAATGGATATCACTGTTTCTAATTAATCAAACTGTAACTGAAATAATCTAACACAGTGACATATTAAGACATCTGTCTATTCAATAATACCTTTTACAAAGCACTTAAAACTATAGGGAGAAACTTTGCAATATTACAGTATGATAAAGAATATTCAAACATGACTGAAAACTCATATGAAAATATTAACTAATCAGAGGGTAGAACTTTAGAAGCTGGTTGCTGTACTTCGAATTTGGATTTGTACATATCAATTTTTTAGTAGTAATGTGGATGCAGAATTAAGTGTGTGCTTCTCAAACTTCTGAATGGCTTAAATCTAGAAAGAAAAAAATGACTACTAAAGTTTAAAAACATTACAGACAGATGTGAAGAGCACAAAAGAACCAATGAAACTAAAAAGAGACAAATATAAAATCCTTCATCTGCTCGAACTTGTAGTTTGATAGTATTTATTTTAAAAATATTTTCAAAATTCTACTTGACCTTATGTTAGTACGTGACAGGGTTATAATCTACCCGGTCTAAGTTACTGTTATTCCAGTGGTGGGAGTTAGACACACAGGATGCTTTCATCCCATTTCAGAGTGCCTGGGTCAGAGACCCATCTCAGAATCAAGTTCCAACTTTGTACTAATGCAGACCCTGAGAGGCAGCAGGTATTGGCTAAAGAACTTGTATCCCTGCCACCCACAAGGGAGTCCTAGATGGGCTTTAGTGCCCCTGGCTTTGGTCTGGCCTAGCCCTGGCTGTCTTGTAAAAAGGTTTAAACAAGTGATTCTGGCTCTAATTTCATTGCTAAATTGCCGTATGTCAGTTCATGTAACATTGATCATTTAAACTATGTTCACACGGGAATGACCAGTATTTCGACAGATGTGCAAATCATATCTTGGGAAGAGATTGAATAGCAAATTATTTCCAATTAGATTAGTAGATATTATTCTTTAAGTATTGGGAAGACTATCATAATTTTGTCATCTATACATCATATTAAGATTTTAACAGTGAGTATAGGGAAGTAGATAGTAATTCATTATGGAATCTGAGCTATATAGTAGCTGGAATATTTTAAATGAAAATTATCCATCTTGGGCCGGCGCCACGGCTCACTAGGTTAATCCTTTGCCTGTGGTGCCGGCACCATGGATTCTAGTCTCGGTTGGGGCGCTGGATTCTATCCCGGTCCCTCCTCTTCCAGTCCAGCTCTCTGCTTGGGCTCTGCACCCCATGGGAGACCAGGAGAAGCACCTGGCTCCTGATCGGCGCAGCGCACCAGCCGTAGCAGCCATTTAGGGGGTGAACCAACAGAAAAGGAAGACCTTTCTCTCTCTCTCTAACTCTGCCTGTCAAAAAAAAAAAAAAAGAAAAAGAAAATTGTCCATATTGGAAAAATATAATTACACTTGTTATGATGTTAAATAACATTATGTAGAGCATATAACATGTCACATGGTATATGGTAAGCACTAAAAATGCATAACTAGCATTATGTTATATTTAAAAGATTATTTCACATTAAATTTAGAGTGAATGCTTTTCAACTTAAGTTTCAAAGATCCATTAAGTATCTGGCATATTAGTTATGCACCATTTTATTACCCATCATCTCTTTTTGACTTGAGAGAATGCAAATCTTATATATTCTTTCAAGAAAAATGTTATGATTATGTAATTAGAATAGCTTATGAACAAAATTATTTGCATTCTAGTTTTTTTTTTTTTTGACAGGCAGAGTGGACAGTGAGAGAGAGAGAGACAGAGAGAAAGGTCTTCCTTTACTGTTGGTTCACCCTCCAATGGCCGCCACGGCTGGCGTGCTAAGGCCGGCACACCGCACTGATCCGATGGCAGGAGCCAGGTGCTTCTCCTGGTCTCCCATGGGGTGCAGAGCCCAAGGACTTGGGCCATCCTCCTCTGCACTCCCTGGCCACAGCAGAGAGCTGGCCTGGAAGAGGGGCAACAGGGACAGAATCCGGCGCCCCGACCGGGACTAGAACCCAGTGTGCCGGCGCCGCGGCACCGGCTCATTCTAGTTTTAACACTAGTCCTAATCAAAATTAAAATCATCATTCTATATTATACATTTAATGTATTTTATAGTATCTTCAACCTACTGTAATAGATGCTTAATACCTTAGTTAATTCAAATAGCAAAAAACATTTATCAAAACACTAATTTTTATCACTTAGGTAAAACTTGGCAATTTTAGAGAAAGAGAGAGGGAGAGACAGATTTTTCCACCTGCTGTATCATTCACCAAATGGCCCCCATAACCAGGGCTGGTCAGGCTAAAGCCAGGAGCCTAGAACTCCATCAGGGTCTCCCACAGGGCGCAGGGGCCCAAGTACTTGGGTCCTCTTCTGCTGCTTTCTCAGGCACAGTAGCAGGGAGCTGGATTGCAAGTGTAGCAGCCGAGACTTGAACTGGTGCCACAATGGTATGCTGGGATTGCAGTGAGCAGCTTAACCACTATGCCACAACTCCGGCCCCTTAACACCTTATACTACCACTTGTTTTTGATTCTTTAAAAGCCCCTCTTACATCATGTAATTAGCCTAATGGTTAAACACCCATATCCCACATTGGAGTTCCTGGGTTCGATACTAGGCTCTGGCTCCTGATTCTGGCTTCCTGTTACTATAGACTTTGGAAGCAACAATGATGGCTCAGGAAGTTGGGTTCCTGCCACCCATGTGCAAGAGCTGGATTGGGTTCCTGGTTTCTGACTCCAATACAATCCAGGTCCACTGGAGTATTTGAGAAGGGAAGCAGCAGACAAGATCTCTGTCTCTCTCCCTCTCTCAAACAAACAAATCAAATTCCTACCAAAACTGTATTTGCAGCAATACTGATACACAGAATTTTTTTTTCTTCTTTTTTGTGTGTTTTTTTGAATTTTGGTTTCCATATATAAGGGAGAACGTATAGTATTTGTCTTTTCTTGGTCTGGCTTATTTCACTCAATATTATGTCCTCCAATTGTGTCCATTTTGTTGCAAATGATAGAACTTCACTCTAGCTGAATAATCTCCCACCATGTATATATACACACCACATTTTCTTGATCCATTAATCTGATATATACCTTGGTTGATTACAGATTTTGGCTATTGTGAACAGTGCTACTATGTACATGGTGGTGCAGGTATCTCTTTGATACCTCGTGTTCAAGCCTTTTGGGTATATACCCGATAGTGGCATTGCTGGATCATATGGCATGTCTATTTCTAGTTTCTAAGAAATTTCCACAATGTTTTTTATAGAGGCTGTGCTAATTTACATTGTATAAGTGTTCCCCTTTGTCTATATCCTCACCAGCATTTATTACTCTGTGTTTTGGATTTTAACCATTCTGATGGGGGTGAGGTCATATTTCATTGTGGTTTTGAGTTGCATTTCCCTGACGGCTAGTGATGAGCATTTTTTCATATATTTGTTGGCCATTTGTATTTCTTCTTTTGAGAACTATTAAAGTCCTCTAACCACTTCTAAACTGGACTGGTTTTTTATTGTTGTTCAGTTTTATAAGTTGTTGATATATTTGGGATATTAATTCTTTGTCAGTTGTTTTGAAAATATTTTTCACATTCTTTTTGATGTTTCTTCACCCTATTCATCATTTCCATTGCTGCGCAAACGCTTCTGAGCGTTGTTTAGTTTTGGTTTTGTCGCCTGTGCTGTGAGGGTCTTGGCCAAGAGGTCATCCCCTACACCAATGTCTTGGAGTGTTTCCTCTATGTTATCTTCCAGCTACTCCATAGCCTCATGTCTTAAATTTAAGTCTTTGATCCATCTTCAGTTGATTTTTGTCATCCACATAGGAGACCCAAATCGAGTTTCAGGCTTGTGGCTTTGAATTTGTGGCTTTGGATAATACTAAGTTTCAGGAGAGCAAAATTAGACAGTTGGAACAGCATATACAGAGATCATGAGACAGGAAGAAAAGTGCTGAAAGGGAAAACGGTTCAGTGTGAATGTACTGAAGAGTATGGGAAGAGTCTAGTTAAAGGCATGTAGATCGTATTAAAAGATTTTGGTCTTGTCCTGATAGCAATGAAAATCTACCGAAAACCTTTAAAGTGTGCAGACAATTGGATCAGAAAGACTTTTTTGGCTGTAATAGGTAGAAAAGAGAAGGGGGACTTTAGATAGGTTTATAAGGAGCAGAGGCCAAGGAAAGCAATAGAGAGCGAGCTGGAAATAGAGCATTGAATAGGTATTAGACTTCTCCAGGGGAAAAATAAATAATGACAGATTAGATAGGGGCCATAAGCCTATAGAAAATCAAATTTTATACCTGGTGTAAAATGATGTCACTTACTAGGAAAGATCGGATAGAGTTTAATATTATGAGCATGTTCTTGGTCATGTTAAAGTTGAGATGTTTTTGAGACATTTAATAGAAATGTCAATTATACGGTTGAATAAGTCACTGTAGATACCAAAGCTTAGCTATATATCTAGAAATATAAATTGTAGATCATATGTGTAGACGGGAACCGTGGAAATAATTGACATGGGTAGGTTTCCTAGGCAGAGAATCTCAAATAAGAGAATGGCATAGATTTAAATTCTGAGGATTGTTAACAAGTTTTTGAGAAAGGGATTATGTTTTGTCTGAAATCCAAGGGAAAGTGTGCTTATGATGGAGGGAACAACCATCACCATCAAATGTTTTCAAGAAAGCCTAATCAGAAGAGCACTGTAATCTATCCAGTCAGCAATGCAAAGATTAAGAAGTGCTGTTCCCATGAGTGGAAGGATACCCAACAATATGGACACGAGTTCTCCCAGGGTGACTGGGATATGTAGAAATATATAAATTTGTGGATTTGAAATTAGGTCTGAAAAAGTAGAAGGAAAGGATATTAACTGGGAGTCAGTGGTAACATAAGAATGGCTTGTTTGTATTGAAATAAGAGTTAAAGAATATTTTAATAAGAAATCAACAGCGTACGGTAGGATGTGGACTACACAAGATACGAGTTTGAGTATCTGAATTGGAGAAGACTGGGTGACAAATTTACTGATAAGGATTGAACTGAAATAGGAAGACAGCTCCTTTACCATAAAAACAATAGGCTGGGTATGGACTGTAAGGTGGGAGGTTAAAAAAAGGTAGATTTTAGTCTCGTACTTTTATATTACATATAAAACAGTGGAAATTATCTTGAGAACTGAGTGGGAAGATTAAAAAGTCAATGGGGAAAGTGGATTAGTAGAGGGGCCAGCATTGTGGCACCACAGGTTAACCAGCTGCTTGCAATGCTTGCATCTCAAATGACAGCATGGGTTTGAGTCCCAGCTGCTCCACTTCCCATCCTGCTCCTTGCTGATGCACTTGGAAAGGCCCAAGTGATTGGGCCCCTGCCACCCACTGTAGTGAGAGACCACTGCAGAGTTTCAGGCTCATTCCTTGCTTCTGCCTGGCCCACCCCCCAGCCATTAAAGCCCTTTGAGGAGTGAACCAGGGGATGGACGCTCTCTGTCTCTTCCTCTCTCTGTTACTCTGCCTTTCAAATGAATAAAATAAACCTTTAAAAAAATAAAATGGATCTATGCACTGACCTAATTAATAAAGAAGGATCCAACTGAGCAGTTGTCTCTAACTATTGTTGAGTGTGCTTTTAGAGATCCTGGCCATCTTTCTGAAGCAGTGGTCCTTGAGTCGTTCTCTATTCCGGTAGATCATCTGTGACATGAGTATGAGCAACCCCATATGCCTGTTGGTCACAATGCTCTGCTGTGGCATCGATTCTGCAGGGTAGACTGAGGCACCTCCTTAGGCAAATGTATGCCCAGTCTGAGCCAGGACGGTGAATGTGTGCTGTTTGTATATGCACTTATGCAATTATTCTAATCTACTTAATGAGAAATCACCGCTTTGCATGTAGAGATTAATAGCCAAGTATTGAAAATGGATCAGAATTTCAAATTTTCTCCATAGACATGTGACAGATAATTGTTATATTACTTTTTTAGCACAAACAAAATCAATTCTCTTTTCCTAAAGTCCCAAAAGTTTATTCCAATTAAGAAAAGCATTTTGTGATACTTAGATGTATTTGTTAATAAAATTATAGAGTGGGCATTAAAATGTGTCATCCTTTAGCTGTAAAACACTCAGTAGCAAAATATCCATGAACATTTTACAAATATTTCATCAACATGTTGTCAGCCAATTTGCGCTTCTATGGAATTTTCTGACTTCAGCTGACTCATTAAATGTTGTGGGTCACTAGCGCATCAATTAGTAAGTTACTGATCTGCAGTACGTGGGTGTCCTGAGAGAGGAAATGTGTCTTTTGAGAAACTAATTGAATTTTAGAGTTATTTATTCACTGTTGAAATGAGGACAAATGAGTCAGCTCACAATAGTGATACTAAAGTTACATTCGTTTCACCAATAGATAAAAAAGCTGAGAATTAACAAGCTAGTACGCTAAGGATCCTGTTTATATTTTCAGTATGAAAAGACTTAATTCTTAATGTCTAGCTATAAAAATAAATGCTGTGGTTGAAAGCAGCAATATTTTTAAGATCATTTTTATATAGCGTTATCAAGTATAATACTTTTTAATTAATAATTCTATCATACAGAAATATAGTCATCTGACCTTGTTGCAATACAAATACTACAATTTTAAAAAGTGAAATCTCGAACTCTTTTTGAGATAAACATTTCCCTAAACACAGTTATTCTGACCGCCTACTATTATGGGTCACTTGGAACATGGTAAAATGGTTCTGAGTACCAGCTTTAGCATAAGAAAAACATACCTTCTGCACTTATTGAAAACTGAGTTACTTAACCTGCCAACGCTTAAATTTCTCCACCTATGAAATGGGGGAGAAACATGTAATTCACACTTTTTTGTTAAGGATTAAGTGAAAAAAAAATAATTAAATAGCAATAAGTAGATATGGGTTTGACACACACACACACACAGGAGCACTTAGCTGGATTCATTTACATTGGTTTAGCATCCGAGTAGGCATGGTGTTTTTCCATGTCTTTTTTCCTTGATCCCCAAAAGCAATAAAATAAGTTTCTAGCTTCTTTAATAAAACAATAAAAAATAAAGAAATATAACCAGGAAATGACTCAACACCCAGTTTACTAATGTTGGTATTTGCCTGGAAGGGGCTTCCCTAGGTTTAATCACAGCCTCAGATCATTTCACATAAGATGCATCTTTTACATATTTAAATATGTATCCTCATACTGAATTTAAATATGAAGCCATTATTCTCTGCTTTAAATAAGCAAGAGTATGTTCCGCAGTTGTGATTCCACTAAGAAACTAACAGGAAAGGCACTGAGAAACAAGAGTTAACCTCCAAGAAGTACCTGTCTTCTTGATCTTTAATTGTTCAGTAGATGCTTCTGAATTTTATCCCAGGGGATCTTGGCAGCCACTCCTAGCATGACACTGTAACGTAATATGTAGAAACTCCAACAGATCTAAACATTTAGAGCATAACCAGATAAATTGTGATGCAGAGAAATTTAAACCAAGGGTAAAATGCCACGGTGATGTTGTAAGATAGCTTCCCTGGTAATTTACACGTTAAGAATGTATTGAATATCTGGGGAACATTGTCTTTGAAAGAATTACGATGGCTTCGATAAAATGACTCGAGGAAAAAAGGCCATTTTCTTCATGCATTATCTGTGTCAGAAATAACCGCCCCTGATTTCACATGCGCTGATATTCTTAACAAGGTGATTTGTCTGAAGGCAGCAGAAGCGCAAGAAATGCAAAATCCACACCTAGCCCTTCTTTAGCGTCTCCGCAGCGTATTTCAGTTTATGTAAAAAGACTTAAGATGGTGCCTGAAGCATAATTTTTTATCCCCTCAAGGTAAGCTGCAGTGCTGCAGATCAAATTGTTTTTCACACTGTTAATGTATTCCTTTCTCTTTCAATTTCTCAGAGAGCCGACATTGGGATTTCTGCTTTAACCATCACCCCAGATCGGGAGAATGTGGTGGACTTTACCACACGTTACATGGACTACTCGGTGGGGGTACTACTTCGAAGAGCTGAAAAGACAGTGGACATGTTTGCCTGTCTTGCGCCCTTTGATCTCTCTCTATGGGCCTGCATTGCTGGCACGGTCCTTCTGGTGGGTCTGTTGGTCTACCTGTTGAACTGGCTTAATCCCCCACGATTACAAATGGGATCAATGACATCTACTACTCTCTACAACTCCATGTGGTTTGTGTATGGATCCTTTGTACAGCAAGGTAAGGAGGAAAAGTACAATTCAGTTAAAAAAAATATAGTATTTCAGATGTCACACATTTGGTTAAGCAGGTTCTGTTTCTGGCATCAAGAAGTGTTTTAAAGAACCCTCACAGCAATGCTCAGAAAAGAACATTTCTTACTCTGAGTGGATCTCAAACACAGCAGGTTTCCAACAATAATGGTTCATTGTCTTTTGATGTAAGTTCAATTTCATCAACAAAGGCAACAGTGAATGTCGGAGGTAAGAATCACAAGAAAGCTGAAGACCAGACTCTGGCTCCCTGAGAAGTAGCCTTACTGCGATGAGACGCCTCATTCCCAGGGAAAGTGCCAGTTAATTATTTATGTGTGTCAGAAATATTAGGGGTTGTTTTTGTTCAGAGACATTATTCCATGTATTGAAAATATCGACAGTGAAAGGACGTCTGTTAAGATTCTGATAAGATAGTTCACATTTTCTCTTTCCCTTTAATGTATAATCTTTACCAATGATTTATCCTGCAATTTCAGTCTATCCTAACCACTGACTTCCTTATTAGTCAATGTCCATTCTGCTTCACCCCTTAAACTTGTCTGATTACTTCTTTGGTTTCTGCTGTTTCCGAATAGAATATTTACTGCACTCCTTATCTGAGATGACTGTCATAACAGAGAACACAATAATACGGGGATTCATGGCTTCATGCAAACTTTGCACATGGACTGAAAAGAAACATGGGCTACAACAGAAATACGTGACGATTTTTGCCTTAAAATTTACAATTCTAACCAGTGTCTTTACTTTTCCTCCCATCATTCTGCTTCTGTTCTCCTTTGATTTCATCAAAATTTCATCTAGGTCCTTCATCTCTATTTCTCTACTTGTAATTTATCCCTTAAGCCTTTGTCAGCATGCTTTTCCTTCTACCTTTCCACACCAAGAGCTCTTGCTGAGATTAAACATTGCTGTATGCTTGACACAAACACTAGCAGTTCATCCATTAATCATTAATTCAGTAAACATTTATCCCACACTGTTTATTTAAGTAGAACTCTACTAGGTACCGAATATACAATGATGAGCAAGTCACGAGCCAGTGGGCTACAAACATGGAATGACACTTAGAGCTAAAGAATTCTCTGCTGGGGATACGGAAGGCTAGAGGTGGGGAAGCTGGATGCAGAAGGGGAACCCAAAGACAAGTTCATGTTGGTACAAATTTTTTGAAACCCGTGAATGGTTTCCTCATATTACACATTTCCCATGAGCTTTTTGAAGACACATTCCCCCTACTAAATATTCTAGCAATTTTTCTCACTAGAAAAATTAGGTTGCATTGTTACCTGGAGAAGACCTATCTTATTTCTCACCTAAACTATAGGAGTCTCATAACAGGTCTTTTTCCAATATTTCCCTAAAAATGTATGATCCATATGTTTGCAAATATACTGAAGACAGCACTCCTGTGTAAAGCTGACCACATAACCCCTAATCTTCAAATATTTCCTTGGTTCCTCAATTATCTGTCGACTATGAACATACTCAACCATCTGGCTCCTGTCCAAAGCCCAACCCTTATCTCTTACCACTCATGCCTCAGATGTAGTTACCTATAGTTGCTCCAAATTTTTAACCTTTGAATAAAAGACTGTTTTTCCTTCCTCTTCACCTTTGATTGTAGTGTTTTGAATTCCTGAAATGCCTTTATTACTAACCAGCCTATTGTCTGCTCCTACTCTTTGATTTCATATGGCAAGCTCATCATCCTTCTCTAATTCTTGCTTTGATCCCATTTTTTCCAAGAAGTCTTTGCTAGGATTCAGGACCACTTTCGATGCCCTTCAAGATATATTGAGCATAATACTTATCAACCATAGTGCAATTCCTTTTAGTTTTCATTTATCTCCACCTGGATTCTTTGAATACAAGACAATATCCTGTTCATCTTTTTTAGTTGCTTAACACAGTTCAGCTCATTTCTTCCTATTTGCATTTACTTGGTCCCATACTAAGCAACAAAATAGGTGAATGCTACATATTTAAATCAAAAATGCAATTTATTACTTTATAATATAAAAGTTTCACCAAAGTTGTCCCTCAGTGACCTGAAATTCACTAGGTTAAGAAGTTTTATTTGTGGGGCCTATGTTGTAGTGCAATGGATTAAGCTGCCACTAGCACAACTGATACCCCATATCAGAAGGTGGGTCTGAGATCCAGCTACTGCACTTCCAATCCAGCTCCATGCTACTGTGCCTGAGGAAGCAGAAGAAGATGCCCCAAGTACTTGGACCCCTGCTATCCACATCGCTGGCCCAGTCTCAGCCTCTCTCTCTCCCCCTTTGTGTGTGTCTGTAAGAGAGAGAAAGACTGGCTTCTATCTTTCAGATAGATTTTTTTTTTTTAAAAATCATTTATATTATACTGAGTAAATTTTATAAGAAACTAAGAACATAAACTTAAGTAAGATCTCTGATCAGTTAAAGTTTACATTTGAGGAAGTTGACTGGAATTGGCTCTCTAAATTTTTCCTTGAGGAAAGCTAATTCCAATCAATTTTGAAACACATGCCAGGAAAAAAACAAGATAAATAGAATTACCCATGTGGTTCTCCCACTTTGCTAGCTGTAGAAACATGCAGCAGATATCAAAGGTTATAAATATGTTAAGCACCGTGTAGCCCAACTGCTCTCTTAAATGAGTTGCACAGCCCGTAGGTTGATTGTACATTTATACTAATTCATAATGATGGATAATGCTGAATTGCATGTGATTAACTACTTTATCTTTGAAAAGCTGCTGTTCTTTCACTTGCTAACCATGAAAAGGTGAATTCATTGAAGATACTGAGAGCATCTTTCTGCTCTGATTAAAAATAAATTAAGAAAAGGCTCATAAACCCTATGAAAAAAGACAATCAATCAATGACAGTGTCCAAGCATAGGCAATGGAGCTAGAATTAGTGACGATTTCCAATGAAAATGGTCTTTTCGGAGGAAGTACAGCTGTTATTTCAGAATTACAGTCTTTATTGAGCCACTAAACCAGATTGAATAGGAATAAAGAGGCACTTCATGTGTTATCAGATGGATGTGGAGAAAAAAAAGTTCAGGGATAGCTGAAAGCAGAAAAATGTTCAATATATGTGAGTTGTTTACTAATCCTGATTTTTTAAAAAAATATCAATAACTTCAAAGCATTGTGAAAAAACAGCTCAGGGAATCCAACTGTGCAAAAGCCGTATGGTCCATTATAGAGATAAACTCAATACATCTGTTTGGCTGGAACATTAGAGCTTGTGAATTAGGTTGTTAAATGCATGAACAAGAGACCGATTTTGTACAAGTTTTGTCGTCGTTTTATACGCTCCTTATTCTACATATCTCCTTGCAATTGGCATATTTTTTAAAAAACTGGAGTTTGATTGTTGAAGACCTGTCACATTTAAAGATTTTGGCACTGACTCAACATCACCCAGGCCATGGAAGGCCTCTATGACGTGGGTTGTGGGTAATTTGTTTACTATTTACAAACAAGTTGACACAAAGGGAAATACCAGGGTTACCCTCAGACATTTTAGTTTCATTCTATGAAACAGACATTGTGGTATAAAATATTTGAGGCCATCATATAGTGTTACCAGCCAGCATTTACAAAGTACCAGCAATGCCCCAGGAACAGAGGAAAAACAAGGACTGTTTCTGCTAACTATTTTAGTAAATACTTCTGGGGCATACTACGTGTCAGGTCTGGCCACGATGTTTGAATATGGTGATAAACAAATGACACAGTCCTTGCCAGCACCGTGTCAGTGAGTCCTAGCCACACTGAAACCAAAATAAACCACATCTGCTGAGAGCAGCAGAGTTGCTGGAAAGAGTAAAGAAGGAAAACGCCTTGGCTGTTTTCTTAAAGATCAAGTCCTCCACAGATGCTAGGGGTGAATTGAAAGAAATCCTGTAGGGGTGATAGAAATACTGAAAAGAACTTGAGGCTCCTGCACAAGAGTTAACATGAGAGGCAACCCACTGGCTTTGAGATCCCAGGACAATGTTTAGAAGACACTAGGGTTCTTCCCTTTGCCAGCTTGGATTACACTGTTAAAGAGAATCACAACCTTCTCATTTCCACAAAAGGCAGAGACATTCTTTTCTACTGAATCAGGCAACAGAGAAGTCCGCTGATGAGAGGGCAACTCTTTACAACTTCACATGCGACAGAGGTAATGGTGCCAGTGAAAAATATGTGAAATTTACCCATGTCCTAGGCACAAAACCCCAGAGGATCCAAGCCTTGGATTACAGTAGCTCAAACCATCCCATTGTAATGTTATCCACTTTTTCACATTCAATTTGGACCTCACAAAGATGATATTGGCTAGCTCTGTTGTTTACAGACACTAATGAACACGGGGAAAATGAGAGTAATTCCCAGTGACAGGTTAACTGGGCTATAAAGACGAGTTTCTTTCTACATTCTGTCCTTACAGGTATTCACTCAAAACAGCTCTCTGCAATTTTTATTTAGTTTCACACAACATCTCTGTTGTTGTTAATTATGATTGGCACTCCAGAACAGACGGTGCGCCAAGCACTCTGAGTGCTGTCACATCCACTTGCGAATTTCCCCATGCCGATTTAAAACATGACAAGGTGCTCATTTTCTTTCTTTTCATCACCAGAACGCTCCACCAGCAAAGAAAAAAAAACACAGTTGAACTTTTCAAGCTGTAAGAGATTGTCCAAATTGTACCAATAATGGGGAGCAATTTGTATGGCTAGAAAACAATGACACGATGCTAAAGATGGGAGTGCATGGGTTTCCATTCTCAATGAGCCGTAATGGGCTTCTCAGCAATTACTCACCAAACCCTAAGCATGCACCCTGCCCTCGAAGACGATTTATGTTCATACCAACTCTTCATGATTTGGGTCAGAAAATCCTTTTTCACGCTGAACTAGGCTTTGGAGGAGTTCGAAGTCATGCAAGAACACAAGGCACAGGTCAGATTTCTGTGCATTGAACAACAACTGGTATAAGCAGTATTTTCTTGACTCTTTCAAACTGCCTATGAATATGTTCCACAACTAAGTACTACTTTAGTATTTAACAGAATACAGGAGTGCTTTCTCAAGAGGCATTTGAAAAATTGAAGGGTGATTTTCAGAAAATACATTTTTTGAAAATCTAAGTTTGATAGAAAAAAACAGGCCCTTTCAAGTACCACTGTCTGACATCTTAGTAGTGCTCACTGTTTCCAAAGCACCACAGCACAATTCCCCCCGACTTAAGCATTCAGAATAGGAGCAGACATCAACAAAGATGAATTCATTTCTAAGGGAAATTAGGATTGATCTTAGCTATCTAAGCTGTCGTATACTGGGCTCAAAGGCCTGCAGGTGGTACTGAAGAACGTCAGTTTGGGATATCAGTTTGGAAATTCAATTTCTGGTTGACACGCCCAAGCCTGGATCCATAGTCCCCTTTCATCTACGGATATATAATCAGAGGTTTAATAATGATACCTATATTTTTGAAAGCATGGAAAGCTGACCACCACCTTCAAAAATGGAATCAACAAGTCTTGAAGACGCTGAGTATTGAACCCAGCTCTAAGATGTATCCTTGCAAGCCAACTAGAGTGCACATGTCACCGTGTGAGGATTCCCATCTTCAGTTTCTAAATCTGATCAATAATGAAGTCCTTGCAATATTAATACCTGTGAATGTGGCACAACCTTTTGAACAATTGTAAGGCAGAAAAATTTCACTGTGTAAAATGAAGTATAAATTCACATTATGTATCATCATACCCAGCCACGTCCCTCATTTGTCAACTACATTTTAATGGCATGTTTTGTTAAAATTTGACATCCAAAAGAGACATAAAATTATTCTTTGACTTGTGGCTACGACCCAAATTTATAGCCTTCTTATATATACAACTCTAACTCCTGGACTCTCAATTAGCAATTCACTTGAGACTGCTACACAGTTTATTCTATCTGCTTCAGTTGTTTGCTAGCAATTAATGTTTCTATCCATTGTGTAAGCCCCATTACAGCATATGCTTAAGAAGGGGGGGAGGGTGTCTCCTGTCTTTACTATTTTAAATTCTTCATTTTCTGGGAAACATATGCTTTTTGAGCTGAAATTTATTTAGTCAAAAAAGTAAATAGTACAACATGATGTCAGTCACAAGTGACACAAACTAGCACACATGCAGTTCCACCATATAGGAATAATCATATGCAAGAATGCTCACAGTGTGATGAGAATGGACTTTCCATACACACTGGTATCTGACACACTACGTTTGGGTCAAATATTTGCCAAGTCGTGACCTACTAAAGAGAGGAATACAGAATGGGAGCCAAAGTGTTACGTACCAAGAGTGGAAGAAATGATTCTGTGATTAATTCACTTGATCTTTGCTTCCTGCTCAACAAATACAGTATTGGGTTATTTTTAGATATATCTATAAAGTTATATGATTCCATAGGATAAGTATCTAATTATACCACTACTTTCATATATTTGTGCTTCCTTGAGAGGCAGCTCAGTTTTAAATCCCTTTGCCACTTACTGGCCACATGCCATTGGACAAGTTTTTCTTAACCTCTCGATACCCCAGTTCCCCAGATAATAACTACCCACTTCAACAGGTGTTCAAAAAAAGTTGGAAGAATCCATGCATATAAACTACATAGAACTGTATTCATGACACAAAGTAGGCCCCCAGCATCAGCACGATTACTTCTGCACCCGTTCGTCAGGTCCCAGAAAGAGAGGTCAGTCACATTATGTAATGCTTTATGTATTCAACATTACTTCACAGAAAATATGCTTAATTTTAAGGAAGTATATTGTAATTAGGCATAAAGAAATGTATTAAAACAAAATAGCTAATAGGAAAATGCTTATAATCCAAACTATGCACTATCAAACTCAAAATAATCCTATGACATTCAACCAGACACGAAAGCTACAAAACCATGTTTTGCTATGTAGGTCTATCATCATCAAGGTATTCGTGATAAACTATAATGTAACATGGTCAGGGATATTATTTTGATTCAAAGTGCTTTCCATTAGTGTGTTCAGTCCCTTTAAAACTCAAAAAAGATTCAATCAGGTTTTGGGAACCAATATCCTCCAAAAACCATGTGTCTATGTTTTGTTTTGGCAATTATATCTTGAGATCTACTGACTGGAATTTCACAGTATTAACTATAATCACCACACAAACTCTAATTTTCCAAGGCAAGCAAAAGACACAAACTGCTACTGATGCCTCTTCCATATTATGATTGGGATGATTATACTATTTCATGATCTTAAGTATATTTACAGCACCAATAATGAAAATTATTTTATCCTAACATGTATTAATAACTTCTTAATTGTTTACAATTACTAGTGAAACCTAAATCTTTTCACTTAGATATAAATATTACCTATATTAAATACCATGCTAAAATTTATTTCATTGAAACAATTCCTTTAGGAAATAAAAAAGAGCACTGGAATATACCAAATCAGATATGAAAATGATTTCTCAGTAGCCAGAATTTGAGACCTTGATGCGAGAAAATTAAAAAATGTGATAGTATTAGGAGTTCAATTTGAAGTCAAGAACATGCCTGCCAGTATTCAAAAGGTGAATTCCGGGTTAACACCACCACTGACATTATTTAATTAACATTAGCAACCGAAAAATAAATTATTATTAAAAATTTCAAAAAAGAAAAACAGACTCTTTAATGCTTTTCAAAAATTATTTAATACCATTTTTACTGAGGTTTGTTTTTAGAATTCTGACTCTTAAATAGAGGCGATCTAATTGTTGGTTTTAAAATCTTGGAATGGTATGACTTCCCCACATAATTATGTTATCTGCAAAGCCATGAGGAATTGTTGATGGCATTCTATTCTAACATGGATACTTCTTAATATCATTACAATCTCTTCTTTCTAAATATAAAAGTAATTTTGCTAATTCAGCAGGGGCCATCTGTAAACATTACACTTCTTTGCCACCATTGTGCTATGCAGAGGGTTAATGCCACTTACTCCTTGGTCCTCTGCCTTATGTCACCACCTGTGGGGTACTATAATCCTCTACAAATGCATTGCCTGGAGTGTGACAGTGCTTAATAAATCACTCCATCTTACTTCTCTTTCTCTTGACATATATCTAGCAGCAGGAACCATTATCCTGTGACAATGTTAAGTTCTATTGACATTTTCTCTTAATTACACCATTGGCTACAGTTTTTACATTGGGAATAAACTTCCTTATTTAACACGATCCTGAACAAAGAAAATGTTAAATTTATCATGCATCCACTGTCACAACGCATTTTGAAATAAGTGAAATGTCTTTGTTACTTTTCCGGAAGGCCAATTTTTCTGCCCAGAGAACAATTCATATTTATAGAATGATATTGGATCCATTTTTCTAGACTCATTAGAAAACTTACTGAACGCCCAAGAGCCCATAATACGAATCTGAATTCTTCCTTCAGTTATTTGAATAACTTCTTTGTGTACTTTCTTAAACTGAAAGAAACATTTCTTCTCAGATGGAGCATGTTCTGTACATCTTACAACCAAGCGATTTAGGTGGGTCTAAATTAGGGGCATTCATGCATTCAGCATTGGCTGAGGATCACAGTGTGCCAGGTCCCACTCGCATAGATTGGGGCCACCTTCATGAGAAAAACGAGAATGCATGTTCTCATGAAGCTCATATTCTAGTGAAGAGACAAGCGACAGACAGTGGGTTTGGTAAATGAATAAGGAAGTAAATCAGCCTGAGTGTGTCAGAACTCAGAGGCTAAACAAAACAAAAACCTGTTCAGAGGGAGGGGAAATGGAAGCATGTGTGGAATGGTTACAATGTTTAGTGTCTTGAAGTCAGTTTTCTTGAGAGTTTGAAATTGAACTCAACACTGAAGGATTGGAAAGAACACAACATATAGATATGTGGAGGAAGGATGATAAGGTAGAAGGAATTGGAAGTGCAAAGGACCTGCGCTCACAGACACCAGAAGAGTAGCTTAGTGGGAGGTGAGGTCGGAGGGGTGCATAGGTTCAGATGGAACTGGGTTTATAGACTTGGGCTTCTGAGAGAAATAGAAAAGTATTTTAAGCAGTGAAATGACTGGACAAATTGTTACAGAGCGCATTAACTCAAAAACGTTTCTATGTGTTACTTTCAAATTCTTCAGCATATTTACAGATTTACTACTGTTTCAAAGAACGCACATTTGTATCTAAATGAGTTATATCGCATAGGTATATGCCTGTACATCTTTAGGTGGATATGTACTTGTTACAAAACATATCCATCCATTATACCTTTTAAAAAGCTTAACCCCAAGACCCAGCCTTCGGTTGACAAACAGGATTATCTATTTCAGAAAATACACTTGCAGCAATCAAGAGGCACACATTCTTCTAAGTTCTATTTGTGATAACAGCCCCTGACGGCCATTTTCTTCTAACAGATCTTCCATAGTGTTCTTGATAGAGAGGCAGCAGAGGAAAGAGTAAAGTGCAGTATTCTCACTTTATTTCTTCAATATCCCGATTTCGTTCTGGGCATAATAAGTGCCATCCCATAAAAATTAATTAAGCTGTTTCCTGGGAAATACATGAACAGTGAGAAATGTTTTCCCTGGATCAAGCCAATCTACTAATAATGTTTTCCTTTCACATAGGATTAGACCAGGGCCTTATACCCGAATCAGCAGAAATAAACTTCCTCATAAAGAATTATTTCTTTAAAGACATTAAATAGATATTTCTGTAACATTAATTGAAAATCATATCTACTCCTTCTTTATCCAAAAAGATCTTAAAATCGTCTAACATTCATAACAGCACTGGATTCTTCTGCTTCTCTCACAGAAAAAAAAAATCAATAACCTTCTACCCCAATTTTCCTTGTCAAGGCAAGTTCTTTCCATTTAAAAGTTTCTTGATTTTGAAATCCACAGTCATTTGGTCACAAAAGGCCATCTGGAGTATAAGATTAAATAGACATAGCTTCGGCTGCATGAGGAATCTGTAAACTCAGCATTATCCTCCAGAAAAACCTTCCTTTGAGAGCGGTGTGCAGTTCATCCACTGCGGCCTCCCTTAATCTCTAAACCCTGGGAAAACCAAGGTCAAATCTCTCGACAAAGGAGATAGTGCAATCAGTCTCCTTAGGGGTTGCAAATAGTTGTATGGATTATGACACTTTTGCAAAAGTAAATATTTTAAAATGATTCTTTAATAGTCAAGCCTACAAATACAGAAAGGTTTAGGTTAAAAAGTGAAAATTAAAATGTTCACCCTGATGTTCATTGATTTTTTTTTCTTCTGAGCTAGTATTGACCCAAGTGACATTGTACAAATGCTGACTGGAATTAGGTTAAGCAAGTTGAAAATTATATTTGATGACCTGAATAATTCATTAGACAGGATAAACGTACAAAACCTGCTTTTGAAGCACAAATACATTTTGTATAATAATGTAAACTATAAAGCTGACCACATACGATGTCCAGGATGGACACATTGAAGTTAGAATGAGCAACTTGTGCCACTAAATTATATGCAATACATATCTAAGTGATGAGCCAAAACAAAGTCGTTCTTGGCAATTGCACGTGTATTTACACCCAGGAAAGCTTGGAAAATGAACATGAATTTTCGAGGGTCAAACTTGCAAGCTGCGATGCTTGCTTGGCTCTCTTCAAGACTTGACTGCAATGACATGTAAATCCCAACCCTGTGACCACGAGACTATCACAGAATGGAGGTAGCCTATCGCGTCAGTTGCTAGCCAAAATATACAATGTAGAGATAATTCCACGTACCAAGCACAACCGTGAAGTGTTATAAATTTATTACTGGATATATCACATATATACACACAATGAAGGTACTTCAAAATGTTCGTGGAATTAAAGATAATTTTTTTCAGTGCAAAAATATTTCTCCTTTTGGGAAACGTCTCTACATAGCTTAACACTGTAATTTGATGTACTTCATAGTAACAGCTAACAACACTGAAAACATTATTCGATGCACAGGAGGCAGATAATAAGAGTGTAAGTGTATGGTTCTCAAAACCAATCTACAAGTTATATTATTTTGTCAGCTTTAAGTAGTCACTAAACAGTCCTACCAAATGAGGAACCATTTTCAGTTAAAATTACAAATTTGTTTATGACATAGTTAAATCCAGCTTAATCTTTTTTTTTTTTTTAATCCAGGCAGAGTGGACAGTGAGAGAGAGAGACAGAGAAAGGTCTTCCTTTGCCATTGGTTCACCCTCCAATGGCTGCCGCGGCCAGCGCACCACGCTGATCCAAAGCCAGGAGCCAGGTGCTTCTCCTGGTCTCCCATGCGGATGCAGGGACCAAGGACTTGGGCCATCCTCCACTGCACTCCCAGGCCACAGCAGAGAGCTGAATTGGAAGAGGAGCAACTGGGACAGGATCGGTGCCCCGACCGGGACTAAGAACCCGGTGTGCCGGCGCTGCAAGGCGGAGGATTAGCCTATTGAGCAGTGGCGCTGGCTCAGCTTAATCTTTTAATGATATTAAAACACTTTATTAGATTGTATTTTCTGCTCTTATTTTATCAGTCTTCTAAGTAGTAGCATAATTAAAAATGCTTGAAATCAAGGGATGCAACAGAAGTACAGGAATGAGAAAAGCCAATGGAATAATGAAATTATTCCCCTATCTCAACAGAAAGATTTAATTTTCATATGGGAACATCTGACATTAGTGAAATAAAATGAATACACCTCACAGAGAAAGAAAACTCCAAATGCTATTAAAACTCTTCTCATTCTTTTGCTTTGTTGCAGATGAGATTTTGATAGTTCTCTCTCAAAGGCCAAAGAAACTGCACTGCTTCTAAAAGATAGGCTGCAAAGAAAAGAAGGAGAAAAAACCCTCCAATTCTTTATTATTGAGAGGAAGAGAGACTGATTGATTGGATTCCCATGTACTCATTCACTCCTCAAATGCCCAGCTTCAGCTAGGCCAGGACGAGGCCCAAGCTAGGTGCTGGGAATTCATTCTTGGTCTCCCCACATGAGTGGCAGGAACCAAACTCCTTCAGCCATCTCCTGTGTCCAGGGCTGCATTAGCAGGAGGGTGGGACCATCTGCCGGTACAGGAATGGAACCCAGGCACTAAGATGTGGGACACGCGCCTCAGCTGCTGGGCCAACTGCCTGCCCTTCCTTCAATTCTTGACACTGTGTTTTTAAGAGACAAGCATTTCTAAAACTGCTGCATTCCATATCTCAAACCTCTTGTTTACTCTGTTTTAAATCACTCTTGCCGGGGACAGCACTATGGCACAGTAAGTTAACCCTCCACCTGCAGTGCCGGCATCCCATAGAGGTGCTGGTTTGAGTCCAAGCCACTCCACTTCTGGTCCAGCTCTCTGCTATGGGAAAGCAGTGGAGGAATGTCCCAGGTTGTGTGGCCCCTGCACCTGTGCGGGAGACCTAAAAGAAGCTCCTGGTTCCTGATAGGCCCAGCCCTGGCTATTGCAGCCATTTAGGGAGTGAACCAGACATGGAAGATCTCTCTCTCTGTCTCTGCCTCTCAAATAAATAAATCACTTTTTCCTAAACTAACAAAAAAAGTGATAATAGGAATCCTACAGCAGGTCCAAGAAGGTTGAGGCCTCAGATGAAGCTTACAGGGATCTTCCCAAGCCAGGGATCTTCCCAAGCCGATCTAGTACTTTGGGTCTTCAGTACTTGCTTAGCAAGATATGTGGGCTGGAAAACCTCTCGTTAACAGAGAAAATTGGAAATTATTTACCATGTTATGTTTTATTTCAAATTTTAAAAATTCGGCCAGCATCACGGCTCAATAGGCTAATCTTCCACTTGCACTCTGGGTTCTAGTCCTGGTCAGGGCGCCAGATTCTGTCCTGGTTGCTCCTTTCCAGTCCAGCTCTCTGCTGTGGCCAGGGAGTGCAGTGGAGGATGGCCCAAGTCCTTGGCCCCTGCACCCGCATGGGAGACCAGGAGCAAGCACCTGGCTCCTGGCTTCGGATCAGCGCGGTACGCCGGCCACAGTGGCCGTTGAGGGGTGAACCAACAGAAAAGAAAGACCTTTCTCTCTCACTGTCTACTCTGCCTGTCAAAAAAAAATTTTTTTTAAGAAATTTAAGGTTATATTTTATTTCCAATTTATGGCCTTATTCATCACTTTGCACATTGTTATTTCTTCTTACAAGTGATCTAGTAGAAATTACCTTTCAAGCACAGTGGAAGAGTTGTTTTAGAGTAGACTTCATGCTTGTACATTCGAAAGCATGAGATACAAATGTAATTTGCTTTTGCAATTGTTTACTTTTTTAAAAAGATATTTATTTATTTATTTATTTATTTGAGAGGTAGAGTTACAGACAAGGAGAGGGAGAGGGAGAGACAGAGAGAAAGGTCTTCCTTCCATTGGTTCACTCCCCAAATGGCCGCAACAGCCAGAGCTGTGCCAATCTAAAGCCAGGAGCCAGGTGCTTCTTCCTGGTCTCCCATGCAGGTGCAGGGGCCCCCAAGCACTTGGACCATGCTCCACTGCCTTCCGGGCCACAGCAGAGAGCTGGACTGGAAGAGGAGCAACCAGGACTAGAACTGGCACCCATATGGATACTGGTGCTTCAGGCAAAGGATTAACCTACTGCACCACGGTGCCGGCTCCAATTTTGTTTACTTTTATATAAATATTTTTATATTATTTAAACAGTTCTACTAAGACCTCATCCCATTTTAAAGAAAAGTATAAAAGATAACTGATTCAGGGGTTGGAAAAGTCTGGCCTATGGGCCAC